>NC_139347.1:6000000-6710000 GCF_055883805.1 Amblyomma maculatum
CCACCTTCATTCAGCTTGAACCCATGAGTAACTGTGGATTGCTGGTAGCCTTCCTGTTTCGTAATCACACGTTTTTGGGCTCGATTTTCTTATTCGGCGAATTTTCTTCTCAACTCAGTTACCTTTTCTTGGTGACATGATGCCTCATTGAGAAACTTTGCGTTGATAAAATACTTTTTACCTGATCCTGACTGTTCATCACCATTGTTCCACATCCGCTACAACGCCGGTTTCTGTTGATAATGAGGCATTTTGCGCAAGAGTGTACAGATAAACACCGATCTGTGACCTATGCAAAATTCGGTGGTGCTGCTGTCGCCAGGCTGGACCGACTGCGGGTGAAAAGAAGGCCCAGCGCCGCAATACATGGTAGGAACCGATTTCAAGGCACTTTTTATTTCACACTGCACAAACGATGCGTGCTTTCGGTGCAGAGTAACTATGAACATCGTAGAACACAATTTGAATTTATGAAATCTCATTAGAGAGGCGGAGTATTTTAAAACCACCACGAACCGCAGGGGTGTGCATGTCAGGAGCACTGCCCAAATAAACACACACAAGTAAAAACTAAATAAAACTTATTTTCCGGTTTAGGAGAGCACCAATAAACACGGCTGATGCTTAAAAGTTAACGAATGTCTTGAAGAAAAACTGTGACGATGTAGGCTATGCCGTTTTGATGTCCATCAATTTTTAAAGTGCCTCGAAAAATGTGGTTATCATCATCATCATCAGCCTGATTATACCCACTGCAGGGCGAAGGCCTCTCCCATATCTCTCCACTTAACCCGGTTCTGTGCTAGCTGCATCCACTTGACCCCTGCGAGCTTCTTAATCTCATCCGCCCACCTAACTTTCTGCCGCCCCCTGCTACGCTTTCCTTCCCTTGGAATCCAGTTTGTTACCCTCAGCGACCATCGGTTATCCTCTCTTCGCACTACATGTCCTGCCCATGTCCATTTCTTCTTCTTAATTTCCACTAGAATGTCGTCAACTTGAGTTATTTCTCTGACCCACTCTGCACGCTTTCTATCTCTTAATGTTACCCCTACCATTTTTCGTTCCATAGCCCTCTGGGTTGTCCTCAACTTAAGTAGAACTCTCTTGGTTAGCCTCCACGTTTCAGCCCCATAGGTGAGTACAGGCAAGATGCAACTGTTGTATACTTTCCTCTTGAGCGATACCGGTAAGCTGCTAGTCATAATCTGCGAGTGCTTGCCAAATGCGCTCCATCCCAATGTTATTCTTCTTGTTATTTCCTTTTCATGGTTCGGATCTGCGGTTACTACCTGTCCTAAGTAGATATATTCGCCTACTACTTCCAGTATTTCGCTACCTAATGTAAACTCCTGTTCCTTCCCGAGGCTGTTGAACATTACCTTAGTCTTCTGCATATTGATTTTCAAGCCTACCTTTCTACTTTTCCTGTCTAGGTCATCAATCATTATTTGCAGTTCATCTCCAGAGTTGCTTAGCAAGGCAATGTCATCAGCAAATCGCAGATTACTGAGGTATTCTCCATCTACCCTTATCCCTAACTGCTCCCATTCCAAGTCTCTGAATACTTCCTGTAAACAAGCTGTGAATAGTACTGGGGAGATTGTGTCTCCTTGCCTAACACCTTTCTTTATGGGAATTTTGTTACTTTCTTTATGCAGAACTATGGTTGCTGTGCAGCCACTATATATATCTTCCAGCACTTTCACGTACGGCTCGTCTACTTCCTGATTTCGCAATGCCTGCATCACCGCCGAGGTTTCAACTGAGTCAAATGCTTTTTCGTAATCAATGAATGCTATGTATAAGGGCTGGTTATATTCCGAGCATTTTTCTATCACCTGATTGATGGTATGGATATGATCGATAGTAGAGTACCGTTTCCGAAACCCTGCTTGATCCTTTGCTTGATTGCAGTCTAAGGTTGTCCTGATTCTATTAGCGATTACCTTAGTAAATACCTTATACGTAACAGACAGTAAGCTGATTGGTCTGTAATTTTTAAGGTCCTTAGAGTCCCCTTTCTTGTGAATGAGGATAATGTTTGCATTCTTCCATGCTTCCGGTACTGTCGATGACACCAGGCACTGCGTAAACAGGGTGGCCAGTTTTTCTAGCACGATATCCCCCCCGTCCTTCAGCAAATCTGTAGTTATCTGTTATAATGCGGTTATAATGACCGACATACCCCTAAAAACCTAGCTGTCCCCTGAATGCTTCTCGCAATCGCGGCAGCTTCTCGTGTTGTCCGACGTGCTGCCGCGCAGGCTACATTCTTTCTCGAATATTGCAGCTCCAATAATACAAACTTATAAGCTGAAGGTAATCCTCCCACAGCATGATAAACGAATCGCGCCAAGCAACAAACTACGAAAATTCCCCTTCTGCTCACACAAGTGGCGTTCCCGGATTCCGGCGGCGTCCGCGATCGAATAGAGCGTCGTCTGTGCCACCGTCTGTAACAGTAGGCCGTTTTGTTTCGTTCCGTTGTAATGACGTTTAAGAAGTTCTTTTTGAATCTAGTTTTGCCTAGGCTGCAAATATTCGACGACTGTTATTAAATTCAGTGCATATGGCAGCATATAATGATAAAGGACAGTTTTGCGCGATTTGGTGGAACACCCAAGTGGATAGCGAGCTCGTCGGCGGTATATATGCTTCCCAACAGTTATTGGTTTTGGTATTTTAAGAATAGATTGCCTCTGGAATAAAGCAGCATACTTTGTCGCACATTTCTTCAACGCTTTCGCTAACCTTTAACGACCGGCCACGTCTGCTGGTGCTCTGAGAAAGGAGAAAAATGTTGGGGCAAGTTGCGTTTACATATGTTGCATGGGTCGCCCTCCCAACTAGCACCCCTATACGTTTCGCCGTGTTTGAAAACTACTGCATCTTTCAAATGGCGTTTCATGCTTTCACAGTGTGTTCCAGGATGTTCACGGTGGCACTGTACGGAATAATAGGTGCTCCGTGAAATTATAAAGTTGATTTCAAACCTTTCTCTTCCAAGTATTCCTATGGGCACTAAGCCTACTTTTCACCCCCAGTCTGCTGCTTCGCCGGGAGCGCCCGCTTTGTTTGTAAACATTTTGTTCGTCTATACAGCTCGTTTTGTCAAAAAGCCGTCGCCGTAACCCAGTGGCGGTTTGGGTTTTGGTTTTGGTTTGGGTTTTGTCGCAGGAAAAATAGAGGCCTGTATAGTTGAACTGGTGTCTATTCCCTTACGACCCGGCTAAACTGTCAACTGAGAACTGGGGAACACTGTGCGCCTTTTCTTTTGTATAAAATAAATTACAAATTAAGCGTAGTTATCCTATTTAACAAAACATATATAATCATTCACGGAATAAGACGGTGGTGTTAAAACTCTATTGCGGTTACATTTAAAGAACTTCAAGGTCCCCAGAAAGGGGTCACCAAGAAGGGTAAACAACGCCATAACACTGATAGTTTGTGAACCACCCATCATTCTCCCGCAAAAATTTTCGATCTAGCTTCTGCAACACCAGAGATATCGGCGATTAAAAATGACCCTTCCAATTTTCCCTCTCAACTCGTACGCCGAAGGGAGCCATAAAAAAACAAAGAATACAAGCAAGTTCGAAGCTCCGCCCAGACATACGTCACTTCGACGAACTTCCGGTTGCCGCGCGCTCGCTCGCTGGCGTACTCCGCCAACCCGTCCTCGCTTGCACACGCCTGAGGAGTTCGCCAGTTCGCGCAGCGACGGTTAGTGTAACCGCGAACCCGTGGTTATCCTATGTTACACGGCGGACCAAACCATGGTTGCACCACTAACCGCGGTTACCGCAAACCGAGCTTGACGACCTCGGTTTGCGTCGTTAACCGAGGTTATGACGGCGTCTGTTGACGGAAGCTACTCGTCGGCGCCCGAGTGCGCGAAACGTACGAGCGGGTCTGCTTCACAAAGTTATTCATTTGCCCACTGTATCACGTTTAAAGATCGATGTATAGATTATGGTGCCGCCCGACGTCTTCGATTACGGCCGACAGCGCAGCGACTGCGTACTGAAGCCTTGTCGTGCCTACAGTATCGTTTGAACGGCTTGTTGCTGAGCAGAACGCCATAAAATACGCGGCCTTAGCTATGAAAGTACACGAGTTTGCAACGCTTGCAGCACGGGATGCCGCGAGCAGGCTGAGGTACGTTACACAATTACCGCGGGGGTGGAACGTGCGAGCGCGGCGAACGCCGGCGCCGTGCGTGACCGTCTCTAGTCGTCGCTAGGCCTATTGTTTCGCTTCGAAGCCGCGGCGGTCGACGCTTTGGAACATGATCAACGCTGTCGTAAATCGTCTACTTATGAAACTGCCTTATAGTGATTCCTATCCTGCCATAGTAAAATAATTATAGGATTAACTCTGCCGACGCATTATTCGCAGAGCTAGTACGAGCAGATCAGATCAGCCGAAATGCACCAGCGGCAGCTGGCTTGAGCAGAAACTAACTTGTATCACGGCTATCGCTCTTACCAGCAATTTGCTGCTGGTCAGCGATCCTCACGAGGGCTTCATACTTGATATTCGGCTCAATATTCCAGACGCCAACAAATTTTAGCACGCTTTATTTCGGACATCGGTGCTAACGATCCGCCGTGTGGTTCGCGAACGGTATGCGGGAGGAGGGGCCACATCGGCGATGTTTACGGCGGTCGAGGAGGTGCTGCCATCGTGCGGTGCTTGACCGTGCTGTTTGCGCCTCGTCGGACGACACTCCGATACTCCTGAAACCACGTTATATAAATAAGATATTTGTAAATGCAGCTTCGTTCTGCCGATCCCTGCGTCGCTTCGGTTGTTGCACTTAATGGGCAATGGCCACCTAACCGATAAGGGCGGCGAGCTGTAACAGCCCGCACAGAGTTCGAGCAGCGTACGAGCAGACGACTTTCGCAGCTACCGGAAGCGTGTTCGTGACGTCATGGTTGCAGTGACCGCAGCGAATGGCAGCTTCTAGCAAGCCTTGCCAGTCAACCGACCCGTGACGTCACTGTATTAGGAAATAGTTCCATGCGACACCACCAAGCGACATTTCATCTGCCAGCGAATTTCAAAAAACGCTGTTTTTAAAAATTAATAATAAACCGCTGGCTTTGTTCCAAGGAGTTATACTTTGCGTTAATGCTCAAAAGGATGTGTTCTACACACTGAACACGTTTATCAATGGTTTCTTGGGGGCCGTTTCCGTGGACCGTTAACTTCCCTTACGGCGCGGTTCAGGTGTCCACAGCTACAAGTGTGACAGATACTGCGCCTTTCCCTTCCTGTGAGCCAATTAATCGCTAGAGCTTTCTCTAATTTTTTTCCGCTTTTTCTGTTAAACCTGTGGTTCTACCACAAATACACTGACCTAATATCGAACCAATACGTCCCATATAATACGGTATTTGGTGAAGCAGGGATATTTAAGGAAAAAACAAACAAAAAATGTAGGTGACGATGTTCTGAGAATAATGTATGAACTCCCATTCATATAATATAGAATGTTTTAGTAATTATTAGTAAGTGATAAAAATTACGTCACCAGTCGCTAGATGTAAAACAATATAGGATAATTGTCCAGAAAATAGTTCAAATGTAAAGCCGGTCAGAACTCTAATAACGGTTGAACAAGAATCATGCACCAAAAGCCTGCATTCGATTTCGCCGCTTTGTTGAAGCAAATCTCCTTCCGCCAAGCTGTAATTCTCCTCCGGTACCTGTTCAGGGGCGCGCACGGATTCCGTCAAGTTGACCAGAGGGCCTGGCTCGGGGCTTGCGCTGGTCGCAGCTGTCAGCGGGGATGGAAACGCGGGACCCGTGTCGGCCCTTTGAAGAGACTCGCCGTACACCTGTCAGTAAGCAAAGGGTGATATATGGTTGGTTGGTTGGTTTGTGGGGTTTAACGTCTCAAAGCAACTCAGGCTATGAGAGACGCCGTAGTGGAGGACTCCGGAAATTTCGACCACCTGGGGTTCTTTAACGTGCACTGACATCGCACAGCACACGGACGCCTTGCTTTTCGCCTCCACCGAAAAGCTGCCGCTGAGGCCGGGATACGATCCCGCGTCCTTGGGAACAGTAGTCGAGCGTCGTAACCACTGCGCCACCCCGGGGGTCAGGAATTTATTGCCGGAATTAAAATTCGTCTCGCGTCCCCAACCTGCGCACGTGTTATACGCCAAATATTTGTTAAAAATCCTACTCCTCGCATTGAATTACTCTTCACCAATGCAGAGCATAGTCAAGAGAGAAAGAAGGAGTTATGTTTTGACCGACCATGAGTGACCCATTCACAAGCACTAGAATCTACATGGCTAGCAACGCGATGCGGTCGTCGTAACATAGATTTCTTCTACCAATGTCAGTAATAATAAAATGTATACATACATGTAAAGAATGCTCTGTCGGCACGCTGATTTCGATAGGCTCGGGTGTCCTGGCGAGGCCCTAAAAGCGTTAAAAAATTGAAATACTCAGTAGAATGTCCACAGGCACACTTTCCTATTTTGTAACACCGTTATGAAGCAGAAAGAAAGAAGCATAGACTGCGTAGAAACTGGTGCATGGTGAATTCACGTGGACTATAATTACAGGTTCATATGTTTACACGGGGTTGTATGGAATAAATTGAATGAATGATCAGAAATCCTTTTTCTTCCAAACGAAATGCGGGCTCACGTATTCATGCTCTGTGCGGACGTTAGAAGTGGCGCACAATTTTCCCTTCTACGCGCTGTTTGACTCCACCGCGTCGCCAATCATAGCACTATATTTAGTGGCCACGAAAATAGCACAACACGCGTGAACAGCCTTCTGTGCTGCCAACAGCCTCTGGGCATCTTAGCATATCTCCTGTGAACGGGTCCTGGGTGGGGGCTTTTGGTATCTAGGCCCCGCGTATACTCGATAATCAGTGAATCCCGGAATAACCGATGTTTGTGTTCAACAGGCTTCTGTTTAAGGTTCAAAATGCGCCGTGTTGCTCGTCGATATCGTAATTGGACTCCACGAATGTGCAAATGTGATCTCACAGAAATGAGCTACACTGATTACTGCGAACTTTCATCTTGAAGCCCTGCTGTTACCCCTACGTAAGCTATCTCACCACTGTATTTCACAGAACGAAATAAACGTAGGTAGAGAAAGGAGCCTCACATCCATGAAGCTCATGTTTCCCGAAGCTATTCCGATGGCAGCGTCAAAGGAGGTGTCGATGATGCCCCATGTCCATGCGCTGAGTATCAATTGGGGCTGCTGCTGCATTAATAGTAGTGGCAGAGCTTAGTGTCTTTTATACGGCACAAAATCTTTGGAATTAACTTAATTGTCTAGAATGCGTTGTTTAGGGCAAGGGAGCGCGAAATAGGCATATGCGTATTCCCATCATATATAAGTGCCATATCGGTTCTTTGTGGCAAATAAACTTTCAAACGTGGTAAGTAAACCCATTTTCAATGGCTTGATTACGATCTGCTCAGCGTTTTAGAAGCGGACAAAACTACATTAGAAAACTCAATCGAAACCCAATTGTGAATGTTCCCAAATCTATAAAACGATATAAATATATCAAACTCTTCCCAGTGTCCAGAGATGGGGCCAAAAAATCCGTTGCGTCGCTCCAGCTACATGGTGTACTCTCGAGCCCAAAATTACAAACAGCAACGGGTTCGAATTGACACTGACTGGTAAGGGGAGAAGCTGATGCTTCATTCAGATTGATCGCAAATGGAGGATGAGACTTTGGAATGAAAATATATGCAAGCCTTTTTTATTTTATTTTTAAGAACAGGCTGCAGTAGTGACGCAGTGACGCTATCGTATTTATGCAGCCCCCCTGATGGCACTTCGACTGTGCATTATGAAATAGGCGGTTCACTATATTATTAGTTAAAACATTTTTCGAGAACTTACGCTATCGACTCCCACGTAGAGGACAAAGTCGAACGCAACGCTTACGGCTGCAAAAAAGCCCACGAAGATATTCCCGTCTCTGCGAGGCACTGGAAATATTGAAAGATAAACAGTTATCTACTGCTTGTGCGCAATTAACTCTCCCGTTGCTTTTAGTGGAGCGCAGGATGTAAGAATACATGTTTAGAATAAAACCGTTTTTTTTTTTTTAGCCAGGTCTTTTAACGCATGGGATAGCTTTGTCTTCTTGAGCAGAAAAGGTCAATACATACTTATCGATCAGAAAAGCATTTCCTCTTTCCAATGTTGGTTTTAAGTGTGTAAAGTTAGCCTAGCGCTCTATTCTTTGTTGTGGATTTCTCCGTTCTTCTACATCGGAAGAAATAGGCAAGGTTATAGAGACCGCATGGTTTAATATAACGCTATAAAGTCAGTCGTTGGCTGTCCCTGCTGCGGTGAACACCAGTGTGAAAACTGAGTTTTTTCAGTCGCCAATGCTCAGGCGCCACAGTTTGCCGAGGCGCCAAGCTGTTTCTTCTAAATGTTGGGTGGCTAAAATAGGGTCTTATTTTCTTAATTCAGGTAAATGTTTCGCTAGTTGTGATTAGCTACTTATAAAAACCAAGTTTTTAATCCTCATATGCTCCAGCTACAGCAAATGTTTTAAGGGGCCTTTGCCTTAAGACGTTTATAAGATAGCTCAAAAGCGACACCAGTACAGTGCATATTAGCAGCAGCAGAGTTATAATTTCTTCAATTAAAGTGTAGTTTGAGCAATTTGTAGATTTTCGAACATTATTAAAGCGAGCAATAGTTCGCGATTAAGATATAAAATTTATTGCTTCAGCATGCAGCTTCAAATAACACAAAAGACATCAGCAGTCTAAATAACAACCAATCAAAGGAAACTTCACTCCACTTTATTCTCACGGCTTGGTGCAGGTAGCGGTTGTCCCATTATTGCCACATATCCAAAAAAAGCTGCCATCGATTCTGTTTGTATCCCTTCGGGACGATGTAGATGCTAAGAGGGGCTCCTGTAAATGTAATGTCCAGGGTAATTATCAAAGCGAGCTTAGTCTATCGTGCTTTGCTGTAAAAATAACAAGGCTGTTTGAAGCAATAAAAAGCCACGTTACTTTCCAAGCTCAGGGGATCCGGATAGGATAGATCAGTTCTAATATACGTTATTTTATTCCCGCTACTATGACGTGAGAATGGTACTGCTTTCTGCATACAGAGATTCTGCGGCAGCCGCTCACTATATTTGTCGAGGTTCTTGACGTCGGGCATCACGTTCTCGATGTTGCCCCTCAGCCGCTGAGCCTCCGCTGGAAGCAGGTCGTGGTAGCGCACGAACAGGTACACCAGGTTGAACATGTTGACGCACTAGACATGAAGAAAACCGAGCACAGTGCGCCATTTTACGTCTATATCTCAAGTTAGGCAATATGATAGCAGCGCCGAGTGACGTGAGTGAAGAATTTAATAAAGCAGAGCAGTAAACGCAGTAGGCTGAGAAAAAGTACAACGCCTCAACGAAAAAAAGGAATACCCTAAAAACACTGTGAGCACAGCTCTAAAATTAATCTAAGACATTTTACATGGATTCAAACGTCGTCACAACACTGACCACATTCAGATGCATGCCATTGTGGAAGACGACGAGAAGAATGGGATATCAAGTAATCTACTACTTGTGTTTTATTCCTTTTTTATGCAGAATTCAGTCGCGGAATGTAGAGATTAGGCCAACCGTGCTAAATACAATAACATGTCGGAAATGTTTATTGAAGGAAATACACTTCTACATCAGCCAATGTTAAAACAACAACGAGATTTAAATTGCAGCAGCGCAAAGGACACGAACGCAAGAAGGGGGCAGAAAGAGCGCCTTCTACCAACTGAGTTTATTGCGGTAGACACCACCTTTTATACGCCGGTGGATATCAGAGTCATAACAATGCAACACAAAACAAAAGTAAAGAACATCATGATTTTGCACCTTTTTTGTTGTTGCAACGTTGTAACTCTGATTAGCCCCGGCATATAAAGGTGGCACTTACAGTAGTAAATTAAGTTGGTAACGGCATTCTTTCTGTCATTCCTCTTCCTTGTGTTCGTGCCTTTTGTGCCGTTTAAATACATAGAATGAACTAATTAGCCCTACTGAAGGTACTTGTGCAATACACCAAAGCTTTGAATAAAATGAAGTGGAACGCCGTCCGATTTAGCTGGTTCCCTTTCAGGGCTAAAGAGCAGGGACTTTTTAAATTACAATGCCGCAGACTGACGTCGTCAAAGTATAAGTTTGGCGTCTGCTAGACAAAAATGAAAGCATAGCGTATCTTTATATTATGGCAGACCTTCCAACGTCGTAAGGCTGCAATACACAATGTAAAAAATACGCGAGCTACTATAAACGCGGAATGTGTCGGTTGTGAGATATATTTCCAGTGGGTGGGCGAGAGGAGGACAGTGATAGCGAGTGAGTAGTTTAGAAAGGCTAGAAGGAAAAGGTCACAGCAGTTTCGGATACCTTTTGGCGCTTTCTTTAATCGATTTGTCGCAATCGTCTCCGCCTCGGTGTTGTGGTAAAGCTACTACGTTTCACTCACCCCATGCGGAGATTCGTACGCAGGCCACTGGATTGCATTACCGTTGGCATGCATTGTGCCAAAATGTAACTTTCGAAACAGGTAATTCCAAGTTGTTTAATATATAAAGTCACTTAAATATGACTCGAAATAAAGAAGCACAAGGCCATCGAAACAGCTGGCTCTGGATACTGTGTAATCAGCGGAGTACCGTTCAAGGTGCGATTCCCAACCGCGTGTAATGTTTGTAATAACACACAAAGCAGTGTACTGCGATGCAGCATGCCACCGTGCACGATGTTACCAGTAGATTGTAAACACCATTTCACGTTAGAACGATTCTACAACATAGTAGTGGCCACAGTGACGCACGGCCAAAGATAAGTTTTATTTATACAGGGGTAACCTAACGCCCAGCGGGCAACTCTAGAACTCGTCAAGCTGTGCGCCTTGGTATAACTACCGATTCTTAATAAAGTAAACACGAGCGCGGTTTCCAAATGTCGAACTTTGAATAGCCTTTGAGGCGGCAGCTTGAACGATTCTGGCTCTCAAAGCACGCTTTATATATCTGCGCGATCCAAGAACCGCCACGAGCGCAGATTGACTTCATCGAGGAGTATGAGTGGAATAAGATTATTTTTCAACCTGCAAGGGTCAGGGGTGCTTGCAGCTTGCTGTATGCGAGGACAAACTCTTGCTATGCGGCTCAGTATCCGCGGAGAAAAATATGACGGATACTGTGCCTTTCCTTTCTTATAAACCAGCACACAATGTAAGCGTGGGCTAACCTTAACCTTGAAGGAGCCACAGAACACTGTGTACCTAAAACTATACTCTGTCTCCTTTTACCCAAACCATCTTAACGCTTTCCCATCAAAAATATGGCGTGACCTTTAGATGATCAAGTGTAGGTGTCCACCCAAATGTATATTGCGCCATCTTTCTCTAAAACCTGGCTTATTGAAAAATTATTAAGGGGCATCTTAAGATATCTCTTCAGACGTGAACGGCGAAAGCCAATTAGTATAGTAGCAGATGTAGTGGTAGCAGTAGTCATTAGTAGCCGTTTTAGTCATTACTACTCATTACTAAGCCTTTTAGTAATTTCTAATGAATTGCAGTCGTCGTTAGATACATTGATTATTAAAAGTCATCAGTAGTCATTTTATTCATTACTACTTATTACTAATTATCTTTAGTCATTTCTAATCAACTGTCTCTGCAAGTGGTGGTTAGACGTATTGGTCATCACAGGTCATTAGTAGACGTTTAAGTACATGCCTCCATTTACCTATCCATCCGTAGTTAGAAATCGTAAATAGTTGCTTCACTCCAACTCGTCACAGTAATAACAGAGAGATCGTAAAGCCAGCGTACCTGTGTATTAAGGAGTTTATAGGCAGCTTTTAAAGATAAAATGCCGCTTCCTCTTATATGCTACAACAATGCATATCTTAGCCGTTTGGCCTGTTGACACATCGGCTCGGGACAAGCAATGGGAGAGGCGACATACGTACAAAACAGAAAGCGGCCAGAGCCTTAATCGTGCCTGCCGTGTTAGTGAAGCACATCTTCCGACCTGGAATGTAAAACGCAGCGGCGTTAAAACATTTCAAGAAGGAACCAATTGTCATTCGCAAAAGATACATTTTTAGTCACTCTGATTTCCTTTGAAAGCAAAAAACCACGATATTTTGTCACATGGGCACGAAGCATAGATGTCCCCAAAAAATGTTCGGAACATAGAAAAGATCGCTCACCACAGCAGCATACGAATCGGCCGATACCAGGCTTGTTCTTCTTCTTTAACAATCCATGAGCCACCCTTTACCACGACGCGAGAAATCTTTTTTCGCTTGGTAGATGCATCGTTTTTTGGGGGGTCGTTATGGAATTAGCTTCGCAGTATACAACGGTAAAAAGAAGAATATAGGTCTAAGTCGAACACAAACACTGCGAAAAGTGGACCTTCGTGTTATAAAAACACACTACGGGATGTTTGACACCCTGTGCGGCAGCATTCAAAAGCTATCGTCATCACCATCATCAGCAGCAGCACCAGTGGTCGTGGCGACGCTAGTTTGCATTTATTTTTTGTTGCAAAGCTGCTTTGGTTGCCTGCTGCTCTTTTGCTTCTTTAAAAAATCCTGGTTGACCACCCGAATACTTAACCTGCCGCCTGCAATGTTATCATTCACCGTCGCCTGTTTTCGGCTGGGTATTGCCGGTATATAAATCTGTTCGCGAAGAGATTTTGCGCAAACCTTCGCATAACTGCGCCATAAAAAGCTCGCTGGATGGCAGAGATGATAATGCCTTGTGTGTTGGTAGGAAGCACTCGTCATCGGACTCGATCTTGGATGGCTCCGAATGACCCTCGCGCATCTCATGACCTTTGCCGTGGCGTGTAGAAGCGAGAAGCATATGAATGAAAACGATAACTATCAGCTTGGACTCGGTGCAGTCGGTCGTCTCGCATTCCTTTCAGGGTATTTGTGCGTTTATCTGTGGAGTCACCATTTGCTTTTTTTTTTTTTTAAACAAGAGCCTTACTGACCCACCACTACGAGTTTTGCCGTGGTCGGCCAAGGCCTGCGATGCGCATGCGCCGTCGCTATGGAAACCAGGTGTACAGGGCTCCGCAGGTGCGCCGGCTACCGCTTGGTCTCCACCGCCGCACCGGGTCTCCGCAGCTGCGCCGGACTCCCGCATGGTCATGTGACTATCCGCACAGCAGAATATAAGCCGCCGAAGCGCCCGCGTTTGCTACGCAGATGAGCCATGAACGGAGGCTGATAGAACGTTATTCCGAATAAGGATGGAAGACTGAGACGCGGCTTTTCTCAATCTCCTGAGGGAGCAGAGTTTCGCGTCTGTTTTCCCTCGCCACTCTGAACGCCATTCGCCGACAGGCGATCACATGACTTTTGTGACGTCACGTGTTCAGTGTTTTGCGGGGGAGCCAACTTGCAAGCACAACGCCGAATGATCCCTCGTCAGGTCGGCGCGTCGTGTGAGCACACGCGGTGGAATACGTTTCACACATTTTCCGTGCGCACCTGTGGCATCACGTTTGCTGTTCTAGCGCTAGTGACAGACGCAGTCGTCAGCTATGACTAGGTGCAGTGCGCCTAACTGCACTGAAAACGGCCAAGCGTTTCACACAGTGCCATGTGGAAAGTCGGCGGCTGAAGTGCGTCGGCGACTGAGGTGGCTTTTGACAATGGGCCGCGATAAGCGCGCCCCGAAAGGAACTCGAATATGCGAGGTAAACAGATCGTTTTATTTACTCGGAATGTAATCTTTATGTTCATGCTCTGTTAAGCGGCTGTGTTGAATCGGCTGTCGCACTGCTCATTGATGTGCCACATGGTAATATTTAACTTGCGGCTGACATCGCACAGGAGGAGGGAGGGGTATATATATATATATATGTCTGCCGTAAATGCTGTTTTTTGAACCGATCGCACAGTTAACAGGTGCGAAGCATCCTGTGACCATTTATTTATAGTATTTGGTTGTCCTACCTACGGTTTTGTCATTTGTCAGTGGTGCTGTACTGCACATGCGGCATACATCGACGCGAAACTGAGATTACAGTTTTAAGGCTGATGAGAAAAGTGCGGCATGGAAAAAATTAAATTGCGCGGAATGTGCCAATGCAAATAAAGGCTGTTTTTATCTGTTCCATTGTGGGAGTTGTAGAAACTTGTCATGAATGGGTATATACAGCACTGCTGTTCATGACCAAGTTGGCTGGTGAATAGTTCTTGTATCTGCCTTTTTCATTATGGTTGCCTTGTATATACAAAATACATGCAGGATCATTTTAAGGCAGACCAGTTTGAGCCGTACATCAAAATGGAAGAAAAGAGCTCGAGCCAGATGCTGTGCCTACCATATTTCGCAGTGAGTTTCTGTCGTGATGTAACAAGTACTCTTTCCGTGTTCTGTTGAAATGTGCAAAAGTTTGCCCAAGACATTGCCGAAGCAGTCTGCTAAGGCATTTGTGTCAGGGTTAGTTTATTTTGAGTATTTGTCTGACTGAAACAACAGTGTTATGGCTGAATCTAATGATAAGTGCCATGATCTATCCTTTCGTTGTTTTTTTTCATTGTGGCCTACCAACCACCTGTGTTTGCATACTTAGCATACAGTTGCGTCTTTTATCGTTTTTTTTACTATCCATATTGCTGTAGTCTTACTGCTTGCCACCAGAAGTTGCCTCTGAAATGATTCTTTTATTCCTGTGTGCCCTCTCCTGTTTGCACCTGTACGACAGTATTGCAGTATTGATAAATAAAAATCTATAACATGTCTCAGCTCTACCTGAGCCATCACGACCAACATTTGTCTGTTTCAACAGCGAAATCAGAAGTGCATTGGAAAGAACCACTTTTCAGGAAGAGGCAGACTGCATGCGTAGATGTTTGTTTACTCCAATCAAATCACTTTTTTTCTTCTACTTTGCAGATATAAAATAAAACACAAGTAACAAAAATCTTGTTTGCTCATTCATTTCACTTAGTTTCCTTTCTTAGATACTAGTGCAAGCCTATATACCTGTCCCTCTGAGCAGTATTTGTGACCTATTGTCATCCCATTCTATCTCTTATAATATCGCTGCATTAAAATTTCACCGAATTCACAGTTTTCATCTGCTACTCTTCTACACTTCACTAGTGTATCCTCTGCTTATTCGACTGTTGCTTCAAACCTTCTGCAGCGATCGTTTGAGGTGAGATATAAGGGACAGTGAATCTTGAAACGAGAAATTTCATGCAGAAAGTTTTGCTACATTTGGATGCTAGTGTAATTTTCATATAAGCTTCGTTTGACTATGCCACAGTGTGTTGTGGTTAGTAAAAATGACCTTAGAACCATCTGGCAAGGATTATGTGAGAGTTTTGAGGGTAGTAGAGGCGATAGTCCCATCTAAACAAGTTTTGCAAATCCTAAGTTCGCGAATGATTTCAGCTAAAGAAAGCAAAGGAGCCTATAACCCCTGCTTTTAAAAAAGTCCAGAAGTCGCGAAATGTTTTGATACGGCAACCAAAGCCGAATCTGCGAAGAATGAGCACTAGTATGCAAAGGGAACTTTAAAGTGAATTGTCATTTGTTTTTTCGAACAGTAAGGATGAAGCAGGCAGAAAACTCTCTTCCGTTAGGAAATTTCTGCGTTAGGTCGCCTGCTCAATGCACTCGTGTTGCACTGGTGTCTGCTGAACTGCCTGTAACACGCTGCATAATCATTTTAATGCAGTTCTAGGGGGATCCCTTTCCGTATTTTCCATAAATAACAAGCACAGAACACATGGCGGTGCTTGTGAAAAAAAAAAACGTAATTCACCGCGATACTCTTTTTTCTTAAGACGAGCACGCGGAAAGACAGGACGGAACAGGCACTGTCCCATCCAGAATGGGACTCCCTGTTCATATCAAAGTACTTGATTCATATATAAAATAAATCGTAGGTAGCTTCCAAGTATTTTTTCGCGAGTATGCCTTGAGGATGAAAGTATTTTTTATCCTGTATGCACACGCTCGGCAAATCACAGATTAGTTTTCGGCGTTTTGTTTAAAAACACATCATCGGGTGCAATTTGTACGCAAATAAAAAACAAGCCCAATCGCTCTATGTAGCGAGCCCATGAACGCAGCCCCTGGACGCACGAGCAGTGGCTTTCCCGAACAGCTTTGAACATGATGGCGGACGTTCGGGGAACTCTGCTTCCTGCGGGAGCATATACAGAGATGCTGTGCTCTCTCCATGCGCCATATAGGAGAATGGGGAGCGCACGTGTAGCGCATAGCACCTTCAGAGATTGCGAGAAGCCGCTTCCGACAACCAGGGAGTCCTTACTCTGCTTGAAGAGGCTCGACAGTGAAGAAATGAGACTCGCGAAGCTCCACGGGCATCGGAAAACCCCAAAGAACGGGAAAACGACTAGCTAAATGACGGTGCCAGGAAGCGGAGAAGATACGGCGGCAATTCGTCGGCGCTGCAGCAGCCTCGTCTTGGTGGAAGCGGAGTAGACGGCAGTCAAATACTTTACTGACCATCGGTCAGCTTTCATAGCAATAAAGGAGCAAAATAAAGAACGCAGAAAGCAGTGTAACGTCTATGTCTCACACAGCATACCTGATATAGCCATGTTAACAAATAATAATTGGTTCATGGGAAAGGAAAGGCGCAGTATCTGTCACACTTGCTCTGTGGGCACCTAATCCGGGCCGTAAGGGAAGGGAGGCAGTTGGAAGTGAAAGAGGGAAGGGAGAAGGGAGAAGGGGGTGCCGTAGCGGAGGTCTCCGGAGTAAGTTCGACCACATGGGGATCTTTAACGGGCACTAACATCGCACAGCGCACGGTCTCCCCTTCGTTCCACCTCCATCGAAACCCCGCCGCCGGCGGTCGTAATCGAAGCCGAGAACTCCGGCACAGTAGTCGGGCGTCTTATCACTGTACCACCATGGCGGGGCAGCCATGTTAACCACCAATTTTCATTCTTCATGGGGTCTAAATTGTTAAGTAGCCCTCCACTACGGCATATCTTTCTCTCTTTTCGCTTTAACCCATACCTTCATCTTCCTCCCATAAATCAATCACATCCCTTGCATCCGTGCATCTCCGGGCGGCTTGTCCTTACGAGAGAGGCGTTGAGGTGCAGGGTTGGTTGCTGGTCTTCGCCCTTTAGCCTTTCATCTCCCCGTACCCGTCATGTGTGCTTCTCCGCATAAAATAAATTCAGGAGTGCAGGAAGGGTTAGTCTCCTTGGGATGTGGTTTCCCACATCTCGGGCAGTTATTCGTACGTGGCAGCGTGCACACATCTGTCCTGTGGCCTGGCTGTCTGCAGTTGATACAAGCGTCCATGTGGCCTCTGTAAGGGGTGCACCTATGGAGCTGCCCGCCATTAAGAACTGTGCGAGGAGCTGGTCCTTCTCTAAATGTAAATAATAACGATCGAGTGGCACCCATGCGTCGAGCGTCTACTATTGCAGCACGGGGATTACTGTTCACGAGATCCTCCAATAGCTCCCTGGGGGTTTCATACCAGTAGGCATTCGAGATTACCCCTCTCACCGCGCCGTCCGGGGGAGCGATGTACGCTGCTACGGCGTAGTGAGTGAGTGAGTGAGAGTGAGTGAGTGAGTGAGTGAGTGAGTGAGTGAGTGAGTGAGTGAGTGAGTGAGTGAGTGAGTGAGTGAGTGAGTGAGTGAGTTAAAATAACGGCTTGAGAGGCTAGTTGGTGCATCATCGTATTCAGATATGTGGCGCAAACAAAGACAAACACAGGAGAAGATCCACAACACACGCGCACAAAAATGTGGAACGCTTCACGATTTTGCGTGCGTGGCCTAGTGGTTAGAGCGCCCGTCTCGGCTGCGGGAGGTGGTCAGTTCGAAACCCACCGCCGGACACCCACCGGTAAAAATGGGTACAAGCGTCCCCCGGCCTGGTGCTCGGCTTTTACAGGGGTGTGCGTTTGGGAGAAGCTCCGTAAACCCACCGCCGGACACCCACCGGTAAAAATGGGTACAAGCGTCCCCCGGCCTGGTGCTCGGCTTTTACAGGGGTGTGCGTTTGGGAGAAGCTCCGTAAACCCCGCTGCGCGCCCCTCCTCCGCAGTGGGCCCAAACCCAGTTTCGAACCTCGCAGCCTGCAAAGGTGGTTCTGTTTGTCTTGCAAAGGTACTTCCTTTGACCCTCACCTGAAGTGCTCCCTTAGAGCCTCAGCTGCAGCAGTCCTAAAAAAAGGGCCACATAATGGGCTGTTGCCGCGCAAGGCGGACTTATTGTTGTCCGATGGCGGAACGAATCACTGCCACATCGGCGCAACTATTTGGGCCGTGACCCCTTTTCCCAAGCATTTCACCCCAGAAGAGCCGAGCACCAGGCCGGGGGATAGCTTGTACCCATTTTATAACCGGTGGGTACCCGGCGGCACCAGGGATCGAACCCGGTACCTCCCGAATGCGAGGCGGATGCTCTACCACAAGGCCATCGCTTAGAGCCTCAGCTGCAGCAGTCCTAAAAAAAGGGCCACATAATGGGCTGTTGCCGCGCAAGGCGGACTTATTGTTGTCCGATGGCGGAACGAATCACTGCCACATCGGCGCAACTATTTGGGCCGTGACCCCTTTTCCCAAGCATTTCACCCCAGAAGAGCCGAGCACCAGGCCGGGGGATAGCTTGTACCCATTTTATAACCGGTGGGTGAGTGAGTGAGTGAGTGAGTGAGTGAGTGAGTGAGTGAGTGAGTGAGAGTGAGTGAGTGAGTGAGTGAGTGAGTGAGAGTGAGTGAGTGAGTGAGTGAGTGAGTGAGTGAGTGAGTGAGAGTGAGTGAGTGAGTGAGTGGAGTGAGTGGAGTGAGTGAGTGAGTGAGTGAGTGAGTGAGTGAGTGAGTGAGTGAGTGAGTGAGTGAGTGAGTGAGTGAGCGAACTTTATTAACTGCTCGGGGATCTTTTCTTCGCCTCTTCAACCGAGGCTGACGGTGTCTTGGTAATTAACTTCGATGATTTGTACCAGCATAAGTGCTTCAGTCTGGTGTGGCGTACTCATTGTGCACGTGTTATTGGTGGATAAATTAAGTAGCTGCCCCGCCATAGTGGAGAAATTGGGAGCCAAGTGCGCGAGGCGTTGAAGAGGGTGGTGGTTGCGAGGGATGAAGAGGAAGTAGTTGGAGATTTATGTGCTTCAGGATAACGGTTTGCGTGTGCTCTAAGGTTTGAATGCGGGTGTCTATGTTGGTCATCCTCATGTCGAGCGTATGAACCAGGCGTGAGAACATCGAGACAATTTTGTTCTCGAGTTGGGTGCGGGTGGGCTCCTGGAGTAAAGCGGTGGCGTTCAAGATTGAGACGCGGAGCTGTCGGAGCGGTACTGAGGTGAGGTGAAGTCCTCCATGGGAGCGAAAAATCACCTTGTAATCTTGAATCGGTAGTGGCGGCTACTGTCGTGACTTGTGTGCGGTAGCGCGGGCGGCGCGCAGCTGCTCGGATGCCTGGTCCTTGATAGTATTTTGGATCTCAGGTCATGCCGCTCCAGCGTCTATGGTAGGCCTGTATGGCTCATCGGTCTGCATGGTGGAGATCTGGTGATTCTACTGTCGCTCCTGGGTGCGGGCGGGAACGCTGAGGATATTAGTCCAGCCCGCGGATTGAAGTCCCGGGGGTCAATAACTTCGCCTGGCACTTGCACCTTCATGATGACTCTGTGCTTGAAGGTCGCGTTCGGAGTAGGCCTAGCTCACAGCGAAGCGAGGCCTAGCTCGGGCGACGCGGTGGCTCAAGGCGAAATGGGCCGTGGGGGCCCGAAAACTGGCCAGGGGCCGTATTCAGATCGGGCCAAAAAGTGGTATGGGCGTGGCGCTCACCTTCACAGGGCTCTTTTTGGTGAAATATAGACCACTGGGTCGGGCTACTGGCTTGGTTGGTTGGTTCATAGGAAGGGAAAGGCGCAGTATCTGTCACACTTGCTCTGTGGACACCTGAACCGTGCCGTAAGGAAAGGGATGAAGGTGGGAGTGAAAGTGGATAGAGAGAAAGGGGGGCCGTAGTGGAGGGCTACGGAGTAATTTCGACCACCTGGGGATCTTTAACGTGCGCTGACATCGCACAGCACACGGACGCCACTTCGTTTCGCCTCCATCGAAACGCAGCCGCCGAGGCCGGGATTCGATCCCGGGAACTCCGGCACAGTAGTCGGGCGTCTTACCACTGCACCACCCCGGCGGGGCCGGGCTACTGGCTAATTTCGCCGTTTTCGCACGGAGCCGACGTGAAGCACGTCCCCATCCGCTAACGTTTCGGTGGTGGACGACGGTTGTTGCGACGCGCGTCTTTCTCCCTCTTTCGTTTTTTTTCTTTTGTATTTTCTCTTCTGTCCCCTCGAGGCAGCGGAGGTGGCTCAGCTCCAGAGCAGTAGCAGGCCCATGCATTTTTTTATGTGAGGCACATGTAATAAATAACACGGGTAAAGAGGCTCGTCACCACATCCACGGGATGGAAGATCCTGGATAAATTAGGAATACAAGATAAAATCCCGGAAAGAAATGCACAAGTAAAACTGCCGACCGAAGTAAAGAACGCACTCATTATTAAACCACTACCAAAAAACATGTACCCTGTTTTTCATGAAGGCAGGAGAAAAGCAAGGGCAAAGGCCCTTGAGGCCTAGTTAGAAGGCTCTGAATACACTGTTTATGTAGACGCGGCGGAATACGAAGGAGGCAGCTCTTTTCCTATCGTACGCCTGAAGGACTCGGGTAAAAGGTTAATGGCAGGATCGATAAAAACAAACAACTCATGGACAGCGGAGGAGACGGATATCGTCATGGCGATATTCAGCACCGAAGGGGTTACCATAATTAGCGACTCCAAATTTGCTATAAACATTTTTGCGAGGGGCATGATCTCCAAATAGACAGAGCGAATTTTAAGATATAAAGACTGGAACCAAAAAGTGGTGGAATTAATATTGGTGCCAGCATACTCGGGGAACAGAGGAAAAAAGTTGGCTCACAGTATAGCTCGAGGTTATGTCAGCCGAACAGTGAGCCAGGTTTATTCCCCCAATTTTTCGAGAGATGCACTTATCTCATTCCATGACTACACTAACCACTTTAAACTAGAAAGGCGGATATATCCTCCACCAGACAAGAAACTTGACAAATGGCAGGAAGCAATCTGGCGTCGGCTCCAGACGCGTGCCTTCTTCAGCCCATCTAAATTAGCGCACATGTACCCAGCACAATACAATCCAAATTGTAAACACTGAGGCGAAACAGCCGGGTACGATAATATATTATGGAGCTGCAAAAAAGCACAGCCACCGGCGCACCTACCACCAGTCCCTTCTCTAGAGCAGTGAGAGGCTATACTGGCCAGTTCAGACCCCTTGACGCAAGTCCGGGCTACTGAGTGGGCTCATAAGGTCGCCGAGAGCAGCGGACGTGAGGCCATCTAAGAGTAGTGCTCACAAATCGCTCATTGCTGACAATAAATGTGTTGCAATCCAAAATCCTTCGGTCGCAACAATCCACTTTTATGGCCTGCGCATGCCATGCCGGCAGACTCTTACCTGCTCCACTTGGACAGCTCTCTTCGGCGGTGCACGCATGCGCAATGTGGGAACTACCCTTCTCCCCCTCTCTGCGCCGGCACGCGTACCTGCTGCAATGCCGCGGCCCTACTTTTCCTCTCTGTAGCGAGCGCAGCACCGAAACAGCTGTGAAACGGCGCATCTGGTTTCCATGGTAACGGCGCATGAACAGTAATGTCCTCTGCCCGGCTGGTTGGTTGGTTGGTTGGTTCACAGGAAGGGAAAGGCGCAGTATCTGTCACACTTGCTCTGTGGACACCTGAACCGCGCCGTAAGGGAAGGGAGGAAGGTGGGAGTGAAAGTGGAAAGAGAGAAAGGGGAGCCGTAGTGGAGGGCTACGGAGTAATTTCGACCACCTGGGGATCTTTAACGTGCGCTGACATCGCACAGCACACGGACGCCACTTCGTTTCGCCTCCATCGAAAAGCAGCCGCCGTGGTCGGGTTCGAACCCGGGAACTCCGGCACATTAGTCGGCCGTCTTACCACTGCGCCACCCCGGCAAAATGCGGCGCTTCTAGTAGCCTATAGTGTAGCGTTCGCTTAAAAAAAAAAAAAAAAAAAAAAAAAGTGCGATAATGTCTTCTACACACACCCTAGTCATTCCTAAAGGGCGGTAACGCGAGAAATCGGGCAGGTTAAGTATTCATACTAAACGAGCGCAAGCGAATAAACACGGAAAAGAAGGCAGCACAACACAAGCGCTCTAACGGGACAGTGACCGGACCTGACATGCTAAGAGGCCGTGCGGGCCTTGCAGACGATGATGGCGATTAGGGAAACAAGTACGACAGGGTTGGTTAGGCTGTGATGAAATAGAGGAGAGCCCTTTGTAGAAGAAATAAATTGCGGTAACGTGAGAAGTTGGGCGAGTTGGTAGCTCTTCATGCTAAACGAGCGCGAAAAATGCTAAACCAGCGCTTGTGTTTTGCTGTCTTCTCTTCCGTGTTCGTTCTTTCGCGCTCGTTTAGCATGAATTCCTAGAGGGCCCCGCCGTGGTGGTGCAGTGGTTAGGCTGCTCGACCACATTGCCCAAAGATGCAGGATCGAATCTTGGCCCCGGCGGCCACCTTTCGGAGGAGGCGAAAGGTAAGGCGCCCTCTGCTATGCGACGTCAATTCATGTTCAAAACTCCTAGCTGGTCGAATATTCCAGAGCCCTCCACTACGGCGCCTTTCATAGCCTGAGTCGAACCAATTGGTTGGTTGGTTGGTTGGTTGGTTGTTTTGTCGGGTTTAACGTCCCAAAGCAACTCAGGCTATGAGAGACGCCGTAGTGGAGGACTCCGAAAATTTCGACCACCTGGTGTTCTTTAACGTGCACTGACATCGCACAGCACACGGGCGCCTTGCTATTCGCCTCCATCGCAAAGCGGCCGCCAAGGCCGCGATTCGATCCCGCGTCCTTGGGAACAGTAGTCGAGCGCCGTAACCACTGCGCCACCCCGGCGGGGTTGAACCAATCCATTCTTAAATGATGAAAAGAATCATACCTGTCATAAAAGCGGCTACAAGAATTGCACGTGGAATAATGAAAACGGTTAGGCCACTGCACGTCAGCAAAAATGTTAATGCTAACTTGGTAACAAGTCCTCCTTCCACAGTACTAGAAGTAAGCGCATATCTATGTCTTGCTCTCCAAAAATATTGTAAGCATAGTGAAGAAAAATGATAAAAAGATTCATCGCTATAAATTGTTACAGCCTGAAGTCACCTGTGAAACCAAGCAGTAATGTATTTATATGGCATTCCGTGCCAAGCATGCATAGCCGTATCCCACGCACTGCATTGCCTTCTCATTACGCATCCCCTAACGCGGCTGCTATCGAGGTGCGTGTAATAACTGGGACCGTTACCTACGCTTGAAAATGAATGGGAGGCCCTTATTATTTGGAGGAACTTCGCCCTTTACTAGTTTAGCTTGCTTCCCGTGAATCCCATCCGTTAACGCACGCGTCGCACAGTGGTTGACTGCATACTACAAATTTAATGTGAAGAATACGAGAATAGGTAATCAGCAGAGACGAAACAGCTGCTTCCGTCTATGGCGACGTCCAGTGTCTTCACTGGAGCATATGGGGAGTGCAAGAACAGAATAACCTTAGCAAAGCTTTTCTCGCGCAGCTGTGGGCATGAACAAGCAACGAGTGGACAAAGGCGCTAAGACACGGGAAAGCGAAACCAAAGTATAGGTATAATGTATTTCATGCGATTAAAGCCATTTCTGATCCCTACCTCGGTAGCGTAGCCAGCAACCCGTTTAGTAACAGAAAGAATGCAGTGCATAGCTTTTCAGATATTTCGAAACAGGTTAAAAGACGTTCAAGTAAAATTACAGTCAAATAGCAAAAGAAACCAAATAAAGAAAACAGTGGATATTTACGGGATTATTCTGGGCATATTCAAATTTGGTAGAAAGAGAATATTCATACAAAACAGGTTAACTGATGGAAACAAAGCTGCAGCTTTCGAAAGAAGCAACACTCATCCCCACTATAAGAATAACAGCGGGACGGATGGACATGTTTCTGATGCCAGCGAAAATCAATAGCGCTTCATAAGAGGGACATTGGCTGCGATAATAGGATACAAATATTGTATAAACTGTTTATTGTCAGGAGGGTAGCGTCAGAGCGAATAGTTTGAATGTGTGTGACCCAGGAAAGAGATGATGTCAGATGTACACCTAGATATATGTACTACTGAGTTAAATTAATAGGAATGGAATAAATGCTGTCTGTATAATGAGCCAAGATACGCTTATGATTAAAGGATGATGATTTGCACTTAGCTAGATTTAAGGCCATCTGCCATTTTCACATCGTGATGCAAGGATGCCCAGTTCCTGTTTCGAGGCAAGGTTGTTAGCCTGGCTATGAATAAAAATATAAATGACAGTGATTTGCAAACAGTTGAAATTTAAACTTAGGATTAGAAAGAAGTAGTAATGTATATTAGGAAAAGCAACACAGAGAGTCCGGCACCTTGAGGACTTCCTGTGGTTACAGCAGTTAATTGGATGTCGCTAGCAGGTGCGAAGCGTCCTTTTGTAAAAGTCTCTAGCCAACGCATTAGATTATTCGGCAATCCGAGACATGAAAGCTTCCCGAGTGGATCAATATAAGATATGCGACCGATTCGTTTGAAAAGTTTTAAAAACCTGCATCGTGTGGAGGTTATCATGCATGCCCTCAAGAATGTCATGGGGCAACTCGGCCAACTGTGAATTGCAATAAAGGGATTTCCTTTCGCTTTTTTAGGCCATACAATGTATTGCGCCCTGCGAAGCGCTGAATTACGGAGTATTAGCACACGGGGCTGTGAATTCCAACTTCGCATACTTCGGTGCGAGGTCGTACATGTTTTTTGTGGAAACAAACTGACACGTTTCTTGCAATGCAAGAAAAGAACGAGTATGTTTTTCTTTTCCGTTGCACCATAGCAAGACGTACTCAGCAAATACGGTGAATTGCAATTTTCTATACAGTGGAATAGAGTTATGTGAAGCTCTTTTGTTCATAACACGCAAGAGTTCTTCCAAAAATCACCTCTGGAAATATCTCGCACAACGGGACTTCTAAAACCACTTATCAGGTTCCTTGTTTGCACACCTAACGACCATCAATCTGTGCGCTGAGCATGCTAGTCATGCGATATTTTATTGTCTAAAGGAGAGTATACATATTATAAAATAAGAACGAACATAAAGTAGACTCAACGAGGGCATAAAGCACTGCTTCCCTCTACAGGAACACAATAATAAAGATATGCTGCGTTTTCTACGCATGAGAACGTCAGGGTAACCCATACCCGTCTCCTATTTTCCCCTATTCGGCCTCGCACCTACCAGAGATAGCCTTATCCGGTTCTGTGACCTCAGTAGCCCTCGCAGGGCGAGCGTCGGCGTAATGTCCCCAGTGCGCTGGTCGGACGTTATGCTCCTTCATTCACTTTAATTGCTCACTTTCTTCTTCGCCGTTCTTCCCTCCAACCACATATTCTGCGGCGGAAACGCGTATGCCAGAGGCTGCTAGAATGCCCGTGGGTGGAAATAAATCTGTGGAGATATCGGTACTACTGAAACTAGTCGACACAAGAAAATAGCCGGAGCTTCTTTTTATGACGTTCCAGCTGGAGGTTAAAAGACCATGCTGAAATTCCCCGTGGCTTGTCTCTGTTCTTGGCCTCTAAGCCTGAGAGGCCCTCATTCGCTCTTCTCACTCCGAAATAATGCACCACTTATAGTTACAGTTACGAAGCTATATTGCTCTATTTCATTAAGACGCAAGCGATGCTCGCTTTTGTCCCCAATTATGAATTTTTGATCTACCTTTGTTTCAGTATTTGTCTGCAATGTTTGATGAATCATCAATTTGCCTTTTATTACGTTTTTGTTATTAATGTCGATTTTTTTTACGTTTGGGAGGTACCTTTTTTCTTGTACGCCCTTTTTCCCAGCCTTTTTGCATACTGCCACTCAGTGTTTAACTTTTAACAGATGCCAACAATAATGGCACGTGGTGAAGGCCTTATCTGCACTGGATTTTTTAATAACATTTATAAGGGCCTACTACAAGTCCCACAGCAAGGATGTCACTTTTTTCATATTCATATCTTCTGTCCGGACGCCTAGAGCTCGAAGATTCGTCCGCCGAGGAATCGAAATGAGGAGTCTGAACAATAATATACTTACGTGATAACAGCTGTTACGTTCACTTCGTTATCAATGAGAAGCAAACAACGCTTGGAGGATGGTCTGGGGAGGCAGAGTCTCGCTTACATGTCAACGTTTCGACAAAATGACTTGCCTTCGTCTTGGCCTGGAGCTTTGTTCGAACTTGTCTTCGTCTTGCCCGCACAAAGGCAAAACGGCAAAACGTTCCATCGCGATCTCAGTCTCCTCCCCTGAATGCTTGTGAGTAATCTCCTACATCTCGTTCTACCCTTTTCACTTCAGTGGTCACTTTTATGTTCAGTCAAATAAATTTGGTATTATCTTGAGGCTCTTGAAGACGCACTTTCTAAGACACTGTCCACAAACTGTCATAGAGGGCCACACTGGGTCATTAGGTATTGCACGAGATTAACTCTTTGACAGTAATTTTCCGAATGGGTGAAAAAAGATCATTGTTCAATTTCTACCGTAATGCATAACTGCGCTTTGTCGCTCCTGCGATCACATCTCGTACCATATCTTCTCCTGAAATAGGGCATAACCCTTGGTAGGATTGGTAGTATCACCTTGGGCATACCTCTTTTTCTCCTGTTAAATTAGCCAGTGCTTTAATGTTTGTTTGGGATTGAAAATAGTGGAAAAGAATAATAACCAGAAGGAAAAACAACTTCGAAACATTCCTATATTTATACGTTTTAGTCCTTGAAATACAGAATTAAGTCGATAACCTTCGAGCCATTTCGTTGCTTTTTACTTTGTTTGTTTAGTGTTGAAGTCAAAATGTAAGATTTCTTTTTAAATGAACACTATGGCTACATCATCTAATTTTTATTTTTCGTTTTTCTAAATATTTCCCTTTTTTGCTATTATTTATTGGCAATATATGTATTTAAATTAAAAACTTTGTGGTTTAAAAATATATATATATTCTTTCAAGCTACTTCGGAAAACCTCCTGACATTGAATTGAAAGGACGTCATCATAGCTGTTCGGACACATATAATGGTGTCATGTAACTTCGGAGATGCGCTAAGGAAGAACGACATAACGTAAAACAGTTTCCATATAAAAAGGACCTACGGAGCCGATTGTATTGTTTAATACTCTAAAAGATTTTCTTTTATCTCGTAGGTATTTCTTGTCGAGTGAGAGTTGATTGTAGCGATAAGTCCACCACGATGTTGGGAAATCTTAAATTTGTATTCAATGCCCTCTCAATGACGCAATATAGTGCAGGACTTGAATGTCAGTTTACTTTCAGTTAAATTTACTTCCTCACAGTGAGTTGTGGTAGATAGCCATAATACCAGCCACACTAAGTTTTAGCATGAGAAATATTTTCCGTAAGTTCGGATTGTAAGGACATCCTGTGCGCTTATCCCTACTCAATAATATACCTTCTGGACGGAAAAATAAGATCATGGCTTGAGCTTTATAGTTACCACAGCAGCCCTAATTTTCTCAAATAAAGGAGCAACAAATGAGCGCACAAGGTGTTCTTATAGCGTATTTTGTTGTTGGCTTTTAGGCTCACACTAGTGAACGCTTGACTCTACCTCATTACTTACATTTTGTAGGCCTTGTTCATTTTCCCGAATGGTTTTGAAAACTCACTGTGATAAGCATCCCGCTAGATATATATGTTGTGTTGTTAAGCCTTCAAGTATTCCTCTTTCCGTATAACAAATTTCTGACCACTCAGTAACTTTGTTCTGAAGCTCTTGATATTGCAGGCATATTTTTCTCTGTTATGCAAACTACTCTGACTTATCGATACAGCATGAAAACATAGTGTACTGCAATCAAGTGCAGAGTTGAACTGGTTGGTGCGACACGGGACTGCGCTCTTGCCGCTTGCTCACTTGTCCGTTGTCTGTTGCGCTGTGCTATATATATCGTCAACAATGTTAGTTTTTATATCAGGCCTTAGCAAGGCAGCCCGGTTGTTATCTTCATACGATATCATCATCATCATCATCAGCCTGATTATACCCACTGCAGGGCGAAGGCCTCTCCCATATTTCTCCACTTAACCCGGTTCTGTGCTAGCTGCATCCACTTGATCCCTGCGAACTTCTTAATCTCATCCGCCCACCTAACTTTCTGCCTCCCCCTGCTACGCTTTCCTTCCCTTGGAATCCAGTTTGTTACCCTCAGCGACCATCGGTTATCCTCTCTTCGCACTACATGTCCTGCCCATGTCCATTTCTTCTTCTTAATTTCCACTAGAATGTCATTAACTTGAGTTATTTCTCTGACCCACTCTGCACGCTTTCTATCTCTTAATGTTACCCCTACCATTTTTCGTTCCATAGCCCTCTGGGTTGTCCTCACGATATGTCATACGATATACTGCAGATTTACATCAAAAGCTCTATTTCATATCAACTTGCGACAAATGCAATGTTATTTCAGTAAACAGAACGAATCCAACGCTTAGTGAATTTGGTACGTGGTTCGCAAAGGGTGACAAGTCTTGAGAATGCATCCACGACAGCGCCACTTACCGGAAGAGGTTTGGAGGTCAAGAGATGAAAGAAGGGAACAGGGTGCGAGGTCAAGGGCCCATAGGAGACACATTCTCTCGTTTACATGAGTATTCTGGATTTCAGTCTTCTTTACCGAATTTCTTCTTTTCTCAGACCTAATCGCGGTCCTGTACTCATCGCGTTTCTTTTTTTTTTCTCACTGTGCTAGAAACTTTGCAAGTTGCAATAATGACCGTGGACGAGGACCGTAAACATAATGAGTCAAAAATCTTTATAATGTTAATCTAACATGCATCCTACATACGTGTTTAGAATGGCACTACATAAAAATAAAATTAATCTTACTTTTTTACATATTTGAAATGAGGAGCATGACCAGCCTAAATACCTTATTGACGAAGGAAAGTTTATCAGGTTCCAGAGTTTTATTCTGGCACATGAATACACTGTGTGTCAGCCTAGAGCTTGTATTGCTTTTTTTTTTCTTTAAGAAACAACCAAGATTACTTAGCTTCATACTTACCTGGAGTTAGGCTAGCTGATGGCAACAATGAAAACTAGAATAATATTAAAAAACTGCCTGAAATAAGTTCACGTAGAACATTTTAGATGCACTCAGTTACTTAAAAGATATCCTCTCCATTCATTTTCAAGTGTTCATAAATGTTATAACACGCACGACACCCAGATGAGAAAGCCCCCTGAATTTAGTTATTGTTTTGGTAAATATTTGGCGGCTCCGGTGTCATTTTGTACTTCGGAACCAAAATACAAGTAAAGCAAAAATCAAGCAGACCCGCTACATTGTTACTATAAACTGCTATACGCGAGCGTTTTTGCATTTATAAATGCGCTCAGCGTAAGCTGAAGCAAAAAAATAAATAACAGATAAGCGAACGAAGAGCAACAGCCGAATTGGTTTGCTGCAACTTCAAGCAATGAATTTTATTCCCACAGAATGAATATTTGAAGAAGTCACGATGGCCTCTTGAGCTCGCGAGGCTAGTATTGTGATTGCTGTGCGGTTGCTGGTTGCAGCTTGCAAGGGGCCAAAGTATACTGTGGCATTAAATTTTCAGCAAAAGAAGTTGTTGCGTCAGAAAACAAGTCTTGGGCCCTCTGACTATAGTGTGGGCTTCGTTCGTAGAGTCGGCGATGCGCTGAGGTTTCGGCGGAATTGCACACACGCCTCCATGGCCCCTCCTTAATGTCATATGGTGCATTCAAAGCAATCGGTTTCTGACGAGCTAGCAGTAACTTTAAAGCTTTGAAGAAAAATAACCAGAAAAAGGGGCCACGGCGCTATTGCTCCTGGAACGCTTGAAGTTTCTTAGCTGCTGGTAAGAGTGTTCTTTTAACACAAGCCTGCGTATTCAAAACAAACAAGTAAAATATGCAGTTTTTCATTTTGCCAGGGAGGCGAATACTAGAGCAAGATTGAGATTAGAAAAGACCCACGGTCCTGGTCATATAATTTATTGTTTTCGCAGAAACAATTTAGAAAGGAATCTACTTTCATTAGCTAAATTAGCCTTATCGAGTACTCCGTTTTTGTGCTGATGTTTCTATTCTCAGCTCAACGCTGTTGCTAAGTTCATTAGGATTGAAGTATTTCAATTCCCATCTAGGTAATCTCAAGGAAGCGGTGTGCTATTACCGGTGTGATCAGACGCTAAAATTTAAGGAGCAGATAAACGAAGGAAGTAAGCTATGCTTAGACTGACTAAGAAACACCAAATCTCTACTCCAAACGCTCGCAAGCGAGATCTCAGTTAACGCGACTACAAACAAAGCTGCTCAGCTTCAAGACACCTCTCCTCATTCGGTGATCGCATCGCCGAAGAATTTCTCACCGCATGCCGTCATTAGTATGTATTTCTTACCAGTAACTAAATCAACATTGTCCTTCAATCGTCATTTCTGCACTTCCAATTGTTTCTTGGAAGCACTGTTTTTAAGTATGTACGGTGGTAGAACTGGGTGGGAAAACTTGCGGGAGGGTCATTTATCGTTTAAGACAGAGTTATATGAGTGCTCATGAAGAAACGAGGCGACCAAGGCTGTCTAATGCGTAGCTAAGGACACAAAAGCGGTACACAGCTGCAACGGCCAACCAGCGTAATGGCCTTCCGCATAAGCCATAACCCAGTGCATAACCCAGTGCGTATAACCCTAGCTCTCCTAGAATGTTATCAACCTTTCTTGCTGTTCACTTCATACTTGTTGTTACTCTTGACTGCGCGAGGTTGCATATTTTGTCACCTGTTTCGCATTTCAAGCCAACTACAACGGCTATTTATGAGCAAGTGGCTCCTTTTCAACAAGAGCTATCACCTTAAATGTCATTCATTGAATAACTCTAACTGAGCCGCACAGTCAAAGGCGACAGAACAAAAATGGAGCCTGAAAGGGAAGCTGATACATGCAACGCCTTTTTTCTTTGTGACCTTGCGTTTCGTTTATATGCATATCGAATATATTTCAATGTTTAGTTAATCTAGCGATGAAAGTAATTGGCAGTTAGTGCGCGTTACATCTGCTTGAAACCAACTGTCAATTTTAGTGCAAGGCTGTCTTAAATGCGGCGGTTTTCATTCTGCGACGACGGGCGGATCTCTTTGCATAGTGTTACTGGATGTCGCAGCCTCTAATTCTCAACAGTTATGCTTTCACAGTGTCACGCGCGCGGTAATCACCGGAGGTCATCACCGAGACATGAAAAAAGGGGGTCGTTCGATGCCCGGTGTAGCCGGTAAGCAAACGTGGAGAATGACACGAAGACGCGTTCACTTGAAACAACAATAAGAACACGTTTATAGGCACAGAACGACGAATACACAAAACATTTAGAGAGCAGCAATTACGTTCTAAAAGGCAACGACAAGAGTGAAGAAACAAACTAATTAAATACCTCGAATTACGTATACAGAGTCATGCTTTTCCGGGATGGAAGTAACAATTCAAGTAACAGTAAGGGAAATAAATTTCAGAGCAGTTTCGAACATACAATTAAGCGGGGAGCGCGGCGGCAGTCCATCACTGAGGCGACGCTGACGGGCGGCACTCGAAGGCGACGGTCCTTCCGATGCAGCTTGCGGTCTGAGAATGCGGTGCCGGCTGCGGCGGTCGGGTACCCCCGGGAGCACGCGGCAGCTCGGGTTTCCTTCTTCGGGGGCGAACTGGGCGGACTGACTTTGGGGCCTCGGCGGCTCCTTTTTAAACCCCTGTCGACGATGCCTTGTGAGCAGGGTCGGAGTCCGAAACAAAACACACAAATAGAGCGCAGAATTCATTTTTGACTACATGATATTGATAACAAAAACACACGTTTAAACCGGACACGCCAATTTAATGGCCTCAGGGCTCACATCTCAGCAAAAATGCCTGCTGCTATGGTAATAGAAAAAAATTATTTCTACTTCGAATGTCTTTGTCCTTACCAGGAGTACGTTTCAGGTTAACTTTATCACAGTTTTCTTTTCTGAGCAACTTCAGTGATGGTTCTACATTCATGACGAGCTTGTAATAGCTTTGTTCAAGGGCACTGTACTGCTTGAAAGTTTATTATTTTTCTGCGAAATATTGTTTTCGTCATATGTTCTGAACTGTGGGTGACAAGCGGTCTTTTACACGTCGGCTCCATGAGATAAATTCAAAGCTATTCGCTGCTGTCAGTTAATGGTGCCATTTTCCACGATGTTCCAGAGTGTTCTCGGTGAGAGCGATAACCATCTGATTGTCAACGAGTTACTAGAATTTGTTGCTTCCATCGACGCGGCTTATGCTCAAATATAAAAAACAAGGGTGCAGGCTTCCACTCAAACAAATAAAGTTGTTATGGAGCACACCTTAGCTTCTCTGCTAATTCGGTTCTCGCCAACACCAGGATACAATATTCTTCGAGTCGTTTCTTAGTTGCTTTTTCTTTCCTGCCCGAGCATCCACACCAGATGCTTTGCTATTACTTTTTCCTTTTATAGAGTGTTGTAGTGAACAATCGCCCTCCCTTTTTTTTTTTTTTTTTTTTGCTGAGCTTTTTTTCTGCTGCTGAAACATTTGCCTCAGAAAGAGACAAATCAAATCACTTGTTTTATTTTTGCTTCAGCTCAGCCTTTTTGTTGTTTTAATAGCTCTCTATTGGCGCTTCATGGAAAGCTGTAAGCAATGGTAAATACTTTACAGTACAGACCTGTACAGCATGACCTAATCGAACGACAACTGACCAGATCGGCGCTTATCGCTTACACTGCCGCGTGCTCCAATGCCGCTCGACACTATAAGCATGGTGCTGCGCTCCACCGGTGAATTCATCACTCTGAGAGCACTGCCAAGTGAAAACCTTCAAAGAAAATGCCTGCAGCAGCAACCACACCCATCTCGAGCGATTGCTGTAGTATCCCAACACGCTTCTATTTCTGCCTTTTATCCGGCATTCTGTTCAAAAGCTTATGCTTAGGGCGCTTTCACATGCACTAATCAGCATAAATTAGGGCCACAACAGCAACCGCTTTGCTGTTAATACTATTTCTAACTTGTTTATGCATCAAAGCACAAAAAAAAATGCAGGTTCATGAAAAGGCTCCATTCAAGGTATACGTTTATTCCCAAGCGTGCAATATTTTCACGAGATGACCACGCAGAGACACCTTGCAGATGCTTGGGGCTTTGTGCTTTGGGAGGTGCAAGCTGTCTTTCCTTGTGATGTGTTTCAGGTTGCAGCCGAGCCCCAGTTGCAGGGCTCTCGGCAGCGCTCACAAGTGCTAATATTTCACACGGTGCTCTCTTAGAGACAACTTCTGTGCACCATTGTGGCACCTGGCATGCACAGATTGTTTATGAATATGGGTTCATTAATCATAATCATAACGCCGTATTTCCCTAGATACCTAGACCGACCTCTCATAGAGCGCGCTACCCGTTTTGAAACGAAAACTTAAAAACAAATCAAATTATTCCGCAGAGAAGCTGAGAACTTGAGATGACTGTAAGTAGCCATGCTACGTCATTGGTAAATCCATAAATACTTGCTCTTTAATAAACTTCCTTAGGTTGACCGCTGGGCCTGCATGAGACCAAAGAAATTCGCACACGGTCTTAAGTCCTGCCTTTAAGCGTACGATGGGACAACGTTTATAGAGGCTTTTAGTTTAGTGCTACCGCTTGCCCTACCGTGGACCGCGCGCCATCAGGGGCGCTCGCACTGTGCCCAATTTCGGCCCAGGCACTTTTCTATACGTATGGTTCTAACTCATACCTGTTTTATGTGTAAAAGCGCTTGATACGTATGCACGAATTGAGCTGCACAATATACTAATACCTTTATTGTGATGAACAAATTACTCAATTTCTCCAGCTTTCATCAGGCTCGCACTGAAAAGCTACATCCGTAAAATAATTCACCTGTCATGACGTTCGACGTCTTCTAAGACGGCAATAGTTAGATACTCAAGGCCCACCGAAACAGAGGCCGCGCCTCAACTATGTATATGAAACAAAAACAAACGCTAAATATAGAGGTTCATCATTATGTGCCTTCATCACTTTTTAATAACGCTGTTTATCACCTCTAGGCATGAAGTTCATTTATATAATGGTAAAAATGGCGGTATTAAATAGTGTATAAAAAGTATGCCCGACCTAATGAAGTCGAGGAGGGAGAGATGTTGTGATCCCGGCGTCCAAGAAATATAAAATGGCGGGTTATCCGACGAAAGACGCCCTGCTTTCAGGGGCCGATTTCTCCAGTAGCTGTCGTTTCGCAGCCCCGAATGCTGGAATATACATATGTAACGATAGGGCCTCGGGGCATGTGGGTATCTTATTCGGTGATCCGCTCACGAAGGGACGATGCCGCATAAGTTGAGATCGGTTGAAGCAGATCCGTAAGTTTGTTCTCCCTCAGCTAAACAAAATTCCATAGAGGAAGAATTGGCGGCGGCAGCGACAATAAATATGGTATGCGACAAAGCAAAAGCCTGGAGTTGTCGCTGTAAGTGCAAAAGGGTGACCTTAATCCTACGACCTACGACCCTTAAATTGCTGCTGCATAAGCTCATAGAGTGCATGCTAAGCTCAGCATTTGTATGGAGTGTTGAGCTAGTTGTTGCGCCAGTACGACATCGCGCTCTGCCTTTTAGATTTGAGCATTCTCTTGAAATGCCACGATTGGTCTGATGCGGCAAAGACAAAAGGTGATTCTCATTTCCTCTCTCACCTTCTCTTAACCTCTCTATTAACGGCTTCCCGGCGATCTCAGTGAGCCCTTGTTAAGTGCTAAAATTGTGCTTGATAAAGGAGGCGTAGCTGGCTGCTTGGTAGCCGTCAGCACCCTTACACAAATTTCAGCATTTTAGCGCAACCAACTTGAAAAATGTCAAAAATGTATCTACAGTGCTCTCGCTGTTTCATTAAGCACGTTCAAGCAGCAAGCAAACAATGCCTTGTTAACGCATCAGTGCCTCTTGCAAATTATTAGCGCAAGCGGAATAAGTACCTGCAAATAAAGCAATTTCTACCCGACTTCGGTCATTCAATGGGCCAGCTATAGCTGCAAAGAAACACCGGCCTGTGTTACCCACTCCGGCTCATAGCGCATATCGATTGCGCTGTCAGCAACGAAAGGGAATAGAGAGGAAAAAGGAGGGGCAGGGTTCTGTCCTTCGCGCCTAATTCACTGTGCGCACAATCAAATTAGGCCGACTAATGGGCTCTCCCCTCACAACGGACAGGGAGCGCGTGGCTCAGTCCCCGAAGACCCAGCTATTGTTTTGGCTACGCGTCATCTGTCAAGCGGAACGGGAAGCTTGGTAGATGCAACAGTCGGCTTCTTTGTGCGCCAGCAGGCCTGATAAAGGCTCATAGCTTGCCAGCGAATTCCCGATGAAAATCAAACTAAGCGCCTGGCCTTACGTACGAGGGCTGAAGCTAGAATAAAAAGAGTTACGAGAGCACTGCAGCATCTGTAGTGGAGAAATGCGAAAGCCTGAGCGTTGCTGTAGCACAGAGTACATCGCGCACCCCTTGTCGAACGTAATCAGCGTTTTGTTGAACGCATCAAAGTTCACCGGCGATCTATAATAGGTTTACAGGAAAGGAAAGACACAGTATCTGTCCCCCGCGGAATCTCACTGACAGATCTCGCGGACAAATCTCGCCAACGCGAGGTTTTCCCCATGAACTATAAAGGGGTTGTCCTTAAAAGAAGAGCCAGGGGTTCAAACTCCAAGGTTGAGAGTAGGCAAATATAGGAGCCTATTTCTTTGGACAATAATTCCTCTTCCCGTCAAGAAAGGAAACTGAAAATTTTCAGCTTTTGGCATTAAGCTCTAAAATTAGATAAACATTTAGGCTGTTGCAAACAGCTTCCGCTACTTCTTGGTGACCCAGAATTTAACAATAACTTTTTTATCATGTTTCCTGAAGAAAAAAAAAACATTTCGATTTGGTATAATTAGACTTTCGTAGCTTCCTTCCACAAAGGCGACCTTATTTCCAAGTGGCAGTTTTAAGACAAATATACGTCTTTAACCTGCGTAGGTGCCCAACTTGCATAAAACATGGTCAAACAAAGAGAATGAAATGGTATATTGACAGAGGAGAGAATATTATCTACCTACTGAAAATTTATGTTTACAGAAAAGAAACAGCTTGAATGTTTGACTACTCGGTAGCCTTAATAAAATGCGATAGCGATAGTCTTCGCAGTCACATTCTACATCTTCCTTATGAAGTTGTTGCTGGCGCAGACTTTCATGTTCTTTCCCTTGTTGCATCCGGCACGGGCCAGAAAATGTGATTTTTGATATCGTTGTGTGCGAATCTTACAGAGACGAGTGGAGAATATAGGCATGCATTGCTGTCTACGCAATGAACCGCCTTATGTCTGACCACTCGTGACGCGCTTATACCCTTCGTTCCAGTTCAGTGCCATCTCGCTGTGAGCTGGTAACGGCTACTGCATTTCATCATCATCTTCAACAGGTGTCATCATTGTCAAATGTTATATGCCCAGGTGGCCTGCTTGCAAGTCCTACAGTGACGTTTTTTTAGCGTTTATGAAAGTCATTTCTATTGGAGAAAGTAAAACAAAAGAGCTTACCTTAGGACTCCATCACCATCAGGAACCCAAGGAATGCATCTTGAGTCCCCCGTGCGTCTCAAAAGCAATCCATTTTTGCTGTATGAAAGTTTTACAAATAATGCACGTTGTAAGCAGAAAGTAACGAACAGTTTGCACAAATTGTCGAAAACGAGCTGAAGGAGAAACGCGACAGTGTTGGAGCTGCTGCAGTTGCACACACTACCAGTGCCACAGGAGCCACAGCCAACTCTCTGGATCAAAAACATGTTGTGTTGTTTGGTCATAACCTTTTGGAAGAAAACGCCTTGTCAGATAGCTTTATTTTCAAACCTAATAAATAACAGATTCGTAAGCGATACTACACTGAAGTTGCGCACCATACTAATAACAGAAAACTGCAGTTATCATCGTATTTTAATAACTTCCAGCAGTTTCAAAGGTACGCGTGTATTAGGGTGTGCTTTACATGAATCCTGCTAGTTCTTGCTTTTAGTAGAAAATAAATCAGAGGAGAACTATAGCTTCCAAAATCTCATGGTTATTGTCAAGCTAAGATAATGGGGATTGGGGATGAGGGACGGAACAGAGCGGTCATAAAGAATTGCTTGAAAATGATGCCTGTAGAGAAAAAAATCTCACGGTCGAAAAGGAGGCATGAATAGGGTCAGAGGACGCGCAGGATCGTTGTCAGCAGCAGCGGACCTGTGCTTTGAATTCTTCATATTTCGGAACAGTTTGGCCTATGTGGACAGTTTCGCGTCAATGAAACACTTGAACCTGTTTCCAGTAAAACGATCTCAATTTAATGTGAAACCATCATGCATGGAACTACTCCTTCGGGGATCGGTGGAGAAAGGACACGGAACTAGCTACAGCGTCTTTAAAGGGTAAGAACGGCAGCGTCCTGGTTGGGATCCCGCCTTTACGTGCAACAGGGACATCCCTGCGGAAGTAAACAGTCGCAATTGATAAGCCGTTGTTCTCCTTAGGCACTCAGGAATATATGATATCCATTTTTAGGTCTGTGAGACACTGCTGGAACGCAGAGAGAGAAAAACAACAGAACTCATGGGAAACTTGTTATTTTTAATTTAGAAGAGACTGCACATAGCCACATTTGGGGACCAGCCGAGAGTTTAGGGGCATAGAGAAATGTTGACTAGCAGCTTACCGGTATCGCTCACGAGGAAAGTACACAACAGTTGCATCTTGCCTGTACTCACCTATGGGGCTGAAACGTGGAGGCTAATTAAGAGAGTTCTACTTAAGTTGAGGACAACCCAGAGGGCTATGGAACGAAAAATGGTAGGGGTAACATTAAGAGATAGGAAGCGTGCACAGTGGGTCAGAGAAATAACTCAAGTTACCGACATTCTAGTGGAAATTAAGAAGAAGAAATGGACATGGGCAGGACATGTAGTGCGAAGAGAGGATAACCGATGGTCGCTGAGGGTAACAAATTGGATTCCAAGGGAAGGAAAGCGTAGCAGGGGGCGGAAGAAAGTTAGGTGGGCGGATGAGATTAAGAAGTTCGCAGGGGTCAAGTGGATGCAACTAGCACAGAACCGGGTTAAGGAGAGAAATATGGGAGAGGCCTTCGCCCTGCAGTGGGTATAGTCAGGCTGATGATGATAATGATGAGAGAAATGTTGACGTGTATATTTAGATAGCCAAGAAAAATATTAGTTGTGGGGAAGCGAAAAGAGAATAACTAAAATTGGGTGATTTGGGGGGATCAAATAACCATCACCATACCCGCACGGGGATTAGGGGAGCTCTATGCAAAGGTTTCCTCGTGACATAAGCCATTTCATAAATTGTAATAATAATATTGTTACGAAGACGACGAAGTGGGCAGTCGTGCGGGGCGGAGAGCTCGCGCTAGGCCCACTGACCATTAAAGCATATTTCATCATCATGTCATCACGTCGCTCTGTTTCTGTTGTGTCACCCGTGTTCTATCGCTTGCAACATTTGGTTGGAGGTGTGGGGTACGTTCCCATCGTCGCCTTGCGCCGTCGACGCCAACTGTACGCCGGGTCCATCGGCCAAAAGCCCATGGAGATCGCCGCCCAGCTCTGCCCCAGGCCTTTCTGCTCAGACCCTACCAGCCGCTCTCCCCAGCCCTGACCATAACACACGACGACTAGGAAGAGCCCAAAGCCGACCCGACCGACCCCACGATTAAGTGACGCCACGACCACTCGAGCGAAAACAGCACCCCCGCCCAAACAGTTCGGCGTGTCCATGAGCCTTGACCTTCGGCAAACGGTGAAGATTGGACCTGATGCTCTGGAGCAAGCATTCATTCCATCCTCGCATTCATTGTGGTGCCAAGCATTTCATTTCCGTGTCCTCCGCCTATGTTCATTTGTCACATCATGCATTGGATTGCAAGCAATCGATCCGGACGATCGCTCGGTGACCCCGCGTCATGTTACGAAGACGACGAAGCGGGCAGTGGCGCGGGGCGGAGAGCTCGCGCTAGGCCTGCTGGCCAATAAAGTATATTTCATCATCATGGCATCACGTCGTTCTATTTCTGTTGTGTCGCCGTGTTCTATCGCTTGCCATATGCCACCATGCAACAATATTAATAACAAATAAAATTTAAAAAAAAATGTTAAAACTATGAAGTTTTCCTAAAATTTGAAAAAAGGAGTTTAGAGGATGTGCGAAGTGCGAGGTTGAATTCGGCGCAGTGATTTATGTGTGAATTTAGATATATTGCATGAAATGTTTCAAGTTGGCACTGACTAGAGAACTGACTCAACTTCATCTCTTCATCGCCTTCCGCACTGGCGTTGAACAATATTTTCTCTTTGCCTTCTACTAAGTATTTAAAGTTGCTCCAGGCATTCTCTATTTGTACAGAAAATGAACGAAAGTCAGAAAAAAAGTTGGTCTGATTGCTTGGTGTTAGGAATTGGTAGATTGATAAAAAGTAATTAGCTTACCACATTGAAGATATGTGTTGTAATGCAGTATTTTTTGTGGTTGAGCAGATCTTGTTTTTTTCTCGTTGTTTTTTTTTGTTTTTTTTTTTTTTTTTTTTTGTGATGAACGCTACAATGCGCTCAAGCCAAGTTTTCAAGCCGTCGGCGTGGCACCGTGGCACCGTGTGCCGTAGGCCGTAGGCCGTATGCTCCGGGGACGTCGCGCCGTTGCCCAGAAACTGTCACGTGGTATAGACCAATAACTGGGCCAGGACGTTCGATAAGCGCGTGATGCGAGGAGGTATGTAATATATGTGTAGACAACAGGGGCGCTGAGACTAGGGGGATGAAGCAGGAGGCCGGCATATACAGCCACGTTACACCGCTGGAATGAAGCCTTACGAAAACGGTGGTATGATGGGACCACCTTCATTTTATTGGATTGGAGAGCGTCTTCATTGGTATAAATACAGTTTAAGCCGTTGCCTAACATGTGTGCTCCACTGTAAGCTGAACCTTAGCGTAGCCAGGGGGCCGTAGCTTTCACTGCACCATTAGGCACCACAGCTATTTTGCCCCAAGTTTTATCAATCTCCCACTGTGGGTCATGCCATGTGCACAGATGAGAGAAGAAGAAGAGAAGTGAGCTGAGCTGCCACCACTTGCTTACCCACAGAGGCTGAAGCATACTGCTTTCGGTAAGCTTGCGTTGGCTTTTACAGAATATTATGAATAACGCTAGGCAACCACGCTCGCAAATCTTGTTTTGCATTCCACGGTGGCTGTCCAAACGGGTCTTGATAGCTATCCTCACTGGCATGGTCTCCATAGGAGTGCTTTTTGCCACCTTTGTTTTTCTACCGAAGCCCCAACGGGCCCGTCCGAAACGCCTTATGCTGTCCGAGCCCTTCTGCTGCCCCAACGAGGCTCTCTTCCTTGCCTCCACCGTGAACCACTCTGTCCAGCCGTGCGACGACTTCTACTCTTACGTCTGCACCGCCTCCGTAATGAAAACCGCGAATATGTCGACGAAACTGCGTCAGCAACTCGAAGCACAAATCACCAGTAAAGGTGCCAAAGGCGCCAATGTTTCTTTTGCCGCTATATCCGCGCTTGCCAGAAGCCGAAGCGTGGTGTTCCTTCGTGAGCTCTACGGCAGTTGTGAAGCTGCGCTAGTTGCCAATCCTCAACGCAACAGCAAAGGACCTGAAGTGAGAGTTTATTATGCACAGATGGCTGAAGCTTTATTGGAGAATGAAAAAGACTTTCTCATCCGTTTGACCGTGACAAATTTTCTAGCGTACTTATTAACTGTAAACCTCAAGTACCAGATTCACTCTGTCATAAAAATTGATTACGAAAGCATGAGCGCGACATTCCTCATCGATCACAATGCTCTGAAACCGAAATTGGAGGTGCATGAGTATTTCACAGAATGCGTTTGGGCAGCTCTGACTGCCTACAATGAAAACAAAAGCATTAGCGACAACCAGCATGGCGCAAGTTTCAGGCTTGTCACGTTCCATGATATCCAAAACTTTGCAACGCGTCTTCATGCGCTCTACCCAAAGGAGCTAAAAAGAGAAGTTTTCGTGGCATCTAATGTGTCTCAATTGTGGCCCATTGAAAGTTTTACGGAAGCCTTAAGAACGCTACCTTGGATTATTTCTAGTGGGGCTATCAAAATCGTTTCTACAGGTGCTGAGCAGATCACGGTCATCACGCGAGAAATAACCAATGTGAAGAACTGGACGGTCGGCGCCGTCTACCTTGTCGCTCACACGATTGCAACAGCATATCTAGACCTTCTGCGCGAAGAGAATGCACATTCAGCCTGCCTAGGATTCTCGACACGACTACAACACACCGTGGACATCGCCTACTGGGAATTGTATGGTGCGCCAGAAAAAGAACGCGTCATTCAGAACAGTTTCTATAGTGTTCGTGATGTGATCTCTTTCGAAGCAGCCTCCAGTCTTGTCTCGAACGAAGATGAGCAGGCGGCTCGGAGGCTCAGCAATTTAACATCGAAGCTCACTCTTATTACGGCGGCATCCAGAAATATCAGCGTTCGTGAAATACCGAATGCAGTGACAGCAAACTTTGGTCGCAATTTTCTTCTGGGACGCTCGTTTGAATTCAATGCGCGGAAGAATCGTGCGGATCTTGGTCTTCCTCTGGGCTTCAGCGAAGAGAACCCGGTTCTTCATGCGGGTCGGCAGCTGTGGCTTGAGGTGCCGGCGTCCTTTTACGGGTGAGATCTACTGCTCGATTATTTATTTCACGCGACCTTTTTTTATGCTACTTGGGCTCTTCATCGTACTCGGTATATTTTTACATGCTCTAAGCAGGCACCTAGAAGATGCTTGTCAAGCGGCACCAGCTGGTAAGCTACGCTTCTTGTATGCTACTATATTCCGCTTACTAAAAGGGCTGTAGTTTTCAAAGTCTGGCCGTGCTATGTAGAAATTAGAAAATGCATTAAAAAACGAGCTTTTTGAGATCATGTTTTAAAACATCTTTATGTCCATACGCAAAAAGGCAGTGGACCAGCCGTGCAAATGCACTGGCAACTCTTCCCCTTCTTCTCAACTGCTACCGAAGCATATATTCAACCTTTAAATTTATTGTACAACAATGCGCAATTACTCTTTTATTTTTCTGCTTTCTTTTCTTGTGTTGCAATGCACTGCCTTTCTCTTTGCTATATTAAAATGCTTCTCATTGTGTGCACATATGTAATGTTTTTCTGATAGTGCAGTCTGCCTACGTCAGCTGTTTAAATAGACTATATTGCTTTAGACACAAAATATAATTTTACATCCTCGTACACAAAGGCCCATTAGGGGATCGTAAACTAAAGAAAAAAATTTATTTCTGCATTGTAACATTTAAAAAAAAATTAGAGAAAGACAACGCGAGCATGCATACCAGGACCGCCCACTCCCCAGCGGTGCTGGTGTTTGTATATATATATTCCTTGGTCAGCTAGTGGGCAATGACCGGACTGATGGAGTGATTAAGGGTAGCAATTAAGGCGTGGACGTTTTTTTTTTCTTGTTATTGTGTTGTTTGCGCTGCACTGGTGCATCATATTCACTGGTTCTATGGAGTAAACGCCACTCCTCCTGGAGGTGAGGAGCTTGCCCTAATGGGGCTGGGACAGGTAGGTCACCGCTGCTTGCGGCGGGGGATAGCCTGCCACCGACTTTTATCTGTTCTAGGCCCGTCGACGACGGCTGTTGTTGCGGCGCGCGTCTTTCTCTCCCTCTTCTTTTTCCTTCTTCTCTATTTTCTCTTCTGTCCGCACGAGGCATCGGAGGTGGCTCAGCTACAGAGCCAGTAGCAGGCCCGTGCATTTTCTTTTCCTTCTTCATACAACCACAACAACAACAACAAGCGGGACGAACGGGACACTTGCAGATGCATTGCGGCCACGAATAGTAATGCTTTCGCATCCTCACGCAGCTCGTCCTAAGTGCATCTTATTTTGTTTTAAGTTGGTTTTCGGGGAAAGAAAGGCGCGGTATGTTCTCACTTTTCAGAGACACCAGCACTTAATTTGGTCAATGTCATTTGGATCCAGGGAGGCGAAATCCGAAGTTGAAACCCGAGTAGCAAAGGTTACGCTCTAATATGAAGGCTTTAACTTCCGGAGCGGAGAAAAAATTCTAAACCAATTCTAAAGCATTGCACCACGCTCTAATAAACAGCATCAATGATAACGTACACAGCGATGGCCTTTCATGGTAAAATGCGGAAGCTGAGCTCTAGCATGCTTGCCATAACGCATCTACAAATGACTATCGTCAACGAATTCCGCGCTGTGAGCGAGAAAGGTGCAGAAAAGTGACTCGGAGGTTAGGTTAATTGCTACTGTTTAAAGAGAGATTCGGCGATTAGGCACTATTAAAATAGATTTAGTTTGCTATATATGCTTACACTTAGTAGACTCTTATTCTGAAGCTCTTTATTGGAAAGATACTTTGTCTTGAAGCAGCAGCTGTGTTCAAGTGTTTGACAGTATGAAGCACGCCTTCTATCTGAGAAGTGGCAAGAAATGTGGGCTAGACTTTGTATCACGGCGTCATTCGGGAGGGCAATATTTGCGCCTTGGTTTAGGGAGATCGTAGAGAGTTGTGGGAGGGGTTACTGGGGGAGGAATGTAATGTTTCATGCGTGACAGGTATGAAGGTGTTGTTTCTTTTTTTTTCAATGTCTGCATTAAAGTTTTCTTTCATGATTACCCAGATAAAAAGACGATGAAGTGGAAGGTGATACAACACAAGCAACCATTCTCAATGGGACGTTTATTAGAACGAAACAGCAGTATATATGCATGCGAGTGCGAAGATATATAAGGGCAGGAATATATTGCAGCTACACAAGGGATCGCAAATCACAGAAGAAAAAAACGTGGCAAGATATGGGGCATAATCATCTTTCGTCAAGGAATGCGATTTTATCATCTGTTACTGTGACTGATGGAGCGCTGATACGTTTCAGCAGATGTAGCGATGTTGAATGCCTATTTAGTCGCCAATCAAATATACGGGGTGTTTGACTAGAGCCGCAGTGTTTTCGAATCGTAGCATGTATCTATTTCGCTTGTCAATCATGTCAGAGATGGTCTGCTAGGTTGCAAGAGCACGCATGGAATTCTCATGTGTCATGAGGCACATGTTCAAGCAGCGGCTTCTTTGACGAAAGGATACACGGCCGCCGGTAGTCGGAACTCAGTAACCTACATTTATTCAACAGTTAGTCAACGTATGTATTACCACGTTCAACATCACACGTTTTGGTGAAAGCACAAGCGGGGACGCAGGCTCTTTTTTTTGCGGTCAAACACATGCGAGGAAGTTTGACGTGTGGAAGAAGGCTACATCTGCATTATAGCGCCCCCCTATTTTCTTAAGCAAACCCAAATTTTGATGAAAGTAGAAAATTGCACTATATTTTCTCTTTTCTTTTTGCGTTGGCGCCCTTCGTCAGCCGCATGGAACTTGTTTACCAAGCTTTCACTGAAACTCCAGATACCCATATCGGGAAACCCTGACCCTCTCTCAACTTCCTTACCTAATTTTGTAGAATCATCCTAGCACACTGCTGGAAAAGCCTTTAATGAAGAGGTAACGAAGTTGAGTAAGTTCCAGTTTTCTGATACGAACCTCTCAGGTATCAGGCAGAGGCTGTTTAGCACCGCAAAGCCCGAAGCGGCTTATTATGGGCGCTTGAAAAGGAAGATATGGTGTAATTCAGTACGTTCATCAAACTTCAGATTGAGCTAAGAAATTAAGAAAATAACGAAACTTTATAGTGGGCACGTAGCTTTCTCCAACGGACGCAAACGGAAGAACCGGAAATGACATAGAAACGTCCTAACGGGGAGACTAACAACGAAATTGACTTCATACTCTGTTCAACCCCCGCCATTTTGCAAGATGTAGAGGTAATCGGAAAAGTGCGATGCAGTGACCACAGGATGGTAAGGTCCCGAATTAGCCTAAGTCTGAAGAAGGAACGCAACAGATTAGTAAGAAACAAACCTATCAACGAATTAGCGGTGAGGGGGAGGGCAGAATAGTTCAGCATCTCGCTACAGAACAGATATTCAGCTCTAACTGAGGATGGCGGCATTACCCTAGAAGCAATGAACAATGATTTCAGAGATATCATTACTGAGTGCGCTGTAGAAGTAGGCGGTAGGATAGTTAAAGAGGGTACCGGTAAGCTGTCTAAGGAGACAAAAGATTTGATTAAGAAACGCCAAATTATGCAAGCTTCCAACCCAATAGACCAGATAGAATTAGCCGAGATATCAAAGCTAATCAATAGGCGCAAGGTGGCTGATATAAGGAAGTATAACATGGAGAAAATTGAGCATGCTGTAAAGAACGGAGGAAACCTTCAAGCGGTAAAGAAGAAATTGGGAATAGGCAAAAAGATGTATGCGATAAGGGACAAGGCGGGCAATGTCATCACGAATATGGACAAGATAGTCAAAGTAGCCGAGGAGTTCTATACAGATCTCTACAGCAGCCGAAGTAGTGAAGACCGTAATGAGATTGGCGGAATGGAAAAAGAGTCAGGCGTTCCACCAGTGACGAAGGACGAGGTCAAGAAAGCATTAGAAACTATGAAAAGGGGGAAATCAGTTGGAGAGGATCAGATAACTACAGATTTGTTAAAGAACGGGGGATATCGTGCCAGAAAAACTGTCCACCCTGTATACGCAGTGCCTGGTGTCATCGACGTTACCGGAACCATGAAAGAATGCAAACATTATCCTCATTCATAAGAAAGGGGACTCCAAGGACCGTAAAAATTACAGACCGATAAGCTTACTGTCAGCTGTTACGTATAAGGTATTTACTAAGGTAATCGCTAATACAATCAGGACAACCTTAGACTGCAATAAAGCAAAGGATCAACCAGGTTTTCGGAAACGGTACTCTACTATCGATCATATTATATCATCAACCAGGTGATAGAAAAATGCTCGGAATATAACCAGCCCTTAAACATAGCATTAATTTGATCACGAAAAAGCATTTGACTCAGTTGAAATTTCGGCGGTGATGCAGGCATTGCGAAATCAGGGGGTAGAGCAGCCGTACGTGAAAGTGCTGGAAGATATACAGGGTTTTGAATATTTGGGGGCTGGGATTTAAACCATTCCTATGCAAAATCTACTACACCATTCGAGCTGAAATAACGTTCACAAAGCAGCAAAATATCGTCTATGTTCTGTGATAAGTGATTCAACATCGGTACTTGCTTAGATTTTCCGAAATCGAGAAAAAACTGCTCTCGGCGGCGTGCACAATTTTCGCAGAAGCGAGTTGAAAAGCTATTTTACCATGGTGCGTCATCTGTCGGGCAGCGAGGCAAGCGCGCCAACGGCCGGGATGGAGCTTGTCTCACTGCTCGACAGATGGCGCATCATGTTAAAATAGCTTTTCGACTGTCTTCTGCGAAAATGGTGCACGCCGCCGAGAGCAGTTTTTTCTCGATTTCGGATAATCTAGGCAAGTACCGATGTTGAGTCCCTTATCACATAACATAGACGATATTTTGCTACTTTGTGAACGTTATTTCAGCTCGAATGGGGTAGTAGATTTTGCATAGGAATTTTTTAAATCCCAGCCCCCAAATATTCAAGACCCGATATATAGGGACTGCACAGAAACCATAGTTCTGCATAAAGAAAGTAACAAAATTCCCATAAAGAAAGGTGTTAGGCAAGGAGACACGATCTCCCCAGTACTATTCACAGCTTGCTTAGAGGAAGTATTCAGAGACTTGGAATGGGAGCAGTTAGGGATAAGGGCAGATGGAGAATACCTCAGTAATCTGCGATTTGCTGATGACATTGCCTTGCTAAGTAACTCGGGTGATGAACTGCAAATAATGATTGATCACCTAGATAGGAAAAATAGAAAGGTAGGCTTAAAAATCAATATGCAGAAGACTAAGGTAATGTTCAACAGCCTCGGGGAGGAACAGCAGTTTGCGTTAGGTAGCGAGGCACTGGAAGTAGTAGGCGAATATGTCTACTTAGGACAGGTAGTAACCGCAGATCCGGACCATGAAAAGGAAATAACAAGAAGAATAAGATTCGGATGGAGCGCATTTGACAAACACTCGCAGATTATGACTAGCAGCTTACCGGTATCGCTCAAGAGTAAAGTATACAACAGTTGCATCTTACCTGTACTCACCTGTGGGGCTGAAACGTGGAGGCTAAGAGGGTTCTACTTAAGTTGAGGACAACTCAGAGGGCTATGGAACGAAAAATGTTAGGGGTAACATTAAGAGATAGGAAGCGTGCAGAGTGGGTCAAAGAAATAACTCAAGGTACTGACATTCTAGTGGAAATTAAGAAGAAGAAATGGGCATGGGCAGGACATGTAGGGCGAAGAGAGGATAACTGATGGTCGCTTAGGGCAACAAACTGGATTCCAAGGGAAGGAAAGCGTAGCAGGGGGCGGCAGAAAGTTAGGTGGGCGGATGAGGTTAAGAAGTTCGCAGGGGTCAAGTGGATGCAGCTAGCACAGAACCGGGCTAAGTGGAGAAATAGGGGAGAGGACTTCGCCCTGCAGTGGGTATAGTCAGGCTGATGATGATGACGATGATCGTCCCCCGGATAGCAGTTCTGCTGAGCTCTTTTTATTTCTTGATTCATTCCTAGAATTTGTTAACATGAACCAGTATCAGTCAATCTTAGGTGGCAATTTTAACATTGACACGCTGGCCAATAATAACACAACAATTGAGTTTAATACTTCACTTAACGTTCACTCCTATGTAAATGTCATCATGTCACCTACACAGATTACGACAGAATCAGAAACACTTTTAGATCTTTTCATAACAAACTTCAAAACAGATAGCTTGAAATCTGGCACTATCACTTATGCTCTGAGTGATCACATGCCAATATTCATATCTGTCAATCTCATTCCAAATTCCCAACAACCTGACCAAACGTCATTTTATCGATTTATAAATGATTACACGTTATGCGAGTTCAAGGGACGCTTATCTATTGTTAACTGGGAACATGTTTTGAAGAAAGTAACCTTGATGAAGCATACGAAATAGTTCTAGAGATACTTACTGACATTTATTACTCTTCCTTTCTACTGAAGAAATTCTCCCAATCAAAGAAATGAAGAAAACCATGGGTCGATAAAGAAATGTTGCAGTTGATAAGAAATCAAGATAAACCTTACAGACTGGTTTTACAAAGTAGGTGTCCTGACGCGCTGAAAACGTTCAAAACAGTTTGGAATTTCGTCACAAAGCAATTGCGCATCGCTAAAAAGCAATACTATATTTATAATTGATTTAACTCAACTGATGGACAATCTGAAAAGGTTTGGAAGGTTTTAAAATCTATCTTTGGTAATACTTCCGAACCTACCACAAAAATTATTCATGAAGGGATTGAACTAAAAGGTGCTCACCTAGCAGATGCCTTTATTGACTACTTTCTTTCCTTTGCTGATACATCAAACGGCGACGTAAATCTAATATAAGTGCCCGAAATAGTGAAACAATATTTCTAACACCGGTTACAGTAAATAAAGTCATTACAGAATTTTTATCACTTAATAATAGTAAAGCTATAAATGCGTCAGGTTTCCGGATACAGCCCATAAATTTACTATCCCCATTCTTGCACCTTGCCTTGCCCATATCTTCAACAGACCTTTGGTGTTCGGCGTTTTCCTGCGTCTTATGGAAAGGGCAAAAGTTACAGTAATATATAAATAAGGAAACAAAAATGAAGTGACAAACTATCGCCCGATATCAATCTTACCTGTGTTTTCAAAAGGCCTCGAAAAAGTTACTAATGAATGGCTATCCTGCTTAGCTAAAAGATATAACATTGTCACTAAAGCTCAATATTGCTTTCGAAAATACAGATCGACTGAGTTCATACTAGAAAGAGTTCATACTAAAACATTTTGAATAAAAAACATGGTACTTGGATTATTTTTAAATGTTTCAAAGGCGTTCGACCTTGTTAATTGCTCTGTGCTGCTTAAAAAATTGGATCACTACGGCATCAGAGGCGTAGCCCATATGCTGATTTCCTCATACTTGCGACATAGGTCGCAGTTACTTAGTATTGCCGGTGAATGCTCCAAGTTGAGTTACTTAGTATTGCCGGTGAATGCTCCAAGTTGAAAGTGGTAGCTTCTGGCGTTCCGCAAGGGAGCATGTTGGGTCCATTTCTTTTTGTTCTTTATCTTAATGATATTGTGCACATCGACAGCACTGCTAAGTACATAACTTACGCTGATGACACTAACCTGTTTTTTTTTTCGGGTACTACAACTGCTGATCTCGCAAATCGTGCTAATAAAACCTTAAAAGAAATAAATACTTGGGCGGCTGATAATCACTTAAGAATTAACGTTAGCAAAACTGCAGCAGTCATGTATCACCCACGTCATAAACACTTTGAACCTCCTCTAATTGAATTAAACAATACCAGAATAGAATTTGTGCAGTCTGTGAAAACTCTCGGCGTTTCTTTTTGCAGAGCACTTATGTCGTGGAATGACCATATTAATTACGTAGTTCAGAAACTTTCTAGAACAGTTGGTATCATGCGCCGAAAGTTTTATTTTCCTACGTCAGTTAACATGTTACTTTACCACTCTTTGTTCTCTTCCATAGCCAACTACGGATGTATGGTGTGGGCAAAAACAACAGCTGAAAATATTAGCAAACTCAGTATCTTACAAAAGCGTATTATATGCATTGTATGTAAAGTGCCGTATTTCTTCCCCACTGCAAGCCGTTTCCATCAACACAACGTTATACAAATGAAGTCCATGTGTGACTATAGGCTGTGCTACAAATAGAAACTCCCCATAATGAAAAATGATGACTTCTTACTTACACTTGCTGGGTTAGAGCAAAGCAGGACTGTGTATGATACCCGCGCAGCAAAACCTTGGCATGTTAAGAAATGCCGCATGAACTATGGCAAACAAGTGTTGCAGCATAAATTACCGACACTTCTGATTCAGTTGTACTGCTTCAATAATATAGATGTATCCAATAATTATCTGAAAGAATTGCCTCAAATGTTCGTGTAGTTTTGTACTGTACAAGTACAATGTGTTGCATACTGAACGTACATGTCTCTTTCTCTGTACCGAACATGTTTTTTTTTTCTCCTCACGTTTTGTTCGATATTGTACTCCGCCGCCGTCAATCCTGCCTTGTAAGAGGAAGCCAGGACTTCTCCAGCTGTCTATACAGCTTTTCCCCTGGCTGTCCTCGCAACACCAGTTGCGGAAATAAAGCTTCAAACCTTCAAAACCTTTAGCGTGCAAATACACGAAAGAAATGCTTACAAAACCAAAAAGAAAACTGGTTGGGTCCATTCTACAATTGACAATCCTTGTACATGAACCCGTAGTGTTTCTGTTTTTAGCTTGTAAGCATTTCCTTCTTTTCATGAGTTTAAGAGTTTTAATAAATGCCCGATTCTCGCTGATGTTCAAGCCGCTGAATTTATTGCGCAGGGGCGGTGGGAGGGGGGGGGGGGGGCGGGGAGGAGGAGGGGGCGGTAGTACAGTTGGAGCTCGTGGAACATACGAAGGTAGCCCGCGGAACCCAGTTTTATAGCCTCTGGGCTAGATGACATAACTTCTTCACAGATGCACGCATCGCACGAGTGATGGCCATTTACGAGAGTCAGTTACCTATTTGCATCTTTTGTATCATTTCAGTTTTCTGTCAATCCATTCCAAGGGAGCCCCACATAGAGTCACTCGTGCGAAACAAACATTAGCTGACTAATAGTTACTTCCTTATACCAGCCATCGTGTCCATTTGACACTAGTAAATTGAAGCGTTACATCCTGTACAAGTACTAATATCTAATAGAATATTGAACCTTTTTTTACTGCCTTTGGTTATCCACCGCAAACCCGTGGTGGTTATGGAGGCTGTGAAATGGAGATTCTGTTAAGAAGGGAAATCCCAATTCCATCTGAATGTAGCTAATTTATTCGCGCAGCCTCGTGCACTCATCCAAACATCCGAGTCCCCTCAACATGGCTGTGCTGGATGTCCGTCTAGCGGAGCTGCTGTGGCATGCAGTGCTTACCCAGCACTGGGAAGGCGGAAGAGTCGAAAAGCTCCTGCGTTGCTTCGGGGGCGCCTACAGACAGACTCAAGCGACGACCAGCCAGAAGCTGCGCCTGGTGGTCATGTCTCTCGCGCTGCGCAGCGCAGTCAGGGCTCCATCTTTCCAGGACTGGTACAAGAAGTTTGACAGCAGCGGTGACACGCTTTCGAGAATGCAGCTCTTATTCCTGAAGGCAGCGTACGAACGCTGCCCCCGAGTAACCGAGTTGCCCGGAGCGCACTTCATTAACATCCCTGTTGCGTACTCACGAGAATTTGTGCGTGCCTTCAGCTGTCCCCACGCGATCCGCACTGAACAACTGAGTAACTGCACTCTATGAATACCTGGTCTAACAGTTTCCACAAACCTGTCCTTTTAGTACAGGCGTCTGCCAATAATGAGAGTCGCAGTCGCTTCCTGCAAGTGCCGCTTTCCGGAATTGCAAGGTGCCGCATTACAGCCGGCAGCCTTTCTCCTTTTTTTATTTGTAACATATACTGCTTTTATAATAAATTGCCTTTTCTCTATTGCAAAGCCGAGGCGTTCTCTGTGGATTGCATTGGATTCATTTTTTTTTGTTAGCTGCATTACTGTTAATGCCATTATGTCTGTCGCTGGCGGAGAGTCGGACGTGTTACCCTTACAAATCTTTCTGCGTCTGAAGTGTATGTGAGGTGGAGTACGGTTGAGCAATTATACCTGATTGTAATTACATAATTCAGACAAATAATGCGGGCAGGAAAAGACACTGTGTTAATTCGGATGAAGGAAAGATCTCTTGCAGTGTGACGCTCCTAATCGGGGTACATAGAGCAAGCTCACTCTGTACAGTGCTGGCCATCATTGCCGTGAACCAAAGGAGCGCGTATATTTCACATGTACCGCTTCGTCTGATTGAATAAAGTGTGATCTCGCAAGTTCAAATCTCAAGGTATTGAAGTTATAAGCACTCGCTCAGTAAGATGATCTGCATTGCCCGCAGACACATGTTTTCACGGTGTTGAGTAAATGCTTGAGCATCCAGACACCCTGGAAACATTCGAAGTAAAGGCTGTCATTTATTTATTAGTTCGCTGACCGCATGTGATTACATTTGCCTACCTAAATTGCGGCGTCCTATACTTAGTGCAGTTGGCGAAAAACCAGTCCGTACCGAAAGAATGTCTCTACGCATTTATAGATTAAGCAGGCTGTACATGAAATTTGCATCAGTAAAAGAAAGCAGCTTGTTCAAACGGTTTAAAATAAACATGTCACAGGGTACATGATGACGTACCTTTCAATCGAAAACGAAAATCTACGCTTGCCTGCGTAGCCGTAAACCTCTTAGACATAGTTGACTAAGTCCTCGTTTCAATGCGCTCAACACGGAATATAAACATAAGTATCTTTGTTGAAAAGTATACTGAGCTGTTGGTGTCATATCTAGAATAAAATGAAGTCTAGCTGCAAACCTTGAAAACTATAACGCATAATTCGATAGTGCAATTTATAATTTAATACGACAGCCTCGGTTATTGCTCAACAGCTGTCCCCTGCTTAATAAACATGATCATGCTCAAAAAATTATTCTTGTGATGTAGAGCTAGCACTCTCTACCGTTCTCCACCTCTGCGTGTAACAGTGTGTGTGACCGGTTTCTTTAATCCATTTTTGTTCTTTTCCTTCACTTATTTTTCACCCTTAACAGTAGTAGCATGCCAGGCTAACCACCAGAAAGACATCTCCTGCTATCATTAAATAATTTCTCCCCTCTCTCTCTTTTCGCATTGCTTATGTGCTTTAATATTTATCATATTTTCGAAACTTATAATCCCATGTTATGGCTTTCCTATACGCCTTTTGTGCAATGCGCTTATAATAACTTAGTGCAACCCGCCAAACTTAACAAAGAGAGGTTGCATTCGTCATACCCGACATTGTGAAATACAAAACCTTCGGACACCATGGCCGAACTATTGTAAGCAATTCAGAAATAAATTTATCACATCTGCAACGTGCGTGATGAGAATAATGTGCATTGATGTCCATGTGTCATTTGTCTGATACTTTTGTTTATTTATTTTACTCTTTCGTTTCATTAATTGCAGTACACTTGATGAATGTCACACGTTTAAAATGCTTTTGCTTTTGTAACCTGTGAAGCAGCGATAAGTGATGTAACGTTTTAACGAAGCAGTGATAAGTTTGGTCGTACCTGTGTGAAAGCCAAATTGTAAGCAGCCTTGACCGACGTCAAGCCGGCTTTTCGTTCAGTCTCCTCCTCTGGAAAGAAAGAATTTAAATCAGGTTACCAGCCTTCAAACCTCTCGAAGCGTAGAGAGTGTTTATGAGCGTGATTGAAAGGAGGCCGACATGATGCCTGCTGCAACTGCGTGCGCATGCGCGTGTCGTGACTGCTCGACACTGATGTTGACCCCTGGCGCTTAAACAAAAATTGCCTAATTGTCTATTTTTGTAAGCCGATACTGAATATCAATATATTGGCTAATGGGCCTAAATTGTGGTGGCTTGGCTCGCTTATTGTTTGTAAATGACGTCGGCTAACAAAACATAAGTGCGCTCCCTTAAGTTCTCCAGGTGCTGGAAAAGCAGTGCCAGTAGCAGCAGCACGAAAAAGAAGGCCAGCAAATTAAAAAAAAAAAAGAAAACACCTGCGATGGCCGACCTAGCAGCAAGAACAACAGTTGAAAACACGACGTCCTAATTATGTACAGTCTTGGGTCAGAAGTCCTAAAGCCAAAGGATTCTCATCTCAGCCGCAAAATGGAGCCGTCACGCTATTATTAAACGTCAAAGGACGTTTCAAATGCCACGAAAAGATTTCTTGCCGCGGCAATAAACTGTCTCACACCATTTTACGGTCCTTTAGTCCTTACTGACCCCGTGACGGCTTCATTTTGCGGCTGAGACGAAAATGCTTTGGTTTCAGGTGATTTGACCGCGACTGTGCGTAAAGCGGGGGGGTATACGTTGCGAATGAATATTTTGCTTCGGGTGACATACGAAACAGTTGTAATTTACGTGTTGGTTTCAATTCAATTTTTTAAGAAAAACCAAATTAAGACAACTAGTTATGTTGTATAAAAATGGCCGTGGCTTCGCTCAGCTAGGCAAGGATATCGTAGCGAAAGCATGTGTGCCTGGTGCTGGGCTGCCTACTCCTCTTCAATGCAATCTAATTTCATCCAATCCACTGTAATCCAATCAAATCCAGTCTAATCTAATACAATCCAAACCAATCCAGTTAAATCAAATCCAGTCCAATCAAGTACAGTTCATTCAAGTTAAATACAATCCAATCAATCCTGTTCAATTCAATAAAAACCTGTCCAATCCAAACCAGTCCAATGGATTGCAATCTAATCCAGTCAAATCTAATCTATTCTCATCCACTCCTGTCCAATGATGAGTACATGCTCGCCCGAAATGCGCCGCTGACTAGCCTATCATCGTCACTACTATCATCCTCACGCTAGAGAAGTAGAATTAAGATGCGCTACTCACCATGTCTAGCTATGTTTGTTGTTGCATTAAAGACGAGAAATCATCTTCTTCTGGCTGCTTCACTGCCAGATGGCGTGGCGAGCACGCGGCCTCCGCGCGACTAGATAGATTTGATCAAGAAAGGGGCATTTTAGTGTCTCGTGTGGATGATTTAGAAAATGAAGTAAGTTTGTTAAGAGCGGAAAATCAGAAACTGCTTGGACAGCTTTCTCAAACGGAAAAGAAAAAGGCCGACTTTATCCTTGGAACCAACGAGGATGAACATTCCAATGTGGGCCACGCGGCAGGGGCCAGCACTGGCATGGAAGGCATAAGCAAAGTAGGTCAGGCGGATCCGAACAGTCAGAGTTATTTAGAAGCAGCTAAGACGCCGGAAAAAAAGGAAGAAGTAAGGAAGAATGAAAATCCCAGAGATAAAGACACAGATAACCGAAAGCAGGAGCCAACAGTTGGGAGAGGGAGAGAGAAGGCCCAGGTGCTTATCACCGGAGATTCTAACATGAACAGGTGCAAGCGAGATATCTTGGAACGTGTAAGGGGTGATAAGAGAGTGTTGGTTGAAGCCTTCCCAGGGAGAACAATGAGGGCAGTGCTAAAAGAGAGTAAAAATAGGCTGTTGAAGAATTCCGCAGAACGCAGTATGGTAATAGTAGCTGCGGGGCTAAACGATGTCCTAAATGGTGACGCTGCAGGAGTGGTGGAAAGTTTAGCTAAGGGAGTTGACGAGATCAGGGAGATAGCACAGCAGACGCAGATAGTTGTATGCACAGTACCAGAGGTGCTAGGATTGAACGGAAAGATGGAAAAGGACGTGGTGACAGTTAACCAGGACATAAGAAAGTTAAGCCTGGAGAAGCGTTTCGAAGTGGTTGAGGTAAACAGGGAGGTACATAAAGCAGGTTTTGGTAGGGCTTTTCAGCGAGATGGCATTCATTTTAACATAAGGGTGGGAGCAGAGATCGGCTGGCGCCTGGCAGGCAGGGCTGTCGCTTTTTTAGGGGGTCCGCGAGGACTCCGTGCACAGAGGTAGTTAGAAGTGAAGCAGAAGAAAGTGTAATAATGGAGGCTGAGCCCCCAAAAATGGCGAAGAGTAGGTCGAGAAAGAAAAGTACAAAAAAGAAATTTAACACTAGGATCAGCTACATAAACATGCAAGGAGGTAGAAAAAGAGCGAAATGGCTAGAGATAGAACAGCAGTTGAAGGATGACAAAATAGGTGTGCACGCTCTTTGCGAGACTCATCTCAGGGATCTAGAAGATCCGCCGTTTGTAGAAGGCTACGTCTGGGAAGGGTGCAACAGAACGAGAACGGAAAAAAAGGGTGGAGGGGTAGGTATGTTGATACACCAGGGAACAAATTGGCAAAGAATTAAATCATCTTGTAAAGAGCATATCTGGGTTTCAGGAACAATTGCCGGCATAAGGACATGGCTAGGGGTAGTTTATTTAGGAACAGGACATCAATGCAGGCAAGAAAACAGGGATCTTGTTGAATGTCTCAGTGACGATATAAGCCAGTTTGAAAACGGGGCCAATATTATTCTACTGGGGGACATGAACGGCCACATCGACGATCTGGATGGATACACGGATTGTAACGGCAAGCTAATGCTAGATTTCTGTGAGCGACACGATCTAGTTAAAGTAAATAGAGAAACAAAATGTGAAGGCCAAATCACGTGGGAATTCCGCAACAGGCAGACGACCATTGACTATTGTCTAATGTCGCAGGAAATTTATAGCAAGGTCACAAAAATGGAAATAGACGAAGAAGGGGGGTGTAGTCTGGGAAGTGATCATAAACGTATTAGTCTGCAGATGGGGCCCTTGATGAAAAGAGAAATGGAACTTAGACAAAACGTAAATGCAAAATTAAACGACGACCAAATAGCGCAGATAGCAGCAGACATAGAGGAAGCAATAGAGAGAAGCCCCATGGAAGACTGGGATTATGAACAGGTAGAACTACTCATAAGGAGGAAAATTCAGGAGGTTAAAGTAGCAAACCGCTGGAATGGAAAGAGGAAGCCATGGAGCTGGTGGAATAAGGAAATCAGGGAAGCTATTGAACAACGACTGGCTGCTTCAAGGGAACACCGAATGGCAAAAAAAGCGCAGGTATCTCAGGAGGAAATCGACCAAAAATGGGAATCATATCGACAAAAGAAACTTCAGGTGCAGGCCCTCGTCCAAAGTAAAATAAGACAGTCCACCGATCGCTGGATGGCTGATATACACGATGCCTCTAGAGGCGGAGCAAGAAAATTCTGGAACCATATAAGCTGGCTAGGGAAGACGAATCAAAGAAAACAGGATCGGATTCATGATAACGAGGGAAATTGTTTAAAGGAAGATAACGCAGTGAACTACATTACATCAGTTATAGCCGAGTCATTTAAGAGCGACGATAGGGTAATCTCCGCAAATCAGGAAGCAACACAAGGTTGCAGAATAGAACGCAGCTTAGAACTGACCAATCTAAACTGGAAAAAGGCAGAAAAAAATATTCCTAAAAACACATCTACAGGAATAGATGGAATTCCGATCAAGCTGATTAATGAACTCGGTCCAAAAAGTAAGGAAACGTTGTTAAAAGCTCTGGAAACAGTCAAAACGAATAAGCAAATTCCGGACAGCTGGCGACAGAGTAAAATGAATTTGATTTATAAAGGGAAAGGAGACAGGATGCACATAAAATCCTACAGGCCGATTACCATAACATCTGTTACGTACAGGTTAGCCATGCAGGCGGTGAAATTAAAGGTGCAAGCATGGGTTGAAAGTAACAAGACACTCGGAGAACTTCAGAACGGCTTTTAGAAATGGTAGGCGCTTAGATGATAGCCTGTTCGTGCTTACCCAATGCATCGAAATATCTAGAGTGGAAAACAGACCTTTGTATTTGGCCTTCCTGGACATAAACGGGGCGTACGACAACGTAAGCAGGGAACTCCTGTGGAACATATTAAAAGAAGAAGGTATCGGTTATGAGATAATAGAGTTCCTACAGGAAATATACCGGGATAACAAAGTAAAAATTACGTGGGAAAGGATAAGAAGTACGGAGGATGTCAAAGTATGCAAAAGATTAAGACAAGGCTGTCCTCTATCACCGGTGCTGTTCATGCTTTATATGATAAACCTGGAACGGAGGATACAAGACAGTAAGCTAGGTTTTAACCTGTCATATAGATTAGGTGGAAAGGCGGTAGAGCAGTGCCTCCCCGGTTTGATGTATGCAGACGATATTGTGCTGCTAGCTGAGAGTCTGGAAGAATTGCAAACTCTAGTTAAGTATTGCGGAGACGAAGGGGACGCTCTAGGCTTCAGTTTCAGCGCAGTTAAGTCGGGTCTGATGATTTTCAACGGCTCAACTGATCAGGGTCTTAAAATACAAGTCCTTGAAATACCTAGAGTAGCAGAATATAAATATCTGGGGGTATGGGTAAACGAAGGATTGGCATACATTGGAAAGCATGAGCAATCACTTAAGGTCAAAGGGCGAAGGAATGCCGGGATAATGAAGCATAAGGCATTGTGGGGATACAATAGGTATGAGGTTTTGAGGGGTATTTGGAAAGGAATTATGGTGCCCGGACTTACTTTCGGAAATGCGGTTTTGTGCCTAAAATCAGAGGTACAGTCGACATTAGAAACAAATCAGAGATCCGTTGGACGATTAGCACTAGGTGACCACGGCAAAACTACAAATGAAGCGGTACAAGGAGATATGGGATGGGCATCTTTCGAAGTGCGGGAAGCTCAGAGTAAAATATTATACGAGGAACGCCTGAGGAAATTGGACAGTAACAGATGGGCAGCTAAAGTATTTAAATACCTGTACCTAAAAGGCGTTGACTCACAATGGAGGAAAAGAACTAGGAAACTAACTAGTAAGTATGTTAGTAACAAGGACGGAGAAATAAAGAGCATTAAGCAACAGGTGAAAAACACAGAAGGTAAAAATTGGATAAATTCGATGGAAAAGAAACAGAGTGTGGAATTATACCGAAAGTGGAAAATGCAGATCAGGAAGGAAGATTTCTTTGATAACTCAAGAGGCAGTGCCCTACTTTTTGAAGCTAGATCAGGGTGCCTTAGAACACGCAGCTACAAAAAGAAATTTAACAATGGAGATGACGTATGTGCTGTATGTGAAAACTCCAGTGAAACAATTGCCCATATTATACTCGAATGTAATGGTATCCATCCGGAAGTCGGTGCAGGCGCAATCACTGTTCCTGAAGCTCTGGGGTTTAGAGATAACAGTGGCCGGGTGAATAAACCGGCGGTGGAAACTAGCAAAAAACGACTGGAAGATTGGTGGCTTAAAAGCAGAGAAGTGACATAATGTTAATAATGTAGGAACAAAATTTAATAAATAGAATGATGGTTTAGTTAACCATTCTAAATCAATAATTAAGATATAGGGAGAAAAATGAGCATGATAGCTACTGCTACCACCCCGTTTCAAAGGGGACGCTCCTATATTCCATCCATTCCATCCATCCATCCTCCACCAGCTGCTACGGTTGCTAGGCAACGGCTCTGTGCCTCCCGCCACGCCAAACTCCTTGTTCGTGGCCAATGTAGCTTTTCCTACAAAACTTTAACTAGTAAAATAGTGAGAACAAAGGGCGAACGATTCACCATCTACAAGGGGACATGCAAGCAACAGGGCACGTCTGACGGCAACAAAATGGCAGCAGAAAGTAGAAATTCACCGTAAACGATGAAGCTACGAACTTCTACATCACCGCAAACATTCTCCTGTTTATTTGCTGTTGTTTCTGTCACATTTTCAACGCTGTCCGCCCTACGCATGGCTGTTTATCGTGTCTTGCTTTTCGCGTTTGTCGCAAAAATCGCGTTTGTACTTGAGTATTGTCAGAGCTGGCGAAGCTGTCACAACTAGGTCGAATAAACATTGTCTGGCGTTCTACGCACGCACAAATGTTTGCTGCCGGCGCTGCAACTCCACCGCCATAAAGGATTTAGTGTTGTTTTTCACTAGAAGCTATCCACTCCTTCGTTTCACTGGGCATCTTCTCTTCAAGATTCCATGCACGCCTTTGCAAGGACCAGTATTGGCCAGAAAAGTCTCTTTGGGCTTGCAGTTTCAAAATGATAAGAAGAAATAAAACATAAGCAGAGGTGCGCTGGAAACCATGCAGTATCATGTCGAACATTCCCCTTCAGTACTTGTACTATTCTCACTGTGCTAGTTTCAAATAGTATCTGAAAAATGCACAAAAACATCTTAGAATGAGACTAAGCCACAACTCACCGCCAAGAGCTAGAGTAAACAATAAAAAAACATCTCGGATAGCTTTCATCTAGCGACAATGCGAATAAATTTCAGTAAAATTATCATGACAACTTGTTCTTTACTTATATCTGTGTTGTTCGTTTTCGGGTAAAACCCGATTTTACTCTGTTCTTGCACCCCGAACATGTTCCTAGAAAAATTGGGCAAAACCCGATTTTTCCCAGTTTCTGGAGCAATTGTGCCCACGGAACTTGTTGAAACCTCGTATGAAAACACAAAAGCAGAACTTATTTGAGCGATAATTTCTGATATAGAGGTTCTTAATGCAAGGGCAGTCTTAAAGAAAGATGCACTCGCGCCCCTTTCAGATGTCCAGAAAACGCCTGAAAGCGGGAAACTTCTGACGACAACCTTCGATCACCTCGTAAACCTCGAGCTACCGCAAACTGTCAACGATTTTTCCACGATGATCGGTAAAAGCGATCCAGAAAAAAAGCTGTTTTGTCTATGTTACCTAAGAGCAGTGCTACATTAGCAAAAACTTGTCGTGGAAAGTTTTGCGCGGACGTCTCCACAAAATGGGGTTGCACTCTAAAACCAAACGTCTCAGGCAAAGAAGAAAACCAGTTGAAAATGTAGAAACTAGGTACCTTACTAGATCCATTCCAGAAGCGGCTGCTGAGTCTGTCGTTCGATGACTACCGACCTCTATTTTCAAGACGGGTGATTTAGGCTCCCTTCGCGAGGAGTTTAGCCAGCACTTGCTGGAAGGAAATCCCACGAATGAAAGTGTTGAACTAATGTACTGTTGGAACGACGCAGCTGTGCGCTATCCCAGGCTAGCAAATGCAGCGTTGCCATTGTTGTGTCTCGTTAATGGCATCTGTGAGTCTGGGACGTTGAGCGAACGTTCTCTCAGCCAAGTTACCTCCAGAGTCCAGATTGGTCTCGGATTGGAACCAAAATGTTGCGCATGAATATCTTATTAAGGGCATGTAAAACTACGACGACCAGCTTACGTGAATAATTTTTTTTTTCCAAAAACTGACCACTGTACATCACCTAGAAAGCAACCCAAAATATAACGCCATCGTTACCAACCGAATAGGAGAAATTGAATAAATTATTAGTTTGTAAAATTACCCTGATAAAACCCGAATTTTAGAGTGGTTTCACAAAAAACCCTCTTTCTCCCATATTATCAAGCCGAAAAATGCCGCCCGATTTTTACCCCCAGAATTTGAACATATATAAAACCCGGAAACGAATAACCCTACTTATATCCTGTCTTCGGACGAGAGAACCTATCAGGCTTTTGGTAAAAAGAAAAAAAAAAAGGTACCAGGCACGGATATTTTTATTATGTATATGAGAGACCCCGTGATTTTGTCCTGAATTGGAAAGTTCAAAAAACGTTTCGCGTTTTTTAGCAGATTAATCGTACAGAGAGTACGAGGGCGTGTCCTTGTCCAAAATAGCAGACTTTAGTGCATTGCGCTCAATGCAAAATTGTTGCTGAAGTGTCTAGACGTACACTTTTTGGAAACGTTTAAGAACCTTGCTCCCTGAACTTTCAATAGAAAATGCTTCCAGCTAGCCATGCCTGAAAACTCGCCATTGACTGTCCAGCTTTCTTTGAAATCAATATTAATATAAGATATTAATATAATATTAATAATATAAGATCCATTGATACGAATGTTCAAGAGAATAGTCGAATCTTGCAATGGGCAGCAACATCTTAGATTTAAGATATATCTTTCCTTTGCTTCAAATATTCAAGTCTGCTATTGCACACTCAAAAAGAACGTTGTTTACGATAGCACAAATATCACGAACTTAATTGCTAAAAAAGCTGCAAGCCTCTTGAAGGAAGGTAAGGGAGTGCTGAATTGTCTTAAAGGTGAAAAAAAATGCGTTCATAAAATCTAATATCTACTCACTCAAATATACGCTTGTTCGGAATTCTTAGTATATATCGTCAGTGTATCGAGGCTAATTCTTGCAATAGAAGCCAATTTATACGAAATTGAATTGATGAGCCGATAAGCCATTGCCTCGCATTTTACAATAAGCCACCCTTCTACGGATGAAAATATCCCCTTGGTTATGGTAGCACCAGTTCTGGCTCTTACCACGCTTCCTAACCCCTGGTCGGGCAATGTTTCCGACGAGCAACACCACTAACTGTAGAAGTGATTCCACTAACGAAACGAGCCATGTGTCAGCACATTTTCTATCCTCGTAATACCATTTTGCTCTCCCTATTTCTCCAGCAAAAAAATATGTTATTTTCTCTTTGGTGGACTTATAAGAATCATAATAATACAACAGATACTTCCAGCCCATCACGTTACAGGAGGTTCACTGCTACGCAAAACTCAATAACTACTCCCCACATCGACGTACTGAGCACCCTGTATTATTATGTAAAGGAATATATCGCATTTCATCTGGACCTAGGGGACGAAGATGATGTGTGCGACTTTCTCCTGCCTAGAGGCCGTAACGGTGCGGTCCCTACTTTTACAGTAAACCTATACAATTACCTTCCCTTGCGACAGGGTGTTGAGAAAGGCCCTGAGCGTTGGCCAAGGTGTTCCACTTCTTATTTTAAGTGATTATAACGCACACCACCGGAAAGCAAGCAAGAAACGCAGCATCCTTGCAGGCGCCATATTAATCCTCATGCTTGCCAAGCTTAACGACCCTCCCCAGCCTACTTGTACTTGGCAACAGTGTCACGCGTGACACGAGCCCCGGTCTCACACTAACCTAATTTGGCACAGCTTGCTTATGCGAAAAAACTTTTGAATATTTAGGCAGTGGCTATTGCATTTTGATTATCCACATTGTAATAAAAACGCATTCCCACATGCACGCTACTCCCAAAATCACTCATTGGAGCGCATTCGGCCAAAGGGAAGCCAGCCTTGAACCCCCAGACATCGCCAGTTACGTTTCCTGGGCGTCGGCCCTCGCGCACCAGTGCTCTAAGCACATCCGCGCTCTCAAAACATCTTTCAAACACCCTGATGTTAACTCCCATCTCCTGGGACGCCCGCAGAGCCCTAGTCAAACGTTGCCACCACAAGTGTCATAACTAAACACTGAAATGCCGCAATGTTGCCCTGACGTAAGCTATACAGTTATCTGCAAGGAACCTCGTTTTATCCACCTCGTTCACAAAGTGTAACCTTAGCTCGAAGGAAACTTGGAGCTTACTGAGATGCCTCATTGATGCTACAAACATCAAAAGCGAACAACGCAAGAATCTTGCCAGGCCTGTTCTCAGTTAAAGCGGCTGCAAAACAGCTCTGGTGCAAACAATCAAACTGAAGTACTTCTTCGCCACAGTCGACCCAGACCCCCTCTCTCTATAGTGGGAGCCAAACCAGAAACTCGATGCAGACTTCACCGTCCAAGAAACACAGACCGCCATTCTGGCCATGCGCAAAGGCACAGTTCCTAGGAAAGGCAAGACCCCGGTAGGACTCCTTGCCAACCTCCACGGGGCAGCCCTCACGCAGCTCGCGAATTATGCTAACACCTGCTGGCGCACGGGCCGGCTCCCAGCCGAGTGGAAGACTGTGGAAGTGCACTTCACCTCCAAATCAAGCAAACCCATTAATACTTGCGACATAATCGCTCACCTCGGGCGTAGGAAATGTCATGGAGAGGGTGGTGCACATACGCTTCCCCGGTATCTAGAAAAAAAAATAACTTGTATCTGCCCATCATGTTCGGATTCCGGCGGCGCCTATCCACCCAAGATATTCTCCTTTAATTTAAAAAAGACGATATTCCATGCCCCTAAAAACCCTTCCTTCAAAGCAATGCTCGCTCTCGACCTTCTGGGGGCGTTTAATGAAGTAAAGCACCACTCTATTTAGTAAAATAGGAGCCACATCAATTGTGGCGCCAGAGCCTATGCATATGTAACAGATTTTCTTCACCGCCGTATGGTCTATGTTTACCTCGGACTGGCGCACACAAGCCAAATACAGCTAGGTCTTTTTCTCTAACCCTTGCTTTTATTATTGCTTTAATCAAACTCCCAACCCAGCTAAATCAGTGGTCGCATCTGCAGTAGGCCTTTTACGCGGATGACATTACCATTTGGACCACGGCCTATTCCATTATGAAATGGCGGAATGCTTTAAAGAGGCTGCAAACATTGCCAAAGCCTACGCAGCTAAGTTCGGCCTTACTTGCTTCCCAGAGAAGTTGGGGTTACTCTTATTACACAGCTGCCGCCAACGCAGACCAGCTGTCGAGGTTAGCCTGAACGGAGACCCAATATTAAAGTACACCATCACAGTTCTAGGCCTCCACATTATCGACAGGGGCAGGAATGGATACGCCCTCACTCGAATACCCATGATAGCCAGTCACTACCAAATACAAGGGTATACTCCAAGGAGACACCCTGCGCCTGGTCCAAGCATTCATCATTAACAAAATTGCGTATTTTACACCGTATTTACATCTCAACACGGAAGATTGCTAGAAAAATAACGTTATGATCCTAGACGCAGATTAAAGGCGTTTTTCCTGCCGCAAACACTTCTACCGAGTGCATTTCGAGGTTGAGGTTGTGTAAGGCCGCGGTGGTCCATTCTCTAACGTTTCGGCGCGCGCGCCAGAGAAAACGACGATGGAATGTTCTCCAAGCTCCGAGAACGCGACGCGACCGATTACGTAATCTCGGCCACCGCGCTGCGCTTCCTCGCCCTCGTCGTCATGGGCGGAGTCACGCGTGTATTCCCCCGCACGGTCCCGGCTCTCCTCCTCGCTTTGCGCCAGAGGGCCGCGCGTGCTGACCATGTTCGAGTAAATTCGAGGCCTCTCCAGAGGCCCGAGGGGGGGAGGCATAACTTTGGCAGCGCTAAGCTGTTTTCCGCTCCTCCTCCGCGCCTAGAAGCTTCTGCGCTGGCTATTTAAGAGCGCGCCGCGCAGCCATCGACGGTTCTAATTGTGATTTTGGTTTGATTCTCGCTCGGAAAAGACAACATAGCAGGCAGGCCCCGACTGAGAAGTCGTAAAAAGAGCGATGCGCTCAGTTTGCAGTTAGTTTTTCGCTCAGTCTCGTTTGTAAAGTGTGTCGCCTCTCTGTCTTGTGTAAATAAGTTTTCTGTATGTTGTGTTTGTGTCCTATAAAGTTAATTTTCGTTTTGTTACTGCAAGTTCGTCGTCCTACGTCTCATCGTGTGGTTGTGTGGTTGTGTGTGAACTGCACGTCGCCTACCGAACCGAGGAGCACCTTGTAGAGGTGCGGAAGATTGGAAGAAACAAGAACCTGACCTTTTACTGGCGCAGTCGACAGGATACGATTCGGCAACTGCAGCACTCCGCAAGCCCAGACCGTTACTCGAGCCGTCGCAGCGTTATCGGCGCTCACCGAAGTCTGCCGGCCGTTCAAGGTGGAAGAGCTTCGCCGCGTGCAAGGACCTAGGGACCCCAAGAGGAGACGGTCAGAGGCAGCGGCGAATAGGAGTGCCCACCAGCGAGGAGCGGCGCGGCAAGGAGGGAGCAACCGTTGCTGAGGTGCTGAGATCTCCCGGTCGTTCGGGGTAGGAACTTCATCAACGCGTGCAAGGAGCCAGGTACCCCCAGCGGTGACGGTCAGAGGCAGTGACGATCGGAAGTGCCCCACTGCGAGGAGCGACGCGGCGAGGAAGGCGCAACCGTTGCTCAGGTGAGCGGGATTTCTTGCGTCCGTTGGTGTGCGTGGCTCAGGCATTAGGAGCGGGAGGTGCGCGGTGTCGACGTGTAGTTAGCGAGTAGTAAACATGAACACCAGAAAGTCAGTGTTTTCCGGATGGACTAGTGTATCCGTTAGATTCCCCGTAGCTGCACTGAGACGGAAGAATTGCGTAACAAAGACGAACAGTAAGGACCTAGCGAAACGTCGAGAGACAGAGGCGAAAGCAGAGGCTGAATTATAAGTTAGAAAGATGGAAGCCGAGCTGGAAATCAGAAAGATAGAAGCTAAGTTGGAAATCGCAAAGATGGAGGCAGAACTGAGAAAGCACGAACTGGGAACTCAAATAGCGATAGCTGAAGCTCGAAAGGTACCAGCAGAGGTCCAGTTATTAGAAATAATACAAATGCCCCTCGGATGCCAAATCGGAACAGGTATTCAAGCAGAAGAGACTAAAAAGAACCCTTCGAAAGAGCGGCCCCGAACAGCGCTTGCAGAGCTTGCAGAGGGTGTGTCAGGTAACGCTGCAGCTTCAGCGTCAGACACTACCGCGAGCATATATCTAGCGGAGACGGCGTTCGCCGAGGAGAGCAATTCAGTCGGCATGAACGGCGCGTCGCCAACTAAGGAATTAAACAACGCCAAAACAACTGCGGAAGCCGTAGCGATAGAAGTGCCCACGTGCGCTCAGATTACCGAAGGCGTCAGCGTTCAGCCAGGTGCACGGGAAGACGCGCGGCAGCAAGAGACCGAACTCAAACCCGCGGTAGACGAGGTAATTGAAGAGCGTAAAGCTGCCGCGTGTTTACAAACTGATCCTGGCGCGTTAAATGCAGAAAAGGCGAGTGAAACAGCGACACCGGGCGCGAGCGCTTGCCAAGAACAGGGCGCCATAGTTGTTTCAGTGACAGCGGTCGCGAGCGATGCGGTCGTTGAGATCCGCGATCACACGTTAACCGCAGCAGAAGTATCAGCAGCTGTCGCAAGCAACAAAGACAGCACCCCGAGAGGCGCGGAATTAGCCACCGCTCGCAACTGTGAACCAAAGACACTCCAGGATGTAGCGAGCACCCCGCGCGAGAATGAGCTTACAGGAAGTAGCATAAGCGAAAATCCAAGAGAGTCACAGGAATACGCCCCCCCCCCCCCCCTCTGGCTCTAAAGTACAGGGCATCATCGCTGGAAGTTTATCGATAGCAACAACACAAGGTAAGACCGGCGAAGAAACAAGACGCGCGGGCTATGAACACGTTGACCGCAGAAGATGCCGTATATAGGAGAGCGATCTCATCAGCGGCCGTAAATATCAAGGTCAGTGCCATGACAGGCGCTGAAATGGCCACCGCTTTCACTCGTGAACCTGAAACGCTCAGTGAAGCGACGAGTCCCCCATTCGAAGGCGAGTGTTTAGCATACAGCATTTTTGCAGACCTACACGAGCCGCATGATGCCGCGCCCCTCCCTAGCTCTAACGAGTGTCGAGACGAAAAAAATTCTCCCCTTGAGCCTGAACCGCGTTGCACCGGCGGGCTTGAGTGGTCCTGCTCGCCTGTGCATGAAAGTCTGGGCGCTCGCGAGCATGGAGTGGCAAGCGAAGCGTGCAAAGAACACTTGCCGGACTTCACCACATGTGATGTGTTGGGAACTCCAGGATCTAGGACTTGCCGCGAACGTTTTGCATGCTGTGCAGTGACTGCGCGAGAGAAGTGCTTTAGAACTTTGTGCACGTAAACTTTGTGCGCCAGGAACTGTGACCAGCTTTGAACGTCATGCATACCACAAAGCGGCGGTGAAAAGGAACTGTGCGTGTAGATCATGTTCTTTTGAACGGAAAGTCGCGGCCTTTTGTATTTGTTCGGTTTGGCTGGGCAAAAAAGCCCAGCAATCCTCTTATGGTGGGGCGTGTAAGGCCGCGCTGGTCCAGTCTCGTTTCGGCGCGCGCGCCGCAGAAAACGACGATGGAATGTTCTCCAAGCTCCGAGAACGCGACGCGACCGATGACGTAATCTCGGCCACCGTGCTGCGCCTCCTCGCCCTCGTCGTCATGGGCGGAGTCACGCGTGTATTCCCCCGCACGGTCCCGGCCCTCCTCCTCGCTTTGCGCCAGAGGGCCACGCGTGCTGACGCGTGCTCTAATATATTCGAGGCCTCTCCAGAGGCCCGAGGGGGGAAGGCATAGCTTTGGCAGCGCTAAGCTGTTTTCCGTTCCTCCTCCGCCCTTAGAAGCTTCTGCACTGGCTATTTAGGAGCGCGCCGCGCAGCCATCGACGGTTCTGATTCTGATTTTAGTTTGATTCTCGCTCGGAGAAGACAGCGTAGCAGGCAGGCCCCAACTGAGAAGTCGTAAAAAGAGCGATGCGCTCAGTTTGCAGTTAGGTTTTCGCTCAGTCTCGTTTGTAAAGTGTGTCGCCTCTCTGTCTCGTGTAAATAAGTTTTCTGTATCTTGTGTTTGTGTCGTAAAAAGTTATTTTCGTTTTGTTACTGCAAGTTCGTCGTTCTACATCTCATTGTGTGGTTGTGTGTGAACTGCACGTCGCCTGCCGAATCGAGGAGCACCTTGGAGAGGTGTTGAAGATTTGGAGAAACAAGAAGAACCTGACCTTTTACTGGGTGCATAATTCAGCCGAAGACCTCCTTAACCGACTGACAGCAACTCATACGGACCAGACGGTTCATATGCAGCATAACCTATCTAGCCAGCATAGTCTAGTATAATGCGAGCTTTTCTGCTGGATGGTCAGACTCCTTCATAGAGAATCCCTCACCCCACAATATGCATACTCTGGTCAGCCAAGGGCGCCGGAAGGCACGGGCCAAATAGATCCAGGAAAAATACGGGCAAGACTCTGAGACCTACTACGTAAATAGAATGATGCCTGAGGCGGAGTACACGCTGACAGTAGTGATTCACCAAACAACTTGTTGATGCCCTCTCCGTCTGCGAGAATAACACAGAAACGGCCGAGGAGGTGGCCATTGATTTAGCCATCCCGCTTTCCACGGCACCTATATAATCGCGAATTCTATGGCTGACTACCGCAACTACATCAAAGAACGAATTGGTGAACCGGCCACAAAAATATTAAAAAATCATGGCCGCCTCAACAAAGATAAATACCTAATCTGGACACGAGCACATCAAGGCATATAAGCGAACGAGTGCGCCCATACCGCTGCCCGGGCTCTCCTCACCCGGGATTCGACCTCTCCATTCACCGATGGATGGAAGGATGGATGGATGGAAGGATGGATGGATGGATGGATGGATGGATGGATGGATGGATGGATGGATGGATGGATGGATGGATGGATGGATGGATGGATGGATGGATGGATGGATGGATGGATGGATGGATGGATGAACGGACGGACGGACGGACGGACGGACGGACGGACGGACGGACGGATGGATGGACGGATGGATGGATGGATGGATGGATGGATGGATGGATGGATGGATGGATGGATGGATGGATGGATGGATGGATGGATGGATGGATGGATGGATGGATGGATGGATGGATGGACGGACGGACGGACGGACGGACGGACGGACGGACGGTTTGAAACGGGGTGTTAGCAGTTGTTATTATGCTCGTTTTTTCTATATCTTATTTACTGTTTTAGATCGGTTAACTATACCATCATTCTGTTTATGGAATTTTATGTTTCTAGATTACTAACAATTATGTTAATTTTCTGTTTTTAAGCCACCAATCTTACAATCGCTTTTTGCTAGCTTCCGCCGCAAGTTCACTCACCCGGCCACTGGTATCTCTAAACCAGAGGGCCTCAAGAAGAGTGACTGTGCCTGCATCGACTTCCGGATGGATACCATCACATTCGATGGTTAATTGTTTCTGTGGATTTACCACATACTGCACATGTGTCATCTTCATGGTTAAAATTCTTTTTGTAGCTGTGTGTTCTAAGGCACCCTGATCTAGCTTCAAAAAGTAGGGCACTGCCTCTTGAGTTATCAAAGAAAGCTTCCTTCCTGATCTGCCTTTTCCACTTCGGTATATATAGTTCCACACTCCCGCCTCGCATCCGCCTCGCATTCGGGAGGTACCGGGTTCAATCCCTGGTGCCGCCGGTTACCCACCGGTTTTTCAATGGGTACAAGCTTTCCCCCGGCCTGGTGCTCAGCTCTTCTGGGGTGAAATGCTCGGGAAAAGGTGCCACGGCCCAAATAGTTGCGCCGATGAGGCAGTGATTCGTTCCGCCATTGGACAACAATAAGTCCGCCTCACGCGGCAAAAGCCCATTATGTGGACCTTTATTTTTAACCGCAGCCGTGGCCTAGTGGTTAGAGCGCCCGCCTCGGCTGCGGGAGGTGGTTAGTTCGAAACCCACCGCCGGACACCCACCGTTAAAAATGCGTACAAGCGTCCCCCGGCCCATTTTTATCCCATTTTTAAATTCTGCGTTTCTCACCTGTTGCATAACGATCTTTATTTCTTCGTCCTTGTAACCAGCATAATTACTGGTTAGTTTTCTAGTTCTGTTGCTCCGTTCTGAGTAAACGCTTTTTAGGTATATAGATATTTAAATACTTTTGCTGTCCACCTGTTACTGTCCAATTTCCTAAGGCGTTCCTCATACAATATTTTACTCTGAACTTCCCTTACTTCGAAAGATGCCCAACCCTTTACTCCCTGTACCGCCTCATTTGTGGGTTTGTCGTGGGCACCCAGTGCTAATCGTCCGACGGCTCTCTGATTTATTTCTAATGTCGACTGTACCTCTGCTTTTAGGCACAAGACTGCATTTCGGAAAGTAAACAGGAGCACCATAGTTCCTTTTCAAATACCCCTCAACACCTGATACCTGTTGTATTCCCACAATGCCCTATGCTTCATTATCCTGGCATTTCTTTACCCTTTTGCCCTAAGTGATTGCTTATGCTTTTCAATGCGTGCAATCCTTCGTTTTCCCATATACCCCGAAATATTTATATTCTGCCACTCTGGGTATTCATGGCCTTGTATTTAATGACCATGACCAGTTGAGCCGTTGCAAATCATCAGACCCGACTTTACTGCGCTAAAAATGAAGCCTAGAGTGTCCCCTTTGTCTCCGCAATACTGAACTAGTATTTTAAACTCTTCCTGGCTATCTGCAAGCAACACAATATCGTCTGCATAAATTAAACAGGGAAGGCGCTACTCTAACACCTTTCTGCCTAATCTATATTACTGGTTAAAACCTAGGTTACTTCCTTATATCCTCCGTTTCATACTTATCGTATAAAGCCTGAACATAAGCGGTGATAGAGGACAATCTTATCTTAATCCTTTGCATACATCGACAGCTTCCGTACGTCTTATCCCTTCTCATCTAATTTCTACTTTGTTATCCCGGCATATTTCCTGTAGGAAATCTGTTATCTCATGATCAACACCTTCTCTTAATAATGTCCCCAGGAGTTCCGTGTTTACGTTGTAGTACGCACCCTTTATGTACCAGCTCATCCTATCTGCCACCCTTTCGACGTACACGGTGCGGCTACAACACGGCAGACTTTCTTGCAGAAAATATTCGTCTCCAGCCAAGGGCATCTCCAAAGCGGAGGACGTTACATGGCGACGCCTACAGACAGGTACATACAACTCACCAGCCCATTTAAGGACACTACACCCCGGGTCCTGCAACCCCACATCCAAATTCTGCGGTGAGAAAGCAGGCCTGCACCACGTGGTATGGACTTGCCCAGAAAATTCCCCTGGTGTCCCAAATGCAATGCCAGCTATGAGGGTTGGGAGGCTGCCCTATCCAGCTCAGAACTCGAGGCCCAAAGGGATCTCGTGACACACACGGATAGCAGCGGCAGCCGCTGGAGTTCCAAATTATGGACCTCAACCATACATTCCTAATTACATCAATTACGTTTCTCAGTCAGTCAATGCGCAGTTTGTAAATTTCTGGTGTGTCTTTCTGCCATGGGGTACGCGCAACCGGGTACCGCTACATAACTCTGCGGTCTTGTGCTAATTATGAAAGACAACTGTGGTGCTCCGCGTCTAATTGAGTGCAGCTCAGTGAACGCCGTTGTGTGCGAAATCTCCTCCGCTGACTCAGAGCGCAGGCTCCTGTGGCTGAGTGCTTTAGCTTACGAGTTGTGGCGCCAGTGCCCCGCAGCAAGAGTCGCCTCTATTTTAAGCTCACGCAAAAGCATATTTTCTTTGCTACAGCGCTCCTCCAACGTTGTTTTGTTGGTGTCGTCGTCGTTTGTGCTTAGTGCTAACCGCATGAGGCGACAATTCGGCGCGACACACCGTGCGATGGCGTCGCGCGGTGACCTGATTTAGGGTGCTTGGATAGTTCCGTGTCTGATGCTATCGAGGTACCCAAGCTTGAATGCCTCAAAAGCCCTTCCCCTTGCATCTCCTCAGGTTAATACTATGTAGAAAATTTTGTCCGTTTCCTGGAAGCAGATCGCGTATCTAACGAATCGCCGAATGTTTCGCAGGTTCGTAACTTCCGTTTTTGTTTTCTTGCGAGTTGAGTTTGTTTCCCTACCGCAGTTAGAGCGACAATACGCTTGCTTCGTCTGAGTCATGCATGCGTGCTCGTGGAGTTAGTTCACTGAAAGCTTGGTAGAATAAAACAAGGCTGTTAGGGCTATGTATTGTTATTTATTAACGATTATTAAGTATTCATTATTAAGTGACCTATATAGAGCTGTGGTCTCTACGTAATCTCAAGCAAGGGTCCCGTGTGTTCGATTCCCAGATCATCCTTTCACATATGAAAAGAGCTGCCCGAGTTTGCAGCTCCCTCCATCTCGGCCATGCTGTCGCGACGTCCCATATACTGCTAACCAGTCACATTTCCGGCGACTTCAACGAACGAGAGGGTCATGAGCGGCGGCGTGCAAATGCCCCTCCTTAGTACCAGTGCCCGGCAATGTGACCTACCACAGTACCCAAGGACGCGGGATCGAATCCCGGCCTCGGCGGCAGCTTTTCGATGGAGGCGAAAAGCAAGGCGCCCGTGTGCTGTGCGATGTCACTGCACGTTAAAGAACCCCAGGTGGTCGAAATTTCCGGAGTCCTCCACTACGGCATCTCTCATAGCCTGAGTTGCTTTGGGACGTTAAACCCCACAAACCAAACCAAACCAAACCTAACAACTGCCAGAGGCCCGTTCGCGATTTTTATACGTTGAAATGCCAAACGAGGGACGCAAGGGTTCCGGGGTTTTGGCGCCTGCCAAATGCTACCCGCATGAGGGGTGTTTGTCATTTTGCAAGGCTGCGTTGCCGACGAGCAGTTTTCTTTTCTTTTTTTCAGACACGGGATGCTAAAGCATTAAGGTTAAAAACGAAGGATTTTTATAAACAAGAAAAGCTCGCACAAAAACCAATCTGACAGCTTCCCGGGAGTGGCTGTTCAGAACAAAGGGAAGATTCAAGGCTTTTGCATTTTTTGCAATGTTTCACTACTGCTTCTCTTTCTGGTCTGTAGTTTCTTGTAATGAATGGACTTGTCTTTTTGGGCTGCATTTGAATTGGCTATACAACTTCAGTGCCTCTTCAAGACGCACTCTGGTACATAGGAGCGCTCTGTATTAAAGCGCATGGTCAGTTTGAGGCCGAGATGGCCTTTCTTTCACTATCTCAGCCTTTCAACGGGCAAAAAGTCTGGCTTATTTGCCTCGCTCGCCATGATGACATGGCTATACGCAGCTATACTGGGAAAGACCTAAGGGAGCACACTCTCGTAATGTTCTTCTCTGCGGCCTCATTCTTGCCTTAGACCCTTTTATCGACTGTTGTGTGTAGCCGGATTTTCAGAGCCAGCACCCACTGTGCAGCGAAGGAAAGGCTCAGTTCGAGAAGAAAAGCTAGTATTGTGATTGCTATTTCGGGGATTTTACAATTGTTGCGAGAATGTTTTTTTTTTTTCGTTTTCTCTCATACTGTAAAAAAAAAAAAAAAAAAGTCTTGGAGCATTTGAAGAAACACACATAAAAAATCATAGGGTTTTTCTGCTTTTCTCTTTGAAAGGAGAGGACGGTTGTTAGGTAGAAACCGTGCGTCGCATGATAACTGTGTGTCTCAACTCGAATAAGTCCATGACATGATAGGTCGGGAATGTTAAATGCTCAAATGAAGGCACCTACATCCTCAGCATTCTAATGATCCTCTCACGAGTCATACCAGACGAACTAAACGTACTGAAGGTGCATGAACTACGTAGCTTGTTTGAGCCCACCAGATATAATACTGTTGAACGAACGTTCTGTCAAGCTTCAAACTGTTTCCGGTGCTTGGCGTTTAGCGTCTGTTTCGCAAAAATAAAGCCATTCCAGTTTCGTTCCGTTCAGATGTAAAAAATCCAAGTGGATTCTTAATTCTACAAACGCCCGACCACCTTCTCAGTATGCATGCATTATTCTGTTTATATACGGCTTCAAAAAATTCAAATGTTTCCTAAATTATTCTTGCACGCTGGCCTGAATAACTAAATGCAGGCACAAACAGAGTATTCACATGTGAAATTATGCGAGGTTTATTTGATAAAAATGAACACTTCAGAATGAAATAGAAATGGTTAAGTCTTTGAAATCGTCGGCGATCCAAACCGTCCTTATTTTCGGTTTTGCTCCCCCCTATGACGACGCGTTCGCCAGGAGATGAAGACGCAAAAGAGAAGCGGAAGGGGGGGGGGGGGGGGGGGTTATTTAATGGTCTTATTTCCACAACTCGGTCTTAGACCAAACTTGTGCGTGTCTGGCGCACGAGTGAGCAAACTATTGAAGCCTGCATCTCACCATCTGCAATAGAAGAAACTTTCATATCTTTCTTTATGCTTTCTTTAACTAGCAAGTCATTTTTCAGTGAGAAGAAAAAGATGTGCAATCATTAGTTCTCGCCGGCATCGTATTTCATACGCTATGACTATCCTCAGTAGCTGAGCATTCATCGATGTTTCCTTATACTGCTCATAGAAATTTATTTTGGTATTAGCGCTCAACCGGTGTGCTTAGAAATAAGCACACCACAGCCATTATTGCTCCAATAATGCAAACAGCAGTCTGGAGTCGTTCGGCGTGTGTCTGAAGCAATTAAATTTGTAATAGTTTTTTTGTGACTCATACTGGAATGGTTCTGCGTAACAGCTTCAGTATCCATACGCAGCGGTTGTCTCTGCCTTGTTTTTCTTATCCTTTCCGCTGCGGCTTACACAGCCTTTTGTGTAGATATTCATGTTGGCCAATATTTTCTTGCTGGAGCGAAGGACAATGCTCATTAATTATTCTGTATCGTGTCTACGTTCTTACAAAGTTTTAAGCCCTTATTTTTGTTTGTGGTTCCCGCAGTGTAATCTCTTGAGTACCAAGTGTAGAACTTTTTCAGTCAATATGTGCTACTATTTGTTACCTGCTTCAGTCTAACGTGTTTTGAAGCACGCAGGCAAAATAACATAACCAACAATGGCTTCTAAAGTAAACTTAAGTACCGATGCCCCATAAAGGTAATTACAGGTCTCATTCTTTTATTTCAAACTTTCTTATTTTTCTCGAATATTTTGAGCCAATCAGCCTATAATCATTTGTTTTTGTTTTAGACGGGCTGAATTTTGCGAAATAAAACTAAAAAGAGTGCGAAATGTTGTAGTCGTCAGATCACAGGGCAAAAATCAAATGCGAAAACCCGCTGTTCGCGAAAAATCTCACTAGTACTTAGAACTGGTTGCTGCAGCGGATCCACGCTAAATAAACCACCTTACGGAATGCTAATTATGAATATTCATAAGGGAACATCTCGCGTCGGTAAATAAATCTGTCGGTGTTCTCTCCCTTTATTTAGGATTAGAGATACTACAATGCGACTCCAGAGTCATTTGCCAGTCTGAATTGAGATCATCGCAACAAAAACAGAAAACAAGAATGTACTCAGGCAAAATCGATGTATGCTCGCACAGCCTTTGAATACGTGGCGTAAAAACGACCATGCCAGTATTTTTTGCTTGGCGCGTGGGGGCTTTCAAGGACTAGGCCGCTGTGTCCTTCTATCATTTTGTTGTGTTAGGATTTGCATGCGGTATGAATGCTTAAAATTTTCTGAAGTGTCCTCAACAGGTACGTAGCCAAGGGGCTGTCAGCGGGGGTATTCCTCCCCGCAGAAGTGCAGTTAATCACCAACTAGACCAGCATCAGTAATAAAATCAGTTCCCATTAGAGATAGGGAGAAAAAAAGAACGCGAAAGGTTCGCGTAGCTATGGAATTCACAGAAACCAACGAATATTAATAGCTGATACGCAGACGTTTTCCTACCTTTGATGTAAGCAAATAATTTGTGAAAAGAAAATATCAATTTAATGGAATAGAGTAGCTCATTGCCTCATTCATTTCTTCTCGCTACCACGCTGGCGCACGCACTCTCGTTCCACTATGCGCGGGCGCTTACTCTTAAACACATGCGCCGTGATGCGAAGGCATCGTGGAATACATGGCTGAAGTCGTCAGCACCGTGAGTTTAACAATGCCTGTGCATCACCTTCTTTCCCAGCAGTGGAACGTCACGGCAGCAAATAGGCGATAAACGGTCGGCAAATAAAGCTGCATGCACGGGTGTGAGCAACGTGGCGAGAGGAAGCTATGTGGCTGGAATCAGATCCGAACTCGCAGTTTTATTTCTGGCCCTTTATCGCCCATTGGAAGTCATGACGTAGGCTGCTGGGGTGCGCTGGCCTTGTCAAGATCTCGATGGTGACGCCGAAGCACACTAGATACTCTTTCTGGCTGTAATGAGGAAGCGAAGAAAGGCCAAAATGGTAAAGGACAGGTCACCGCAAAGTAAATCGCGTTGTCGGGGCTTGTATGCAGCCTGATTCCCTCCTTCAAACCTCGCTGACAAGAATATGCATTATTATGGGGGTTCTCTTCTAAGTTCCATCAAGACACATGTATACCGACAAGAGAGTTTGGATTACATGAAACGAGCGCTGTGCATTTCTGTCTTTTTCGGTAGTCCGTCCGACTAAGCAAGAGTGGTTCGTTTGTTGGATATGTTTCTCTTTTTCAATTGCTTCTCTTATTTTTGAATAACCCATGAGAGAAAAAAATGACGGCCAATTTAGCGCTGTTAGAAATCATAAGAATTACGCGTGCTCGAAGTCGGGTTCATATTCAGTTTCAGGTCACACATGCTCATTAATATGCACTGCAAACTGCCATATTTTCTGAAAGACCAGCCGACACAGAAATCTAGCCGCGCTATAACCCAGCAGTAAAAACGTGCTTCCATTGGTCCAGGTGTAGCTTGTCTGATTCGGGACCCATGGCTATCGGTAGGATCGATTCCAATCTCGCAAACGTCGCTCAAGTTTGCCGTTATTGCCAATTCGGCTATATTCGGTATTTTGACGTCACATAAGCCTCCAATCATTCTTATCCAGGCCCTGTAACCTGCCAATTTTTCTAGAGGCACGATGTGGAGGAAGACGTCGATAAAAAACAAGCATCTGCAAGATGAGGTAGTTGGGAGTAGTCATTATCATTATCAGCCGGTCTGTACCCACTGCAGGGCGAAGGCCTCTCCCATTTTTGTTCAATTACCTCGCTCCTGGGCTAGCTGCATCCAGTTGATCCCTGCGAACTTCTTAATCTCATCCACCAACCTAATTTTCTGCCACCCCCTGCTAAGCTGGATTCGACGGGAAGGAAAGCTTAGCAGGGGGTTACTCTCAGAGACCACCGATTATCCTCTCTCCGCACTTAATGTCCATGACAATTTCTTCTTCTTGATCTCTACTAGAATGCCAGTAATTCGACTTATTTCTCTGACTCATTCGGCTAGCTTCCTATCTCTGAATGTCACACCATTTTCCGTGCCCTCTGCGTTGTCATCAATTTAAATAGAACTCTTTTCGTTATCCTTTGTGTTTCATCCCCGTAGGTGTTTCATCGCCATACCGGTGAAATTCAACTGTTATATAGTTTCCTTTTGAGAGACACCGTTATGCTGCTAGTCATAATGTGCGAGTACTTTCCAAATACGCTCCATATCGCAATGTTATTTTTTTAAATAGCGTTGTTTATTGCCTCAGGGAATAATGGAATATGTAAAAATATAAAGGGGTAATTAATGAAAAAAAAAGGGGTGGCTGTTCTAATAAAGTTCAAGAAGAGCGATGTTAAGGCCCTGGCGTCCAAGCAATGTACGAAGATGAGTTCTTCGGCGAAAGGCCCACTGTCGTCAGGTGCCGAATTCTCGTCGGCTTCAGTGCAGGGCAAACCCACAACAAGTGGTGAATATCTGCCTCATGATTTCGTGACTTGCAGACAGGACATCCTGGAGGTTGATATAAATATCGATATTGAGGCCATGTTCGTGTTAAAGCTGATGTGAGGGCAACTCCGACCCGGATCCTCCGTAGCGCAACCTCCTCTGCGCGGGTAAGACCGCTGGGAAGGGTTACCGCATACGGTGGGACAAGAGCACGTGTGCAGCGTCGTAGGTGCTCCTTTCTTGTGAGAAGCAGAGTGGCATCATACATAGTGAGGAAGCGTGTCATCGATGAAGGTAGAGTCGCCTGGCGGGTTGCGGAATCTGCAGGGGTTTGCGAACTGAGTAGGTCACGTGGAACCCACTCATTCGAATGGTGTGCGAGATGCGAGCCGCCCACTCTTCCTCCTAGCAATCTTATCCTCCTAATTAATTTCCTTTCGTGGTCCGGATCTGCCGTTACTATATCTGTCCTAAGTAGACATATTCGCCTACAACTTCCAACGCTTCGCTACCTATTTTAAACTGCGGGGAGGCGTGACGTTACCTAGAAATGCCTCTTCGTTACACACAAAAGAAGTTCGCGTTCTATAGCACCTGCCGATGTTAACCCGCCTTTGCACTTTGCGCGCACACATAACGGCTATTGAGACGAAAAACCCCGGGGAAATGAAGCACTGTGTGCAGACTGAACAGGCGGACCGCGCTTCCAGATATGCAGCAATGAAAAGCAGGTCCGCTGGTAAAGGTTCCAGTGTGCAGAACCCCGACGATGTAGCTTAACCTCGTTATGTGGTTGACTGATATGCCGTGCCAATAGCCATTAAGATGAAGGTCAGATTTTGGTTTAACGTTCCAGTCTGTGGACCCTTCGCTGCTTGCTTCCTTTGAACACTGATGGAAGGGCATCAAATGGGCGTTGCTATGATTCCGGAAAGATTGGACAAGAGCTTCCATCTCAGGATAGATTTGCGTAGCTGAGAACTAGGGATGTAGGGTTAATGGAGAAATAGGGATACTGGTTTTCGCTGACCAGGAACGTCGCTTGCAAATTTAGTCGGTGATTTTGTGTAGTTGTGGGAAATATAGGGGAAAAATGTTTTTGACAGTTATTTAAGTAGCAGATGTGCGGAGGTTGAAGTAGCAAGCCTTTTGCAATTCAGTTGAAGTGATGCTTGAACGCAAACCACTTTTCTGTATAAACATATCTGAATTAATGCCTGCATAATCAACCACACTAAGGAAACTTTGTGATACATCAGCTGCGGAGGAAATGCGCAATGCATCGAAGTCCTTAGTTGCAAAGTCCGTCTCCTAGGTTCGCCACGAGATACATATTCTTCGCATTCGCTTGAGTATCCAGTGATATGATTGAAGTAGAGAAAACGACTCTATCAGCAGGCACAATATATCGAAATTGGTGCAGCCGACAGTATGGAGGCATGCATAAATGTGTTTAAAGACAAGTAAATATCAGGCTACTACAAGGTAAGAAGGCGTCCAGCGAGTAAAGAAAAAAAAAGAATAATGAACGATGGGAGAGAGATGATACTGTCGGACACAATCGGAAGGGGTAGAAGGGTGTTTTCGAGCATCACAGACAAGTAAACTTTGAACACAAAGGAATTATAGGGTTACTGGATGAAGCAGAGTTGTCCCCTAGAATCATCGCATTTTCGGGGGAAGGCCAAAACAAGCGAGGAATGCCTGCTGGCTGTTGAACTGGAGGGAAAGGTACCACAGGGGCAACGGGCTTGAACCTATAGCAGATCTGAGTTGTGGATCGGGTGGAACGTAAATTTTATTTCAAATCGCCCTGAGTGAATTTGAAAACGTGAGATCCTCTACTTCGTGCATGGGCAAACCATCTTTGGCTTTTGACGCAAGTGGCGAAAACGTGCTGAAAGAAGTGGCGCTGCTCACTGGTTCCCTTTTTGTTATGTTAACTGGGTAAAGCAAAGAGACCTCGATCCAAAAACTTAACAAATCCTTACTAGAGATAGGAACGGCGCTATCGCGAAAGAGGATTACACTAAAAGCACGATGCTAATTGAAAATTAGAACATGAGGCTCGAGCAAAGACAAAATCGAAAACGTCTAGGTTTCGTACACAATGCACAAAACTACATCCCCCCCCCCCCCCCAATCTATTCCTTCGCGCTCCTCTCTGGATTAAAGAAATCAGCCCGAGGCCGCCCAGAAAAAAAATGAATGTGGAAAGGCGTCCAGTCTTCCAGCTACCATGCTCATTTGGCTCGTTTCTCCACTCGTACTGCAACCCCCATCGTTAAAGAGCTGCACACACGAATTGATGATCACCCTCAGTTCTTAGGCTTGTTATGATGCTGGTATGTACACTACTGAAAATATTATATGATGCAATCACCTCACATTTTCTCACACAATCTCACTCAATCACATAAAAAATTACATATACATCGCATATAATCGCATAAGGTATCATATCTTCTTGCACATTATCAAAAATTATGTGCGATATTTTATAATGATGTGAACCGTATTGGAGTCTATGCGATTAGATGAGATTTTATGATGTTATTGCCACGTATAACTTTTGGTTTTCTTCAGTAGGGTAGTACAAAGCATTTTTTAAGGCTTCATGCGCTGTGAACATAAATTCTGAGAGTTTATTCATTGAATTTACTTATTAGTTTTTATTTATTTATTTATTTATTTATTTATTTATTTATTTATTTATTTATTTATTTATTTATTTATTTATTTATTTATTTATTTATTTATTTATTTATTTATTTATTTATTTATTTATTTATTATATCAACTTCACAGCAAGAGGAATCCTAAGATTATTGCGCATAAGACTAAGGTAACGTTGAACAACCTCTGAAAGGAGGGGTAGTTTGCAGTAGGTAGCGAAACATTGAAAGTGCCAGACGAATATTTATACTTAGGACAGGTAGCTACCACAGATCCGGGCCACGAAAGCGAAATAGCCAGGAGAACGAGGTTTGGGTGTAGCACATTTCGTAAGTACTCGCAAATCATGACTAGTAGTTTATCATGATCCCTCAGAAGTAAAGGATATGAACGCTGTGTATTGCATGTGCTCACTACAAGGCAAAAACATAGATGCTAATGGAAACGGTTACATAAATGGACTACATTGCAGAGAGCTATGGAACGGAAAATGGTAGGTGAAAAGTTAAAAGTCTTGGGGAGATAAATAACTCAAGCTAGGCATTCTATTCGAAATCGAGAATAACTAGGCATGGGCAGGACAGTAATACGAAGGGAGGATAACCTATGGCAACTAAGGGTAAAAAACTGGATTCCATGGAAACGGAAGCGTATAGCTCGCACGGCGGAAAATTAGGTCAGTGGTTGCTTTTAAGAGCTTTGCGAGGAACAATTGGATGCATGCAGCTAACAATGTGCCGGGTTAATCGGGTTGTTGTGATGAAGCCTTCGGCCTGCAGTGGGTATAGTCCGACTGGTGATGATGATGACTTATTGCAGCGGGCTAACCGTTACAGCTTTCGTCATCAGCAGAAAGCGAACAATGACAGTGGTTTGTCCATAGCTAAGCAAAAGTTTCACAATCGACCTGTACAAGTCTTTTGCTCTATATAGGTTTAATTAGGCTTATTAAGCTTAGGTAATTCCAATCAAAACATGTCGGCCTTAAAAAGTTGTAATTACGGTCAAGATGTGTTCAGAAAGCAGCGTATTGTAGTAGGATGAGCTGGCAAGTCTTAGGGCTTGGCTACGCCTTTTGGGCTTAACTAAACCTAACGCAACAAATTAAGCTCAGGAAGGCGTAATTGCACAAATTATGCTTCAGAAGTTTCAGGCTTAATTTGTTAACCTGCACTACAAAAACTTGAGTTTGTGTTAGGGTTTGAGCTTAACCTTGGTCGTGGTGATTGCCGTGGAACTAATGGCTCTCATGGTCATTGATACCCAGAAATACAATACTTGCGTGTAGCAAAACTATAGGCTTGGCTTTTGTCATAGGAACACACGGTCGAGATCCATGATTATAGGCTAAAGACCATTCGCACAAAAATATATAGAATGGTAATGTTAAGCAATTAAGATTTTTCTTGAAACGTGACAGGAAGCATCAAAATGGCTAAATATCTTGAAACACCTTAAAGCAGAAGATTCACCGGCCCCATTGACACACTGAACCATTTTGCTATTTTTCGCGTTGTCAAGGGCCAGCTGTTGGTCGGCAGCAGTATGAAATAAGTGGAAAAGCGCCTCGGGTTTCCGACGAGCGAGCGGTCATAACTAGAAGTCTGATGACACGAATGTCCTATAGTGGCCCGCAGACCCGCGCCTATGCGTCGCCTCTTCCTCATGCTCTCTGCTGGCCGTGGCGCTTCTCGTGGTGGCGCGTACCATACAGCCGTAAACGCCGGGTCAGCATGTGTGTTGGTTTCAAAAAAAAGTTCTTTCTTAGAGAAAGTCTCCAATCTGCAGGCAATACGACAGATTTCTCTGAAGTCCGCTTAGAATAAGAACCGAAATGGCGGCCGCGGCCGCGCTGTAGAGTGTCATTGAAGTGGCTGCTTGCGGCATTTGCGGTCATGTTCATTAAAATTTATTGGTGGGCCAGTTAATCATAGACAATGTTCATCCTTTCGAATTATCAAAGCAAAGCAGTTTAAAATGTCTACACCAAATTCTTTAGGTCGACATGCTGCGCAGAAGAAAGCATAATCCGTGTATTTCAAATTACCTGACTGCCCTGTACAAAGCTAGAAACTAGGCCAAGCCTCAAACCTAAAAGATGTGCTAATCGACATTGCTACGGAAAACGCGCAGTGGAGGATGAAAGCGGAGTCCACACAAACACCGAAACCTTTCTTTCTTCGCCTTCATCCCGCTCTTTCATGTTGTCTATTATCTGCAAACAAAAAGCACAAACAGTGCTATGCGAAAACCTCTCGTGAAGCAAGAGCATAAGGCTTTTCTCTGTTTTTTTCTAGCACTCTGCTCTTCCCTTTAAACTTACAATGTATAATATTATTTCGCGTAGTAGAAAAGCTGTAGTTTATGGCCTGTAGAAAATACGGTAAAAGCAATATTTAGGAGCCATCATATGTAACACAAAATATTGCAACAGATGAAATGCGCAAGAGCGACAGTGAAAAAGTAAAAGAAGTATATGCAAATCGAGAGAACTAACGAGATGAAAGCTAAAAAGATATTGGGTGCAGAGACCGTGTCTACCCAAGCCTGAAAAACAGGCGATCGTTTTGTGAAGTTGTACTTTCCACACCATGGCCTATTTGCCACGCACCCCAGAAAGGACTCATGGGGAAAGGTCGTTAAATAGAGGATGGACAAAAGAGATGGCGCGACTACGCCGAGATAAAGTAAATTAAAGTTACATATTACGAAGTCTTTAGGCAGAAAATACGGTGAATAGTACAGGAACCATGTATGCAAAATACGAAGTAACTATAACAAGGCGCCCACGCACGAGAAATGACTTTTAACTAATGAGAAAGAAGAAAGATGAATGCGTAGTGTTCGGGAAAGACTTCATTTTTCTGCCACGGGTTCTCGAGCGCCGCCGAATGTGGTGCGCCGCCGGCAAGAACAGTGCAGGAAATCGAGTGCTTTTATCTCCATCCATCACTTCGGGTAAAAAGCGGATGGAGCTGCATCTTCCTAGCTCATCGGAAAGCTTAAAGCGGCGAGACTTGGGGCAAGGGACAACAAACAACCGCCTGCCGACGGAGCTGTGGATAAGCTTCCGTGTTCGCTGTGTGCTTGTTTTCTCGCTTTTTTGTTTTTCATTTTTTACTATGGAGCAGCACTTCGAGCTCTTATCGTGAAAACATTCAGCTCAGTCACGAAAGATCTGTTTCCCGCCTGACAGCGGGTAATCTTTTCAGTATCAAACTCATACAAATCTGAGCAAGAAATGCATTTCTGTTCGCAAATTTTCAGTCTATATTTTTTTTTTGTTTCAGTTTTAAAGTTTAACAACGCTTCTCTATTGTCGCTGTTTGTTCTTTTACGAGCGCTGACGTTGTAGTTTACACTGTCAGATCGGCAAGAAGAAAATTGACATAGTACCAAATCATGGCCTGTCTTGAAGGGATGCTTCTGAATTTTAAAAGCGCCTCGTATCTTCAAGAATATTTTTAAACTTAAGTTGCTGTCGTCGACTCCGCAGCCTCGCTGCGCCGTGCAGTGCCCCGCTCGGCCACCGTCGGCTCTGACTCCACAGCCTCGCTTTGCGCGTTAAGCCGCGTTCAGACTACGTGCGCGTTCTTCGTCGTAAGTATCGTATTTATCGCAGTGCGCATAGCGGTTGGAACTCCCGTTTACGCAGCTTGCGACAGGGCATGTTCACACTGGGACGTTCGGTAAGATACGTTCTTTACGACCGGCCAATCACCACTCTCAACATGGCGCCGGTTAGCAAGCGACTGATAGCGGAGGTCGGGGCTCTTCAAGCTCAAAATGAGCGTACCATCGTGTTAACAGAGCGAAAAAAAAAATATGTGAAAGAAAAGACTGGACACACAAATAAAATACGAAAAAGAACAATGGGTATATTAACAATTAACCACTCGATTACAAATACACTTTTTCGTTTCGCACGCGCACGTTCGCACACAGTTTTCAAACGTCCGCTCCCCATGCTGACACACCGCACACTCATTCGCATATTTATTCACGCGCCCGCGCTCTCGTTGTCGACGCAACGCGCACTCCTTCTCGGTCTGTCGCACTGTCTCGCACCAAATCATGGATTCTGTATTCGCTGCGCACTAGGCACACTCCAAAAGAAAACACCACAACCAGAACAAGGTAAACACGGACGGCACGGCGCCAGCCACCGCGGCACGGACTCATCGGAGGCACGCTGCAGGTGGGGGTTGTCAGTTTAATGTTCCAAAGGCGGGAACTCTAAAGGTTCCATAGGTTCTCACTGCCGCCGTCCAGGCGGGAATTGCCGGCGCAATAAGTTAGCCGCCAACAATCATCTGTGCACTCAATCTACGTAGACGACGAATAATAGTAGAATATGGGTTCCCAGTAAAATGCGTTGCGGGGCTAGTAGGTTCATGCTCGTAAACTTATGTAAAGCGCAACAGAGACAACACAATCAGACAAGAGAGACAGGACAGCGCCCTGTCCAGTCTCTCTTGTCTGATGTCCTGTCTCTCTTGTCTGTTTGTGTTGTCTCTGTTGCGCTTTACATAAGTTTACGAATGTAGTTTGTCAAATCTTCAATAGCGCATGCTTTTCCGCATGGTACGACAGTGGTCTCGCACGCCAGCTTCTGTCCTCGCGTTTCGTCAATGCTCTTTTTGCGAACGTCTGATGCCGCCACCCCGCAACACTCGGTCAAAGAAGCAAAGCAGCATCTTTTTTTCTTTCTTTTTTCAGCAACCCGCGCTCCGCCTGCATCCCTGCTTGCGATTTTACCAGTGTCCCGGAGCGATCTTAAAGACGGGCTGGGGCGATGACTCAGAGTCGTACTACTGACTCCGAGCCTCGTCCCCCCTCAGAAGACGCTGTTTTTTATTTCTCTTTTACGGTGAGCTTCTTTCAAACTTCGATGAGTCCGCACCAGCTCCGTTCTGCAGCCCGACCGCAACGTTGCCCCGCATCGGCCTTTCGCTGCCGGCCAACTGTTTCCTCACTTGTCAACGGAGTCGATGGGCTGCGAGAATGCACGGGGATGAAGCGGGAATCCTCCATAACATCACTTTTCTAAACTAGAAGAATTTTCTTGTTGAGAGCTTGCTCTCACATGAAAAAAGGGATTGAAAAACCACTTACTGCTCTGACGCAGCGCACTCGCAATTGAAGCCAGGCGGCGTTTCGCACTTCTCTCTGTGCGATTTCAGCTACTGTGCCGAACGTTTTTTATGAGAGGCTGATAATTCCACAGCGAAGATTCCCCACTGCACATGATCAAGCTGCGGACAGACACAATCCCTGACACAACACCAATAATACCGGCGAGGCGAGACACTGCAGCAGAGTAGGAGCGTTGGATGATGTCGCCTACTAGCTGGTTTGCGCGCGAAACCTGGGAGTACCGGAAGCCCCATGACCGGAAAGAAAGAACCGAAACGGCTCTGCGCATTGGTCGCGCGTAACACACGCATATGTGCTAGTCGTAAAAGTACGGGTCCTCCGACATTTGCGCCCACGCTGGCTGCGGACGTTACGCATCTTACGCTCAATGCGACAGCAGTCTGAACAGACACATTACGTTTTTTGTGCTTACGCTTACGATCCTTACGAACGATACGTGCGTTGTGCACGTAGTCTGAACGCGGCTTTACACATGCGCAGTGGCTACAGATGCGATGTGCGTGACGTCAGAATTGCGCCGTCGCCGACTCCACAGGCTCGCTGTGCGCGTCGCGCATGCTCAGTAGCTACAAATGACGTCAATACTCGGTCACTTATAATAAGAGGGTGAGAGGCATTCGTTTTTCAGATGAACGATGGACGAGAATACAGAACTTTGATATGTGTAACCGCGCGTACAAGCTTTTGCAGCTTTAATCGGAGCTCAGCCATAGCAATTGTTTCAAGAGGCCCTTGAACATCGATTCACTGCAGAACAATTGCAGGCGCAAGTCGATGTATCCAGACGTCATTTACATTTGAATTACCGGCTGCCAACAAAATCAATTAGCCCTGACACCTCGATAGGTTCTACTTTCGGTAAAGCTTACCTTCAATGTCTTGAATTCTCTCTCAATGGAGAAATGCGGCTTCGTCCTATTTCAATATGTAGGAAGACGGTCTGCCTGGCTGAAGATAGGCCTTGGTCAGTCTTGTATTCGCCAATTAAGTCGCATATACTTTATGGGTGTTATTATTGACTCTCGTCTTCAGCTGTGACAAACTGCGGACGCAATTGTCTGTTTACCTTCGCATCTCGATTGACCCGTAAACTCATAAGTGAGCCAATAGAAAACCGCCCCTCCTCATTGTACACACGAGAGTTCACCAAGTACTGATGACTAGTCGCATTACGTATCATTTACCTTTAATTGGTAGCGCAGATTCAACGTCTCGAAATCTTGCACTGAAAGGGCCTACGAGCCATTGGAGTGTCTCAGGCGGCGGCGAACAATGCAGAACTTCATGAGTCTTTATCGAAACCTCTTAGCCCTGTCGCTTCACAGATATTACTATAATGAAACTCGGCCGCCCCAGAAAGACGGTAGCTAAGCGATCCCTTCTCCAGGTTTTCTGCGCAAGATGTTAGGCTCAAGGCTATTTGGCATTTAATACTCTTTTAGTTTTCTAGACCCTAATGTTCGAAGGCAAACCGAGTGGTTGAAACCACCCAGGTCACTTCCAAGCCTCGACTGTGTGAGGTAGGTAGTTAGCAACTTTAATGATTCAAAAAAGAACCAAGTAGGGGGGTAAAGGGAAGTGAGGGAGCAGGACGACGATGGGCCCTCAGGCCGCTCTAGATGGCCGGGCACTTTTGAGCTTCGGCGACACCCAGGCAACTCGACTGTGTGAACATTGTTTTTCATGTGTGCGTAAAGCGCATTTCTCTTTTTCGGCAACGCCCAGAGCATTGAATTTTTCACTGATAGTTTTGTCGACAAGGTCAGAAAGCTAGCACAGTGACTTTTTACTTCCCTTCTATGGAGAACACGAATGAAAGTCATTTCTTCTACAACGGTCGTAAGTGTCTCCATTGGGGTGGCTTTACGGATGCAGGGTATTTTCCAGTACTACATGTGGTGATGCTAACTGATTCAGTATCCGCCTTTCAAAGGTTAGAGCATGGTTTCCCTACAGCTGCCTTGTCTGTCAGCTCTCTACACTTGGTAGATAAACTGCGCAGCAGAGGCTTTCTTTGCGTTTCCATCTGGTGCCCTCAGGCGTAGATGTCACAGGCAACCAGGTGATGAACCATTATTGCATGTTCTAATAACACTAGGCTTAGAGACGATGTCGGTCCGAACCGCAGCGGCAGTGTTCCAATGCATTCAAAGCGCAAGGCGTCTGTGTACTCCTCGACGTTAGGTGGCCGACACTATACCGAAGATGTATGGAAGTGAAAATTATTCTATTTTTAGGCTGTAGCTTCAAGCGAAACATTGGTGTGGGTCTTATTCATGAACCAACTCAAGTCATTCTGCATATTTCTATTATAACTGTGAAACAGTGCGAAACAAGGTAATCATTTTCGACAGTCGACTCATACACAATAAATGCTTGTAGCCATACTGAACCTTGTATCATTAGCTTGTGACGTACAAAAAACAATTGGCCAATCATCCCCACAGTAATAAAATAATTACAGACTCATACACAACTGCGAATACTCGGATGGAATGAGCAAACGCGTCATTGAAAGACTCAATTTTTGGACGAGAAACCAAATTGCACCTCTGTCGTATCCACGCTCAAGCATATTTAGTGGCGCCCGTTATTGGCAGCGTTCAATTTCGAATGATATAGCAATACGACGCGGTTAAAAGAAAATCACCGCGAGCTTGGTCGTGCCCCAAATCCATCATGTACACCGCAATCAGCGCAACCTCAGCGCAGAATGCTTCAATGAACAAGTCCAACGCGGATTGGGGCAGTTGCTGAAGGAACTGAATTTTCAGTATCCCACTCTATGATCTGCTTTCAGTGAAAATTAAAGCAGGCAATGCAATGAACAATTCATTCTAGCGCGCGGGCTACTGCTCGCCAAAGGGCAAGCGCTGGGATCGTCTGCGCCACCCTCGGCTCCCGCGACTTGCTGAGATGAGGTCCTCCAGGGAAGGATGAGGAGAGAAGACATGTCACTACTTTTAGCTTATTCAGAGGTTTTAGAGTATTTCTATCTCTCTCTCTCTTCCTCACTTTCAACGTCAATCTGTGGTGGCTGCGTTTTTTTTTTCCTGCTTCCTAGAGTCGCAACAACAGAAAATGTGCGACAGATATTGCGCCTTCCCTTTCCTGTAAACCAGTTATGATTAGAAGATCTGAACATCGGCGCACAGTCTCTGCCGCAAAATGAAAAAAAAAAAAAAAACGGCGGAGATAATTTCTAAAATTAGCAATAGCGTGAACCATAGATGGATGGATGGATGGATGGATGGATGGATGGATGGATGGATGGATGGATGGATGGATGGATGGATGGATGGATGGATGGATGGATGGATGGATGGATGGATGGATGGATGGATGGATGGATGGATGGATGGATGGATGGATGGATGGATGGATGGATGGATGGATGGATGGATGGATGGATGGATGGATGGATGGATGGATGGATGGATGGATGGATGGATGGATGGATGGATGGATGGATGGATGGATGGATGGATGGATGGATGGATGGATGGATGGATGGATGGATGGATGGATGGATGGATGGATGGACGGACGGACGGACGGACGGATGGACGGATGGATGGATGGATGGATGGATGGATGGATGGATGGATGGATGGATGGATGGATGGATGGATGGATGGATGGATGGATGGATGGATGGATGGATGGATGGATGGATGGATGGATGGATGGATGGATGGATGGATGGATGGATGAACGGACGGACGGACGGACGGACGGACGGACGGACGGACGGACGGACGGACGGACGGATGGACGGATGGACGAACGGACGGACGGACGGACGGACGGACGGACGGACGGATGGATGGATGGACGGATGGATGGATGGACGGATGGATGGATGGATGGATGGATGGATGGATGGATGGATGGATGGATGGATGGATGGATGGATGGATGGATGGATGGACGGACGGACGGACGGACGGACGGACGGACGGACGGACGGACGGACGGACGGACGGACGGACGGACGGACGGACGGATGGATGGATGGATGGATGGATGGATGGATGGATGGATGGATGGATGGATGGATGGATGGATGGATGGATGGATGGATGGATGGACGGACGGACGGACGGACGGACGGACGGACGGACGGACGGACGGACGGACGGACGGATGGGTGGATGGATGGATAAATGGATGGATGGATGGATGGATGGATGGATGGATGGATGGATGGATGGATGGATGGATGGATGGATGGATGGATGGATGGATGGATGGATGGATGGATGGATGGATGGATGGATGGATGGAATACAGGAGCATCCCCTTTGAAACGGGGTGGTAGCAGTTGCTATCATGCTCATTTTTCTCCCTATATATTAATTATTGTTTTAGATTGGTTAACTATACCATCATTCTGTTTATTGAATTTTTGTTTCTACATTACTCGCGGTGCGGCGCGACGCTTGCGCCCCTCGCAGCGGGAAGAGCAGTTTCGAAGTGACCCGTGCGCCCGGCCGTGCAGCGGAGATGCGGTGTATCTGCTATGCGTGAGGCGCATTCGCCGTTCGTTCTTTCGATTCGCGGCATTCTATGGTCAGAAATGAGTTGCTAGGTTGCAGCCCCTGGGTTGCTGCTATTGCACAAATTTTCACTGGCCTGATAAAATATTTTTCACATCCCCGAATAGCTTTACGAAGGAAAGGGACGCTAGGTTTTGATCGCTGCCGTCCAACGAGCAGTGAGCTGGCAATCATGCCCGAATTTGCCGCGTCCAGATTTTCCGCGAAGCATTTTTCCCAAAAGAGGACATACTACCTGCACCTGCATTAGCATCCTTTCTCAATCCGCAAAAAAAAAAGTGTTTAAAGAAATTCGGCAACTCTTAGGCATCAGCGCTATCTGCATGGTGCCAATTAGTATGCCCGATAAATGGAATGCACGTCAACTGGGACCGCCGTGCGCGCCCAGTGGGCCGCGCTTGTGGATGCAGTTGTTCATTGCATAATTTTTATTTAAACTGTCCTGTGGTCCTTAATTCTCTGTCTGCGATAGCTTGCATAAGCACCAGTACAATGCAGAGAGTAATCAACGGGAATATAGCGTTTTAATTGCGCATTTACTATTTTCAGCTTAGTTTCGCAAATTTGCATTGGCAACGTTTTTTTTTTCTTTGCTTCACCCAAGCCGTATGGACGTGCCTGCGTGTCGTAGGAGTAATGAGAATGCAAACGGTTCTGGTAGACTTATTCTGACCCTCCCATATGAAAGAAGCGACCCGAGTTGACAGCTCCTGCCCGTGGCAAACGGGTAACGTGAATTTCAATGTCATGGCAGGCTGATGTTTTTATGAGGAGACCGTAGCTATGCCTCTTCAGGGCGTAAGCGCTGCCACCTGAGGTCTCACTTTGGCGGTCGTAGTGTTGCGCAAGAGAAGAAACACTCGATATCTTACACAAGCATGCTTGCATGCGATTAGAAACATTCGATGGCTTTGCGCTTGAGTGCCCTAGAATGTTAGCCAGACATTATCCTCAATTTCGTGCATACTGGACTGCAACTTGGCGTGAATCTTTTCGGCAAACGCTCTAGGAGAAAGAGCTGCGATTATTTGCCCATACAAAAATGGTCTACGTACTTCAATGGAAAAGTTTATAGTCAGCTATGTCTATCTATGGACTTTTATAGTCGGCTATAAAGTGTCATAGAAATATCTATAGGCAGCTACAGAAAATTCTATACCACCTTGTCTATAGCTTCTGGACCATACAAAATCTCTTTAGGTAACTGTAGAAAGTCATGTGTCGATGAATCTATTAGACTATTAGTCATACAGTTATCTTTAGTTGTCTATAAAAATGTGAATGGCTCTAAAGCTACTGACTTCAAGCCATAGAATCAGTTTTAGCAAGCTATAGAAAACTTTATGTTCCTGTAGCTATAGAATATTTGTAATACTGATATCTTAACCTGTCTATAGAAATTTCAATGCCTCTAAAGCTGCAGACTACAAGCCATATAAGCTGATTTAGCTGGTTATAGAAAAGTGTATGTTCCTGAAACTATAGACTACTAGTCATACAGTTACCGTTAGCTGCCTATATAAATGTGAATATATTGTTACGGACGACATCAAGGAAGAAAAAGCGGGCAGTGGCGCGGACAGGAGCGCTCGCGCTAGGCCCGGCAACATATTCATTAAACGTCATCTCACTGTCATCGACCATCTCTCTGTCCTCTGTTCTCCTGTTTTCATCGGCTTGCCGTATCGTAACAATATCTAAAGCTACAGACTACAATCCATATAAGCTGCTTAGCTGGCTATAGAACAATGTATGCTCCTAAAGCTATGGACTATACAGTTATCTTTAGCTGTCTATAGAAATTTGAATGGCTCTAAAGCTACAGACTGATAGCCATATAAGCTGCTTTAGCTGGCTATCGAAAAGTGTAGGCTCCTGAAGCTATAGACTAGCAGTCATACAGTTATCTTTAGCCGTCTATATAAATGTCAATGCCTCTAAAGCTACAGACTGCAAGCCATATCACCTGTTTTAGCTGGCTATAGAATATTGTATATACCAAAAGCTATAGACCAGTAGGCGTAGGGGGCTCAAGTTCCTCTATATAAATTTATATAATATGTATATTTAAATTCCATATAATATATATATATAATATATACTATATTATTCTAATATATAATAAAATACCCAAATAGTATTATAATATAGTATATAAATGGGGGCTTCCTCCATTTAAAATTTGTCGAGGGATGAAATACCAGCACTGTCATTGCCAATAACCATTGTGTATTAGATGCTACAAACGAACTCTTGAACGCTACGCACTGTCAAGACAAGTAAAATATTAATTTTGTTATAAAATAATATATGTATGGGCCGAATGTTATGGCAAAAATAACTGATATCAATGCTTCCGTGACTCTGTCTATTTAATAAGTACAGAAAATATTAAACGAACTTTAGAACTATATCAGTTCGAAACCAGCAAAACAGTGCATGTCGCTGATATGAAAACGTAAAGGCTGTGAAATGAACACTTTGGCGGCAAATACTTTATTGAATCTTTTTCATCCAAGACCCTTGTTTACGTTTTTGCACATGTGCAACGGCCAATGACATCCTTTCTTCCAATTTATTCCACAGGAACAGCTGTCACCGGTCGTGTATTGTGGGCAATTGCACCGAAATTAAAGTCGTACAGAGAGCGCACATAAAACGCAGGAGTTCCAAAACATATATATAGAAATGCGAAGATACAATGAAATATTACAAATGAGAAGATATAGCTTGATAAGGGCAGAAAATTACCACTGGAAACAAACTTCACTATATGCATCCACAAAACCTCGCAACACAATATTTAAATATACGTATAAGTCTCCAATATATCTATATAACTAAGCAAAGTTACTCTATATAATGCGTCAAACAAAACAAATAAATATGTTGCGCAATCACAGATAGTTAACCTAACGCGCAGAAAGACAGACGACCCGACGAGCGTTGGTAAGAGTAGGTAACGTCTTCGAACCGCAAGAACAAAACATACAAACAAAATTCAGCAACAAGCGCAAAGTTTTGAGAAAGTGATAACCATCAGAAAACAACTTTAAAACAATATCAACAGATACGTTAAGGTGAAGTATGTAAATTTTTTGTAGGTCAAATGCATTACTGGAGCTTAGCACTAGTTTTACAAAACATTTATGTTCTCTGTCACAATGTTCGCGCCCCTAGATTTTTAAAAACTTTGGTTATTCGAACGGAATGACCGCAAATTGACAGTCAGTCATGAGTGGCATTTCGAGTTGTGAAGCTGTCAGTCTTTTCTTTTTTTTTACGATAATCAAAACAAGTAGTTATCGAAATTAACTGCCTACCTTATAAATACAGCACAAGAATGCTGAATTGGGTGAGTTGGTGCATTCGCATTTTAGGAAACGTAGCGAAAAGAAGACAAGGACAAAAAAGAAGGATACAAACAAAGCGCTCATGTGTGTATCCTTCTTTTTTGTCCTTGTCTTCTTTGCGCTACGTTTCCTAAAAATACCTTATAAATAAATGACTTAATTTAATAGCCGAATGGTGTGGTTTCAAGAGTTTGGGGACATGTTTAGAAAAAAACTCACAATTTCATCGGAAAGACAAAGCAATGAACGCGATAGCAACACATTGGAGAGCTCAACAAGCATGGCAGCATTCGCGCGCGAACATAAACACATCTTATTCCACGACAACGGACACTTGCTGTGAAACGCATGGGTGAGCAAGCTTGGACGCAGCAGCTACCTTCGTGCTGCCACTCGCTTCAACGCGAACGGTCATAGCCAGAAAGCATTCTAAGGGCTTCCAGGTAGAATCCACTTGGCCAGAGAAAACAAACGCGCTCCGAAATGCACCGCGCAGTGGTCGGGGCAACATAAGAAAAACGCATACACTTTGACTCGCTTTGCCAGCCCCCGGGTAGCGAGAACAAGAAAATTGAGAAGAGCTCTCAATGTGTCCTCTCGACTAGAAGTTAAAGTATAAAAAATAAGATGCCAGTTACCTTTGCTGGCTTGGCACAGGTGAAAATGTTTCGATATTCTTTTCTGTGACATGGAAGGCAGAAGTGAATGACCACGGCGCTTCGTCTCATTCGACCTCGCTGCGTGTTGTTGAAGGGGGGCGGCGGAGGAAGGAGGAGGAAAAAACTTTATTTGCAGAAAAATTCGAGGCACGCAGGCCTCCTGGGTCTCCGCACGACCCCACTCACGATCTAAACGTTCATATTATGTTTATCCATGGCGTATGCGGCCCGGCTGACGACGATCTTCTGCCTGGCCGGGTCCGCTGATCGCAGTGAGGTCTCCCAGTTCTCCCAGGTTCGGAGAGGCACCGGCCCGGCGGGGGGAGGAGACACAGGGCAGGATAAAAGAATGTGGGTAAGAGTGGCCTTGGGGTGGGAGCACAAAGTGCATATGGGGGATACCGGCTTAAATTTAGAAAGTAGAGCTGGTGTCGGTAGAGTTCGTGTCTGCAGACGACGCCAGATTGACTGCTCTCTGATAGTGAGGGATGGGTGGGGTGACGGATAGATGAGGCGCTCAGCTCGGGAGTTTGCGGTGAACTCAGCAAACGAGTGCATACGATCCTTCGAGAAATCCCCCATGAGGTCCGCCTGTGCCCGGTTTCTAGACCCTCGGGCTAAGGCGTCGGCAGCCTCGTTGCCGGGATTTCCCGAGTGCGCAGGCACCCAGATGAGCTCAATCCGTCGGGGGAGGTGGGAGGTGGGCATGTGCAGCAAGCGGTGCGCCGGAGGATGAACCCGTCCCCTGGTATAATTTAGAATGGCAGTTTTTGAATCACTGAGTATATAACTGGCATCGGTGTATGCCAGAGCAATAGCTATAGCGGTCTCCTCGGCTTCTTCAGGGGTCGTGCCTGAAGGAAGCTCAATAGTTAAGGGGGAAATGTGGGGGTTGTGGACAACTGCAGTGGCTCCGCTCTCATCGCAGGCGGCATCTACCCAAACGGCATCGGGGTCATTCCCGTACCATTTGTGGAACGCTGCCGCGCGCGCCTTCCTGCGACCTTGGTCATAGTGGGGGTGCATGTTCCGCGGTAATGGTTTGACATAGATTGAAGTGTAAATGTGGCTAGGGAGTGTTAATAGGGATGAATTGTTTGCAGGAATAGTGATGCCTAGCTTAGTGAGTATATGTCGTCCGGTAGTTGTAGCAGCTAATCTGAGGTATTGTGCTTGTAAATGGGCCTCTCGAAGTTCATGTATTGTATTATGGACTCCAAGTTCGAGTAGTTTCTCGTTACTAGTGCTTTTCGGTAATTTAAGCGCTGCCTTTGTTGCTTGCCGAATTAATGTCTATTTGCTGGACCTCACTGCATGATAGTTTGAGGTATGGTGTAGCATAAAGAATTCTGCTGAGGGTATAGACGTGCACTACTCGAAGTGCGTCCGCCTCTTGAGGCCCATGTGCGCGTCCTGTCACCCTTTTTATGATTTGTGTGGTGTTTGCAACGGCCTTTTTGAGCCGCTTAATTGTGTCGACGTTCTTTCCATCCTGTTGCAGGTATAGTCCCAGAATGCGGATGGTATGAACCTGTGGTACTTGTCTTCCCTGAATTCGAATTTCTATGGGGCTTTGGTAGGTCCGTCCTTTAGGGGGTATGATTAGTAATTCTGATTTTTCTGGGGAGCATTCTAATCCGATTGTTGCGGTAAGCTTGGCTATCGTGTCTGCTGCTGTTTGTAGCGTGTCTTCGATTTCACCGTCTGATCCGTGTGTTGTCCAGAGTGTGATGTCATCGGCGTATATGGTGTGACCGAGGTGAGGGATTTTCTGTAGTTCTGCGGTTAAGGGGATAAGGGTAATGTTGAACAGAAACGGGGAAAGAACGGAGCCTTGCGGCGTCCCCACGTTGGCAACCGTGTACGGTGAGGTGTGGAGATTGTCGATGTGAAGTGTGGCTGTCCTGTGCTGAAGGAAGGCTCTTATGTAGTTGTAAACCCTAGGACCAGTTTGAATGTTCGTGAGTGCCTGTACGATTGCTGTGTGTTGTACATTATCAAACGCTTTTTTGAGATCTATTGCTAGTATCGCCTTAGTATGCGATGGTATATGTGGGTCAAGCACTGCTGACGTTAGCTGCAGCATAGCGTCCTGCGTAGATAGACGGGGCCTGAAACCGACCATTGAGTGCGGGTATTGGTCCGTGTCATCCATGTATGCAGTTAGCCGAGATAGTATAACCTGTTCAGAGTTTTCCTAAGTTTGAGGTGAGCGATATTGGGCGCATATTCGCTGGAGAAATTGGCTTATTGGGTTTTGGTATGAGAATTACTTTCCCGTGTGTCCATTCTGCTGGGAGTGTCCCTTCTTCCCAGTGTTTGTTATAGAGGTCCGTTAGTTGCTCCCATGATTCATCATCTAGATTTCTTAGCGCCGCATTTGAAACCTGATCTTCGCCTGGCGTTGTGTTCTTGAGCTTGTGAAGTCTTGCCCGTATTTCTGATGTCGTTATTGCAGCATCTAATATATCATTTGGTCCTCCTGCATAGGAGGGAAGGGATTGTGGTTGACCCGGGGTGGTGTGCATATGCTTTAGAGTAGCTAGTAGGGCATCTGTGTCATCTCTGTGTTGATGGGTTAGTCTAGCTCTTATGTTTCGTGTATATGTCTTGCTCTGGGTTGGGTCCAGAAGGTGCCGAAGTAGGTGCCATGCACGCTTTGTGGTGAGATTTCCTTTTAGCCCTTCACATATTTGTGTCCAATTCTGCTGAAACAATTGCGCTCCATAGTCTTCCATTTGGGTGGCCAGATCATTAATCTTCTGCTTAAGTTTGCGGTTGTGCTTCTGTGTGGCATACCGTTTATTTAAACTACGGTGGGTCTCAAGTAAATGCGCCATTCTGGCATCTAACGTTGGCACATCTTCGTTTGTATCAATGATCTGCGTATTATTTTCCTGGTCCTGAAGTAGTTGTCGCACCCATTGCCTTAATTCTATGTTGTCTTCAGCAGGAGTGTTTTGTCGTTGTTTTCGAAAATTTTCCCAGTTCACCAAACGATGCTTATATGTCTTTGGCGTGCACTGTGGTCCCTCAAGGGTTAGGGCAATGATATAATGATCGCTGCCTAATGTGTGTCCGGTTTGTTCCCATTTCAGGTGCGGGATGTGTCTGCCGAGCGTGAGATCTGGGCTGGTATCCATAATACCAACTGTACCCTGTCTGGTGGGCATTTCAAAATCATTATGTACGGATAGCTGTGACTGCTGTATCTGATTGGACAGAACCTCACCTCTGCTGTTTGTACGGCTGTATCTCCAATCAGCGTGTGCGCAGTTTAGGTCCCCCGCTATTAATAAAGGTGTTTTCTTGGCTTCCTTTGCTATTGTCCTAATTAGATTCGCGCAACGAGATGCGGGGCTACTAGGAGGGCTGTATATATTGCAGACTATTAATGATTCTTTAGTAACATCATTCGGTATAATTTCTACGGTAACGTGTGCTACCTCGTGTGTGTAGTCGTGTATTGTGTGTCTGAGTGTGCGTCTGATGTAGGTTGTAACCACGGGCTTGTCCACGCTAGGTGCATGGTATGCTGTATATCCTGGTATGTTGAGTGCTATACGAGTTTCTTGTAGAAGTATAAGGTCTGGGGGTGACGAGTTGCTAGTAATGAGTTGCACTAAAGGATCCCGCTTTCGCTTAATGCTCCAACAGTTCCAATGCCAGATTATTAGTGGGTTGTTGTTGCCCTTAAGAATTGGAGGATGAGCTGCCATCATGCTGCACTTGGGGTGCTACGGAGGGGGGTAGTGGTGGTTGGATAGAGGGATAGCTTGGTGGGTGGATAGAGGGATGGCTTGGGAAGAGAGAAGTGGGGGATGGTTGGAGAGGGAGTGAGGATGAGCTGTCATCATGCTGCACTTCGGGTGCTACGGAGGGGGGTATTGGTGGTTGGATAGAGGGATGGCTTGGGAAGAGAGAAGTGGGGGATGGTTGGATGGGGAGTGTAGCCAATTTGGCGTCAACTACGTTCATCATGCGGGTAATTGCCCCCTCTACCATCGTTTCTACTTTAACAGTTAGATGGTCACAGAATGTGTTTAGCCACGCCTCTAGCTGGGCCGTTAGGGTTTGGAATCGTTCTTCCATTTTTGCTGGAAGAGTTCGAGTTTTGCTTGAAATTTCGCCTCTAAGCGGGCTTCTAGTTCAGCTAGAGGGTCGGTGTCGTTGTTTAACTCTATGCGTTTCTTTTTTGGCGGGGGGGTATCAGGAGGGGATGGAGTTTGGGTGGTTAGGGAGGTGGTGGGATGAGGAACATTTGAGTTGGTATCTGGGTGCAATGAAGGAGATAAGGTCGAGGATGAGTGGGAGAGGTGTTGCTGTAGGCGTCTTACCTCCTCCCTGAGCCGGGCCATCTCCTCCGCCTGGCAGTCTGGAGTGCGGGCGACCCTTTCTGCTCACGTGATTCCCATGCGCTTCTCGTCAGTTGCGTCGTCTTGACGCGTCCGTCGTGAAGAGCGTTCTCTGGAAGCGCTTCCGCTGCGGCGAGGCTGTCCAACGGAATCTGTGCCGGAGCCGTGTCACTCGTTGCTTCGCCTTGCACCATCCTGTTCCCGTTAAGTGTTCACCACCGCACAGTATACACTGGGGGATGCAGAGTCCCTCATGGTCCGCTCCATGGTCGAGGCCACATCTTGGACATTTTGATTGCTTCGGATGCGGGCAAACATCGCAGCGATGACCCGGTTGCCGGCAGTTGGTGCAGCCCTCTGGCCTTGAACGGTATGGTGTACACAGGTGTACACCGCCCAAAGTAAATTAGTTTCCGGGGAAGTGGGCCTTGTGCGAAAGTCACTAGAATAGGCTTAGTGCGTCCCATACGACGAGCGGCTACAATGTCCGCATCTGGGTTTCGTCTTTGGAGATCTTGAACGATTTCTTGGTCTGCTTCGTTCCAAAAGGCATTCGTAATGACGCCTCGGACAGCGTCCGATGCTGGCGCTATCTACGCAGTGACTGCGTACTCCTTGCAGGCGTGCGTTATAATCTTCACCTGCACCAGTTGAAGTGCGGCCTCTTTGCTTGTTGTGGCCATCGTGCAAGTGTTGTTACTTGGATGGATGCGTAACCGGACATGATCTCCCAGTGGTGTGTTGGCTGCTGCACAAATACTTCGGAGCAGTTGCTGTGGCTGCACTGTGGGGAGATATAACCCTCCTTGTGAGCGGAAAATGACCTTGTATGCTTGATGAGGTAGTGGCGCTACTTGTCTGTTGCGGCGTTCAACAATCCTTGTGGCGCGCAACTGCGTTCCGTTGGGTTTGTACGTCGGTCTCCACGCGGACGCTGACGACGACGCGGGTCCCGCGTTGTCTGCTTGGTTGCGGGATGTTTCTTTTTTCTGGTAGGTACTGAGCACGTTAGTCCATTCTGAAGGATTAAAGTCTCCCTCTTTGAGGGTCTGACCCTCAACTTGCACTTGCATTGTGCACGGCGGTACGGTGGCAATCCAAAGCGCTAGGCTTAGCGCGGTGGCAGTGCCGTTTGAGTCGCTTTCGGACGTTTCTCGATATTTTGGCTGCAGCTAGGGGAACCAAAATTGGTGGGAGTAACCCACTCACCTTCTGCTCGTAGTGGTGCAGTTTCACGTCCGTACCTGGTCCCTTAATTCTGTAGCAGACAAGGTTTCGCGGAGCCGTGCTGAGGTGCGTCCGCTCTTCTTGGCCCCCTAGCGGCCTCCCTCGGGGGCGCCGTTGGTTCGCCTGGGATGTCTATCGCCGGGCCGAGGTTCACTGGTCCTGGCTCGAAGGCTGCTGCTGCGGAGTGACGATGAGAAGAGATGAACTTCGATGTAGAGGAGAGGGTGTGATCGCAGTGGAACCATGAGGAGCCGAGACGAAGGAGAAGGAGTAGGAGCAACCGGGGAGTAGAGGCGAAGAAATGCTTCATACAACTTTGCATGATGAAATATGTACAATTTGAGGGACGTAAAAAGAGCTCTCAGCAGAGACGATTTCTCCGTTCAAATATGGTCGGTTATCCCGACTTCCCCACCTGGGAAACAAAGGTCAATCTGTACAGTCCAATCAGTGGGGTACTAGCAAGGTCTTCAGATGCCGCCCACTGCCGAAGCTATAGTGCTTGAGCCTCCTCGTCCATCTTTCGGTGGCAAGGGATAGCTTCTACGATGTTGATGACGTTCTTGTGCATGCTGGCGGTGGAAATATCCTTCACTAAGGCGAATTAGCCGGAGAAGTCGCCCGTTAGCAGAGGTCATTTCCCCGGCGTTACTTCTCAGAAGGTCATCCGCTTGCCTCAAGAAGTCGGCGAGCAGGGTCAGTATACTGATCGGTGATGCGCCTCCGAACTTTCAACAAAAGGTCAGGTTCCTATCGTCGCCACTGTGGGCGCCAAGGGGGATTAAGGTCTGAAAGGACACTTGTCTCCATCCCGAAAGGGGGGGGGGGGGGGGGGGGGGGGGTGGGGGGGCTGGGCGCTGCAGCAGGGGACAAAGGGTCACTCCACCGCACCGTCGGTGCCGCTTCGATGCCTTTGGTCGCGGTCGCTCACCGGCGACCGCTAGGTCTGTTTCTGTCTTCAGCTGTTGGAGAATCTGCGAGAACCTCGGTTGGAACTGAAATGGAGTTGCGCGTACACGAGGGGCTGAGGGTTTAGCTGAGGGCAGTGGGGCAGAGACACAGAGATTTTGAGCAATCGGGGAGTCGAAGGTGAGGGAAATACCGCCTTTGAAAGTGGATTGAAAACCTGGCTTCGACGCTGTCCTGTTTAGTCCACCCCCATCCGCTGCCGCCGCGAGTTGACGCGACGAGACCGCTCGCCATCCAAACGCCCTTGAAGCTTTGTGCTCGGAAGTGGCTCCTTGCTTTGTGTGACTCCAGCTGCATGAGCGTTGCTACGAAATGCAGCCCAAGTTTGTAATGTTCGTGCATAAATGTATTTTCGAACCGGAAAATGATATTGTAAACAAAATCCAGGATGCTTTCCATCATCGGTAGTTGTTTTGGTCGGCGGCGCATGACAGTATGGAAACATTACTGGGGGAGGGGGGGGGGGGGGGGGGGGGGGGGCAGAAGCCCCATAAGCCTCCCCCCTCCCCCCCCTGGCTACGCCTCTGATAGCAGGCTATAGAGTTTTGGGCCAAATATCTACAGCTGACGATACAAGGAATTTTCTATAGCTGGTCTTAAAAGTTGGTTCGCGACCATAGAAAATGCTAAAGACTGCAGTACATAGGGAGAAATAAGTCTATAGAATAGGTTAAAGACTCCTATAGAAGAGATTATAGGAAAACCTAAAGACTGCCATAGGAACGGCTTTAGCTTTTTGGGCCAAATATTTATAGCTGACCATACAAATGATTTTCTATAGCTGACCATAAAAGTTTATACCTGACCATAGAAAATGCTAAAGACTGCAGCAAAGAGGAAGCCATAAGTCCGTAGAACAGGTTAAAGACTTCTCTAGAACAGACTATAGAAAAACCTAAAGATAGTCATAAAAGCGGCTATAGATATTTGGGCCAAATATCTATAGCCAACCCTACAAAGGTTTTTCTATAGCTGACCACAGGAAATTTTTGTATGGGTGCTACACATTCTTAGTCCAGCTTTGTCAGTGAGGATAGTGAATACCCCCCCCCCCCCAGGCGCGCGCGCGCGCACACACACACACACACACACACACACACACACACACACACACACACATTCCATCTTTAAAAAATGAAATTGTCACGAAAGTGCGCCCAGCCTCCGTGGAGGCTGTGGTTAGAAAGGGCAGCTTGAGCCCTCCTAAGCACTTTATCGCCGTAGAAACTGTCTATGACAATTTTAAGCCAGAAAACTGGCAGCCGTAGTATTCTCTTCTTCCAATCGCTTTCCCGAAACTATCATAATTGAGAGGTGCTTCCGGTAACTGCTTTTTCAACGAGTACAAGCGAGAAGCTGCTTTCAGATGGCATCCTTAACCGAAGAAATAAATTTGTTATCGTCTTTGAAATATTTTTTGAGTTCTTTACAAATGCTGTGAAGCAAGTTGGCTATGCAGGCGGCATGAATCCTCTATGGACAGCGCTCCCGTGTTCTTCAGGACAGCGGCACTATGGCCGGCGTCATCTACAATGTTGACGTGGCCATCGCTGACACCGATCTACCAGTCTTAATCAAGCCAACATCAAATAGCATCTCCATACTGCAATTGCAGCGCCTCGGGAGATCGAAATGCATCAAGCTCACTTTCGAGGGCGACTGCATATCATCGCATGTGAAGGTTGGACATTTCCGACACAACGATCCGGCCTTTTCTGCCCAAGCCACTTCAATGCCGAAAATGTATGAAAATCGGGCACGTGAGTGCCGCCTGCAAAAATTCCATCGTGTGTCCTAGATACTCTGAGTCGCATGGCGGCGACATTTGCCGCGCGATTGTTCTGAAGTGCGCCAGCTGCCGTGGCCCTCATGACTCCTCCTCTAAGGACTGCCCCCGCTTAAAGACCGAACGGGCAGTGCAAAAGCAAATGGTGCGTGATCAATCTACGCACAGAGAGGCCGCTGCTAAGGTGCGACGGCGTCGTTCGCGTCGCCGAAGATCATCTAAGAAAGCAGTTGATTTTGATAGCAAGGTCTCGAGAACTTCTGCATCTTGTCCTACTCCAGTGTCGGCTGTTTTAAATCAAGGGACCTCGACGGGCGGTGAAGCTGGAGGTGCTGCCCCAGACGTTAACTGGCCGCCGCTAACAAAACCTTCCACTTCCGCTGGGCCAGGAAACTTTGCGCGAACCGAATGTTCTGCACCTACTGCCGAACTAGAGAAAAGTCAGGATGTGGGACATGGCCAAGACCTACAGGTAATCACCATTCTAACGTCCACGTTGAATTCAAATCGCCCTGTGCTATCTAGTCTGCACACGCCAGCAGCACAGAATGCGCTACAGGTTCTGGACACGCCAACACCAGTTCTAGCAGCTCTACAGTAGCAGACACAATGGCTCCCCCAGCATTAACATTTGAGGGAAAACTCAAGGACGCCTCTATTTTTTAATGGAATGCCCGTGGGTTTCAGTCCCGAATTGCAGATATTCGACAATATGTTCATGCAAATCGCATCCCCATCCTTGTTAGTTGTGAGCCGAATGTAGCAAAGATCTTGCGACTGTCAGGCTACGAGGCATTTGATCTCCAACGCGCCAGGGAAACAGCAAAGTCATCATCTATATTCGACGAGAACTCACGTATGTAATCCATCCGGTTCCTCCTAGCAACGATAACTAGAACGTTTGGCTGACAGTGAAGAAGCGCGAACTCACGTTTACACTTGTGGGTGTGTATATGGCGCCATTAAGTCGTTTTGACGCCACGCGATTGAGCAACTTAAATGGAGATTACACCTGGCCCTTGGATTATCATAGGAGACTAACGCTCACCACATCATGTGGGGAAGTGTTCGAATGAACCCCAAGGGAAGGAAGCTTGCGTCCTTCGCCTCTGATCATGGCCTGCAGCGTCTTAATGACGGTACACCGACCTTTATTCTTGGGGCAACTTACAGTTGCTGTCTTGATTTGGCTTTCGTGTCTCGATGCCTTACAAGAAGCGTGCAATGGTTTGCAGATATAGAAACACACGGAAGCGACCACATTCTTATATGTGATCATTAATGACCTTTCCACATCCACTTCTGTCCCACGAATGCGCCGCATCAATTGGTCGGCATTTCAAGCACTTATGGAAGATGCTTGCACAGCAGGCCTTTCTGCAGGTTTTGAAGAGAAAATTAATGAGGCCATGATAGACGCGATGTCTTTCTTCACCCCAATGCGAATTCCTACACAGAGTTTGATACGGAATTACAGCGCCTGCGATCACTGCTATGGAGGGCAGAGCGTAGATACCGACGCACGAAGTCGCGCCTCGACCTCAGAGATGCGAGGCGTATGCAAAAGAAAATTCAGCGCAGGATTCAAGCTCTCCAGGCAAAACGTTGGCGATCATTCTGTGAAACGCTTGATCCCCGCAAGCCTTTATCACGCATCTGGAATGTCGTTCGGGGTCTCCGAACATTCCCTCAACAGCTCTGCCCATTCAAATATCTGGCACCAAAGACGTGGTAAGGACGAGGTAGCTGAAGATTTATGATCTAGGGTAGCAGGCCAATCGACTCCAACGACAACGCTACATTTCAACGATGTTCCAGCTTCACGTGATTCACGAATGGACCTTCTCTTCTCCATGGAGGAGCTTGACGCTGCGCTGGCTTCTTGCAGACGGTCATCATCGCCGGGTCCCGACGGTGTGACATACACTGCGCTTGTAAATCTTGGACAAGAAGCTAGGCACGCCCTTTTGGAATATTACAACAAATCATGGAGTGAGGGTACAGTTCCAGACGAGTGGAAGTGCAGTCGTTTAGTTCTGCTCCTGAAACCTATCAAATCGCCTCTGGACTTGACACCGTACCGTCCAATTGCATAGGCTAGTTGCGTTGGTAAAGTACTGAAAAGAATGCTGCTTACACGTATTGAGTGGTACCTGGATACCAGGTATATCCGGATATAATGTCCGCGTTTCGACGTGGACGGTCTTCAATTGACAATGTTGTGGACCTGGTATCATCTGTACAATGCCAAAAAATTTTGAAGCGCTTACCCGCAGCGTTGTTCCTGGATATAAAGAGCGCATATGGAAACGTCACTCACCAGGCCATTTTGAATGCTCTGGAAGCTGCCGAGCTCGACGGTCGTGTTTTTTGCTGGATACGCAGTTGTTTATCCAACAGATCTCACTTTATGTAGACTGAGGATGGCCCAACATCTTATTTCACTTCCCATGGAGTCCGACAAGGTGAAGTACTAAGCCAAACACTCTTCAATCTTACTCTTGTCGGGCTCGTTGACTTAATACCACAGTCGGAGCAACTTTCAATATATGCGGACGACATCTGTATCTGAGCATAGGAGTTACGCGCCCACAGGTTAGAACGAGACTTCAAAAGGCGGCAAGTATAGTTGCGTCCTACCTCCACGAGCAAGGTGTGCAGATATCAACTGAAACGAGTTCGCTAATTGCATTTACACGCAAAAACATGTCACCTCACACCGTGCGCATTGATGGTAAAGCAATATTCTACGAAAGCAGCCATCGCTTTCTGGGAGACATCATCGACAGAAATCTTTCGTGGACTCCCCATATTTCATTGATAAAAAAAGAGGCTGACAGCAATTGCTCACGTACTTGCCTTTATTGGGGGAACGTCATGGGGAGCGTCCTCGCGGTCAATGCTCCAGCTGTACCATGCATTATTTATGGGATTTCTTCGGTACAGCTTACCTGCACATGGAAATATCAGGAAAACCAACTTAGGTATTCTACAGACCGTTCAAGCTCAAGCTCTGCGAATCTGCCTGGGATTGCCGAAATGTGCCTCTACGGCTACTACCATTTTGATTGCTCAGGAACATCCCATATCTACCTACCTAACAGTTGACGCCCTGAGGGCACATTTCCGACACATCACTTGGGTTTCCTGTCATCATTTGGCCAGTCTTCCTATTACCGGGCCGCGTACGTCGTTTGCAGAGACCGTTGATGCGCATCGCGCTATTCTGCCGTCCCAGTTTACACCCGCATCTAGACCATCCTCTCCACTATGGAGCCTGCATAAACCACACGTGCTTCTTTCAATACCCGGCATCAGGAAGAAGATCTAGCTGTCACCGACAGAACTAAAAGAAATCATTCTTGAATACTTCCATGAGTACCATGCAAATCGTATACACGTCTACACCGCGAGTTCAGTGAATGCCGTGAGTTCTTCAGGCTCCATGGTCATTCCCGCAATTACTACAGAAATAAAAGTTAGGACAATACCCCGCCGGGGTGACGCAGTGGTTACGGCACTCGACTACTGTTCCCAAGGACGCGGGATCGAATCCCGGCCTCGGCGGCCGCTTTTCGATGGAGGCGAAAAGCAAGGTGCCCGTGTGCTGTGCGATGTCAGTGCACGTTAAGGAACCCCAGGTGGTCGAAATTTCCGGAGTCCTCCACTACGGCGCCTCTCATAGCCTGAGTTGCTTTGGGACGCTAAACCCCACAAACCAAACCAAACCAAAAGTTAGGACAATTCACCCTACTTCTTCATTAGCCGCAGAACTAACCGCGCTACGTGTCGCTATTAGGTATATCAGTCAGCAAAGCTCTTAACGATGGTCTATTTTCACAGATTCAAAAGCAGCCTGGCAAGCCTTAAAAGCGGCTCTTCGCCGTGGAGCCAATGAGCAACTCGTCGTGGAAATACGACACCTTCATCACTATGACATAAATGGAGGACATGACATCATCTACCAATGGCTTCCAGGACACAGCGGCATAGCGGGCGATCTCCAGGCAGTCGAGGTCGCACGAATAACCCACCAAGACAGCGATTGTATCTTGATTCCCTTTTCCAGGGCAGACGCAGCGGGCAGGCTTCGTGCACATGCGCGGGAACACACGCTCTCCTTGTTGAATTCTGACCAGTTTGCGAACTGCCGCTTAAAATCCCTGGACCCTGACCTGAAGCTCCGGCTTCCACCTCGCCTACCCCGATGTGAAGAAACTTTGCTGTGCCGCCTGTGGGTTGGTGTAGCATTTACATACTCTTATTCTTTTGTGATAGGTATGGCAAATAGCCCTGCATGTACAAACTGCGGGTGCGACGAGACTATAGGCCACATTCTTTGTGAGTGCCCCATATACAGCGAGGAAAGACATTGTCTATGCCGTGCGCTGGAGCGTCTAGATGAACGCCCACTGAGTGAAATTAAGCTCCTAGGTCTCTGGCCACGGCGATCGTCTGTGGTGAAGGCATCCCAGGCACTGCTCCGCTTTATGAAAAGCACAGGACTGATCGAAAGGCTATGATTTTTTACGTTACGTGATATGACTGTGACGTGATGTGATGTGACATGTCTGTGGTGTGACCGTACTGCTTTCACCCATCCCTTTCTCGCCCACAACTTTTATAGCCACCTACTCCTCTCTCCCAGTGCAGGGTAGCAAACCAGTTCCTTTAACGGTTAACCTCCCTGCCTTTCCTCCTCATCTTCCTCCTCCCTATGGACAGAACTCCTTTAGCAGAAGTGCTGCTTTCAACGCTTCTGGGTAAAGTTTTCTAGGATTTTGTTAAAGAGGCAGGGTACAGATTTCTCCGTTCGACCTCTCTAAAGGTTCAGGGTATACAAGGAAAGGCCTTGTCCTCTAATCGACTTCAAGCTTTCCTGCTAGGAATTAAGTAAGAAACCGTCTGCATCTGTTCTTTCACCTACGGAAACCCAAAAGCAGCAGTCGCCGCGCTCGTCTCGTATACTTCCAAGCATTCTTCAAACATAGACTAGAGGCAGTTTTTTCGCTGTGTAGATTCAGATGGCACTGTAGTGTACTGCACTACTTCTGTAGAAATGATTTAAATGCCGTATTTTCAACTTCTACTTGTCACGCAATGTTTATAGCCAATAGGTGCTGGCCAAGCCAGCGATATAAACAACGTTCCTTCTATCGTTCTTATGGCGTTGAACAATCCCTCGTGTCCGGAAGCTTCCTATTTTTGCGCATTTTCAGGTAATACTTTTTGAACGAAGAATCTGCGAAAACGTCACATGTATCTGTTACACATTGTGTAAAAGTTTGATGTGATAGCAGAATAATTTGTCTATGGCATTCAAAGGAGAACATTTGGGGTATAGCGCAGTACAAGTGCAAATATTAGGAGAACGCTCAAGCTTCGCCTTCCTCTTTTTATTCCGGAATATTTTGCTTAGTTTATTTCTGTGGACACCTTTATTCACAAATACCGGCATGCTTGTACAATTGGAGGTTCATCGGTTCGGATTCTGTTGCAAAGTAGCCTCCAACATGACTCGCAGATGGATGCTAAGTTGGTAACGAAACCTGTAGGCTGCACAAAGGACCATTGCGTCACAACTTGTGATACGATATCACGTAGAAATCAGGTCGCAATTTTAACCAGCTAAGCTAGTTCTGCTTTGTTTTTGCAAATATTCCCAGTTGGCTCCATTGAAACCAAATGGGGAGTGCTGTGATGAGCAAGTAACTACCTTCGAACTCTTTCCGAAATGCAGCATCATCACGTCGATTAGCACTTCATGGGCTAAAATCTACAAGCTGCTACAATAAATATAAAAAAAAAGAAATTTTATGTTGATTTTCACAGCTCCCGTGGTTATAGTGGCATTTAATGGATATTTTTACGAAAAATAGAGCATATTAGGCACCAACGTTGAAAATAGGCATTTATGAGCACTCCTACTCGAAAGGCATTTTTAAGTACTCTAAAAATAATATTAAACGTATTGTCAGCGCCTACTTTGTGCTCGTATGTAGAAATGGTGTGTCTACGATGCACAAAAAAAAATTACATTTGCCTATAATCCGGTCTGTAATGATTAGTTCTTTGTTTTTATTCAAGATACATGTTTAATATTAACACAATTATTTTTTTCATCAAAATGCACCTCTCTATGTCTGCATAAAATTGGAGAATTTTCATGATTGCTTAACAAATCAGAAGCAGCACTAGAAATCTGCCTCTTGTAAACACTGTCACGATTGGATGACGGGTCTTCTGCATGCCATATATTTCCTCAGACGGGCTTTCCTCTCCAGTTGACGCAATCCCTGAGTCGGTCCATGACCGGCGATGATGAGCATTCGAACGCACTTTCAAACTCAGGTACATACGCCGACGAAACATTGACGTAGACCTCGTCGGGCCTCAGCTTTTCATTAGGGCACTTGAAGTAAGTCTGCAGCAGGAAGAAGAAATGCACGTGCGACAAGCGCCGAAGATGCGGGTAGTTCCAGTCCGCATCTTGAGCGGCGTACCAGTCCTCCCGGGGCATCGTGCGCATCATTGTGCGCAGTGCCAGGGACGCAGCTGCCAGGCGCACGGTTTCAGCGTAGTTGTCATTTAGCGAACCTGAGAGGCCATCGCTGCCTCTTGGCGAGACGTCAGAAAAGCAGCGTGTTAACTGCTCAGCGTAGTCCTCAATATCGGCACCCCACTCGTTTCGGAGCACCGCCGTCCACAGCAGTTCAGCCAAAGGAACACCCAGCACGGCCGCGTTGATCGGATTGGGACCTCTACCGATGCGCAGAAATCTAGGCAGAGTGAGCAGAGGAACAACACTGAGAAAGGAAAAGAGTAGCAAGATATAGAATGTACATAAAACTTAAATCTCATTTTATGGGTGTCAGTCGCGGCGGCGAGAAATTTGTTTTGCAGTTTAAGATATAAGAGCGCCTCTGTAATACTCCAGGATTTCTATGGTCAAATCTGTGGTGCTCGCCGTCATCTTTCCACACTTAATCTGAGCTAGGCTTTCCAAAGAAACCTTCAGTTTGGGGTCCAGCTACATCACAGAAGGGTCACAAACACTACCAACCACTTAAATAGACTTGATAAAATGGGCAGCTCATTCCTTTATCGTGTTAGATGAAGGCAACATTTGAAGAACACGGTGCGTATTCGGAGTTTGCGTTGTTTTCAGAATTGTAATTTTCTCCCGGACCTCAAATTATCTTGCTGCTAGAAGAGCCGGAATCGAAAGTCGAGCTGACACTCAATTCCGGTGTTTCCCCTTATCTGATAACTTGAGGTCAGGGAGAAAATACGACCTCCTAAAACGACGCAAGCTTGGACTACATGATGTGTCGCTCAAAAGGGGAGGGGGGGGAGCGGGGGGGGGGGGTGTTGCATCATTTGCACTGCTCTGCGCAAGTAATGGAATGATGTGGGTTGAACGGCAGATTTGAAAGCGAACATTTATGAAGACGAATGTGGTAGCAGAGTTCTGCCAATTGCAAAGGGAATTCCAACCCAGTGCCAGTTTTACGCGTTCAAAGCGATATCCGCCACAGGTGCTATGAGACACAGGAAAAAAAAAGGTTAGAAAACTCTGCAGGAGCATAGGAATACAACTTTGTCTTCCTCAATGCGGAGTTTATCTTCAAAAGAAGCCACTACAAGACATACAATTGAGGTCTGTACGTACTGACGATGACAACCTTTCTTTCAATAGAGGCGGCTGCTGCGCAGACAGAAACGTTTCCAAAATAACACGCACCACCAAGGATGTATCGTAACTTACGAGAGAAAACGGCATGCATCTACCGATTATTCAAGTGTATCTGAAAAGCTACTCAAGTCTCCCAATTACGAACACTTGGTATTTTAAAATGACACTGCTGACCTAACGAGGTCGCAATCTAAAGGCATAATTAAAACGCAACAAACACTCATGGTGTATCCAGAATATATCTAAGAGCAAATCAGACAAATTTCCCGTGTACTGCGCTTCCGAACAGTAGATTGGTACCTACGAACATAGAATAAATTGCAATTAAGAACGTAGCGCTAGAGATGTGGAAAGATCGATAGAGTAGAAGTTACATATTCCTCCCAAAACCACGGTCGATCTCAAAGCAGGACAGATATCAAGAAGTCTAACTGACAGCGAAACTTTCTTGATACATTACTGGTGAAGTCCTTAATAGTTCGTTAGTTACCTAACCTTTTTAAAGCATCTCACCTGTAAAACGGCGCTGGAACCTCCAAGTAATATCGTACCCCGAAACGTAGAACCGGATCGGCTTCACTCAAACTTCCAGGCAAGTTCAGCTTGTGGCGCTTTTTTCTGACCTCAAACTGGAAAGATCGCCCTAAGAGTAAATTGCGGGCGAAGTCTGCATGCGTTGGCTCCGGCACTTGAGACGCGTCTAGATGTATGGACTCTTCCGTCACAAGAGTGATATTGGTCAAGAAAGCTCGAAGCGGGTGCTTTGCGTCGTGAACAGCTTCAGGAAGGAGAAGCATAGAGGCTGCTTCGAGTGCAACTGTCTCCAGGACACTCTTGTACATGTCCATGACAACAGTCTCCTTGTCTGGCGAGCTGTATAAGTCCCAGTAGACCGTGCTAACGAGCGCCTTCATGGTGGTCGTTAACGTCATGCACACTTGATGTGCATTTTCGATGCTCAGTACCGACGGAATGGTCAGGTAGCTCCTAGCGACTGTGTGCGCGACGAGGTAGATAGCGCCGACAGCCCTGTTCTTGGCGTTGGTAATCTGTTCCCGAAGGATGACCAGCTGGTGCGGTGCGAACGACTCGATACTAAGATCGTGTAGGGTGAGCACCCAAGAGAGCATAGACAGTGCATCAATAAATTGGTTGGCGGGCCACAGTTCTGATAAATTTGCCATTACAAAACGTTCTACGACGCGCCTCTTTGGATACAGTGAGTGAAGGTGACTTGCGAAGACACCCACATCATCAAACGTGAGCGGGGTTGAGTTGGCTTGTTGCAAAAAACTGCTGTTACTATCCTGCGTGCTCCTTTGTCCGAAGCGGTTATAGGCCAATAATGCTGCCGTGACACACTCCATACATGCCAAGTGCATCTCAGAGTCTAATTCCAGGGCGTCGTGGTAAAATAGAAAAGTTGCATCAGAGCTGCTGTACTCAATCTCGACCACCGACCGCGTCTCGTACCTAAAGTTCACCATCAGCAGGAACGCCAGAAGATTCGATTCATTCAAATGGACCAGCAACTCCCTGCCGATGTCCCAAAGAGCCGCGGCCATCTGAACGAAATGAACGGGCGCGTTGTGACCATCCTCGTCTTGAAGCGGCTTTGCTGTCGACGCGGCCAGACAACTGGAGTAAAGCCCCTTCAGGAATATCCCTGCTCGGCTACTCGTCAGGGAATGGGCGGGGGAGGCAAATCTCTCCGCGGGCGGAGCTGCGAAACCAGCGATCACTTCTTCGAGGCTCTTGAGCAACATTGCTGATCTACCGGTTCCATTCTTAATGACATCAGTACAAACGTAGGCGTACAAGTTTTCACAGGGCCCCACAGCGTTGTTTACAATCGAGACCAACTGGAGAGCTTCGGAAGGGCAGCAGAAAGGTAGAGGTTGTGAGATCTTGCCCGCACTCCCTCTTTCGAGCGCCAGAGCCACGGCGAATATTGCCAGTAGAAGCGTGCTCGCTACCAGCACAAGCACGGCACGGACGATTGTAGGTCGGGAAAGACCACACTGGCCATTCCCACTACCGCGAACGGACACTTCCTCCTGACCTTGTACACTCGATATCATTTTCGTTTTCCTTTCGGAGCGCACGCGCTTGCCCCTTCAAGAACACGAAAATATAAGGTCAAGAACACAGTTAGCTAAAACGAAAAATATTTTCGGTTTAAAGCCATCGAGATTGTGAAGTGCGTGACACAGTGAATTTCGTTTCTTCAATTAGGATCAATGAACCAGAAGGAATGGCGCACACATTGCTGTTTTTTCATATGAGGTACGTATACGTGAAAACCGATGCCTTGTCAGGTCTTGTAAAATCGTTTTACTTCTAGAGCTGCTGTAAAGAAACAAAAGAAAAGGCTTTTGTTAACAGCATAATACAAATGTATCAAGCTGAAAAAATTTGAACATAAATTTTATTCCATGTTGCGCTATTCTGCTATGAACACACTATTGAGATAATTAAAAGGAGTAAAAAGACAATTTATGTTTATTATTGTATATGCGCATTGATGCACAACACATTTCTTAGCATCACTAGTCACGTGAATTACGCAAGAAAGCGGGGACCAATTTAAAATTCGAATTTTTATTAATGGTTTTTGTTTTAAGTTTGAGCCGCCGAGGGAAAGTTATGACGTTGTGCACACTTTGATGTCATGTGAGACACAAAGACATGCAGTGAATTGGCTGTCTATTTTCTTCATTTCAATGCGGACCCGACGCAGTGACAGCTCAACGGTTACGGCGCTCGACTGATGAACCGAGAGATGGTGTAGAATCCTTACATCTGAGACTTTTTATCGATTAAGGCAAGAAGTGGGGCGCTCTATGCTTTGCAATCTCAAAGCACGTTAACGAACCGAGATGATTGAAATTTCCGGACCCTTCAACTACTGCTTTCATCATAGCCTGAGTAGGTCCGGGACGTGAAGCCATAAGCCAAGCAAAAAACATTAATTTAAATCAATTCTTACGCAGGCCTGCGAAATGTTGAAATCACGAAAAATTATTAAGAAATTGTATCCCAGTTTTTTTGGTCACTCGCTTGACCAAAACGCGTCTGCGAAGTCATAGTTGTCGTACTGCGGCTTAAGCATACACTGCAACAGCACGACAAAAAATCATTTGCAAATTATTACGCTGGTGTGGTTGATGATTTATGTATGATGTTATTTTGCGCATTATTGCAAGAAAACAATTAGACAAGAAGAATTCTGAGGCAGTGCCCCTTCAAGCAGCCCCAGTTTCACTGAAGTGTAATTTTGGGGTCTATTATTGAGCCGGCATAGTGATCTGTAAACACTATGCTGTCAACTAACACAAGATTGAAGCAATGATATGTGAAGCTCTGCGCTATTATGTGATTTTTGCTTAACTCCCCAATCTTTAAACTGCCGCAGTATGTGTTCATTAAAGTGCACTATGTGTTCGTGTGAGTATTTACGGTATCCACACATTGTACAGTCAAGGCGTAAAATCTGCTTGGTCGATCAGGGATCAGAGAGGGGCATATTGGAAGAAGTTCAGTCGAATTGTCACTAGGTGACTTGCTTCAAGTGACAGCATATACAAAACTGTGACCACCGGTGCCTTTGGTAAAGAACACAACAGGGAGCTGATGCGCGTGGCATTGCATTGAGATCGAGGCACGTCCTCATAGCTGGGTGTTCTTAACGCACAATTGGGTGCCGTCAATGCAATGCGCTCCTTATAACACACGTCTACTGATTCAAGTGCACGCAAGGACGCTCTGTGTGAGGACCGAGCGCCTGACTGTAACGACAAAAATCGTAATCTTTCTCGAAGACTAATACAGTAGAGCATCGTTGGTCAGGAATGATGAAACACGCATCAGAAAAGGTTACAACGCATAGAAGAGCATCGTCCTTGTTTTTGTGTGCGTGTGTATCTGCGCGCCTCTTCTATGTGTTGTCGCCAATTCTGATGCTTGTTTCATCATTTCATCATCTTTCGAAGACGCCAACATAAATGATGCGACCAGGAACAGAGACACTATGGAAGCTTCACTGCGGCAGTAAAGTAAAAGGGATAATTGACCATAATAACAAGACGTTCCCAGTAAGGCCTGATTTTGATAAGGCTATCGCGAACTATGTTCCGCAGAGGAAGCTGAAAGGTGGCTCGAAAGTGATGTAGTTGCCGTTCTGCATAGTTAGCCGGAAAGCTTCAAATCGCGTACCATTTATGGTTACATGCGAAGAACCTTCTTCCGTAAATTTTCTGCCTACGTCGAATGCTTAGCTATTCGCCAAGACCTTAGGACAGCCTTAAGATGTTTTGGGGACACACCAGTACCACAAGAAGAATGAAAAATTTCAAGAACGGACGCTAGTATTGTCTGAAAAAAAAGGCTGTGGTGAAAGTAATATAGGAACAGCGCTTACAAAACAGAACAAATATATTTGGCCTTTGGTGACTAGATGCATGCATCGCCACCAAGGCTAAAGAACACGAAATTGGACATACCATTGTCTGATTTGAGGCATTGAGGAGAATAACCGAATCAAGCAATTCTTTACTCTGCAATCACGAAGCCCGGTGTGCAATAGCAAATTGAAATATGTGCATGTCGACAACGTTCCTGGCAGAAAGTCTATATTAAGACGCTTACTATGTCTCAAAGGGTGGCATATGTGGTCTATACGAGCGGAGGTATACTGCTCTGGTACAAGGCTATAGGCTTAAGCGAATACGATTTCATTCAGTATTATATAGTAGAGAAGAAAAGTTCCTTGCTTTGTGAATTATTTCACGCCCTTTTTTTCATTTTGCTTCTCATATTTCTCGTATTTTTCGGCTATGAAAACTGTTCTAAGAAGCCACTTCAGACTATGGTCACGCCGTCAAGCACCACCGCAAGTGTATAACAGCATCGCGTCGCCACTGAAGGGCATTGCGAACAGCTGTATGAAGATAAGATCGTGCGTGAAGGTGGTTAGCGTGCGTGTGTTGGGAACTCCGTACCGCATTTCGAACCATCCGTCATGGTCAACCGAATAACAGAGAGCTCGAAAGTATCAATCGGGTGCTGCAGCAACAATTTTAAAAGCGCCCAGGACGGGGAAATTGAACGTCTTGAATTGGAAAGCAAAGAAGGCCGACTACCGCTAATGCACTGGACACTGCGATCGTAAAGAGTGTACGTGCTAAGTCATTATGTGCAAAATATGTAACAATGGGCGAGGAACCATTCACTAAGACATCCCAAACTGCGCCAAGGCATCCAGTCCCCGCACCGCTACTAGTGGACTTTAGCAAGAAATTTTTCTTATAGAAGTCCATCGAGCTTGTGTGTATTTTCAGCAAATAAAGAGAAAAATTTGCAATAAATGCTACTTTCCTATAATCGGGGAACTTTTATAAGTGTTCTTCGAAAGGATATCCTTGCTTTAAAATGTAGCTTGTTTTATACTTCTCCCATGATTCCTTTTGATTATTTATCTTCTCCATTTTCTGTATCGTCGCCGAAGAAAGTCTTGCAGAACTGCTGCTCCATTGCAGCATACTCTCCATTCTGCATTTCTCGCATTGCAAGCGTCAACAAAATGCAAATGCATGACGCCAGTAGAAGAACTTGAGATCAATCAAAAACGAGCCGACTTAGCTTTGGGTTTTGAGCAGAGTCTACATAGCAATGCACCGCGGAAAGGTCAACGATGGATACATCGGAGGACCGCAAGGGAGAAATCGAAATGGAGAACCAAGCGGCTTGCATAATGCATGTTGCTTGGCTGAAGATGCCGAAAGTCACGTATGGTAAGTACACGTGCCTACTGAAGCGGCTTCCCTGAGCTATCTCTGCTCTTCTCGTTAAAACTGCACTGAAGCTTCGTTTGAAGCCGTTTTTCTTGCATAGATTGCGTAGTCTTTGCCCACGTTCTCTGTTGCACTGAAGGCTAGCCTTTGAAAGGGTTTTTGGAGAGGCTTCCTTTGAGCGGCATGAAAATTTGGTTCACGCCGGCAATGGGTGCATAAAGACTGCATCGGCGTTTGTCTGCAGCCTCGTCGATCTGCGTCCCGACTTCAAAGGGGACTCGAGGAGATGGCAAATCTCAAGAGATGCTCCTTCGCATTCGTGCATTCCAGATGCAAGAGCGTTTGCTTCAAAGGAGTGCGGCGCCCTCATTACAAAGTTGCAGCTCAAGTCTAAGGATATTTCCTAACGTGTTTTTCTTGCGATAGCATCCTTGGTTTGTTAAGTGTATTTTCAGTACGGCTCATTTAATCCGCAACCTAACGAAATTGTTTTACTGCCCTCGGTTTTAATAAGCACTGGCTGAAGTCGCGTTGTGCATGTTTGTGATTTTTGCGCGTTGTGTGATTTTTGCATGTTACGATTTGAACATTGCTTCGTTTAACGGCAAAATTTCACAGCCTAATTGTGAAGTGGAAGGTTTCGTCAGTGCAGTCGCTTCTCTAGAATGTTTTTGAGGTCGTCGACTGCTGCGGACTTGATGCGGTCGGCTCAAAATGTTTTGTCTTGCCGCTTCAAATGAAAATGAGCTCTACAGCTAGTGCAATTGTTATAGACAACAACCAGTTGAAAGGGCTCTGACAACAGTGTGCGATCGCGCTCAGTTAGAGTATACCTGTAACTCGATCATGCGACATTTCAGTTTCCTCTCATGCAATGCATAGGTTAGTTCAGCCGTGTAACGTTTGCAAACCACGATATTCTGCTTTCTACTACGCAGCTCCACGGCTTCACGTTCAATTATGCGGTACCGTATCAATGGTACTTCGAAGAAAAGTCAGCATCGTGTGCTTGAAGCTTCTGTGGGAGATGCCTATGCACCCACCAACAATATAATCCTTTTGTACAGCGCGAAAAACGAAGACCGGGAATGGAACACGCATCTTCGTTTCTCGCGCTGTGCAAAATGCTCAACTCGACCCAACTCACCTAGTATTTAGTTTTGTTGAATATAATCATCCAGGCATCGCCCTAGCATAAGAAACTGCTCACCCTTCAAGTGCCGCCATGAATGCACATCTCACCACACCTCTTCACACGCCCCTGGTATCGCGCCATGATGTGATGCCGGGGGCTTTACGAAACACCACCAAACACGCTTTCACGGGAAGTTCATTTTTTGACAGCGCTGCCCTGATGCGCCCGTTCAGCGCTTGAGGCGCGTCGCCATTGTTGTCGATGTAACCGAACGAAAGAGAGTCACTAGCAACGAGACAGTCACGATCCAAAAAGAATTTATCAGAAGAAGAGCAGGAGCCACGCGCTCTGCGCCACTCGCTCCTGGCTCTTCTTTCTCTTCTTCCGAGAAACTCGCGGAGGGAGAATAACGAGTGCTTTGTGGCCGCGCGTTAGCACATACAAGCATCTCAGAAATTGTTTGCTTCAATATATTGTACAAAAACATAAATTACAGTATTGTAATCATATTTAAATTTTTTTTTTCCTGCACAGCCGATAAAGCACACGATAGCATCACGGGCGGCAAAGCCTCCGTTGCCTATACGTGAAGCTTTGGCACCGCGTACTGCCATTCCCCTAAAACTGCAGCAACAGAAGTGCTGGGTGCGTCACTAAGAATTAAAACACAACAAAAAGGAAGTCAATAAGGCCATATGTTTTGTTCAGTATACAATGCAGTGCATAAACTAAAATCCATGCACAATAAAATAGTTTGCTGGATTAAACTTGCTTCGAGTAATCCGCTGATCATGCCAGCTGCGTCCGTCGCGCCATCTTCAGAACAAATAGCGGAAAATTATTCAAACGAATAAGGGCGCATTTAAAGCCCACAATTGCCGTCACTTCTGTGGTGTAAAGGATTTGGTTTTACTTTTTTTTTTTAATTTACAAAATTCAAGTACATTACTTACACCTTTCCTGGGGTGTGTTCCTCTTGTGGTTGCATAATGTGATGTTTTTGATTCATAATAGCCGCAAAACCAACCGTGGACACAGCCACGAGGTGACGGTATGAAAACGATTACACTGTGCAGTTACCTTCACCGTAATCAATTCCTGCCTTCAGTGTCCTACAGACTAGAGTGTAGGAGCGGCGCCTCGAAGGAGGCACGAAAGCGCAGAAGAAATGCGTGCAGCATAAATAATCAAATTAGATAGGTTCCCTGTAAAACTGGCATAGTATGTCAAATCCCTCTCTACTGTTGCCTTACCTGCATAAGCCAGACTGGCCGCTGCATTTTCGTGCGGCTCATAGAGCACGCTAATTCCTTGAAAAATAAAGAAACTTACCTAGCGAAGCATTGTTCCACGTGCGAATGCACGCCTTTTTTGATAACACTGATGTGTTGTTCATTCATTCTGACCAGCGAACTGGAGAAGTAGCCGAAGCTTTTCACATTATCAGAAAAAGTAAAGGCAGCCTGAGTACTGCTTGTATCGCATTATCTCTTCCGGAAATGAATGTGCTGCAAAGTGGGTAGTAGTTCTGCAGATGCACACTTGCCTTTAAAGACAGTTTTGCTTTTTACCAACCTTTGAGGTCGTTGGCATTGCGCATGAGCGCTCTTTCTTTGTGCGCGTATATATGACGTGATTCTTCCCAATGAAAAATCAGCTGTTAGTTCAGCGCTGGTTCGTGTGTCTCGTCTCTTTCTTGGTCTGTGTCTGCTTTGTGCTGTTAAAACACCATTATGAAGAAATACCAACTAGCCCAATCTCCAGTCCTTATGCATTGCTACAGAACCATGTCAAAAATACGGCACAACGTTCTGTAGTTGTGTCGTAAACGTGAGAATATTCAGGGGTTGTGCAATATTTCCCTGTAGTACAATGAGGCTTTTTATCTGTAGTCCTTTTCTGTAATCTGTATAGTGATGTAGTACTTCTCTGTTGTAAATGAGGAATATTTTTATCTTGCTACAAAACTTTGTTGTCGCAACAGGGTAACTGTCTAAAACCACACAGCAATTCTGTCACGATAACTGAAAATTTCCTCTTGTTTTTTTTCGACTGGGCTCAATCTTTCGGTTAGATGTTTCCATAAGATGTGAAGAGTTTGTGACAGACATAACAAACCTGGGAAATTATAGCGGCCACTTCCCGTTGGGGAACTTCACTTACTTTTAACCAATAACATTTTCTCACAGAAGGCGCATATTATATTTGCTATCGCCATAATATACGGCTTCTGTCTTATACACCGACAGCTGGCAAGCGCTAAGGCTCTGTCGCGACCAATTGCCTCTCGTACACGAAAACGGCGCCAAGAGCAAATCTCCTCGCGTCTATATAAATATCAATGTCAGTCTTTCTGTCCAAAAAGCAGCTCGCACACACAGTGAAACACATCAGATGGATTTATTGAAAGGAAAAGGCAGAGAGGTTGGCCCGAATAATTCAAATCTGGCCTGCTACTCTGCACTGGGGAAGGGGAAGGAGAGAAGAAAGAAGGTCATGATGGGTGACGATGTGGGAGAAGGCATATGAAATATATATACAGACACAGCAGCTTGCTTTACAAGCGCGAATAAAGTCCGCTGGCGCTCAAATAACGGCAAAGAGCACGCACTGCCTGGACGCCCTTCCCCTTCCCCTTGTCCTGCCTAGCGCCCAGCAGCAGTTCCTCCGACAGAGGCCTCTTGTCTAAACGCTTCAAGGAAGCAGCTAGCACATTTCTTTCGTTCGCATACTCTGGGCACACCAATAATACATGGTCCATAGTCTCTGGGATGCCACAAGTTCAACATTCCGGTGAGTCGATCTGTCCAATTAAATGTAAGTCCTTGATTCTCTCCTTGCAGCCGGGTATTTCCCAAGCAGGGCTGCCGGCCATCCCCATCAAGAGTGTACGTGTATTGCACTTATCCTCACATGCGACAACATTGCCTTTCCTCATAGGCAAGCTGCATAGCTCTATTGTTGCAGGGTGTAAGGATGTTAGGTGTTAGGATGTCTTCCAAAGACATTCGACTTTCTATGTAGCGCGCACAAATTACTTGCTTCCTCGTGCCATCCCAGATATTTGCATTTGCGAAGTCATGCCGACGGCAAGCTCAGCAAAGCTGATTGTCAACGTCGTATCAAAACACGAAGTTTTAAAAAGAATTTCAGTGTTTAAAAATTGCTGAGATTGGGCGAAACTTGAATGTCTTAATTTGTGAGCAGCCTCTCACTGAGCCTAGATGTAGGATGCGAGCCCTGTATTCGGAACGTGCTGTCTAAAATCTGCAGAGCCAGTCACGATGGACAGGTCAATTCGAGCTGAAAACCCTGGAAACAGTTTGCCTGCAAAAAGACAAAATCAAAATCCTGAGCATTCACCGTTAGTAGAATTCCCTAAGGAAGGGATGGTCGGCATACTCTCCTGCAGGCGCGAGTTCATTTCCAAGATAAAAGACTTAAATTCGTGACACCTGTACATCGAGTGAAGTTTTGCAGGTTATATCAAAATCAAAAGTGAATACAAAAAAATAAATTACGAGCGTCTTCTGTAGTGGCTATTTTCAGTTCACATCTGTAAGTTGACTAGCGAAAAAAGCAGGATATTTTTCAACAAACAGAACAGCAGAAATAGGAAACTTGCAACGCCGTGGGCTAGTTCCACAGGAAATGCAAAGCAAGGCTTTACAAAATCTGGCGTACCCGGAAAGACGGAGAAAGCAAATGGACTAGTGAATCCGTAATAACAAAACTCATCTCAGAGCCATTTTGCTGTGAACAGCGCCGCACTGCAGTGTCTGTCCAAGCGTTTCCTCTCGCGTGGCAGCAAAGCACTCCTGAGCAAATCACTTTTTCTTAGTAAGCCTGACGCGAGAGCCTTCACCAAGCGCAGTCAAATGGCCGTGGGATTATTCTGTCGTGGCAGCCAGGAATGCGCGTGCACGCTATTAAGACCGGCTGACATCACACAGCTAAGAATCTCATTGTAATCCGAATAGCTCGGGAGCCACACTCGTTCCCCCTGTATGCCGTCACTTTCACGTCGCCGACGCAGCGGTCCAAACTCAATATCCGGTATCTCTCGAACACAGGCATGCGTTCACTCCTGCACCACCTACGAATGCTGTTCATTCCCGTCTTTGTGCAAATCATTGAGACAGAAAGCATGACGTTTACAAACGTTAAAATAGCTGCTGCTATATTCAACTGCGACAAGCCAAAAGAACTCAAAAGCATGTAAGACAAACCTTGAACCTGTCCTTGTTCTCAGGAAGGTAGTACTTCAAAGATTTTCTTTTGTACAGCGTTTTTCTAATCCGTAAAAGATACATAGCCACGTTCTCTATAGTTTGATGTTATGCAAATGCGGGGGTTATTTTTGTGATACAGGGCTGTGAAAGGCTAATAATAAATGAAGCCTTTCCAACCAACTCATTCTTTTTCTCTCATAGGGAGCGATTATACCTACGTAAACAAAACAAATCCGCGCTTTTCAGACCAATAAATAAGTTAATGTGTGATAACGACGTTTTCTTTAAAATTGGGTTACTGCCTTTAGAAAATGTTCCTCTTGTGAAACGTCTCTAAGTGTTTTTGAGAAGCATTCATCGTGGCCAATACATGTTGATAAGACTGCTGACAAGCTGTCAAAAAATTGTTTGTATCTTATGCAAACTCCACTTTTCTCTTCCGCAATGCGTAAAAATTCTTTTTCTATAACTCACTGTTTATTTGATTCCTAAATTATTTTTCAGTGTCTGGGAATTTATTACTACACACTCTAATCTAAGCAGGCTGCACTTCATACAGTAAAGAGCAAATAAGTAGTGATAACACCCCTAGTGTAGGTACACCTAGAGCTTTTTTTAATTCCTTCATAATAACTCCAATGCATGAACAATACTGTACCAGCCTAGTAAAACGTTATAAAAGAAGAAATAATCATCGAACTTTCCTTGAGACTTTTGGATCAGCTAAAACTTAGATAAAACACACACATGCCGTACGAAGTTCAGAAGAATGGTTCATTCATCAGATACTAATTACTCACGTCAAATGCTCAGCAATATTCTGCCATCCATACTGAACTCTTTCGTTAATCTTATTAATCTCTTATGTCATTGTTTATTGTGTCAATGTTTGTGTGTGTTTTCATTTTCCTTCTTGTAAACAGTGTCTCGTTTATTTGTTACGTTGTGGCCAAAGTATAAGCTGAGTACCAATGCTTGAAACCTTATACGCGGGCGCAGGCGCACAGTCAAGCGCCAATGTGCACTTTTTGTCTGCGCACCTAACATCTGGATGATGCCAATGAAGGTTTGATTCAAAATTTAAGTTTTGAAATTAAAAACCGCCAAAATCGAAGACAACCAAAGATCTAAAGAATCAGCGTTGTGTTTCGAGATATTGAGCGCGAAAAAAAAAAAACAACGTTTTTGAAACCTCTTTAAGATTACCTTCAGACGTTGCATAATGATAAAATGATTATCTTTTCAATCAAATACAAGACCAGCTTACGTTTTTTCGAGTGATAATATTTGACGTTATTCGCGTAAAAACAGCGTGCGAAGTGGCGCCATTTTATCAATAGTAAAGCGACGAAGCCGACAAAGCCAAGTCAAGAACCACGATGCGTGTCCTAAATTGTTATGAATTGAGCACAACTTCGACGTAAAAGGCCCTCAATTTCTGAATATAATCGTCTGTCCTAAAACCGAACATTCACATTTGGTCACTAATGTTTACCTAGCCTCTTCGGCCGCTTTTCGATCCCGGCGAAACTCAAGGCCGTGCGATGGCAGTGCACGTTGAAGAAGCCCAGGTAGTCGAACTTTCCGGAGTCATCCACTATAAAACCCTACAAACCAAACCAAATCAAACATTATTTCAGTGAATTAAATGTCATTTTGTTGAATTTATATAGAGAATGTCTGTACAAGCATGTTTTCCTGCAGAAAATTTCTATAAATGCAATATTTGTGCATGTCATCAGGTTGCACAGTAACAAAGTGCAGATCATCCCTCTGGTCAAGCCTTGTTTTCTGGCATATATTGTCAGATTACATCAATTTCTCTTCTATGGGAGCTTTAGCTACTCGGTACGAGCGCCGAATGAACTTTGAATGCAAGGTTTCGTTACTCCCCGGAAGGTCAGACTATTCTCACCAATGTGCTTAAACAGTGCTTTTCAAAACGTACACAGTTGCCTGATAGTAAAGTGATGTCCAAGGAGGTTTTACACGTCTTTTACCTTAATAATGTTTGCGAGGCCTTAAATCTGAGCTGAACCAACCATTGCCGAATAGTTCACGGTGTGTCAATGAAAAAAAAAAAAAAAAAAAAAACAATAATAGAGTGGGACGTTGAGCTAGTTTATCGAACATAAAAAAAACTTTACTTGAATACTTTGAAACGTATCTTAATACAAGCAGTCTTTTTTGCCATTGCATAGCGTGATATGCAGTTAGTGTAAAGATCGATGCGCTCACCATGAGAAATATTTCTAATGGCAAATAGACATACGCCTCACTTTTATACATGACACCTAGGCGGCAGTGCGCAGGGAGGCAACCGGAGAAATTCTGTGCGGCTAACGCCCAAAACGAGTGTGCTTTGTTTCATTAAACGCTAAAGAATCTTGTGTAGCGCAAACTTAGGCTTTCGATCTTGCTGCTGGCAGAAGGCATCAGAGAAGAGTTATTTGCTACTCCGCAAGCATATAAATAATTGCGCATTGTTTTTCTAGAACCGTTCACAGCGCCGCTTATATGCCAAAATCAACACAATGCTGTTAAAACTATAACCAGTCTTAAAGAGCAATTCCTGAACATTTCTTTTTTCAGTATTGCACTGCAATGCGACCATTTTCGGAGTTTGTCTCAGGACATTTATATATATATTTAAATATATATATATATATATATATATATATATATATATATATATATATATATATATATATATATATATATATATATATATATATATATATATATTTACTTGGTGGTTCGTTTGAATATAGGGGGGTTTCTAGTAGTGAGCGTTTTATGCTGAAAATGGCTTCAGTAGAGTCGGTAATGATGCTGATGTTCGATTTTTCGTGTTTATAGTGTACTGAGCCATTTTTCAGGAAATATATTACCACCTGGTCTTCTGAATTGGTTATGCTGAGAGGGCTTGGATATGGCCCATCCGTTTATGTGACCGGTGCTATCTGTTGTCTCGGTGCATATATCGTGCAAGCGTATGACCCCTTGTTAGAGCATGGGGCATCCCGGCATATTCATTGATGACTTTCTTGTTCTTGAAATACACCGTCAAGGAGCCACGGCGCCATATTTTTGGCACTTTGGGGAATACGATGTCATGCAGCAACTGAGGGCACACTATAACTGGTGTCAGCTGGATCGTTTGACATTTCTATGCTTTTGTTCTCTTCTCGCCTTGTTTGAGAAACGAGCGTTCTCCGTGTTCCATGTGGTCTTCAGCCGGAACAACGCCCGAATCTGACAACACAGCGAGCCGAGAAGTACACCGATCTACTCCAAGCTAACCCAAGGGCATGCCAGAAACGCCACACTATAGGGCTTTTCGCCTGCTAATCGATTCCAGAACGTTTGCCATGAGAACCGCCCATCCGAGCATGGCTGCGGTCGATGGTAGTAGACAAATAACATGGCGAAGTACCAATTAGTAGGCGAGTTGCGTGACGTCACGAGATCACAAGGCTTCGCAAGAGCTGCTAACTCGGGTTTCTTGCAAGGCTGGAGGAACAGGGTAGTTGGTAGTTCATGTAGGGAAAAAAGCGCTGCACCCTTTAGACGTGCACAATGAAAGAAAGGACAACAAAGCGCTGTTTATTCTCCTTTTGGTTTCTTGTGCGTCGGGCATTCTTCTTTGAGATGAGAGGGTTATGAAGGAATCGAACTTTCCAAAACCTTAGGCGATGAGTATGAGATGCTCTATTCATATGTTACGAAGGCCTGTTCGCTTTGTAAGTACCTATGCCGAGTTGTCTTTCATATAACTGGGCAGCTTATCACTCTTTACTAATGAATATGTGCGAGGTAATAGGGGTAATAATGAAAGGATTAGTAATTAAGCAAGTACCCAAACTATGAGATGGAATGCCAACCCGAAACATGAACTGCAGACGGGAGCCATTAACATCGTCGCGTTATGCCTATTAACAGCGGAGCTTAAGTACCCTCCCCTCCCCTTGCAATTACATTTCCCCTAATGCCACATGGGTGGCTGGTATGATTTGATAGAAGTCTAAACTTGTTCTTCAACGTTAATTTTCCAGCAACACGTCAAACATATATATAAAATATTAGGTGTGTCGTTCCTCTAACTGGATGAAGGAGACGTGACGCAGTGAATGGTTTATAGAACAAAATACGAAGCTGTGACGTCACGAAAACCATGATGAAGATGGCGGTTTTGAAAACAGCGCTTTCGTCGCAAATAGATAATGTACCTTAGACCTTGTGGTCGCTGATTTATTGGGGCCTCTGCATACCATGTATATTTATACGAACATTATATATGTCAGCATCCTCCCTACCCTGGCTCTCGTCCCGACAGCGTTGCGCTCACTGTGGGAAGATTTATTTGCAGCGGCTGAAAGTAATGTCGCCCGGGGGTTCTTATGCGAATTGCAAAGTAGTGGAACAAAATAAAAGAGCTGCAAAATGCAAGATACATTGCACAATTGATGATCATGAATGTCGACCAAAGGAACAAAGGCTATAAGCACTGTGTTGAGAACGTGATTTAGGAGTTACTGTACTTAACGTCATTTCTCATCTGTGGTCATTATTTCCGCGGTTGAAATATGCTCCTACTTTGTGTGAGGGTAATCGTATAGAGGAACCTAAGTGGAACTGTAACTAGCTTTGCTCAAATAAGCGTGGAAGTTAACAGTGATCACTGCACCATAATGCAAGCCTGGAGGAGATATGTTACGACCAGTCCCGTAGCTACCGCTGCTGTGTCTTTCCTTTGAACATATTACCTTAATTCTACACGTGAACTGTACACTCCAAACATGCCATCACTCGGAAGCCTAAGCGGAAATGAACATGTGCACAGCAGCGCCACGTTTTTAGACGTAAAGATCAGTGCCATATAGTTCCCTTTAGCCATGATGAATAGCTGCACAACGAAATCAAAAATAATTTTGGGAAACGTTGAGACATAAGCGCTGAAGTTTCAACTGACATCTACTAGTTAAAATGTGTACACATATGCTGAATTTAAGACAACCAAGAAAAGGGTGTTAAATGGTGCATCACCTTGTCAAAAGTCACCTAAGACGCGCCAACACAAGTATCATTCAGTTTGCAGGGCTTCGCACTTCTACGAGGTGATGCGCCGTATGAAATCGTTTTATCATGGAGGGAAGGGGGGGGGGGGGGGGGGGGGTTAAATTAGTATGCAAGTAGTAATCTCATCTGATTAGTGTCACTTGTAAGTTCATGCTGTTGTGTCAACACCTATCTTCTCCATTCTAATTTTACTGCTGTGTTGTGCTGCAGTTAGTCATGGAACGCAACTAACCCGCGCCTTTACCCGAAAATCAATTTTTTAAAGGTTATCTTGTAAAGCGAATTCACATTTCTTTTGGAGAAACGTAATGCGTTTGAAATATATAGCGGGATAGTTTCAACGTGCTTTAAATATAATATGCATTCAGGAATGTTCTGAATAATGTATTAGAAACATATTTGTTAAATTTTTTTGTGAATATTGGAAATATATTTTTAAAATATGCAAAAATACCGTATATTAAAAACAATTTCGAGTACATTTCGAATATTTGAAAAATACATCATGCATTCTAGCCTACTCGCAGAAGTAAAATATGTAAAATAATTCGTCTGAAGTACATTCCATTAGGTCTGGTACAAAATTCGAAAGGTATTTTAAAATGTGCCGAAAATACCAGACCTAACAATACGCATCGATCATATTTCGAATACATGAAAAATACAGATGTACTGTTAACATGTTGACAATTTATTCAAAACGCACTTTTGTAAGTACAAAATTAATTCGTCTGTAATACATTTCAAATCTTGCCGGGTATTCGAAATATGTTTTGCAAATCTGTCGAAATTCCTGCAAACATGCTTTAAACATGTGTCGAATATGTAAATACACAAATGCGCGTTTAACACGCTGGTATTGTGTTTAAAATGTACTTTTGTAAATATTAAATTAACTCGTGTCAAGCACACTTCGAGAATTGCTCGACCCTGAAACTTATCTTCAAAATGCCCACTTATTCCTTCAGGTCTAATCTCTGTCGCATGTAACGTCTAAGTTCACTAACACCTGCATGCTACTTTAAACGCATAATCGTATGGCCTACTTGGAAGGCTGCGTTGAAATGGTCTCGTGGAACAAATCTTATATGAAAATTCTCATAACTGGTGCCAAATAGCTGGTGCGTCTGCCAGGATGACATCTATTGAACAGAAGGGGAAGCGAAGGGATGACCGGGAGAAAGGGTGGGGAGGGGGGAGTGGCTGCTCCTGGTCTTACGGAGCTGGGGCTGGTAGGTCTCCGCCGTTTGCGGTCAGGGCTAGCCTGTCACCGGCGGTTGTTCCTGTTGTAGGCCCTCATTGCACCTGCGACCGCTTCGGTGGCAAACGACCTTTGTTGCGATGCACATTTTTTTTTCTCCCTCTTTTGTAGCGAGAGCTACATTGGCCAGTCTCACTATTTTGCCATGCCTGTCAGAAAAGGAAGTAAAAGAAGAAGACAGATAACTCGGTAGTTCTTTATAATTTTTTATGTTTATATATTTTTGCCCTTATTTTTCATTGATATCTATTCACAGTCTCGCCATTTCACCATGCCTGTTCGAAGAAGTAAAAGAAAAGAAAAAGAGCGAAGAGAGAAGGAAAAAAATACAGAATCCTCGGGTGTTCTTCATTTTTATATATTTTACCATTTTTTTATTGATTTCTATAAATATCGCCTGAAAATTTTATAAATTATTTCAGCAGCACTCATTCCTAATTGATAAATTATCTATCATACAGCCCAATCGACATCATAGTTTTTATTCTTACGCCAGCAGTGAACTCTGGCCAATCCCCCACTTTGGCTATTTGCCATATGCACCGAAGGAAAAGAAGAGGCGAACGACAACAGAGAGTTGCTAGGACAGAAGGTTTGTTCGAACGTGGTGACGGTGATGTGCCTCGGAGTTCGACCCAGAGACAATGTCATATTAAAGGAAGTCTTCTACACCCAAATGAGAATGGTCAACGACGAGAGGCGAGGGGTACTCATAAGTGAAGTGATTCCTATATGTCATAAAGCTGAAACCATATAGTAAACTACTTTGTGCAAAAGCCATGTCTTTACTTTCAAGCCGAACCTAAGCTTACCCTACTTAAAATCTGTGCGTGCGTGGTTATAGACCCGCACAGCGCAAGGAAGTGCGCAGAAAAAGCAAATAGTAGAAAGCTGTCCCCGTATGAAACTATTCAAGGAATTTAAGAACTCCCATTTAGGCTTCGAAGTTCCTGTGGCGTGTATTCCAAGAAAACACTATAATTGGGATTGGACAACACATAGATTAGTCCGTGGACTTGATTGCTCTCTGTTCCTCTAAGCGCTAGTCTCTTCATTTCCAACGAGACCTCATAGCTGTACAAACGCAGCTCATTTTTGTTGCTTTTATAGAGGAATGGGAGGCGGGGAGCATAAGAATCGTATACGGAGTTCACGTAGCTTATTGCGAGCTATATAAATGTGGCACGCGTTAGGCCGCAATGATTCTCGGGATTTCGTTATCTCACATGAAGGTGAAATTTTCGGCTGAATGTGGCCGTCGTTTTAAGAAGAACATCGTTGAATTTTAGGGTCGCTCACGTTTTCATTGCTTCCCTTTGTCATTGTAACCTTTGTAATTTCTTCCCGATATGATTGTTTTTTATTTATTTTTAAGGCACGCAGATCTTCTAGATTCACTGTGACTTCAATCACATTATAATCAATTGTATAAAACGGACGCAAGTTCTACGGTGTAAAATGTTTATTTGGTTCAACAGGGAAGGAAACCGTCCATCACTCGTCCCGCAAACATCGACATGCACGCCATTTCTGCGCCTATACCGTTGTGTTTCACTCCACACGCGAATGCAAAGAATGGCCGATCGAAGGGGAACTGTAGCGCAACGGCAGAGGCGTGCAGCCGGCTCCCCTTTAAGCATAATTGCATTCTCTGTATTGATTTGTACCAGAGTCCGAACTCAACGTAAACTCTCTCAAAGCACAAACTGCACGTGCTGCTGACGGCTCACCCTTTTGTTTTCTCCCCTTCCCTTCGCTAACCCACTAGCCACTTAAGAAGGTCGAACCACACAAATTACAGACCCTTCTTTTTGTCATCGCCGAACGCAGACTTTCTCAGCATTTGTATTGGGTAGTAATCGTACTGCAGATCCCTCACAACGTTGCCCGGCAAGTTTCTGTCGCTAGCTGTCATTGGGTGTTCATACTCTTTAAACACACCAGCATAATATCAGGGTCATCTTATTCTGGACGACCGATGCAATCACGTAATTTTTTTTTTCACGATACGTTCTTTCGAGATGAAAGCAGGGTCGCAGGAGTTAATCAGCACCGACCCACGGCAGATCTCAGATTCAAAGTGGCATTCAGTACTGAGTGTGAGACGTTACGTACAAGGCGAGCTGCATGGCGCAAACTCCTCCCTATGTAGTATGACACCCCGCAATGCATCTGCATTGTAAATTTTCACAAAATTGGCTCCACGTGGTAGCTTCAACAAGAATCGGCGTATGGGAAACTGAATCGTTTCCTCCGTAATTAGACGTCGTTCTCATTTGTTGTTGTCTCAGTTTTTTTTTTATCAAAGCTCTTAAAAGAGTGTGCTTGCATGGACGATTACATGCGTTAAACTTTTATGCGGAAACCCTCTGGAGCCACAAAAATATGTGCCAGCAAGGGCGTGGTTCTGATGCCGTATGGAAAGGCTTGCATTACAACGGTGGCTTATTCCTTATCAAGCACCCAGACTATATTTGTAATTGGGTGATTTCTCGGGATCAGAAAGGGTGGTGCAATACGAGGCCGTGTTGGTTTAAGAAACGTCGCTCATCACATGTAACTGAAGGTAGGATTTCAAGTACAAAAAGCCATATGCGAATTTGTCGAACTGTAAGGCATTTATCGACTTGATTCTTTGTGGTGAAGCATATTTCGAACACAAGAAGTTATGTGCGACTTCATATAACTTGATGGCTTTTATCGCCATGATGCTCTGTCATTCACAAAAAGAGAAAGGGGGGCAGGGGGAGAAGGTGTAGCAAATATTTAATTGTAATTTTATCTCGTTCGTAGTCGTTTTAGGATGCCAAAGCAGTACCCATGTCTTATTTATAAAAATAATGGAGTGGTTCTTCCACGTCCGCAGACTAAAAACAGACGCAGGAAGCGCGCTAAATAGAAAAATGGTTGGGAGAAGAAACCCTACTTATACTCGTTTCTTTCAGAAAATATACGCGTGTCTATAAAGAGCGTTCTTTGGTATGGCAATTCCTTCTAGTGCTAGAGTACCTGAGGTTTTAGGGGAACCTCTTCCGAGTTTGCCTGATAAGATTATGAGGTTGGGAATGCGGTTACGTTTTTTTTTTTTCCTGCGGTGAAGCAGCGGAACAATAGTATCTTCATTATCTTTGTCGAGAACTCAGATGTTTTGTATTTATTGGAAATAAGGCGAACTGGCTTTTTGTTTTAATGTCCTCTAGATGATAAATGTCATTTTAGCATGCAGAGCTCATATCAGAAGCATTGTCGGGTTTTATCTAAGGAAAGCTTTTAGGCTGTTTATATTGCTAGGAGCGTGCTTTAATTCGCGTACATGGATTCAAAGCTTGCTGACCGCCGGCGAGCAAATGTTCGCTATATGATTTCAAATCTCTTGAATTTCCAAAGTCAAGGGTATACAGGTAGGTACGCGAGAGTTAAGATGATTGATTCGGTTTTGGGGATGTAACGTACCAAAGCAACTAATGCTGAGCTATTCTGTAGTGGAGGTCTCAGGAAGTTTCGACCACCTGATGGTTTTCAACTTGCACTTACCTAGCACAAAACACAGGCGCCTTGCTTTTCGCCTCCATTCAAATATGGTCGCAGTGGTCGGGATTCGATCCTGCACCCTTGAGAACAGTAGTCGAGCTCCTTAACCACTGCACCATCATGGCGGGTCGAGAGTTGACATGAGGATGGGATGGTCTGTAGAAAGCGGTACGTTCTCGTTGTGTATGTGCGATGTATCGGTATTTAAGCCCGCCCTCTTTCTCGTGTGCTGGCGTGTGTTCAGAACTTCGCAGTTTTGACCACCGCAAGGGCCGACGCTGGCCACGCGGGTCTCTGCGGGGTAACAGGCAAAATCCGCAGCGCGTTCCTCTTATGCTACTCCTTAGCTTTTCCCCACTTGCTCTTACGGCTACACCATCGACCGACTCCGCCCAAGCCCTGAGCCTCGCTTTAGACCTGTTTTTCTTTTCGTTAATAAGGTGGAATACAAGTGAGGCGATATTTATACAGACCATATTCAGTCCGCGCCGAGAGACTGAAAGGCAGTAATAATACATGAAAATCATTATACATGCAAGTGGATCGGAGCGCGAACGGTGCTTTTATGACCTAGGCGGTTGATATACACAAAGCCACTTTTATGTCCTCCATTAGGTGAAGGCTAACTGCATAGAAACTTGAAGAAATGAAATGACATTATTTCGTGTTGAGGAATCGCTATATAATGAAATATGGGTGAATGAAGAAGAATGCAATTCGGCAGCGTGCACCAAGGACTCGCTTGCGAGTCACGCAAGTTTTTCAGTGCCGTTACTTGTTATTTGGGGAAGGAAGCTATGAAAAATGTGAAGAATACATCAGGAATAGCTACCACAGAGACGACTGAGGGATAAAGGATTGTTTAAAAAAAAAAACGCTACCTCCCCCGCACAAGGCTTTCGTCGCCATTCAGATCTTTAGTTCCAAGCAAGTAAAAGATCTGACTTGTCCACGTAAACCTACAGCTACGCTCATATATATTGTTCCTGTATCCTGCAAAAAACAATTGCGCTTTGTGCTAAGACGCTTTCCTCCATGCGCTTCCCTAGCCATACAGAGCCAACAACGCGACAGAAAAGTATGAGGTACGTCAGCAGTAACTCGTTCATGAGGCATAAAGGGTTTTGAGAGGCTCGGTGGGTGCAGATGCCTGTTACTGTTTGTGAGTTATGCTAATAGACAGTGCGAAATCGGCTTGCTAACAGTCCCGCATTGGAGTAAATGTTGACGCGAAGAAGCCAAAAGATGCCCAAATCTCAGGAGGATGTGAGGCATTAAAGGTACTACAAACCAAGTAACCGCCATTGGGGCCTGCTGTGCATCTCCCTAATAAACAAGCCAATACATACAAATATTCAGACGAGAAATCTATCGTTGTTCTCATTTATTAGGCTGACCAATGATGAGAAGTATGCATCTTTCAATACACATATAGCATTCAACGTTCAATATGCTTAGCTCAAAGCGCTATACTCTCTTCCGTCTAGGTGGCACCACCTGAACGCATGTGTGCATATATAGAGTCTTTCTGGTAGTGCATGACCTAGTTTCGCAATGAATACAAGTGGCTAAGCATTTTCGCTAAATTCCAAAAGTACCCTGTTGTTTTATACTGCAGTGTACTGGCATTGTTTCAGATGTACAATTGCCGTGGTGGTGCTGTTTATTTCTTGTTGTTTTTTTTTTGCATTCAGAGTACTGCCAGAAGAATTGCAAACGTTACTGTACTAGACAACAAATAAAAGATCAATAATTATCTCTATATGCATAGTTATATTCAGCAAGTTATCGTCAAAAGCTTAATGTAAACAAAAAGCTCGTTGTTTGATCTCAAATGATTTGCCGTCTATGATTTTCCAGTCATAGGACAAGTGCCAACGTTGTATTGTTTAATAGCAACAAATATCTTTGATCAGCTTTCCCTGCGACTCACAGAAAACGTACGACATCTCTCGAAAGCTATGCAAACAGCAAGAAACTGGCCAAACGTATTTTCAGCGTTTCCGCCGCGCGCTCACGCTATAAATGTTGAGCCCAACAGCGGTATATCGCACCAAACAAGCCCTGTTTGATATAAAAACGCTGACATCTAGGCATTGAATATTGTCTTTTTCACTCAGTGCACTTGCCGAACGTTATAAAGCATCGTCGACGCCACTCGATGGGACGCACTGGTGGATGCTCAATTACGATTAATGCAATTCGGCAGAGCACTGCGGTGCCAACGTATTTACCGACGGGGACTCTAGCCCAAACTTCAGCTGAGGGCTGGGCTCCAAATTACATGAAACTTGTTTTCTAAATATCTTATTCCTTTCCGCCACGCTGTGGTATTTACTTTTTGACGCGGTGCTTATTATCCGAACCAAAAAAGCATACTCGTTACTGCCTCAAAAGCAATTCGGGGTTCTTGAAAGTGGGAGGTGTGTGACAAAAGGCTCTTCGCTTATCGTTTTTCTTCTCCCAGTTATCGCTGCCCGCATAGTGTCTTCCTTCTTCATCGGTTCTTCAGAAATGGCAAACGCGCAAACGCGATCAAACGCTTTCTCAAAATCTAGAAATATTATGTCTACTTGACTACCCCTATCTAACGCTGCTGCGAGATCATGGACAGTTTCTATTAGTTGTGTTACCGTGGAATGTTTTCGACGGAAGCCATGCTGTCGGCTATCAATAATGCCGTTCTTCTCAGCAAAAGTAGAAATGTGTGCAAATATAATGTGTTCAAATGCCTTTATACAAGTACATAGCAAGGAAATGGGCCTATATGATGAAACAAGAAGCCGGTCCTCTGCTTTCGGTATCGAGGTAATTTTTGCATGTTTCCAATCGCTTGGAAGTTCTACGCGTGACAAAGATTTTTCAAATATCAGACATAAGTACTTAGCGGACCATTCAGCGTAACGGAAAAGAAAGGAAGCAGGAATGCCGTCAATCCCCGGCGACATTTTAACATCTAGATTGAACAGAGCGCGAGACAAATTGAGTACAACCGTCTGTTATATTGTTAACTATATTGCGTACATTCACATTGAAGCAGCAGAATGTACTTTTATTGGAAGGTTCGGGTCATGGTGTCTTTTCAGACACGAGTGAAGTTTCAACGATAGGCGCTATCTTCCTCTGGCCGCTGTCCCATTGAAACATTTTTTTGTCATTTCTAACTTTGTCGTAGATCAACTTTACCTTTCCTCCCTGCCTTCTGATATAGCCGTGTTTACCCATAAGTATTTTCTGATTTACTTGTGGCTGCCGAGAAGTCTTCGCAAACGGCTATATTCTTTTCCTTTTCTATCTTGTAGCAGTTTTGAATAATGTTCACTTTTTCTCGGTCATCAATAAGTTTAAGAATTACTGATCTTGGCTTCCCTACTTTCTTTTTTCCTAGTCTGTGTATCCTTTCTACAGAAGATACTTGTACGCCGAGTGTACTTTGAAACCAGTCATCCACCAGATCTTCCATAAGTGATGAATACGTTTCATCGGTGCGCTCAGGAATGCCGAACACAATGAGGTTATTTCGCCTACTTCTGTCTTTGAAATCAACTAACTTTTTTTCCAGTGTTTTAATTGTATTTTCCATATCAGTGATCTTCATACCAATCTCGTTTACTATCACTGCTGAATGTACGCACGCTTGATCTTCTTTCATTCGGCAGTTCCCTATATGCTTTATTCCATTCTTCTAACTGCTCTTAATCATGGGGCTTCAACATTCCTCATGGCGCGCACTGACAAAAGAGCACGAAAGCAGCGTGTGCTGGCATACGAAGAAACTCTTGTGCGCCGTACGCCAGTAGTTGCTGCGGTTCCTCTGTATGTTTTTAAATTCCTTGCTAGAGAGGCATTCATGTTGCTAGAATGCTCATTCGATCCGGTGGACCAGGCACATCACATGTGAGCGCACATAAGTCATAATATACGATACTCTGCCTGCTCTGTCTTTAACTCACCACAAACGTTTCGCAGAACTTTGTGCCATAAAGAGTGATCTGGTAAGTTATACTTAATTTATGTCTATTGAATGTTCTATCATGCTTATCTTCACATTCGATGATTAGTTTTTCTTGAGATTACGCTGAATGTTTCGGCTTTGCTGGTTGTTTTTTTTTTTTTTTTTTTGATACGGCGTTTATGCCTGTGTGACGAACATTTAGACAGTTAGCTATACGGCTGCCATGTTTTAAGGTCAAATGGTGCCAGAATATGACCTCTGACGAAGGAATGCCGTCGCTAGGCACGCACGTCATCATCGTGGCAGGGGTGCCTCCCTGGAAGCGTAGCTATGTGTACAAAATATCGCTGACCAGCCTAATTCGGCCTATACGAACATGATGGTTGCCCCCAAATTTAGTCCGGGCCAACTCCAAACATTACCAGGGCCTCATTAAAATTTGACCATCTGGAATGTCATTAACTCGAGTTTGTTCTCGGACCCATTCGGTACGCGTCCTGTCTCTCAACACTGCACTTGCGATTTTTCGTTCCGTAGCTCTCTCCGTGCTCCTCACTTCATTCTGAGCTGTTTTCGTTAGCCTTCACATGTCTGCACGAAAGGCAGCATCGGTAAGATACAGTTATATACTTTTTTTTTCGAAGCATATTGATAATCTATCATTCATTATAACACTTACTAAATTCACTCCAGTTCAATCTGATTCTTCTTTTGATTTCTACTTCGTAATTCGCATCCTTGTATTAATTACTCGTCCTTGCATAAATGACCCACCTCAGTTTTACGATACCGTGAACTTGCTCTTAACATAAAAAAGACGCGGCATCTTACCTCATTAGGGCAGTACCTTGTGGTCGAAATTACCGGAGTCCTCCACTACGGCGTCTCTCATAGCCTGAGTTGCTTTGGGACGTTAAAACCCACAAACCAAGCCAAACCAGTACCTTGTGCATTTAGTCGCATCGTAAATGAGAGGGAGAATAGGAAACGAGAATATCGGAATCATCTTCAAAACAGATCTTGGGTTCCTGCTTCCGCAGCCATTACTGAAAAAAGGCAAGATTTACCTACACGAACGGACAAAGAACCTTGGAAATAGAGCATTTAAATAGATTCCATGATTTAAAAATTTCACATCCGTTTTCTGCGAAAACCTGCAAATACCCGTCCCTCCATTTGAAAAGGCTCATTACAGAGGAGCTTTTAATAAATGTCATTTGGTTTCGTACAGGTTTTTGCATCGAACTTGGAAGTAGCTGCAATAGAGACATATTTTTCCAAATTATCGGGATGAAAGTAGTTTCGTAAATCATCCAGGCTTTTCGCTTCCAAGACATTCAATGAATTGTCTGCAAACCAGTACAACAATTGTAAGAATATATTACTCGCGCATTCCTTCATCTTTTAGAAGTGAAACTCTCCGCAAACTGGCCACCGTGCTCGTGGCTCGTATATTTTATTTTTTATGTATCTTCAATGAAATATTAAGCATTGGAGAACTTGATCTTCTGTGTTTCTAGTTTAGCAAAAGTGCCATAGTTACTTACTGCACGCGACAAAATGTGGAAAATAATTTATGCTGTTAAGAAGATTCTGGTGTTACGAAGTTCAGCCTGTTAATACCGTTAAGATAATGCAAATTTGCTGAGCTGTAACCAGCTCGTGTAATTCTTTTTTTTTTTTTTTTGCAACTGGTATCTCGGCGAAGAACAGTAAAGGCGGAATTTTTCTTTTGGTACGCCACAAGCCTGTTGCAGAATGATTCATTATCATCCAAATATAGCTTGTACCACAATTCATTAAACCCTCCACTCCTTGCTGGTTCGAAAAAGGATTGCTGCGAATGATACTGCCATGCTCAGAAATTTTGAAACAGCGTTTATTTATAGGAAATTCCTAGGAACAAATATTTCCTCACTTTATTATATTGTAGCGCTGCAAACATTATATATAGGTCATATCCGGAGATCAATCACCAGGATATCCGTAGTTTTTATTTTGTTTTATTCTTAGAAACGCACCTCATTGCTTTTCTATGGCGGTAACCACTCTGTCTAAGAGAAGCAAAAAAACTTAAAACAGGGCTTTACAACGCATAGGACAATTGTACCCCGCCCGTAAATATGTTAGTAAAAGTACCTTACAATATACCATAGTTGCCTTCAAATTATTGTAATGATCACGCCCCATTATGTTTTGTACATTAGCACGCGTTGGTTGCGCGCGCGCGCGCGAGCGTGTGTGTGTGTGTGTGTGTGTGTGTGTGTGTGTGTGTGTGTGTGTGTGTGTGTGTGTGTGTGTGTGTGTGTGTGTGTGTGTGTGTGTGTGTGTGTGTGTGTGTGTGTGTGTGTGTGTGTGTGTGTGTGTGTGTGTGTGTGTGTGTGTGTGTGTGTGTGTGTGTGTGTGTGTGTGTGTGTGTGTGTGTGTGTGTGTGTGTGTGTGTGTGTGTGTGTGTGTGTGTGTGCGCGCGCGGATGCAGGTGTCTTGGCGTGTGTGTGTGTTTAGGCCTGTGTGCGGTGGCTTCTTCGTGTGTGGGTGTTGGTGCGTATGTTCCTTTGTGTCTGTGCGAGAGAGAAAGAGTGAGTGAGTGAGTGAGTGAGTGAGTGAGTGTGTGTGTGTGTGTGTGTGTGTGTGTGTGTGTGTGTGTGTGTGTGTGTGTGTGTGTGTGTGTGTGTGTGTGTGTGTGTGTGTGTGTGTGTGTGTGTGTGTGTGTGTGTGTGTGTGTGTGTGTGTGTGTGTGTGTGTGTGTGTGTGTGTGTGTGTGTGTGTGTGTGTGTGTGTGTGTGTGTGTGTGTGTGTGTGTGTGTGTGCGAGAGAGAGAGAGAGAGAGAGAGAAATCTTATAGAAGACCCCAAAATTCCCATCTCGCTGATGAACCTATAGACGAAGTTGCCGAATTGGACGAATAGCTTAAGCTCTACAGAAGCAGGTTCAACGTCTCTCCCAAAGACGAGCCTTGCTTGTACGATCGTCCAATTGCCATTCTGATTATCCTCCTGCTGCGCCTCAATCGCCTGCTCACATCTCGCTGGCCCCCCTGTGAACCACAAGCACCTGCCATGTTGTCTCCGGTGGAACTGCTCCATTTCGTGGCACAGCAACCGCAACAGCTCACAAAGGTGCTAATCGCTAACCTTCCTCCCGTTTCCTAAATATGTACTCAACATTCAAGAGCGACCGTCACATGTTGCAATAAAAATGACGGGGTTTCGTCAACAAGACAGTAACATTCATACACAACTGCGTATAGGTAAAGTTCCTTCGTGAGCATCACTTTCACAAGAAACAAATACTCTACCCCCGCTTTCTGGCTTCATTGCCCACTTTTGCCCGAGCATCCCAGACTGTCGCCGCACTGCTACGTCCAATACACCTGGAAACGCGACCATATATGTAGCCAATTGTTACACTCAAATCGAGTTTTTACTGGCGTAATGGTGCAGCAAATGGCAGGAGGTGCTAGGTCGCCTCCCCGAACCAATGCAATTCTTGTCTCGTGCTACATACGTCCGTACAGTGGTGGAGCACCTAAAATACAGCTGGGGCGCGATTGCGTATCTTCGTTATACATACTGGGAATCTCCTATTTTGGTTGGCGGTGACTTTTGTAGGGCCCCACAGTCTCTTTTAGTAATTCAAGCCGGGCGCACGTTTTCCTATTTACGTTGGTGTTTGCCCGGGCAGCGCGAGTATGATGAGCGAGGTGCTAGGTGTGAGAGCGGCATGTTATCGGCGTGAAAACGAGGGTAGATAAGAGCGTGGAAAGCAAGGTTCGAGGCTTTTTGCCCGGCCAGCTCAGCGGGTAGATCATGAGACTCTTAATCTCAGGGTCGTGGGTTCGTGACCCACGTTGGGCGCCAGATGACGGCTCCGCCTTCTAGAAAACGAGTTCGCGATCCATTGTCTCGCCCGACGAGTGAGTCTCTTAAAAGCACCGGTTTAGTCCGGATCAACAGAAAAGCATTCAATAAAAAGAAACAACATCGGAGACTACTGCGCTCGAAACATGCCGTCGAGGCGCGCGACAATGGGTTAACAGGAATAAAAAAGAACGAGGGTCAAGGCTTTACCATGGCAACACAAAACACTGCGGTGCGAATAGGGCGAGCAATATGGCCGAAGCGGCAGATCTTAACCGGCCATTCACAGTACAAACGAATGCAAGTAAGTACGGCATTGGTGCGGTATTGCTTCAAGAGCATCAAGGAAAGCTTTTCCCGTTGGCGTTTGCTAGTCCTACACTAACGGGACCGGAAAGGAACTACCGGAAGTGTTACAGAGAAAGATTGTATCGCGATTATATTTGCACTAAAGAAATTTGACATGTATCTGGATGGGTCCGAATTCACTACTCAGGCCGACCACCAGGCCCTATCGTGGCTTTCAAGGTGTCAAAAGCCAGCTGGACGTTTAGCCCGGTGGTCAATCACTCTCCAAAAGTACAATCACCGTGTGCAATACACAAGAGGAACTTTCAACAAAGTAGCCGATGCTGTCCCGAGCTCCGCCTTCTGGGAAAGGTGACCGAACCCCCGCGGTCCACGCTGTGACTGCTCCTGCAGACACCTAGGCCACACTGGTGTCTCGTCAACAGCTGCTCAATGCTCAGCTCTCAGACGACCAGTGCAAGTAGATACGCCAAAACCTGAACAGCGCCAACCCTGTAGGGAGCCGGGTGCCTAACGGAAATTACGACAGCTACGTGGAATCAGGAAATGGTTTTTTCCTTCGGTATATGCCTGCTGCGGACACCGAGAGTGATGAGTCCTCCTTTCGTGTGGCTGTTGCTAAGGACCTCCGCAAGCATTTTCTAGAGTACTTTCACGATACACGCCTCGCAGGACACAGCGATGGCAAGAAAACGTATGAAAAATGGTGTCGCATCGCAACATGGCCCCACTTAAGAAGGGCTTTCCTGTCATACGTCCGCACTTGTCATACCTGCCAGATCGCGAAGCCAAGAAGAGGTAAACCACGGAGCCAGCCGCTACCAGTGGGAAATCGCAGCCTGCGACGTAATGGGTCCCTATCCCAGGCCAGTAAAGTTGAATCGCTACTTGTTAGTAATCACTGATCATTTCTCGAAATGGGTAGAATAGTAGCCCCTGCATAGGCTAGACTAAGATAATTTGGAATAAGCTACTAGACACATTCACATGCTTTGGCTTCCCAGCTCAGCTTATCGCCTATAACGCCACGTATTTCGCGGTTAAAATATTCAGTGACACCTGCAAAGTTCTTGGTGTGCAGCACAAAACTTCGACGCCTTACCACCCTCAAGCAAACATTACAGAGCGTTTGAATCGAAATATCAAGGTTGTTATGGTAGCATTCACGCAGCGGCACAAGGATCAAAACGTTCTTATCCAGAAGATGGCTTTCGCCACAAGAACCATGGTAAACCGGTCAACAGGCTTTATGCCAGTGGCCATTTTTGGTCGCGAACTCAGGTTCCCTTTGAGCAGGCTCTGAATGGCTCTGATTTACCGACTCTTAGTCATTTTAAATTCGCGCTTAACCTTTCCAGCCGCATGGCCGAAACCCTGAAAGAGCAGGAAGAACATGGACCTCACCCGCCTGGAACACTGCAGCCAGTACAACAAGGGAAGGCAACCCTTAGAATTCACAGTCGGCGACAAAGTCCTTCGTCGCACGCACCCACAAACTGATGCACCAAAAGGGTTTGCTGCTTCTCTCCCTCCGCGATGAACTGGCCCTTACATGATCACAAAGCACGTGTCTCTGCTTTCGTACTTCGTCAAATGTTGGGTGGTCGAGAAACCGAACCAGTCAACGTGGTCAATCTCCGAACGTACCACGGCCGTCCATAGCCACATAGAACCACTTGACCAGCCAGGAACTACGGCTACCCTAGCTGGGCGGATGCCTTCAGGCATACACCCTACCAGCAGCAGTACCGACTCCTCCTTTTCCCGCGTTATTTCTTTGTTTTATGCCTCGGGAGGTGTCATGTCTTGAGAGAGGGGGAGTGTAGGGCCCTGCCGCCTCTTTTAGTGTTTCAAACTGCGCGCACTTTTTCCTATTTGTGTTGGTGTTTGCTCGTGCAGCACGAGTACACATGAACGAGCTGCTAGGCGCGAGGGCTGCATGTTATCGGGGCGAAAACGAGGGTAAATAAGCGCGTCGGAAGTGAGTCTCGGGGCTTTTTTCCCATCGGGAGGCCGGCAAGGGGCGGCAGCAAGCGTCACGGGCCAGCGATATGTGCACGGACGACGGAACAAAAACCAGCCAGAGGAAGACGGAAGCAGTGCCTGCCGGGAGGGCTTAGTCATATTTGCGTGAGTTGTTGCCACGCGAGAAGCAATGTTTTCGTACCGCCGTTAAAGCTTTGGCCCTATGGCTCGCTTTATTCGTGTTGCAGTTTTTGTGTTGCCGCTGTAAAGCCCTGACCCTCGTTTTGTTTTATTCTTGGTAATCCGTTGTCGCGCGCCTCGACGGCATGCTTTCAGCGCAGTAGTGTCCGATGTTGTTTGTTTTTATTGAATGCTTTTCTGTTGATCCGAAATGAACCGATGCTTTAGAAGACTTGGTTTGTCACTCGTCGGGCGAGACCACGGCTTGCGGACCCGTTTTCTAGAAGGCAGAGTCTCCACTTTAATGCCCCGCATCAAGGTATCCTCCTCTATTGTGCGGGGAAGTGTAGTGTCGGACGCATTTACTGATTCAGAGTTTGGGCTCCTTGAATCTTCAGTAACCGCCACAAGACGTTGGGATCATCCTCGTTCACCGCCTTGCTTTTCAGACCTTACATGGTGGTGCGGTGCTCCTCCTGTCTCATGGGACTAAGAGCTAGACTGTGTTGAGGTAGTGGCCATTATCCATTACTCATTGGTTTACACCACATTTCTAGCGCCGCCGTAGGCGTAGCTGCTTGGTCACAACGTGGGACTTGTTGAGAACGGCATTAGACAACTCTTCACCTACAGCTACGGATCCACGGGAAACTTTGAGCTTAGCACTATAAGCTGCAACTCATTTGAGATGGGTAGAGTGAAACCGACTGCCTCTGGATCTGCACCTTATTCGGGCAGGGGCGGCTCGTTGAGGCGCGGAACCGGTGCTATTTAGTGAACCACTCTTTTTTGAAAGCCGAGACACACAGCACCGCCTAACAGCAGCGGCACGCCGACAGAGAAGCGTATTTCTCGTCAGCAATGACAGGATTGCTGCGCATCTTTAAACGCAACGTCTACTACTCATTCATTATGGCGCACCTTCCGGTCCATGGAGATCGGCGGGCGTTTAAAGGTCCTCGCAGGCAACGCCTGTCTAGCATCGGGATAGATGCCAAGCCAAACTGTATCAGTGGTGGTCAGAAATTTATTTCAGGATTTCGACCACATTCGACCTCCGTTCGCCAGCCCAAGTAGTATCCCGTCAGAAGCGGGCTCACGCCCAAGTAAAAAGGACATTGAAGGTATTGAAAAACATTTCGCAATGGCCGCGTTTATTGCAGCTATTGCCCAAACTAAACAGAGCAAACTTCCGAGGCCGGATGGACTCACATACGAAGTGTTGGCTACTTGAGGCCCCGAACACAATTTGGACATCCGGAGAAGTCCCGACCCTTTAGATTCATGCTGAGGTGGTGCCATTCGCTATGCCCGATAAACCTCCCACTAAGTTATGTAATATTCGCCCAATAAGGCTGACGCGTTATCGATCCATTAGAACGCATGTTAGCTATGCGCCTGGCATGGTGCCTTGAACGATATAACTTGTATTGGCCTTTGTCCTCACTTCTCACTTGGGTACCGAGGATGGGTTTGATCATCTTTCAAGTGTTACTAGGAGGAAGATCTCGCAAAATGACAAGGCCTATGACAACGTCAGCCACGCAGCGATCCCAGCCATTCTACGCTGGCTTCGTTTCCCATCTAGAGTATGTAACTTTGTCAGATCGTTCCTAGAAGATTGTCCCATCTTAATACGCATAGGTAAAGAATGTGTTGGACACTTCAGCGTAAAGAGGGGTGTGCCTCAAGGATCCGTGCTGGCACCGATATTATTTAACATGATGGCGCGTCTACCTTTGCCCTGGCAACTAGCTACCATACCGGACATATTGTATCTGATATAGGCTGATGACGTAACGGTATGGCCACTATACACGGACCTAAGCCCAGAACTCGGCCTTCAAACTGCTCTTGACTAGACATCTCAGTGGTGCACGAAGACTGGCCTGGCGCTCTCGGTAGAAAAGACAAACTTTGTCTATCACAAACCGATGGGGTATATGCAGACTTTTACAAGCACTAATACTGCTGTCATTGAACGGGCATCCACTCACTACCACTTCGTCTATGCGAGTACTTGGTGTCGAACTGGACAGGTTTGGTTCTGCAGCGCCATAGATTCGATCTGCGCGATAGAAGGCCTCCAGTGCCCTGCATCTATTTCAGCGCACTTCCCGAAAAACAAGCGGTGCTTGGGCGCTTGCTGTAATATGGTTCGAACATTAATTAGTGCGTTCCATATTGCAGCCTCGGCTTGTCTATCAAACCCAATTTCAATGTCTCACATTAAAAGATTGGGACTGCAGCCAGTAGTGAGGCAGTGCGCTTCATCACTAGCCTCCCTCGCCCGGCATCCATTCCCACTCTCCAAGCGGAATCCTAGCTGAACACCATTGATAAGCTCATCGAGCAGTGTCGTGCAGCGCTCTACCTGAAGCGGCTGGCTATTCCTGCAGCGTCTGCACTGTCATATTACGTTGACTCGTCTTATGCGCTGATTGATGCAACATCTTCGGAACCTCCATGGAAGCGACCACAAATGACAAACAACCGTCCGTTACGAAAAGTGCGCCGCGTTCAACATTCAGTGGCAAAAGCAGAGCCCAATCATCGCACAGTCTCAATAGGGGCGCTTCAAGCTTACGTAAATGGAAGCATGGACTATGAAATTGTCTCTTCATTTGTCCAACTCTTCCTGAAATATGCCAGACATGCTCATATAGAACAGAGGCAACGCACCTTTCTTTTCTAATAGCAGAGCTCGTGGCCATCCGTGACTATTTGTCTGCATTAGCGGAGAGCATCTCTAGTGCACCGCCGACCCATTTGCTCTTACATACCGAGCCTACTGCTTATAGCTAGTACCTTAGACATCATCAACGACATCTGCACATCTGCTATATAGTACAAGCATTCGCTTTTCCTGGGCGTGTGGTATGGGCTCCCCACACAATGCACCGTCTGATAGAAACTGATCATGGGTTCTGTCCCCAGAGGGTGACATATCCTCTGCTTATGTTCATGTTGTGTCTCCTACCTTTCTACTTTTCCTGTCTAGGTCACCAATTATTATTTGCAGTTCATCCCCCGAGTTGCTTAGCAAAGCAATGTCATCAGCAAATCGCAGATTACTGAGGTATTCTCCATCTACCCTTATCCCTAGCTGCTCCCATTCCAAGTCTCTGAATACTTCCTCTAAGCAAGCTGTGAATAGTACTGGGGAGATCGTATCTCTTTGCCTAACACTTTTCTTTATGGGAATTTTGTTACTTTCTTTATGCAGAACTATGGTTGCTGTGCAGTCCCTGTATATATCTTCCAGCACTTTCACGTACGGCTCGTCTACCCCCTGATTTCGCAATGCCTGCATCACCGCCGAAGTTTCAACTGAGTCAAATGCTTTTTCGTAATCAATGAACGCTATGTATAAGGGCTGGTTATATTCCGAGCATTTTTCTATCACATGGTTGATAGTATAATATGATCGATAGTAGAGTACCGTTTCCGAAAACCTGCTTGATCCTTTGCTTGATTGCAGTCTAAAGTGGTCCTGATTCTATTAGCGATAACCTTAGTAAATACCTTATACGTAACAGACAGTATAGCTTATTGATCTGTAATTTTTAAGGTCCTTAGAGTCCCCTTCCTTATGAATGAGGATAATGTTTGCATTCTTCCATGGTTCCGGTACCGTCGATGACACCAGGCACTGCGTATACAGGGTGGCCAGTTTTTCTAGCCCGATATCCCCCCCGTCTTTTAACAAATCTGTAGTTATCTGATCCTCTCCAGCTGATTTCCCCTGGACTTCGCATGGCCGCAAATTACACCTTCAAATCCACGCTTACCTCCCTACGTGGCCACCTTATACAATAGTATGGACACATGGGGACCCCCAACGAGAATTGTTGGCGTTTATAGGTGCCACAGGCCTACATCAATTTTTAGACCCTTATGCCGAAGGGCATAATTGAGCAATAAGAAATATTTTATTTCAAGGACACGTACGTGTCCTCGAGCCAAGGCTCTTTGTGTCTCGAGGTCGTAGCAGCCGAGCAGGGCCTCCACCCAGTCCACTTTTATGGGGTGAGTTTGGGGCTAATGTCTGAATTTAGCCGGCAGGCCCAAACCATGTGGTAGATGTCCGGAAACTCCCCAAAGTGTGGGCACAGCCTAGTGACTGTGGGATTAGTATCTCGCAATTGCTGGACATAATAAAGTGTTAGTCTGTAGGCGCTTCAGGATTTAGTCGTCCGCGTTCCCAAGTTCCTTTGCAAGGGAGGGATAGCGTCGGTGCTTGTCGTTTTCATACCCTATAAATTCTACAAAGCGCGGCACGGGCTGCGGCGGCTTTGCGCAAGCGTAGCTCAAGGGATGTATACGGGAAGTGACAACTCTGACAGGCCGAGTCATTGCCTCCTTCCCTTCTAGTCCCCAACATGGTCAAGCCGGGGAAGCCGGGAGAACGGGGGAAGCCTTAAAGCGGTAAAGAAGAAATTGGGCATAGGCAAAAACCAGATGTATGCGATAAGGGACAAGGCGGGCAACGTCATCACTAATATGGACAAGATAGTCAAAGTAGCCGAGGAGTTCTATACAGATCTCTACAGTAGCCAAAGTAGTCAGGACCGTAATGAGATTGGCGTCAGGGAAAAACAGTCAGACATTCCACCAGTGACGAAGGACGAGGTCAAGAAAGCACTAGAAACTATGAAAAGGGGGAAATCAGCTGGAGAGGATCAGATAACTACAGATTTGCTGAAGGACGGGGGGGATATCGTGCTAGAAAAACTGGCCACCCTGTATACGCAGTGCCTGGTGTCATCGACGGTACCGGAAGCATGGAAGAATGCAAACATTATCCTCATTCACAAGAAAGGGGACTCTAAGGACCTTAAAAATTACAGACCAATCAGCTTACTGTCTGTTACGTATAAGGTATTTACTAAGGTAACCGCTAATAGAATCAGGACAACCTTAGACTGCAATCAAGCAAAGGATCAAGCAGGGTTTCGGAAACGGTACTCTACTATCGATCATATCCATACCATCAATCAGGTGATAGAAAAATGTGCGGAATATAACCAGCCCTTATACAAGCCATTTCACAATACTTTTTATTAAAGAATTTTTGTCTATGATGTAGGTGTGCAATATTTTTTTATGTTGGAGCAAATTTCTCCAACTAGACAGCTCTCCCTCATGCTGCATTAGTACGTCCAAATTTCAGGACCTTCGACATGGAATAAAATGCAGCCAACGCGACTTCCACAGCTTGTGTTGCATTAGGTGCTCGAAAGGATCGCGAGGAACTTATTGCAATACTAGCGTTTACGAAAACGCATTACAATTTTCAAGGAAACCAAAACTATCGGATGATACAATCCTGAGAAGATGCCCGAAGTTCACTATGCCTATCGGAAACACGACGGCCCATTGGATGACCTTCAGTACTTCTGTAGCCATGAAAAGTAAAAAAAAAAAAAAAAAAAGGCTGCGTCTCCAGTTAGCCGAGCAGGCAATTTTTAAGGCGTAAGCCTTTAATGGCTCATACTTGCGGCCACGAGAAGTTTCACACTTCTTCGCGAGATTAAACGGGATAACCAGAGATTGCGACATCATATTCTGGTGACGTCATCAGCCATGACCGGATGTGACGTTTTTTCCGGTCATGACCAAAGACATAAGCTGACCGCGCCTGGAGTCCAATCCAGGCGTCCGTGCTGCGCCTTTCATTTGGCGTTTCCATGAACGCCGCACCGCTCAGCATACACAAGAAGACGCAGTAAAGCAGGAATCAACGGCGTTTTAAACAAAGGATTTCAGCTCACCGCACTTTAGCGGTCCAAAGTTCAATAATTTTAGGGCTGGTCGCATGCGGTTTCTTTCACTGCAAAAATTTTCTTAGACTCAATGCTGATGCCTGAGATTTCAAATTTATTGTTACTTTTGTGCTGCAAGATTTACGTAGAAGCATCATCTGTCTCTGCACATTCCTTTCTTGGAAAAAAAAAAGATTTCTCTGCTGATCAATTAAAATAAAAAGCACGAATTTGTAGAATGTCAGTCTGCTCTGAGAGACGCTTTCTTTAGGATAGCAAAAGCTCCTTTGTGGGTATTTAATCTCACTTTAAGCTAGTAGGTATGACCATCATGCTTGTGGTCAGAAGACACTTTAACAATAACGTAAGAACTATGTTAATAAACGTTGCTAAAGTTTATTTTATGCTGCCTTCAATAGTTTGTGCTCGCTGACTTAAATAGAGTGTTGCGAACTTAGACGCACCGACGACGCCGAGGCTTTAGCAGAGGGAATGCACTGCCTAACAAAGTGTGGCCCAGAGAGCGTCAAGCCAACTGTGCAGCCAAAATACGCAGGGTGTCTTTTATCACTCTGTGAAAACAAACCTCGACATTTCATGCGGTAATTGTGCACGCCGGCCGATAGTATTTCTTATATTTCACAAAACATTTCTCCTTCAAATAAAACATAAAAGAATCACTTAACGCAAGTGTATAAATTTGGATTACCTCTACTGAAAAGTTAATAGCTACAAGTATTTAGTCTATCAACAACATAGGATCTCTCTTGAAACTTCGCTATATAGTATATTATATATGGTCCTCAGCATTCCGGAAACTATCTATTATAAATCATAAGCTTTAAAATCCCCCCCCCCCCCACATATGAAACTCCTCGCATATTATGCATTTGTCAGGCCAAACTTTAATATTCATTTATACTGGAGACCCCTTCATTAAGTAAAATGTCAACAAACTCGAAATAATTCAAAGAAAGGCTGTTAAGTTTAGCGACTCAAAATAAAAATGTCAGATTTTCATACTGAACTCATGGCGACCAACAACATTGAAGCACTTGAAGTACGAAGAAGGAAATACCACCTTGACTTTCTGTATCCCTTACTTAATTGTAAGCTTGCTTTGTGCTCTTCTCTGTACTTAACTCCTTTAACCACCCGACAAACCCGACATGATCGCAAGCATTCACTAGCACCATTCTTCGTGAAACTAAGTGATATACTTTTTTTTTCCCGAACAATACCCGATTGGATAACCTTACAGTTTTTCCAGAGATTGAGTAACAAGGATCATTACTTGCTTCCCATATGCAATTGCGCTATATTGTTTCGTTTTGAACATTTGTTCAGCTGCGCCTGTCCTGCCTAGACCTTGTTGTGATCTGCAGTATGAACTAAATAAATAAATAATAAACATTAAAGGTTAGGCTGAAATGCACATTCCTTCTCATAACCATCCACGAAGCTTGCAAAAGCCCAACGCACAGAAAAGTTTGGGAATAGAGTGCGAAAACCCGCAAGACAACACAGGCAGCAATAGTTGAAAAATAGGTAGAAAAATAGGGCTGTCGTGCATGGGAAGAGCCATACAGGCAGAAACAACTTTACATTTCCAAAGTGCAAATAAGTACCCACCTTTTGGATGTGAGAACTGGAGATTAGACAACAACGGTAAGGAATCTAATTTGGAATCCAATCGCAGGTTATCAGAGCGGCTTGTGTCCACCCGTGGAAACAGGGACCATACGGATGGATAAAAGAGACTAGAGAGGTACCCGGGCACCCGTCTGTAAGCCACTTTTCTCTTTGGCCGGCAGAGAAGTAGTAGAGAACGAACGCTGTATGGCATAGCTCAGCAGATAACCCAGGATAACGCCTAGATGCATCATGCACTCATTAAGCTCACACGGTGCCTGCAAGCCGAGCTCTCTGGTCTTCCTTCCTTTGTTGCGTTGTCATCTTTCCACTTTCTTCCTTTTCTTATTCTATACCTCTTGCTCCTCTTCTTACCACCCCTCTTCGGCACTGTGCCACGTGCCTAAGTAGCGCCGGTCGTACGTGACCAGCAGAAAGACGAATTACGGATCCGGTCATGTGAAAAGGCGAGAGGTCACGCTGCTGTGTGGGGCTTCAACGCCACCGTGTCGTTCTGCTGTGGCTGTCGGCAAGAACAGCACAGACACGAACCGAGGATATGAAGCTAAAACCCCTGGAGATGGCTGTCTGCCTCGATGGGTTTCGGATGAGGAGTGGTACGAGCCTGCTTCGGTTAGGCTCTGTAGTTAACGTGTACTAGAGAAGATGTGCTGACATATTGTGCTTTTCGCAGCTTGCTAACGTCAAATGTTGTTTCTTGCTGCACAATTCCCAGACAGCGCGTGCAAGTAAGACCTTGTGGCTCTCTCATTGGGCTGCAGGGCGGCCATCTATATATTCTCTATAAAGTGGCCTGGTCATGCAGGAACCACACAGGAAAGAAACGAAAATAGACAATACCAGAGATGAGTTCTAGCTGCCCCGCTTATTGCCGCGAAAATGTGTAAAGAACGTTGGCGAAACGAGAAAAAAAAAAGGAAAAAAAAAGAAATGTGAAACAAATAACGACTGCCAATTATCTTTTCCTGCCATGATGTCTTCTTTTGTTGTTCTACAACTTTGAAGTTTTTTTTTTTTTTTCAGCCTTCGTTTTGTAATAAAGTGAATGCTCATGAATTAATTAAGGGAATTTTCCTATGTGGAGTAAGCTAGGATCAATCTCTCTTCGCAAAAGCACGAGCAATCGACACAATATATGGATCGCTTAAAAATTGGAACGCCACAGTGTCCCCTATTAACAGATGCTTAGTCAGAGGCCTGAAAACATGCTATTGAAAACGTCCCATGAAATCTGCAATAAGTACACCCGACCAAATATTTAATCATCGCGCTTGGCGACTACCTTTTTGTGCCCTGTGCATAGAGGTGGATCAAAGTTGCAGAAAGGTCAACTCTAGCAAAAGCTTGGTAAACCTCCGCTTAAACTTGATTCATTTTTACAGGTTAGCGCCTTTATAACGCACGTACAGGAGCGCTGAAAATGCCACGCACGACAGTTAAAGATATCGCGAATGTATGGTGTGCTGTGCTGTGATGAGTAGCCTTTACAAAAGCCTCTTTTTTTTCGTGCAAGGTCAGAGGTAAAAACAGCGATGTTTTTTCTCAAGCCAGAAATTATTGCAGGGTAACCATAACCTTGTATTGCAGTTAATTAATTGCCTTTGTATAAGGAGATGTTTGGTTGATAGGCCTTAATGGCCCTAAACAACTGGGGCTTGGAGGAACGCCGTTAATAGGTGGCCTCAACGGTTCCTTACTGTATAGAGTTCTTTAATATCCTCTGATATCTTGCAGTGAACAGGTGCATTGTTTTTCGCCTGCACCGAGAAGCCGCTGCCGAGACTGAACCCGTACACTTGTTCTCAACAGTCGAGCGCCCCATTCACTGAGCCACCACAGTGGGGACACTTCGAGTTAGGTTGTTTTAGATATTCCAGCATGCAGCAGTAACAGGGGCCCTGTACGAAGAAAAGCGACGCATAAGGGATAACACGTGTTCGAAAAGGGAATGCTCTAAAAAAATAAGGAGTGTTATAACTATCAGGCTCGCAGGTATCCGTGAGGATGGCATTAGAATGTGCATCACAAAGAAACAACAGGACGCAGCGCCGATCCGTCTTACTGTTTTCTTCCTTGTCCGATGCACTTAGTGCGCCTGTGATTTACGATCTAACACTAACCGCCAGCAAGCACGCCTTTCCTATTATATATACCAGGAAGGCACATCCCCAAACAAGACTTCTCATATTATGCGTTATCGTCTGGACCTTAAACAAGTGTGGCCTGGCGGACCAAACAGCGCTACAACAAGACACCGTATAACGTGTTCATGAACAAAGTGCATTTATTCCTCACCTCGCATGCTTTTGTAATTCTCAAAAAAAAAAAAAACAATTGCCCATAAAGCTCATTTCCTTGTATACGTCATATCTTTTCTTTCGACTGTAGATTACGTGAAACTCCCATTACTACTCATTACTTCCCCGCAAAAAAATGCAAGCCTTACATGCACACAGACGGTATACCCAAACTTCCCTATTATACGCATCTGCAAGGCGCGACCTTCTCATACGCTTTCCACCCAAGTAAATTTTTCTTGACTTTGAAGCCTTGAAATGCCTGCGCACCCTTCAGGAGTCGTGTTTCACTTAAGGCTCCATTTAAGAATGCTTGGACATGAAAAAATACAAGAAAATAAGGGCTCCTGAATCGTGCATGGTAGAAAAGGGAGGACGCGCATAGTGCTTAATGCACATCACATAGGTATTCGGTAGCAGGCAGGGATCATGTTTCTTTCAATCTTTATATAATGGTAATAAAAAACATTTTCACATTTTCTCTTACTTGTTCGGTCAGATTTTGCATTCTTCTTTCTCACGACAAGCATAATCTCGATCAATAAACGCTGCTCGAATTACAGTTCTATACACGGGTAAAAAAGAAAGAAGACAACAAAATCCTAGCAGAATTTTGCTGCATTTAAGTCGCCTCCAAGACTGTTGGGCAGGATTTGGATTGCAAATCTTGGACTAACATTTTTACGTATACTTCATTTTTGCCTGCAAGCTGCTGATAGATGTATCGTGAAGGCCCTCTACATCACTATTTCTGTTGTCAACTTTAATCAAAACATTTCCCCCTGAGTTTTATTTCCCTTCATATTCCATACGCAACATTACCATTTTGCTTCTGCTAGATATATTGTTAGTGAGGGTTAATGGCTCAGCCAGCAAGCCAATAACAATGGGCTACAAAGCACGCAATTACTTGATCAGAATGTATTCCACAAACATTACCCACGAGTACGCCCTTGCCATCATTTTAGAGGTTTTATAAGTGGAGTTTTAGAACTTGGGCGTATTCCCCCGCTAAACGTGGCAGTAAACTTCTCAATAAGCGTTGGAATCCCTCTTCCGACATTGGGTTTGCAGAGAACATGTCAAATAAAACTTGAAAATTAGCTTAGTCTTAAGGTGGACATAAGTTCTTCGTACGCCCACAGACCGTTTAAATGAGAGAGGATTGGAAGCCGCATTGCGAGGCAAACGCGACGTTCCCCAGAAACCCGCTGTCGTAGCAACCACCAGGACACTAGTCATACAAGCCGTAGCAACGCCTTCTATCTCATTAGCGAAAGTCGCGAGGAACGGATGAGCAATAAAGGATTGGCCAATAAATCTGTGCGTACGGGTTTGGTAAAGCTGCGAGATGGCACCACGTGACTCGACTCAGATCCATGCTAGCACCTTCGCACCTTCATTTGCTGGCACTTTATCGCCCATCCATCGTCCTGACATAGGCTGCTGGGAGGCACTAGCCTTGTCAAGATATCGGTAGTGATGTACTAGCACCCCGCGCTTGAAGCGAGGGGTGCTAGTGTCTATGCCGCAGCCTGAAAAAAAACATCGACCATGCAATTGACATATGGCACTTTGCAGATTACAATGCCGGATTCTGCTTGATCTGCGGCGTGGCGTGACGAGCCCGATGGCATAATCTGGGCTAGAATTAGCTGCCAACACAGGCAGCTCCTTTTTTATAAAAGGGTGAGATTAGAATCGAACAGCGTTCAATATCGCGTGCTGTCGCTCTGTGTGGCTGTTAATGACTGCGACATGGCAACTAGCGTGGAAAAACACAAAGGACAGCGACAAAAGGTACCGACGAGACAGCACGCGCTAGACTTCAACTGACGTTTAATGCACACGTAGCAAACTTTATACACTCGCATTAGGTGCATGCTCAGGAGACTCTCCCCCCCCCCCCCCCCCTAACCTTTATCAAGAAGCATGTTGTCATAACAAAGAGTAAACATTTAAGCCGAATTGACGCGTAAGTGCTTTGACAAATATATTATCTATTTTTTCGCGAGGGCTATTGAGGGTGTGCTCACGCACTTATCCCCTGCCTTATCAATACAAAATGCCTCAAATATCTTCCTATCACCCTGCCTATGAAGCCGCCTCAGCTCTCTCAAGTGGCTAAAAAGTGGAACGCATTTTTCTTCTTTACTGCCTGTGGTTTATATTCCGCATTTGCGGCAATGTGCGGCCAAATGGCCATCAGAGCTGCGCCAGTAGTCCGGTGTTTTCGCAGTCTTTCATTAAGGCACTGGCCTGTTTGCCCAATATAACACTTACCACAGGTCAGTGGGATTAAATACACCACATTGGTGCACTTCACAAACCGCGTGGCGTGTTTCGTTGCGCAGGTTTTTGCCTGGTACGCATTGCTGACCATGCGGTACATCCTAGACAGCTTTTGTGGGGCTGTCACTTTCCCGCCGCCTTATTGAGGATATGGGACAAGTTGTGCATGTAGGGCACAGGCACCGGACGTCCCCGCAGGCCGTCATTACTGAAGCCTTCTGTCTTGCGTCGGAGCTCTTTAATAAGGCTCTGTCTGGGAAGCCAGCGCTACGCAGACGGAGAACCTGCTGCTGAACACTGATGCTCACTTGGTGCTCACAGGACTTCTGAAGAGCGGCTCTTAGGCAGTTCAGAGCTATCCCTCTTTTTACGGTTTTTGAATGGGCCGAATTATAGCTATGAACTGGCTTTTTTGAACGAGGGAATGTCGCAGTCATTAACGAATACACACCAACTAGCCCAACTGTCTTCCATGATCTGTGTAGCTATTTCCAGACATCACAACCACGCGATGCTGCGCAAGTAATTCTATAAGGCCATCATATATAGCTTAGCCTATGAGTCATCAATAATTAACCATGACCCAACCTTCGACCGTAACCTTTCACGATCACTTGAACTATGATTTAACATTTGACCTCAACCTAAACCATGACCCAAACGAATACTGCCAACACACTGCCATTGGAGTAACCAGATTCAGCCTCGTATTCTCTTTTTGCATAAAAAGCCGCGCCTGATGAAAGCGCTCAGGCAAGCACGCGAGCATATCAGGGAAAGCACACTATAAATATCTTGGAAACACGCTTCCCCGTCAGAAAACAATGGCATGCCATTCTGTCCATTCACATGATCCCTGCCTTTTCAGCACAACAATACTTCAGAAGTCCCCAGAAAAAAAATATTTTTTTTTATGTCCCGCCGTTGCACAATATCCAGACGTTATTAACGCGAAATCGTTGCTATGTTCACAGATTTCTGTCCGCAGACCGTGTCCGCAGACCGTGTCCGCAGCAATTGCGGGTAATTGAGAAGTGGTAGTGGTTAATGCGTGGTGTCAATCGATAGAGGGTGATGTAATGTTGTGTCCGAAATAATAATTAGGCCAAAGGGCAATTCGGTATATAACTAGAGGCAAAAAATTAAAAAGTAAAGGCGAAAATAGTCTCATTAGGCTTGGCGCCACATTTGAATGTATCAAATACTAAAATACCTAATTAAATCAGTCAATTAGGGTGACGTCAAAGATGTAACGTCACGCAACCGGAAGTAGAGCCGAAAAAGGGCGTAGGAATTGATTGGCGCGCAATTTGAAAGCATAGAATACCAAAAAAAAAAGGGAAAGCATGAAGTGAATAATGTGACTTCAAGGATGTGACATCACGCAACCGGAAGCAGAGCCGAAAAAGGGCATAGAAAGGGATTGGCGCTCAATTTGAAAGTACCAAAGACTAAAGTAGTTAATTAAGGCAGTCAATTAGGGTGACGGCAAGGACGTGACGTCACGCAACCGGAAGTAGAGACGAAAAAAAGGCATACGAAGGGATTAGCGCTCAATTTGAAAGTACCGAAGACTAAAATGGGTAAGGAAGTTGGCTGGCTTGTAGTTGGCTTGCGGGGTTTAACGCCCCAAAGCGACTCAGGCAGGCTATGAGAGACACCGTAGTGGAGGACTTCGGAAATTTCGAGCACCTGGGGTTCTTTAACGTGCACTGACAACGTACAGCAAACGGGCGCTTTGCTTTTCGCCTCCATCGAAAAGCGGCCGCCGAGGCCGGGATGCGATCCCGCTTCCTTGGGAACAGTATAGTCGAGCGCCGTAACCACTGCGCCACCCCAGCGTGGTGGATAAAGAAGTGAATTAATTTGACATCAAGGATGTGATGTCACGCAACCGGAAGTAGAGCAGAAAAAGGGCATAGGAAGGGATTGGAGCGCAATTGGAATTTACCAAAGCCTAAAATGAATAAACAAGTGAACTAATGTGACGTAGAGGATGTGACGTCATAAAATCGGTAGTAGAGCCAAAAAGGGGCGTAGAAAGGAATTACCGCGCAATTTAAAAGTATCGAAGACTAAAATGGATAAACAAGAAGTGAATTATTATGGCGTCAAGGATGTGACGTCACGCAACAGGAAGTAGAGCTGAAAAGGGCATAGTAAGGGATTGGCGTGCAATTTAAATTTACCAAAGCCTAAAATGAATAAACAAGATGTGAATTAATGTGGCGTTGAGGATCTAACGTCCCGCATCCGCAAGTAGAGCCGAAAAAGGGCATAGGAAGGGATTGGTGCACAATTTGAAAGTACCAAAAAGTAAGATGGGTAAACAAGAAGTGAATTGAGCAACTAGAAGCAACCAGAAGCAACCAACATCAGCACCCTGCTTTCGCATTACTCCAATGCAGATTCTGCAGTGCTCTTAATTTTAATCTGCAGATCGAGTGGCCTCGGGGGAAGCCACTCGGCAATTGATACGCGTATAATAAGAAACGAAATAATAAATTAACACACATGCATCGCGCCGCATCATCCCTGCTGTATGTACAACCCTGGCTAATAATTTGCCCCCATTGGGACGTGTGAGTAATATTCATACCAGCGTAGGCAACTTAAGTGTTGCCTTCTGATTTCGCGCCTTTTAGAAAATTTATATGTCTGTTGAAGCATGCCCGATCCGCCAAATACTCTACTCTAACCGGCGCTCGACAGAATATCTGAATAATGGATAGATACTTGCGAAATGCACTACGTTTACTGCAGCACGATGCATATCAACCGGGAAGACAAACGCAATACATATTTCGAAAATTTCCTTTCATCTCATCACTGCACAAACAAGCAAAAACTCATATGGTGTTTACTAGTGTGTAATACCAATGTTGGAGTGTTGCCTGCCAGCAAAATCTTTTTCGCGGACAGGGCAGTCTCTCCGAGCGCTACATGTGATTGACATTGAAAGAAACTAAAACACGCGTTGCCTTGACAACCCTTGACGTTAAGTCGCGCACACAAGTTGGGCTAGTGAGCTTCTCCGGTACGCCGAACGCAAAGCTCCGGGGCGATCCGTTTGCGCACGCTTTCTGCTCGCATCGCTCTGTTCCCGCAAGAATCGGTATTGCAGGGCGTTATCCGCTATGTGATTCGTCCGACCGTGTTACGAGGCAGTAGAAACGGCTGCACGAAAGTAAACACCATTGGCGCCTTCTGGCCGAATAAAAAAAAAAAAAAACATGGAAGCCCAGGCTAGGGAAAGATATCGAAGGCGAGGAAGCAACGCAAGACTAGGATTTATTTGTACCGCGCAGGAATCCTCTCTGTTTTGTGCACCGCCTGGATACTGCTATTGCCGCAGGGATATTTTTCTGCTTTCAGACTAAAGCAACTTTCGGTCTCTTCGCCGATTTACTTTCTCTGGACACAGTTGATGGGAGCAGCCAACAAATATGGCAGCTAACTTACAGAAGAAGGCGGGAACGGTGCGTCTAAGGCAAGCGACACTTCGATCGTCTAGGTTGCACTTTTGGCACTGGCGCCGAACCGTAAAGCCAGAGATATAGAAGCGCGGTCTGCTACATGCAAGCTGAATGCATCTCGGGGAGCACACAAGGCGAAATCATGACGTTAAAAGGTTAGAAAAAGAACTTTACATGGAATGTGTGATGAATTGCAGAAAATTCAATATTTTTTGTCCAAAATATACCTGACAAAGGTTGAAAGGGAAGCTCTGTTTACGTGTACCTTTCGCAAGAACTTTAAATCAGGATGCTTTGTGTACACCCTGCCTTGGTTATCTTCACATCTCATACAGAGCAGGCAAAACGATAAAAAATTATCCAGTATGCGTTTCATGTCCTGAGGAGACAATGCGATTATAGGGAACCCAAGCTCAAGTTTCACAGCGCGACGGCAGAGCCGCAATTCTCGCCTAGTGTCGAAATGTGACACGTGCAGACGCTAGGGTTTGTGCACGCGCTGCGAACGCATTGCGCCGAGCGGTTTTTTCGCGGCGCAGAAACGCTTCCGCCAAAACAAAACAAAGGTACGAAGTGCGGTTGCCTCCTGGACAGCCACAAAAGAGCGCGAAAAATCAAGAACGAGACGCACGTGTGAAATTCTAAACATTCCTCTGTCAGTTCTTCTGTTATCCAACCAAGGGGTCTCGTTTTGAGACGTCTCGCATTCTTTGTGGAAACGAAAAGAGACAAGTTATCTATTCTGCGTAAATTCGGAAATGTAGCCTGATGAATTGGAGAGGTAAGAAGAGTACAATGGTCTAATAAGAACATAGCATACAAAACGAAGGGGATGGAGGATTTTCCTGTGTTTCCCTCCCCGCGTGTAAGTTGTATTGCCGATTTCCTAAGCTCTCTCCCCGCATTGTGATCGGTCTGAAACCGAACAAATCAACAGATATCTAGCGTACGACAGCCGCGACTGTGTTCATTTGCCCTAACGGGTACCTGCATTTTCATTTCCACAACTACCGAGAAAATATCAAGGAACCAGGCGTTGGAAAGCACGCCTTTCTAAGAAGGTTACAGATTTCCGCAAACTGGCCAACAAAACTATGTCGCAATACAACGGCGCACCTGAGGCTCGGTCACACTTCGCGCCACATGAGTGCAAACCTAATATCATCCTATATAAAGCGCAATCATTTCATAAGAACCGAAACGAATTACACGAACACCTGTTTTTATGAGCAGTGCGAACACAACCAGGAAGAAATGCAGAGCGCTGATAAATCTGCATTTTTTCTTGATTGATTTCGTGCTGCTGATGCATATGGATCGCAACCAATTGGCGCGGAAGACCGTGTTATTCAGAACACCTGGTTTCATTGCGCTGGGATTTCCCTCTCGAGCCACCGAGCTGGTTATGTCCCCCGAGCACGCATGTTTCACACAGTACTATGCCTTTTAGTCGAGTAGCATTCTTTGCCCGTGAAGAATAACTTCTTTTCGACTGCATGGTTTCGGTTTGTGACATCGCAATACAAACACAAAACCATATATACTTCGCATGCTACCGGTCAAAATGGTAGTTAACGAGCGTACCGTCTCTCACAGTTTTGATAATGCTTTTGCATGTTTTGAAAATGTTATATGCGACAATATAGATACATAGTAGACTTAACTCGAGAGGCACTTCCTACACGATGTTGTCGCTCACATGGAAAACGCATTTCGCAATCAATAGTAATCCATCGCCGACAGTCGTCTGCTCTATAATGTAGACGTGAGTAAGAAGTTTCTCACCTTTTATTAAGTTGCTTCCTGAATTTTCGCGGCAGCCTGGCCAATCTCCAAGACAGAATGCAGGCGATACATCGCGATGCGTCTGCGAGAGCGCATACACGAGCAAAAGAAAGAAAGCGCGCTGCGCACTCGGCGAAAGCAGCCTTCAGCGTCCCTATTTGTGATTTTCTGTCACAGATAACGCTCTGGTGCATGAGAAGCTTCAGCGCCGCTCAGCGATGCTTTGGAAGCCACAGTGGCGGAGGTCTCAGGAAAAATTTATCCATATAATGCTCTCTTTTCTAGTTCGACGGTAACATCTAGTGAAAGCGCGTCGCACAAGCTCCGTTGCTGCCCGAGCGTTCAGACACAATAAAATTCCTAATCGGCGAAATAATTTTAGAGCTGATGCGCTGAAAAAAGCAAAGGTGTTCACGTCTACGACTGGATCTGCACCAGAAAAGTATCTCTTGAAAAACCAAATGCCTAATTAAAAATTATTTACAGCACGATGATAAAAATAAACTGCCAATTCAGAAGGATAGGTTTCATTTCGCTGCAATGCGTTTCCCATACGTTGGGCGTGCTACGCGTTGTTGAGTCACTGGTAGGCAACATTTGTGGCCAAAGTGTTCTCGATTATGAAAGCTACGGGATGAAGCTTCGGCTGAGCGGAGGAACCAGCACAACTTCATCTAGGCGTTTACAATCCCTACGCTCCGCAGTAATAAAGGTATACGAAAATTCTAAAGGCACATAAAAACGGGCATTAATATCTCCGTTTGCCAGAAAATGCGGCGTTGGTATTGTGATCATCAGCTTCGTCATTGTGGGCGTCCCGAGGTAAAAATCACGAGCATACCTATAAAAGGTGCTGCTAGAAATGTGGCATGGTCGCGCACTGATTGGTCAGTGATTACATGACGTCACGAGACACGACATGGTCGTGTAGGCAGGAGCGTGAAACGCAGGCAGCTGCTATGAGATGGGAGGGCGATAGCCCTCTTACCCTCCGGGAGCCTTGAATCTCGATCATATAATTTTTATTTTTATTTATTTTTTTTGCCACGTAGGCATGTTTCCTGGCGTTTTAATTGTTGGTTTATATCTGAGTCCGGTGGTCTTTGACCAAATATGATAGCACTGAGCGGCATGTTAATAAATATTTGTGAATTACTATGCACCACAGGAATCATTACGCACTTGGGCGAGTAGCAGAAGTGTACGTACGCGAACGAGGAGCCGCCGCGTGATCTGTAACCATTTTCGCATCGCGCACTTAAATGCGGAGGCCACCAAGTTTTCGTCTTTCCCTTCCAGATTATTCTTCCTTGTAGAAGCTCAACTGCTGTGTCTCTTTCTCACCTTCCTGTGTGAACTCACCAATAAGTGGCATCGTAACAGCAATGAGCGAAACGAGCTGAAAAAATATGCCGAAACATTTGCGACTAGCTGTTTTATTCAGCTATTGGGACTTATCGTACAAAGCCTGACATTGACGCTACCCCGATAACATATCGCCCAAATCAAGGAATGAGAAAAGGCGCGAAAAGTGGGCTGTTTCAGTTTCTGGATTCCGAAAACCGAAAATATAAGTGAGAAACTCAGCGACAAAAAAAAACATAATCACGAAAGTAACGCCTGACGGCGAAGCGCGGTAGCTGCTAGCCCTTCGAGAGCTAGAATAACGCTCCGGTCCTCCGGAAGAGCTTAATGTTCCGCGAGACGAGATGGTGGCAGATCTTCTCCCGCTCTACATTGCCGTCGACATCCACGAAGAGAAGGCTGGTTTATTTAATTTTCTCTGTTTTCTTTCTGTATTTTCACCTGTGCTTTCTTCGTAAAATACATCCTATAGCGCCTTTGGCCACCACCTGCCCGAGGCGAGGGCTTAGCAGGGTTTCGAAGCATGACGATATTCTGTACTCTCGCTATCGGACTAGCGACCACCCCTTGCTAACGAGACGGGACGGTAATGTAAGCTTTAGTATCGGTCTTGCAAAGTTTACGGTTGCTGGCACGGATTCAAAAGGCTCGAACGAAGGCCAGCGAGACATTGATTAGATTGGCACCGCTTCGACGAGCTACACCGACCCTAATTGCAACAGCCAACCAAGCCCTATTCCTAACGGGCCCCAGTCGCCCTCAAAGTGCACAGCCAAGGAATTGATTGCAATCAGGGTCGGAGCGCCCTATTTCGATATTCGAGCGATGCCTGCCGCATAGCAAGGAGCCGGCGGCGTCAGCGAGGCGCACCGTTGAACTTCCTATAGCCGCTGCGGTTCTAACGTCTTCGCCGAGAAGGTTTCGTCGGCTCCTAATTGCGTCGGCCGAGTCATTTAATGCACGACGAAATGGTGCTTGAAGAGCATCGGTCGTAGCCAGCTGATGACCTGTACGCAGAACTTTAACGGCTGCCAAAGCGCGGAACATCGAGACCTTAAATCCGTTTTTACGTCACCTATGTTCATTTCGAACTCGAGCAAGGTCATTTTGACTATAAATGCTACCGCTGAAAATTTGCGCATAGGAGATGACAAGATTTTGTGAGTCGGCAGTGTGGTTTTTTTTTTTTTTCTTTATATGCATTGCCGGGATTGCTGCAAATCTTAAAAATAGTTAAAAATCTATAAAATACTTGTCTTCTTTATCTTGCAGCGTATACGTGTATGCATTAAACAGATTTTAGGAACGGCGTAGCATATTGCAACATACCTGATACATGGCAACGGCCAAGTGTTTCGGCTCCGGACGGGTCGCCGACATCAACCACATATATTCAGCAATCCGGAGAGTGGGCATTGCCTCCCGGGCTCAAATATCCGTCGCTATTTATCGCCGCACTTCATGCTGTGCTACTCGCCCGTAACATTGGTATGCTAAACCCCAATGATAAACTAACTCGCAAAAGATGACAAGTGCGGCGAATGAAAGCAATAACACGATAAAATACAGAATGACGTCTTCTTGAATACATAGCTGAATGCTTTTCTCTACCTCCACATATGTTGTCAAGTAAAAAAAGAAAAACTGGTTCAAAATGACGAATACGGCGAACTAAAGCAATAGCACGAGAAAGCAATGAATGATTTTTTATGACATATTTGTGTGCCTATTTTTGCGACAAGATATCTCACCATGACGACATATACAATCTTCGCAACCACGTATCTGCATTCAGTCTCAAACATTGATCTAAACTTGATACATAAATGTAAATCGGTAGACTTCAAGCCCTGTCTATGCAAATTTCAGCACATATAATTAACTAGCTGGCTCAGAAAATTTGCGTTCTCAGGAATATAAAGTCAGCAGATCGCTTATGGAACAAGAGTTGCGGCTCAGAGAGAGAGAGAGAGATGTCATATCGGAAAGAATTAAAGAAAATATTCTGCTGTTACACCAGGATATTGTGTGCAGTGAACTTCTATTGACAATGCAAGTTTTTGTGCAGCATCAGATGTTAGTTCTTGTACAACAAAAGAAGTACTAAAGAACTACAGATTAGAAAAAAGTACTACAGAACACTAGAAAAGTATGAATTACAGAAAATTTTCTCATATTTTGACACAGTTCTACCTTCTGCAACATTACAAACGAAAACTATTGGCATCACTTTACTAAGTTAGCATTTGAGAGTAAAGCCGAACTCATTTAAAATGATCCGAGCGGTTCTTCATGACATCTTCAGATGGGTATGCTCCCGTCCTATTTTCACACGCACTGATGGCACCATTTTTCACACGTATTCAGAAACACTTCACTAATTCAGTTCTTGGCTGTCATGAAAAAAGCTTTGTGGTCGGAGAAATCAAGAGAGCAATTGAGTCATCGGGAGGCTGCGGGAGGTTGCGGGAAGCAGCGCGTGGGCCCATAGGAACGTTGCACGACGAACAGATAGCAGCGACTGACTGATGCCGCTGACGCCGCTAGCGAATGAAGCGGGAGAGAACGGGATGCACGCACCGTGATCCGCTGATAGCTAGCCGCCGTTTCGGCAACCGGAGAGCACCCTCGCCGCCACGCAGGAAGAGAGGGGGACCCCTTCCTCCTCTTTTTCATGGCGGCGACGGTGTTCTACGCAGTCACGTTGTCTTGACTGACTCGCTAGCGGCGGCAGCGGCATCAGTCAGTCGCTGCTAGCGCTGCCTCCTGCGACCCCCCCCCCCCCGCCCCCCCCCCTTTTCCTCGTATTCTTCGGTTGCTGCGCGCGCTCGTGGCCCCATTGTTCGCAGCTGTGTGTACCCCCACCCCCCCTCTTCTTGCGAGGCTTCGGTTGCCGAAGCGCCGGCTCGAACTGGGGGGATGAAAGGGGGCGGAGCTGGTTACGAGGCCGACGCGGTCGACGCCGACGACAATGACGACGCCGACAACGACGCGAAAGCCAGGAATGGGCGCCAAAGAGCTGCGCTCTAAAACACGTCAAGGCAACCCCTCTTGCAATCTCTGATCACGTTGATCAATCTGGCCACCTGTAGTTCGCAGAGGCTTTTGCTCTACTAGCTTTCTTCTTCCTAAGCACAAAATTCTTCTTAATTGCCTGGGTCCCTTCCCATCGTATAGGCCAGGCGGAACAACTACGAAGCCCTGTCCTTTGTCCGTTTGAAGAAGACGAAGGTTATTCCTCTAAAAAAAATCACGACTTGTAGAATACGTTTCATCGGTACCAGGTCCATCTTCCAAGAAGTCCTCAGTAAATCATCAAGCCCATCCAATAAGCACCTCTCATGCAACACACATCCCTACCAACATATATCTCCTTTTGAAAGGCTTATTGAAAGACCGTAACCAAATAATCAATATCAATAAAACCGCCTCTCTAGCTAAACCTTAACCAAGGTGTTCCTCACGTATATATTTTAGGCCCTTACTGTTCGTATTACATATTAATAACCTTCCTAACTCTATTAGTCCAACTCCCTGTGTTTTATACGCAGAGAACACTACCGTCATTATCTAATAGGTTCATTGACAATTTTACTGTTAATCTGAATGCCGTTTTGAGTAACACAAAGTAATCAGCTGATTATTAATCCCATTAGAACCAAGTTCAAGACTTCAAACGTAACCAGAAAATGCACTCCTGTAGTAAACCTCTGTTCCTATACTATTCCAGCTTTCGATAGCACGAGCTTTCTTGGCCTTACTCTTAATTCTACACTTTGATTTTACACCCACATCGCTCATCTGAAAAAAAAAAGAAAAAAAAGAAACTGTCCATGTTTGGCATCAGAGCTCTAATTAAAGCGCGCCAATATTTTTTTATCTCACAGTTTCTTATCTTTGTATTATGCTTCCGCTCACAGTCGCCTCACTTACGGGATGTTGTTTGGGAAAATAACTTACCCCTGCCATTTATCATCTGCACAGCATTTACAAAATCAAGCCCTCCGCGTTATCACCTACAGCTGGTTTTCTACTGATGTTCGTTCTTTATTATATGAACACCATATCTCATCAGTCCACCAGCTCTTTAAATGCCACCTTAGAATCATGTTCTTTACGCTATTAAATGGTCCATTCAGTTTGTTAATCCTATGTTGTTTTCGAGCTACAACTCTACAAGATTGGCACCAAATAATTTTCTATACCCGAAAGTATGAACTAATTAAGGATAAATGACGTTATCTTTTGCGGCCATTTTTTTTTTATTCTAGAACTTATTGCATTTAACACTGATAACATCAATCCCCTTGCGCACATTTAAGAATAGCTTGAGGGTGTATTTATTAAAATGCTGATTTGTTAAACTTCCTTAGGTTTAATACCTGTGTTAATGAGGTCGTTAGCCTTTGTTTTTGTGTAAAATTATTTGCATCTCTTGCATTGTATAACCATTCGCTAACTGTGCTCTTATTATTTCTTTTGCTGTAAGAACCTATGCAGGGTCACGGTACAATATTCTGGCTATTCAGCGTTCGTCTGTATTTTTATGTATCCTCTAAATATGTTCGAACTAATGAACTTTCTCTTTTACTTTAAGAACAATACCAGTAGCAAGAAAAAGTTTGTTTGTTGGTTTGTTTGTGTTAGTTTTTTATGGTGCATATGCAAGCAAGGCTATCGAGGAAAAGTGACTGAACAAATCGGTTATAAAATTCCGATATTGTTACGCACTGAGTACGTAACAAGGCGTTTATTTTCTGTTGGGGCAACCAAGAGTCCAAGGCTCACCAGCTTCCGCTTCTTCCTTTTTCCTCCACCTTTTTCTCTTCCTTTTCTCTTCCGATTCTTAGCACGGGACATTTCCCCCTTCGCAGACGAAGCCCCTAGGGCGAGTTGAACAGGCTGTCAAATGTTTTGAGCCGAGAGACATGGACTACTTCCGTTTTCCGTGAGCATCGGCCGCTTTGAGTGCAGCGTGATATGCGATAGTTCGAGCCACTCAGACGCTTCAAGATAACAAAATGGCCAGTATAGTGGCATGGGAGCTTCTTGGAAACCCACGCTTGCGCAACGGCGTCCACAGCCACACTAAACCACCAGGTGCATAGCAGACGCACGGGTGTCAGTTGTAACGCTCCTTGGAGCAAACCTGTGTGTCAGTAATGCGGAGTGGAGCGGCGATCTTCTTCAGCTAGACAGAGATTAGCGGCGATATAAAGGTTACCGTGAAAGATAGGAGGGTATCCCGACAGCTGCGAGGAGCATAGATGATGTAGAACGAACTGCAGTCTCATTTTGGGCTGTATTATATTGGTACGTGATAAAAGGGAGGATGTCATCCCAAGTTTTATGTTGGAAATCGACGTGCATTGCCATCATAGTGACAAGAGTGCGGTTGGTGCGTTCAACGAAGTGGTTCGTTTGGGGATCGTACGGCGTTGCATAACGGAAATTGCACGCACAGATTCGAAGAAGTGGTTCAATAACTTAAGCCTTAAACTCGTCCACGGTCACTGAAAAGAACTCGAGGAGGACCGTGTCGCAAAACGAGAAACCGGAGAAGAAATTAGGACACCTAGGAAGCAGTGGCTAGTGGTGCTGCTGTCTCAGGGTATTGGGTGAGGTGGTCGCTCTATGCACGATAATCGATCGGTTACCGTTGTTGGAAAAGGGCTGAAGAGGTTGCGGTCGCAGGTACGACAGGTTGCAGCGGCAGCCGTTATGTAATGAGGTTGTAACGCTGCCACTGCACACAACTGGCTACACAGCGTTGAATGGCGTATTTTTTGCCAGTAAAATCTTTCCTGTGTGTGGTGAAGGGTCCAATCAAAACCTAAGTGGCTACAAGGGGCGTTTTTGTGCTTCGTTTCAAGAACAGGAATTCAAAGTTTTTCGAGAACGACGAGAAGTAAACGCCCACCTTCGGGAGTGGAATTCTTCTTGTAAAGTAAGTCATCGCGAAGACCAAAACGTGCATCTGGTGAATTACGAGCAGCTTCGAAGAGCGTTCCCAAAGTCATGTCATTGTGCTGTTTATTCCGGCAGGGTTGAAGTTCAGGAAACGGTGGTGATGTAGACACGTCTTTAAAGCTATCACCATCGCAACCAATAGTCGGGAGCGCAAGCGTGAGAGGCAGTCAGCGTCGGTGTGATGACGGCCGCTCTTTTACATCACAGTGAAGTTGGACTCTTGGAGGCCCATCGCGCGTACGGCCGCATGGATCACGGAGGTTTACAAGCCAACACAGCGAAACGTGGTAGGTGAAGATAGTGAAATAATTTTCATATAGACAGGAAGGAAATCTTTGCACAGCAAACACAACTACGAGGCATTTGTGTTCATTCACTATCATTGCGTTCTGACTTGCTCAGCGAACGACTGGCATAAGCAATTACATGCTGAGTGTCACCGTGGCGCTGTATGAGCAATGCGCCAACGCCGACACCACTGGCGTCGGTGTGCATTTTCATGGGAGCAGAACGACAGAACTGAGGAAGCACAGGGCCCGACGTCAGGAGACATTTCAGACGGCGGAAGGCAGAGTCACAGTCAGACGCCCGGTCGAAGAGTGTGTCCTTGTGCAAATTGCATGTAAGAGGATAGGCAATGTCAGCGAATTTGGGGATAAAACGGGAAAAACAGGAACATACTCCTGAAAATATTCGAAGTTCCTTCACTGATTTCGGTGCTGTGAATCTGGTTAGAGCCTCAGTCGTCTGGGGATCCGGCCGAACACCGTCATTATCAACTTAGATGCGTTCAAGGGAACGCTGGTTGTGCTCAGTGCAACGCTCGGTAGTCTTCACCACCCTAGCCAAAACGCATAGCTGCCGCCGTTCGCCACTACGAACCGCCTGTCTACGTAAGCAGTTTCTTTCCTGCAGTTCTTTCTTTTCCATGATAGCATTCGCATGGCAGAGGCTCATCGCCACCGCCGAGAGCAGCCAGGAGTAAGCGAGGCTGAAACAGAAGCTCATCGCCGCTGCCGAGTAGACTAACCGCTCACGCGGCAGAGGCTCATTGCCGCCGCCGAGAGCAACTAGGAGTAAGCGACGCTGAAGCAGAAGCTAGGCGTCGCCTCCTAAGCACCCTGCCGTTTGCGCCACCGAAGCGGAAGCTCATCGACGCCTATATACCGTTTGCACTGTCTAGGCGCATCGCCGCCGCGCCGAAAGCAACCAGGAGTAAGCGACGCTGAAGGAGGAGCTAGGCGTCGCCTCCTACAGGACACTGCCGTTCGAGCCGCCGAGAAGACTATACCGTTCGCACTGTGATGGCTCATCGCCACCGCGTCAAGAGTAAGCAGGAGTAAGCGATGCTGAAGCAGAAGCTAGGCGTCGCCTCGTAGAGGACACTGCCGTTCACACCGCCGAAGCGGAGGCTCATCGCCGCCGTCGAGAAGGCTATACCGTTTGTGTGGCCGAGGCTGCGGCCAAACGCAAAGAAAGGCTCGAAGATAACGAGGGCGCACAAAGGCTTTCCGGGGACAGTTTACTGACGATCCGTTCTGAAGTGTGTGTTCAGTGTGTGATCAGCTGTCTTCAAGAATCGTGAAACCACTTCCTCTATCGAAAAGCTGAAAAAAAGATCTGATGAGCTGCGCTCAAATTTGTCATTAGCAAGTAACGTAATCGCCGGCAATTTTTTGTCATGTGTGACATTGTAATCGGAAGTGCGAGGCCAGGTCCGGCTGAACTGGCTTCCCATGTTTAGTACGTGCAGGTTTTAAAAAGATATGTGTGGCATGCAGGCGCATCAGTTTGTACGCGCTATAGATCTTCCAGGCATAAAAAGAAAGGATATTAATGCGGTGGTATGAATCAATAAAGCGCAAAAAAAGTAGCTCTTAACTTGGCATCTCAGATTAGCGCACAGCTATAATTTGTTGATGTGACGATAATTTGTTGATGTCAGTAATTTCGACCACCTGGGGATCTTCAACGTGCACTCACATCGCACAGCGCACGGAGTTGCGGTTTAACTCTGGTTAACCCCAGTTGAATTGCGATAGCAACAGCGGAAGCTTCTTTTGCCTGCTACATTATTCCCCTATACTTAAGCTCATCCTTTAAGAGTATGACGCGAGAGCGTAAGCTACCAGCCCATATATAAATGAGAAGGGTTCAATGCTGCTGAACCGAATGTGAAGCGAAAGCATTAACTGCGGGGGAATAGAGCGGTCTTCGTCTTCTTCTTCGTCTTCTTCGTCCTTTTCGTCTTCTTCTTCTTAGTCTTCATCTTCTGCATCTTAGTCTACTTCGTGTTAGTCTTCTTCTTCTTCTTAGTCTTCGTCTTCTTCGCAGCTGTTCAAGGTCAAACGTGGCCCTCCCAGGGACTACGCGACGGTCCGAACCCTGGCGTAGCATTGCTATCGCAATAAAAGCGCCGCTTAGCAGCAGCTAAGAGATACTGAGCGTAAGAAGGCGATGAGAGCAGCGGAGACGCATGAAGAAAAGGAGGAACGCCTTGCCAAACGGTGATGCTGAAGGGTCACTGAACAATGCATTGTAGTAGCTCATAAACACAGAGATGATATCACACGTTTTAGTACCAAGAGGGCTATTGGACGTCATTTCCGGTATCAACTTGGCAGTAGCATTACGATGCTCGTCAAGAAGAGCTTGTCGCGCAGGGATTTCACAGTGCAAACCTCGATTTGTAAGAGATCGAACTCGGACACCCCTGTATCTTTCAGCTTCCTGTTTTGTAGGTCTACACTAGTAATACGGTAGTTATTACTGCTAGCATTAGCCTGAGCAGTACCTCGGCCAGGGGCCGGCTGAAGCCTTTGTGCGGAGAACATCGAGAAACGCAACCGCTAGGAATAGCGCATTCATTAGTAGCACAGCTGGCGGCGCCGCAGTACTAACTAATGACTAACTAGTCACTAAGTAATACTAACTAGTCATAATTCATGACTAAGGAGTCATAATGACTATTTAGTCATGACTAATTACTAGTTAATGTCACATTCGGTCATGACGTCAAGACTGATGATGACGTCGCCGGTCGAAGAGAGGCTAGCTCAAAGCGATAGAAGAGTCAAGGAGCTAGAAGAACAAAGCGCGAATCTTAAAGCAGAAATCGGAAGACAAAAATCGCAATACATGTATGCCCTAAAAACGTTACAACACGCGAGGAAACCCACCTCCCCATCGGAGAGCTAACAAGTCGAAACGTACCCCCTTAGGAAAGAGTCCGCTGAAGTGGCAGCCATAAAGGTGGGCCAAAATCAACTGGAAGAAATCAAAGAACTAGATCAGGAGATGGTGAGAGCAACGTTAATCGCAGCAATGAAACACCATATCAAAGCCAGTTAAGACCTAGACAAAATGGGCGGAAAATATAATTATATCAAAGGGAAAGTTGCCTCCACAACGAAGGAAGCACACAGCAAATGCATGCGAGAGCATATGAGCAGCAGGCACATCCATTGTGACGAAGCAAGAGGACAAAATGTCTAAGGGCAAAACCTAAAACGCTAAACATAAACGTTTGGCGGTGGAACTGTAGTGGAATAACGGGAAAACGAACTAAGCTCATACAGCTAATAAACAACCAAGAAAAACCACTGGACATAAGTGCCATCCGAGAATACGGGGCAAGGACTAAAATGAGCCCAGCAGGGTACTAGATGTATGACGGAGACTGTACCGGCAAGGCCGTTACTCTAGTATATAAATCAATTACAGCAATGTCAAAAGCAACATAATGGAAACGGACGTACCCCACACGATACTAAAAATTGTGCCCGAAAAGCCTGTGAGCGCTTTTATCATAAACATATATAGCCCGCCAAACCAAGGAAAAGGCATAACAGAAAGAGAGAAATACCATATGGAGCTAGATAACGACCCTATGACTACGACGAGGATAGCAAAATGTGTCTGCAGAAACGCCACACCTGGCCTGGCCCTTTCAAGGAGCAATGAGAATATGCAATGGGGAAGCACAATGGAAGTCTTAGGGAGTGATCATTTCATCCTCATCATAGAAATAGCCACAGGAGAAATGAAAAGGTACCTAGGAAACGCCAAAATCACAGATTGGGATGCTTTTAGGGACCACAGTGGACGACCCACAAAACCGATAACCAACATCGAAGAGTAATGTAAGGAGCTCACGAAGGCCAGAGAAAAATACACGAAAAGAATCGCTCACACGGAACAACGCCCAGAAGTAGACAGTCACCTCCCTCACCTATGGGAAACGCGAAAAATCCTTATCAGGAAATTGAGGAAGCAAAAACACAACAGGTAACTCAAACTTAAGATCGCAGAACTAACCAAGAAAGCATCAAAGCACGCTGACAACATCGCCGCGCAAAACTGGCAACACACACATTTCCCGGAACGGATCATCAACTAACACAAGTACTGATGGAGAAATGCTATAACACATCCAACCTCTCAAAGCAAGACCAGGAATATACAGCAGAAAACCCCGAAATGGATAAGGCAATCATGAAATAATAAGGCCAGGGCAGCCATTCGGGAAGCCAAAAAGAATACGGCGGCCGGAAAAGACAGAATAAACAAGGCTACCGTTAGAAACATGGGAGACACGGCCATCGCTGAACCCACCAAATACCTAAACGAAATTTGGGAAAAAGTAATCGTGCCGACAGAATAGAAACACGCAGAGGTAATTATGATACCAAAGTTGGGTAAAAAACTGCAAATCGAAAACTTAAGACCTATCTCCCTAGCCTCTTGCCCAGGGAAGATATACGAGAGAGTGGTCAATAAAAGGACCACAAACTACATTGAGGACAAGGGATATCACCCTGATGCCATATCTGGCTTCAGAAGAGGACTATACACACAAGACGTGCTTCTACAATTAAAGCAGAAGTCTTTAGTGAAATACCAAGAAGTGGAGAACGCATAGTATTAGCACTCGACATAAAAGGAGCCTTTGAAAACGTGGGGCATGCGGCCATCATGGATGGTCCAAATAATATAATATATCAAAGCCTTCTTGACAGACCGAACGGCTACGATAGGCATCAGAAAAGTAAGAACGGAGAGCTTCATGGCGCCAAACAAGGAAACCCCGCAAGGCTCGATAGTATTGTCACGTAGTGGTGACGAGGTCGACGACACAAATGAAGGGGTCGATGATTGTACTAAAGAAACTCTTTATTTGGGCTGACTTGCGCCCGCAAAAGAACTAAGCAATTCGGCGGCGGCGATAGAAACAAACGTGTTCGTCGATCGTCGAACAAAGAATGCTCGTCACAATCGTCAACGCTCAGTTTAAAGGCTACACAGAACAATCTAGATAACGTCGCAAACAGCTACTAGCACGTTCTGGAACATTGTGGAAAGGCACCCAAGTGGCCGGAACCTTCGAGACAGATCTCGGTGCATCTTGCGCTACAGCAAAACTGATAAAGGTGTGACTCGCGACATCGAGCATTAACAAACAAAGATTACGGAACTGATACGCGATCCAGAATCAAAGTGCTAAGCCTGTATGCCGGCGGCTGTTAAAAAACAACAAATACTGTTTTGAAGGTTTCGCGGCAATGTCACCGCTACTATTCAGCGTAACGATGATAGGACTCACAAGAAGAACTCGACAAGTTAAAAAAAAAACATATCATACGCAATGTAGGCGGACGACATAACAATATGGACGACCACAGGCTCCCTAGCTAAAAAAAAAGAACGGCGTTTAAGGGCGATTGACCACACTGAACAATAGCAGAAAAATCAAAATATATACGAATCAAGAAAGGCACAAGGAAATACGACTCAAAAATCACCCTGAAACTTGGAAATGAAAGAACGAAAATCAGAGTACTTTGAATGTGGCTGCAAAGCACAGGGCGCTGTAGCAAAACTCCCTTAAGATTACAACAGATCAAGTCGCCAGAATCATGCGAAGAGTCAGCAGCGAAAAGAAGAGCATGAGACACACTTAGACTCATAGACAGCCTCGTCATGAGCAGGGTAACGGGCAGCCTACCTTACCACGAACTAAACAAGCAAGAGGTCCTGCCAACTGACACCATGCTACGCGAAGCTTCCAAAACTGCGCTAAGACTTCCGATGTCAGCACCAACCGAAAAGTTAATGGCATCGGGTGTATCGAACAACTTCGACGAGCTACGAGAAGCGCAACGCAGCTCTCAACTGGACAGACTCACGCAAATAAGAATGAGAAGACCCTTATTGGAGAAATTAGGAATACCCATGGCCACAAAAAAAGATAAGGAAGCAATTAAGTATGAAAATAGAAAAACAAAATAAGGGTACGACCCATACCCAGACGTATGGACCCCAAATATGCATCATGACAGAAGACAAGCCAGAGTCTACAGGAACGGAGCAAAATACCGACACCAACGCAAATCGGTCGCCGTGGTAACGGACGCTGGAAGGAAATAAATATGCAGCGCAAAAATAAACAGCCCAAGCACATAGAGGCAGCCGAAGAAGCCGCGATCGTTCTGGCAATAGCGCACGGCGATGCAAAGGGACAGAAACTCACTATAGTGACGGACTCCAAACATGTGTGTCTAAATTACACAAGGGGCAGAATTGACAGAATCGCCAGTCGTATCCCACAAACGACGACAAGACATTTAACAAATACTAAACACAGTATAGTATGGGTTCCGGGACACGAGGGGATGAGGGGCAATGAGGCAGCAGATGAGTTAGCTCGAGGGCACGTCGACCGAGCGGACTCAACACTCTGCACCACGGGCACCTTTGACCCTGTTATCCACACGTACTCAGATATACTAGATCCTTACAGAGGCCAGCAAAAGCGCTACCCAGCCCCACACAAACGGCTCACCCAAGAGGAGGCAGTAGACTGGTGCAGATTGCAAACCGGCACTTATCCACACCTACACAAATTACACAAGATTTTCCCTACGCAATATGTAGATGAATGCCCATGGTGTCATGGTACACCGACGCTCGAAAACGTCACATGCACCTGTCCTGATGCAGACTTGGAAACCAAAATAGAAAACCCGGGTGGGACGCAATTGGAACACTTGCTGGCCAGCGAGGACGAGGAAGAGCAAGAATTTCTCGTACTCCGAGCCACAATGGCAGCAGTGAAGTGCGGCATCCTGGACCGAGGATAGACCACGGCGCAAAAGTGGCCACCAATGGTCACAAACACATCGAATTTGTTGAAAATAAAGAAGGAAAAAAAGAAAGAAAAAAATTCACCATAGTGAAAAATATATATACGGATCCTTCCTCAGGACCATTTTAGTTTTTATTTATTTTCTTTCAGAAACATACCATACTGATATTTTACTAAAGCGTTGGTGTGAGCGGATGGCGAACTTATAGGTATGATTTTGTTATGCATTGGTATGCTTTATAAGTTTGTTTAACAGTATCTTAAAAATTTCCACAGCTGCCTTAAGTCAAAGTGATTTCCCAGAAATCTGGAAATCAAGCGTCATTTCATGAAAGGCTCAGGGTTCGTTTCACATGTTAGGGCAAATAGCATGTCTGGCGTTACTTGCGTATCTAAATGTTAAAGAACTGGCATACACCATGTTGAACTCGAGTTAAGCCATCCTAGGGGAAATCAAGAAGGAGAATTTGGCTGTGGTTTAGCTTCCGTTCAGCCAAGTGTGAAGTGAAAGCTGAAGCATGCGTACACATGACAAAGCTCTTTATTCAGCCGAAGATTTTTAGCTGGTTATGGCTAGGAAAAGACTCCGCTGATCTGTAAAGTAGTTCGTCTTGTTTCGAACTCGGCGTACTCGGAGTGCGTGGCGTGGCTGCGCATTGAAGCTCATGAAGGCCAGAGAAAAATGCACGAAGAAAATCACTCGCACGGAACAAAACCCAGAAGCAGAGGGTCACCTCCCTCACCTATGGGAAACGCGAAAAATCATTATCAGGAAATGGAGGAAGCAAGTATTCTGTAAAGTAGTTCGTCTTCGTTCGAACTTGGCGTACTCGGAGTCCGTGGCGTGGCTGCGCGCTCGATATTGACGTCAGCGATTATGTTTCGCCAAGCAGCTGCTCACGCTTTAAGCTACTTCCCACATCATCATCATCATCATCACCACCAGCCTGATTATACCCACTGCAAGGCGAAGGCCTCTCCCATATTTCTCCACTTAACCCGGTTCTGTGCTAGCTGCATCCACTTGACCCCTGCGAACTTCTTAATCTCATCCGCCCACCTAACTTTCTGCCGCCCCCTGCTACGCTTTCCTTCCCTTGGAATCCACTTTGTTACCCTCAGCGACCATCGGTTATCCTCTCCTCGCACTACATGTCCTGCCCATGTCCATTTCTTCTTCTTAATTTCTGCTAGAATGTCGGTAACTTGAGTTATTTCTCTGACCCACTCTGCACGCTTTCTATCTCTTAATGTTACCCCTACCATTTTTCGTTCCATAGCCCTCTGGGTTGTCCTAAACTTAAATAGAACTCTCTTGGTTAGCCTCCACGTTTCAGCCCCATAGGTGAGTACAGGCAAGATGCAACTGTTGTATACTTTCCTCTTGAGCGATACCGGTAAGCTGCTAGTCATAATCTGCGAGTGCTTGCCAAATGCGCCCCATCCCAATCGTTGCGCTCCAAATGCGCTCCATCCCAACTTCCCACATCAGTTGACTTTAAACCTTGACTTTTACCTTTAGTGGGAACATAGCTACCCAAAGTGGTTGTGGCTGAAGTTCCAACTTGACCTCGATGATGTTTGAAGACTATCGGAGATACGCATAGGCCCAAGCCGCACGGAAGCCCCCCCCCCCCCCCCCCCCCCTCCCTCCCCCGATCGGGCTCGGGCCGTGTCCGGGGGTATATTTTCTCGGGCGGTCCGAGCCGGTCACGAACACATTTGCAACTTTTGCGCAAGCGCGAATACGGCCGCCCTCGATAAGCGTCCAGAATGCATTTTCCCTGGCCTCCCCATGCGACAGCTTCCGAGTGCTTTCCTGGCGTCGAAACGCCTTTTTCCCCGCCTCCTCGCTGGGCCGCTTGTGGGCTATTTAGCTCGAGTTTCTTATCTCCCCTTGGGTATCACAGGCGCCGCTCTTTAGGTAGCTGTTTTGAGATTCGCGCCATGCTGTCCCCGATCAAATGTATCTGTTGTGGCTTACTCCAGCTGCCTCGATATCGCCTCGTTTTAAGCGGGAAATAGCTCAAAGCATCTGCGGGGCAAGAGTTTCCTATTGTTTCTCTTGTTGCGAAAAGTTCACGCGAAAACTACATGGTGTGCGAAGCGAGCTCGCCGAATACTTAGTCACAAAACGAACCTCAATCACTTGTTTAGATTTAGATCTAGCGCACTTTTGCAGAAACTTGCTTTCCTATCAAAGAACTTTTCAGTCATTCCAGTCATAATTTATAGCACCAAAACTTTAGCGGTACTGAGTTCATTATACAGGAGCGTCACAAACGCCGCAGTTTAATGCGTAACTTGTGTTTCTACAATAGGCTATTTCTACGTATGTGTTGTGCCTCTGTATATTCAGCAAAGTTGTCATTTCAAACGTGACAACTCAGCATTTCGCGATCTTAGATAAAGTTATCATCCAGAAATTATTTCCTTCTGTATCATCCCTCCGACTGCAATTATAGCATGACGGGTCGGACCGGGCTCAGGCCCTTTCACAGTCGGGCCGGGCTTGGGCTCAAAATTTCGGCCCATGCACACCTCTAATCGAAAGCACACGGTGACCTTTGAATTGTTTCGCTTAGTGAAGCTACCACATCAAAATTGTGGGCGTTTAAGCATGGCTTGAAAATAGTGATAGAGCGAAAGCTGCGAGTGTTACAAGTGATAGCCTCTGTAACATCGCCTCTTCAATCCGCGGTCTTCTCATAATTTTTCTCAAAATTGGCCTTGCGCTAATCGCAGATGAACAAAAAAAATAAGCAGCTCTGTCAGGACGAGCATAGCTGACACTGCTGAAGAGGTAGTCATTTCCCTTGCGATAGCAGGGACAACGGCTATTACAATTATAAGTCATTCTAAAACAGCAATATGTAATTTTCTCAAGGGAAGGGTCTCTCCACAGGCAAAGAGGATAGCGGAAACTTGTCAGGATGAAGGAATAATCCAGGTAATATGAGCACCAGCCCACTCTCAGCTTCAGGGAAATGAGGTAGCTCGTAAGCTTGTCCGCGGTCACACCTTCCGTGTAGGCTCTGACCCTCAGTACACTCTGAGCAGGGACAGGCTGGTCAGCTATAAAGAGATTACAGAGAACTATCGGCTAAACAGAGTAGAATACCTACCGGTAGATAGGACACTAAATAGGAGCCAAGAAAGCATCTGGAGGCGCTTACAAATAAGGACTTTTTCGAATCCAGCTACCCTTAGCCAGTCGTACCCGCAGCAATTCTCAGATAGATACAAACTGTCTGGATAAGACGGATCCGATACATATGATATGAGCGTGTCCTAAAATCGAAAAATTAAATCAGAGCCAGAAGCAGAATAATTTTGGGAGACTCTACTGTTGAGCTCACACCTTGACGCGCAGCTAGTAGTCCGACTAGCCGAATAGCCGCCCGGGTTCAAGGCCTCCAGGCCACCGTTTAGGCGGATAGGCTGATGCCTATCATGTATCTGTTGGATATTAAAGTTTTTACCACCACCACCTTATAATTGGTTCACAGGAAAGGAAAGGCGCAGTATCTGTCACACTTGTTCTTTGGACACCTGAACCGGGACTGCCTGACAAGGTCACATTTGCTTCCATGCTGACGGCTTGAAAACCTGGCGTAGTGAAGTTTTCGCTTAAAAGTGGTAATGGTGGGACATTTAGTGCAAAGAGAGAATAACCGATTATCAATAACGAGAACAAAATGAATTCAAATAGACGGAAAGCGTAGCAGGGGGAGGCAGCAAATTATATGTGCGGATGTGATTAAGTTTGTGTGTCTATCGAATGCAGCTAGCTAAGGATCGGGTTATGTGGAGGAGTATGGGAGCTTTTGTGCTTTCGACCTGTAGAGCGTAGATAGAGTCAAGCCTGTGATGATGATGATTATGGTTATGATTATGCATCGTGTAGGGTCATGCTGCGGTAACGCCGTATCAAAATTCACATGCAAGGGCCTCTGCCGTCATCTTTATTTTTGAACTGATCACGTGTCATGATTGTGGAAAAGCCCCCGAGGGACGGCTAATCTTCGAAAAAGTTCGCCACTTGGGAAATACATTATTGATATTCCTATCTCACATAGTGTCCGCTATGGAAGGCAAGGGGCGGGCATGCTGTTGGAGGCTCCATATAGCGGCACATTTGGGGGCGGAGGGAACTGCGGTATGAATTCCTGAGGCGTCAGCATCGTCTGGACGGAGAGTGAAGTGTCGAGCGCCATCTGTCGATCTTCAGAGGTGGCCTTTGTGGAGGCTTCTTCTGCCTCGTACTCGAGGCGCTTGTCCAACTGCTGCTTCTGGCGCTGCGCAACCACGTAGCTTGCGTAGTCCTTGATGCCCGCCAGAGCCACCATCTGCACGCCGCAGGTGTCCGTGGCTTATTTTCACGCAGAAAACGCAAATGCCTATGCAAACAATTATTTATCTGCATTCATAGTCTTAAACATATTCTACCTTACCCAGGATCTCGTCTTTAGATTCCGTAAGAGGTGTTAGTTTCATATTTTATGTTTTGTTGAAGACGGGAATATTTTAATATGGCAATAACTTTTCGAAACCGAGGAACGTTTACTGGAAAGGAAGACGATATACAAAAGGCAAAACTTGCCCAGTTTCTGACCCGCGATAGGCTTATCTAGCTCACGAGCTGAAACTAGGTATAAATAAATAACCCTGCACACGGCCAGTGATGAGCCAATTTAATGCGAGGTAGTGAACTCGGACGGAACCGCTAATCAAAGCATAACTGGAGGCGTTAAATATGCCTTAGGTCACATGCATCAAAATCTTCCCGCCATGGTTTCTCAGTGGCTTTGGCGCTAGGCTGCTAAGCCCATAAATCTCGGAAGCGGTAGCCGCATTTTCGATGGAAACGAAGTGCAACACAGGTAACTTGCCAGGTATACACACGCGTTAAAACATTGGCCTGGCTTAGCTCAGCTAGGTAAGGATATACGTAGCGAAAACATGTGTGCCTTCCTCTGCGTACTCCTCTCTAATACAATCTAATCCCATCAAATGCAGTCTAATCCAATCAAGTTCAGTCTAGTCTAATCCGATCCAAACCAATCAAATCTAATCAAATCCTGCCGATTCAAGACAGCTCATTCTAGTGAAATACAATCCAACCAATCCTGTCCAATTCAACCCAAACCTGTCCAATCCAAAACAGACCAATCGAATCCAATCCAAGTTCAAAATAACTTCACGATGTGGAGGCCCATCCACTCCCCTAGGAAGACCCTAGGGGGCCTCCAAGGGGGCCCCGCAGGGGGAAGTCTTTCGCAAAGCGTGCCAGACGGATTACTCGAGCTTGCTGCTCCAGCTCCAGAAGAGGGCATCCCAGGTTTATTTCTCTCCGCTTCCATCAATATGCCCATGAGAATCAAGGCATTCCCAAATGAGATGATCGATTGGCTATTATCCCGTATTTGGTGCAGAACTTTGGAGGTTCCTCTCCCTCCCCTTATAGATAAGATGGAAAGAATCGGTTTGTTTGTAATTTTCTCCAGTCTGTGACCCAATGCAAGGTAATCTAGTAAAGCCCAATGCGCCGCTGACTATCCTATCATCACTACCATCATCCTCACGCTAGAGGAGGAGAATTAAGATGCGCTACTCACTATGTCCAGCGATGCTGTTGTTTCATTAAAGACGAGACATATTCTTCTGGTTGCTTCTTGATTGCCAGACGGCGCGGTGAGCGCACGGCGTCTGCCAGCTGCGGCGGTTGCTAGGCAACGGCTCTGTGCCTCCCGCCCCGCGAAACTCCTTTTCGTGGCCAATGTAGCTTCCTCTACAAAAACGCCAGGTGATCGACATTATTCCAGACCCGCTAAACATGGCGCCTGACATGTATGTCTTCACGACGATCGACCCCACACAATACATTACAATGCGAGAACATTACTAGGTACATTAACCGAATTTCCGACAACGATCATTGTTGTCCCTTTGAGGGTAGCATAAGACATTCATCACTCCGTCTATAAGAGAGGCGCACGCGGCTCCGACCACCTAAACTGGACAACGCCTCTCTATTCCTTCGTGACGTCATCGCACTGCTGCCTGAACGCTCGCAGGACATGCGCGTTCGATCTTGCCCTGAAGCCTTCATGGAACGGATATTTTTTATTTATTTTTTATTTTTTATAGAATGGGAAAGGAGCGGTCACTGTCTCACTTGTTTTCTGTGGACACCGCGACCGCGCCGTAAGAGAAGGGAGGAAGGTGGGTGAAGGTGGAAAGAGAGAAGGCGGAGCCGCAGTGGAGGGCTACGGAGTAATTTCGACCACCTGGGGATCAACATGCGCTGACATCGCACAGCACACGGACGCCTCTTCGTTTCGCCTCCATCGAAACGCAGCCGCCGAGGTCGGGTTCAAACCCGGGTGCTCCGGCACAGTAGTCGGGCGTCTTACCACTGACCTACAGTAACAGCATTGTAGAACGCAGAGCAAAACAGAGGGGCGTCCGTGTGCTGTGCGATGTCAGTGAAAGTTAAAGAACCCCAGGTGGTCAAAATTTTAGGAGTCCTCCACTACAGCGTCTCTCATAGCCTGAGCTTCTTTAGGACGTAAAACTTTAAAAACCCAACCCGAAACATATAAATAAATATAAGTTAGTTTACAGGAAAGGAAAGGAGAAGTGTATGTCTTACTTCTCTTCGGGCCCCTGAACTGCACCATAGACTCGGTGGTGGCGCTACGAAACATGTGGGAAGACGAGGTGGGGAGGAATAGGAAATGTGCCCCCCTAGTGACGTCATCTGACGGATTCGCCTGTGCCTGCCTGTGGAGATGAGGGGCCTCCCAAAAGCGCTAAGCAACATCGAGGGGCTCAAGTTCAGCATGTACGTGGACGGCATCAATCTCTGGATAAACGAGGGGAGTAATGCGAGCATAAACAGACGACTGCAGTCAATGGCAAACACATTAGTGGACTACGCGGCCAGTAAAAGGCTTTCCTGCTCACCGCAGAAATCAGAACTACTAGTCTAGAACCCAAAATCGTTGAGATGTAAGCAAATCGCAGAATTCGATAACAAAGTGGAAGGAATGTCCGTACCAAAGGTTGACCAAATACGAATCCTAGGACGACACATTCAAGAGAACGGATGCAACGACGGGATACAAAATAAATTAGAAGGCTACGCCACACAGGTATATTCAGGAGAATAACTTTGATGGGCCGAGGCTTGCAAGAAGCTCGATCAAACTTATGCAGACATATGTGATAAGCCGGATAAGCTGCCATATTTAAACCTCAGAGCAGAGGAAAAAAATAAAACTAGAAGCACTTATTATACAATGCATAAAGAGGGTCCAGGGCCTACCAATGAGTACATCCACAGATAAGCGGAGGCAGTCAGAGTGTGGCAACTCGAAAGGCTAAGCCAGACAACTACAGGAAGAGCCATTCTAAATATGGTAGGCCTGCAGACAGACGGAGGGATGCAACAAAACTCTAGCATCCCACAGATATACCGAGAAAACCTAATTATTTCCCCCTTCCTGGAAACATACACCCGATATACAACGCGGAAAAGAGGCAAAATAGACTAGAAGCACTCAAACAAGCGCTTCAAGCCACTGGGCAGTATGACAGTTGCATACGTAGATACGGCGAGTGGGCAGTCGGGTGCAGCGGTAGCCTTGGTAGTCGACGGCCAAGGGGCTCCGGTATCGGCAGCCACTATCAGAAGCCGCAACACCGAAACAGCTGATGAAATTGCAATATCACTAGGTTGCGAACTCAAAAATTATAATTAGTGATAGCAAAACAGCCATCTACAATTGCGGAAAGGGCAGGATTGCAGCGGAAGCGGTGAGAATCCTGATCGCAAAATAGATGAATAGAAAAGTCAGTTTAATATGGACTCCAGCGCACGCGTCTGTTTCTGGTTACGAGGCGGCACACGAATTAGCCTGAGCTGTCTACTTCCGGGCAACCGCGGAGTTACCCAATTTGCCAGAACATGGATGAACGTCTGTTAAATTATACAGAAATAGTCGAAAATTATAGACAAAGTAGAAAACGGGGGCCACCATCGGATAAAAGCCTGGGTAACAAAGAGGCGACCATATGGTGGCGTCTAAAGGCACCCGGTCTGGGCCTATCACGTCCAGAAAGATAAGATTCAGGACAATAAACATAAACAATGTTGGGAGAGAGGGACCCTCAATCACTTAATCCGGGAATGCGCTAGCTCCCCAGGGGCTAAGACAAAAATAAATAGGAGATAAGCCTGGAAAACGCTTCTGAGGAGCGAGGTGCCAACTTTGCAGAAGCAAGCCATCCGCCTGGCAGAAGAGGCCGCAAGGAACCAAGACCTCATTGCCTGCCTCTTATCGCAGAGGTCCCAGCCCCCGTCCCTTAGGCCTGCGTGGAGCGGGCAGGGAGTAGGGGACCTCCATTCTGGTGGAAATAAAAGTTGTTCACACACACACACACACACACACACACACACACACACACACACACACACACACACACACACACACACACACACACACACACACACACACACACACACACACACACACACACACACACACACACACACACACACACACACACACACACACACACACACACACACACACACACACACACACACACACACACACACACACACACACACACACACACACACACACACACACACACACACACACACACACACACACACACACACACACACACACACACACACACACACACACACACACACACACACACACACACACACACACACACACACACACACACACACACACACACACACACACACACACACACACACACACACACACACACACACACACACTGTCTGTGCCTCGGGAAAGCCGCCGCAACGATGCTTCAAGGCTAAGCGCGGTGCATATATCAGAGGCCCAGTGCGGCAGTGTTGCCGCCAAAGAAATGTTGAAGCGACCAGAGTGGTCGCTTCCCCATTTTCTTATAAGGGAAAATAAACAATCAGAACACTGTAATTCGTCTCCACAAAATTCCCCTCACGCGCTGCTGTGGGGCAGTGTTAGGACGCTCGACTACTGTGCCCCAGGATGCGGGATCGAATCCCGGCAGCGGCTTTTCGATAGAGGCGAAACGCAAGGCGCCCGAGTGCTGTGCGATGTCAGTTTACGTTAAAAAACCCTAGGTGGTAGAAATTTCTGGAGCCCTCCCCTGGGGCGTCTCCATAGCCTGAGTCGTTTTGGAACGTTAAATCTCTTAAACCTAAACCAAACCATAAAACTGCTGTTCGAAGTGCCCGGCGTGTGGCGGTATTCGTTAACAAACCACGCACACAAACTATCCATAGCAGAAGGAACATTAACAAGATTCGGCCACGCATAAATAAATGCCGGTGCAATCCAACACAAATGCAACATACGTCTGCCTGAAGAACTTTTAATTCCTTATATCATTTCATGATTGGCACACAAAAAATTCTTAGCCGCAACGGGCAACTTTTCAAAGAGCCATAATTTTCTTCTTGACCTTGTTCCTTTTATTTTTGTTTAAGATATCAAAAATGATGTTGACAGCGCCCGTAATTACATGTTCAAGCTTATTCGCTCTACAATTAACTTTCCCATAAAATAGGCTGCAACTACAACGGTAGGTAATTCAGGACATAAGCAATAGTTTTCAAACGGTAGCCTTTAATGGCTCACGCTCGCGGATCGTGTCCGTCCGTCCGTAACGATTTCGTTACGTGCGAGGCGGTAGCTGGCAGCTGACATGGCCGAACGCTAAATGGACGTAGGGCTTCCTGATATTGCGTTTGGCAGGAGCTGCCAACTCGAGACTCTTCTTTCATATCGAAGGGTCATATCATAAACAGCCTGCCAAGACCCTTGCATTCACGTTATCCCTAGGCCACGCAGGCGCGTTCATACGGTTCGGTTAAAACGGGGTTTTATATGTCGGCTGGTAGCTTACGCTATCGCGTCTTCTCGAAGGCGGGAGTGAAAACAGAGAAAGAGGTGCCGCAGTGGATGGTTTCGGACCACCGCTCAATAGAGGCTTTCGCCTCATCGCAGTTTGTGATCCAAAGTGCCTCCTGGAATTTGTTTATTAACTAGTGATATAGTTGCGATGTATTCAGGGTTTTTGTTTTTCTTTTTATTGAGAGATATGCATTACAACAATGGGTGCTGGGTAAATTGGTAGTTAAGAAGGTCCCAAAGCGAAGCTATCAGGGGGCCTCCTACATTGCAGACACCAATCAAATAAAGAACGAAACTGCGAGGTCATTACTTTAAGTGTAGAAATACGTTTCCGTGATGCATACCCTTAAAGTAAATGAACACGCAAGGAAGCAGGCAAGAGCCCTTTGGAGAAACAGACGAAAGTAAAATTTCTTGAAAGTGTAGAATGGGTGAAAGAAAGCAGCACAGAGAGAAATTCACGGAGACCAAGGCTACCTTTCAAGGATACTGCCCTTAGTTGCTTTAACATCTGCTCTGCATCATTGACAGCATGTCCAGCTCATTCGTGACAAAATTATTAAGCAAGCTGACAGACTTCCATTTTGCAAATTTTGTTCTTAAAATACATACAAGCTTTTGTTGACCCATTTGTTTGAGAGAGGAATGCTATGAGCAAAAGAAGGATAAAGAGTTAGGGTAACCGTATCTTGGAACTGTATTTCTCTTGGAGAACCGCAACAATTGCCTATAGAGTTCCAGGGTTAAGAAACGCCATAATTTAAATATTTCCCCATTCTTCTCTTCGGTAGCCAACCAGCGTATCCTGTTTGGCAACAAACAAGATAAGTAACAAACACAGTGTAGTGCCCACATCCGAGGCATTTGAGGTATAATGCCTCGGATGTGTTAGCCATCTCATGGACTTCCTTCTCGCGTAGCAAGTCCTGGCGGAGCTGGCGCAGTTGCTGCCCAACGGGGCCCCTCCCCCGCCTGCTACGAACTGGCCTCTTACTCCCCGTTTCCTAATGGCGGTAACTTTGTACATTTAGAGATTATAGCCCAGAATTAAGAACGAGAGAGAAATACCTTTGCAAAGGAATGATGCCTGTAAGATACAGAAAAATACAGGAGCAGGCGATGGCAAGCTTCTCACAAATCGGAGCCACACATTAGCGGTAACATGCCTGAGTCAAAAGAATACACATAACTGGCTGTTTCCTTGAATACAGTGTAACCTCGCCAGCGATCTTAGAGCTTATCAACTTAGTTCCACGAAATCGGTAAAACCAGTCCAGCGAAGCGATCTCTCACGTACCTTGAATAGCAGACGAAATGTGACGTAAATCATGAGAACAGCAGTTTGTTCAGCCTGAAGAAGATAGAAGAAAAGAGTCGCTTTTACCCACAATCTGCGCTCTTGGGAACTGTCCCCTTTCACCAGTGAGTAACCGCTTTTTTTTTTAAAGGAGATGCACACACATGTTTACATGAGTTTGACCCTTTTTGCTTGCAGTACTACTGAAAACTTCCAAATACATTCCATCTACATCTGAGAAAAAAAGGCATAATAATGTCGAATAAGAGATCTAAAAGATAAGATTGATGGGTTTTGTGAGTAAGCTCCACTACGTCATGTGTCCCGAGGTCATTCATCCGTGTCGATGTGACCTTGAACACGCTTGTAGCAATGGAAATGGAAATCGGCATTTAGGGCAAAAAGCCGCCGAAACTGCCACACTTCTCCGTCAACACCTGTACCGCTCCTTAAGGAAAGGAAGTAAGTTGATATTTAAAGAAAAAAAATAGAACGAGGTGCCTTACTGGAGGACTCTAGAATAGTTTCAACCATCTGGGGATCTTTAACGTGCACTGACATTGCACAGAACAGGGATGCCTTTACGTTTTGCTCCAGCGAGACCCGGACGCCCCGGTCAGATTAGAACCCGGCTACCCAGATGGTCAAACGTATTCTGCATTCCTTGTTATGACACCTCTTTCTATGTCCTTTCACTCCCGCTCCGCCGCGGTGCCGCAGTGGTTATAACGCCTGTCTGCCACCGAATTTTTATCTGTTGTAGGCCGCCATTACACCCGCTACCGTTTCGGTGGTGGATGGCGGCTGTTGCGGCGTGCGTATTTCTCTTCCTTTTCTTTTTCTTCTCTATTTTCTCTTCTGTACGCACGAGGCTGCAGAGGTGACTCAGCTACAGAGCCACCAGCAGGCCCGTGCATTTTCTTTTCCTTCTTCCTTCAGTTGCAACAACAACAACGACGTGCGGCAAGCCGAATCCAGCGTAACGGATCGGCAAAAGGAGACAGAATTGAGCAGAACAGTGCGTCTGAGACCTCATGTGTAGCACGATCACTTGATGCGGCTATACCATGGCAACCATTCTCCAAGCAGCAGAACACATGGCGTCGAGAGAATACGTATTCCTGAATGAAGAGATGGTGCCAGAAGGCTGGTTGAAAACTAGTTAGGAGAGCGGCGCCGTGGCATTCCCTGTTTTGTCGGCTAGGGCACAGTGGTACCTGGTTACACTCGTCACCACATGTAGGGCGAGGGATGATTAGGATTAGGGGAGATAGGCGGAAGGGTCCATGGCGTGAGCCACCATGGCTTGAGCCCAAGGTGCCGACGTCGATTCTTGGGACTGAGGAAGCAATAAATAACCTAGCTTCTTCGTGCCCTTCAAATGGCGGAAACAGCTCCGGGCCAGCAAAACGCTGGATTCGCCGGTCATTTCAAGATCGTTCGGCTATGCTTCTACTTTTCTTGTTATTTTTTTTTGAAGCGAAAAGCTTCACCAAGCTAGTCAACTCCGAGTCTCGCATGTGCTCAGTCTTTGGCAGGAGCTGCCAACTCAGGTCGCTCTTTTCATACGAGAGGACCAGAATCAGCCTGCCAGAACGCTTTGCATTCCCTGGGGTTCTTTAACGTGCGCTTACATCGCACAGCACACGCGTGCCTTGCTTTTTGCCTCCATTGTAAAGCGGTCGCCGTAGCCGGGATTCGAATCCGCGTCCTTGGACGCAGCAGTCGTGTGCCCTAACCACTGCACCACCATGGCGGGGCCATTGTACCGGAGAACCGGGGTTCGAGCCCGAACTCTGGCGGCTGCTTTTCGTTGGATACAATTACATTCCTTAAAATAGCGTCCGCGATCATCTGTTTCCTATTCACATTACCCCTAGAATACGCAGGCACGTCCATACGGCTTAGTTAAAGCGGGACTTTATATGTGGGCTGGCAGCTTACGCTCTCGCGTCATACCCTTAAAGGCTGAGGTTAAGTGTCCTCAATAACGTAACGCCCAGCACTGATAGGGTGGGATAGGGGAATAGTGTAGCAGGCAAAAGAAGCTTTCGCTTCCATCAGAGTTTAACCAGAGCTAAACCACAGCAATTTTTTTGGCTGTGGCCTTGTTTTTGTAATGGCAAGCGGTGTAGGAAAGAAGGAAAGAATAGCTCTTGGTTGGTTGGTTCATAGGAAGGGAAAGGCGCAGTATCTGTCACACTTGCTCTGTGGACACCTGAACCGCGCCGTAAGGGAAGGGATGAAGGTGGGAGTGAAAGTGGATAGAGAGAAAGGGGGGTCGTAGTGGAGGGCTACGGAGTAATTTCGACCACCTGGGGATCTTTAACGTGCGCTGACATCGCACAGCACACGGACGCCACTTCGTTTCGCCTCCATCGAAACGCAGCCGCCGAGGCCGGGATTCGATCCCGGGAACTCCGGCACAGTAGTCGGGCGTCTTACCACTGCACCACCCCGGCGGGGCAAAGAATAGCTCTCTGTGACGGAATTTGGCGGGAAGACGAAAGTGTGTGCTTCGCGTCTGGAGAAGCTGTCTTGATTACTAGCTTTACTTAGTGTTTGCATGGATGGAAACTAGAAAGTAATTTAAAAGTAAATGAAGTACTCAATATGAGTAATTGTAATGTAATTTCATTAATTTTGGGAGCAATGATGAGTAATGTAATTTAATTACTTTTCTGCCGTTTTCAGCAAAATAATCAGCAATGTAATTTAATTTCTTTTCAAAAGTAATTTTGCCATGTATAACGGTTTCCATGAAGGCGACACGGAGTGCTGTGCGAAATCAGTGCACGTTAAAGAGCCCCAGGTGGCCGAAAGCTTCAAAGTCCTCCACTACGGCCTCTGTCATTGAATAATAATGCATAATAATTGGTTCACCGGAAAGGAAAGGCGTGGTATCTATCAAAATTGTGGCGTGGACACCTGAACGGGCCGTAAGGGAAGGGAGGAAGGTGGATCTGAGAGCGGAGAGGGAGAAAGCGGTGCCATAGAGGGGGCTGAGGAGTAATTTCGACGCGGGTACAGGTGGGTCGCCGCCGCTTGCGGCGTGGGCTGGCCTGCCACCGAAGTTTTGTCTGTTGTAGGCCGTCATTGCACCCGCCACCGCTTTGGTAGTGGACGACCGCTGTTGTTCCGGCGCGCGTCTTTCTCTCGCTCTTCCTTTTCTTCTCTATTTTCTCTTCTGTGTGCACGAGGCAGCGGTGGTGGCTCAGCTACAGAGCCAGTAGCAGGCCCGTGCATTTTCTTTTCCTTCTTCGTACAGCCACAACAACCACAACAACGACTGAGTTATAGGAAGGGAAAGGGGCGGTAACTGTCTCGCTTGTATTCTGTGGACACCTCAACCGCGTCATAAGGAAGGGAGTAAGGTGGAGTGAAGGTGGAAAGAGAAAGAGGAGCCGTAGTGGATGGCTTCGGAGTAATTTCGACCACCTGGGGATCTTAACGTGCGCTGACATCGCACAGCACACGGACGCCTCTTCGTTTCGCCTCAATCTAAACGCAGCCGCCGAAGTCGGGTTCGAGCCCCGGTACTCCGGCACAGTAGTCGGGCGTCTTACCACTGCACCACCCGGCGGGGCCCACAACAACGACTACCTTGCGATATTTAAGGTGCACTGACAACGCACAGCACGTGGACGCAGCCGCCGGCGGTCGGGTTCGACCCCGGGAACTCCGGCCATTAGTCGGGCATCTTAACCACTGCACCACCGCGGCGTCACGTGGTGGTGACAAGGTCGATGACACAAATGAACAGTCGGTGATTGCACTGAAGAAACTCATTATTGGGCTGACTTGCGCGAGCAAAAGAACTAACTCGGCGGCGGCGATAGCAACAAACGTGCTCGTCTATCGTCGAACAAAGAATGCCCGTCGAACTCGTCAACGCTCAATTTAAAGGCTGCTCAGAACAATCTAGATAACTTCGCAACTGCTACAAGCACAAGCTGGAAGGAACATTCTAGAAAGACACACGAGTGGCCGGAATCTTCGAGACAGATCTCGGTGCATCTTGCGCTACAACGAAACTGATAAAGGTGCGTCTCGCGACATCGAGCATTAACAAACAAAGACTACAGAACTGTTACGCGATCCAGAATCAGAGTGATAAGGCCGCATGCCGGCGGCTGTTAAAAAAACCAACAAATACAGTTTTGAAGGTTTCACGACACTATAACCAAACCAAAAAAAATCTTTCACTTTTCTTCCCTCCCTTGGAGCGCGGTTCATGTGTTCATATGGTGTCTCGATTCCAGCACAGCGCCGTCCAAGGTGGTGGCACCCTTTGACCGGCGTCGCGCCGCCGTTTACTTTGCGCATGCCGTCTTGGGGCAAGTCCCTGCTTGTGGCGCAAGGAGCGCTGCTGTGTAGTACTATAACATTTTGCGTACTGCACCGTCGCTACATTACATTACACTAGTCGCGAAGATTAGCACTACTCTGTACCGGCTTGTTAAAAATTATAAGCCACTGCAGAAACTGCTTTCGGACAATGCGAAAGCGGTTTTTTTTTTTACTTTTTTAATGTGCTTATTTTATTTTATATTATTTCACATTTTGTGTATTTATTGCATTTTTAGTTATTTGATATATATTTTATTGTTTGTTGTTTTATTATCGTTAGGTGTCATCATCATCATTATTTACTATTAATATTAATTATCATTATATGCCTTTGCATAGCCTGCTTTAACAATAGTAATCGGTTAAGAAAAAATTTGAAGGACGCTTAAGCTTCGCCTTCAAGAGTGGAACGCGACAGCGTTATTGCACCTCGTTCGCACCACCCACTCATTCGCTCGGTATGCTCTTGAGTCACACAAAGACAGTTTTCATACTCAACACTTCTAAGTGCACTGTACAACTTTTTTGTAATTATTTGTTCAAACAAGTGCTTCTCACAATCTACATTATCACAGTGTGTTGTGCACACTACAACGTTTCTTGCTCCCGTGTTCCTTTAGCGTTCACACTAAAGCGAGCGCGCAAGGCCCTGCAATACAACACCCGTCGACCTGCCAAGGAGTGTAAGACAATGCGCTACGGCGCAACAATCACTGATGAGGCGCCCCGCGTCGGACTTTGCACTCACGAATCACGCGGTGAGCGCCGAGCAACGCAGCGTTCGGCGCGGCAACGAAACGTGCGCCTGAGCAAGCGGAACGAACCGAAGAACTCGGTGTCTCGGAGGGAGAAAGCCGGGCAGCGACGCGCCATGAAGGCGGACGCGATCATGGGGCTAACGCCTTGATGGGATCGTCCTCTATCTCGCTTGGGAGCACCACGCAGAAGCATGATTCCTCGGAAGCAGCTCGGCACACATCGCAGGGGACACTTTCCCAGCAGAAGCGCTACGGCGCAGCGATCACGTCAGAGGCGTCCGGCATCAGACGCTGCACCTAGCAATCGCGCTGTGAGCGGAAAGAGGAGCCGCGTCGCCTAAACACCACTGTTCGAGTGACGCACGCTGGATGTTGGAAGGGGAGAGAGCGAGAAAACATTAAACGCAAGGGTATTGGGACATCCCCGCACCGGTACCCGCCCGACCCGAAGGGGAGAAGCGGGTGAGCGAAGATAATCTAAAGAAAGGAAAGACGCTTGATTCTACAACCCGTGAGGGTGCACGGCGAAACGTCAGGGGCGAGTGGGGCGCCACGTGTCGGGGCAGCGCCGCACATTGCGAGGGGAGGTTCTTCTGTGTTTGCTGCAAGATGGCTCTGCATGTGCGCAGAGCGCAGAAGAAATGTAGCGGAAACGTACTTCGCTACTCGTGCAACTGCGACTTCTGTAAGTAACATGATCATAATTACCGATATGCACCGCCAGTATAACGTTCTACGGCACGTTTCTAAGGCAACACCGCATTCACTAGAAGCGCTTTTGTACCGCTTTCAAGCATCGAACTCGTGGCTGAGTGGTAGCGTCTCCGTCTCACACTCCGGAGACCCTGTTTCGTTTCCCACCCAGCCCATCTTGGAAGTTTCTTTTTATTTATGAAGTGCATGCGGGATTTATCGCTCACGGCCAACGCCGACGACACCGGCTTTTCTGCGACACGAGCTCCTTAACGCTATCGCGTTAAAATACACAGTATCTGTTGCGCCATCTTTCTGTGCCCCTGAGCCTCTAAAGAAAAGTAAATGCAAATTGGTTTACGGGAAAGGGGAAAGACGCACTGTCTGCCACACTCTCTGCGGACACCTGACCTCCCCGTGTCTTCGCTTGCCCCAAGGTGGCGCCATCGATGGCCCCTTCGAACCCGACCTCGGCGGTTGCCTTTCGAGGGAGGTGAAACTGAGGCGCTCGTGTGCTGTGCGAGCGCACCTTAAAGATCCCCAGGTGGTTGAAATTACTCCGTAGCCTTCCACTACGACTCCTCTTTCTCCCTTTCCACTTTCACTCCCAACTTCCTCCCTTCCCTTACGGCGCGGTTGAGGTGTCCACAGAAAACAAGTGAGACAGTTACAGCGCCTTTCCCTTCCTATAAATCAGTCAAATCAACCATCGAAGCGCCCCGCCAGGGTGGTGCAGTGGTAAGACGCCCGACTACTGTGCCGGAGTACCCGGGTTCGATCCCGACCTCGGCGGCTGCGTTTCGATGAAGGCGAAACGAAGAGGCGTCCGTGTGCTGTGCGATGGCAGCGCACGTTAAAGATCCCCAGGTGGTCGAAATTACTCCGCAGCCCTCCACTGCGGCTCCTCTTTCTCTCTATCCACTTTCACTCCCACCTTCCTCCCTTCCCTTACGGCGCTGTTCAGGTGTCCACAGCTGCAAGTGTGACAGATACTGCGCCTTTCCCTTCCTATGAACCCCCCCCCCCCCCCCCCCCCTTAACCATCGAAGGCCGGTGTCTCCATACTGTACGGCGGCGAGCTTTATGGAGACCCCCTAGTGTCAACTGAGGAGTGCGACAATCAGCGCGTCTTTCTTTTCCTGTTAACCTATGTACAATTGTTTTATTCCGCTATTTATTTTATAATTTTCGGTGGGTGGGTGGATGGATGGATGGATGGATGGATGGATGGATGGATGGATGGATGGATGGATGGATGGATGGATGGATGGATGGATGGATGGATGGATGGATGGATGGAATATTGGAGCGTCCCCTTTGAAACGGGGTCGTAGCAGTAGCTATCATGCTCATTTTTCTCCATATATCGTAATTATGGATTTAGAATGGTTAACTAAACCAACATTCTATTTATTAAATTTTGCTCCTACATTACAAACATTATGTCACTTCTCTGCTTTTAAGCCGCCAATCTTCCAGCCGTTTTTTGCTAGTTTCCACCGCCGGTTTATTCACCCGGCCACTGTTATCTCTAAACCACAGAGCTTCAGGAACAGTGATTGCGCCTGCATCAACCTCCGGATGGATACCATTGCATTCGAGTATAATATGGTCAATTGTTTCACTGGAGTTTCCACATACAGCACATGTGTCATCTCCATTGTTAAATTTCTTTTTGTAGCTGCGTGTTCTAAGGCACCCTGATCTAGCTTGGGAAGTAGGGCACTGCCTCTTGACTTATCAAAGAAGTTATCAAAAGTGGAAGCGAAAAACAAGGCGCCCTCTACTGTGCAATGTCAGTTGCTTGTTTGTTCTTTGTTGGGACTGGGGCAAAGAAAAAAATTAGGGCAAATGACACTCTCGTCTCAGAATGATGACAGCGATGCTGGGTACATATGGTTCGGCTACGTTATCCGTGATTATACTTCAAGATTCGTCATTTCCCACAGTCACCGCCAACCACATTATTTTGCGCCATGTGCTGGGGATTCAGATGTTCGCTCAGCCCGAGGCGCTCACGCTTGACATGACGCTTAATTGATATACAATGACGCCGGAGGGAGCTTGCAACGATCAGAGTCCCCTCCGCTTCCGGTCGTTTACCGCCGCTTTGTGAGCAGGCGAAGTGCAGACGGCATCCCGACTAAGAGCGCTGTGCCCGAGAACAAGTGGTGCGGCGCGCCGAACGAAATACGGGCGCCGGGTGCGTGGCCCCGTTGCATGGAGTTGGACGCTTTCGATCCAGCGCCACGTCTACGACCTTCTTTCACCATGTTTGACTATCCGTATAACTTTTGCTATCTTACTGCCTATCATAGATTGTACGCCTTGTTTATTTGCCTCAATGCATCAATGCATTGCATCAATGAATTCTTGGCTGAAAACAATGTGCTTACAGAGTTTCAGCATGGTTTCGAAAAGGGTTATTCGGCTGTAACACAACTGGTATCCGTAATTAATAATTTTGCGTTATCCCTCGACAATAATGGACAAATAGATTTAATATTTTTAGATTTCACCAAAGCGTTTGATAAGGTACCGCACGACAAATTAATATTTAAACTAAGAATGATTGGCATACCTGACATTTTTGTACACTGGATTGCTGCTTACCTCACTAAACGAACGCAGTACGTTAAAATTGGCGAATGCAGCTCGGCCATTTTTCTAGTCACGTCAGGGGTGCCCAAAGGTGGTGTTCTGGGTCCCCTGTTATTCCTGATATATAATAATGACATCGTGAATGTTGTGAGTTCAGGTGTTCAAATCAGACTGTTTTGTATAAAGATGTAACAACTCCACATGATCGCATTGTCCTTCAAAATGATTTAGGCAACATATTAAATTGGTGCAGTGAATGGGGGATGTTGATAAACCTTGACAAATCAGTATTCCTCCGTGTTACTCGTAAGAAAGCCCCGCTTGTTTTCTCTTACTCCCTTGGTTCTTCACCACTGCGCAGTACTAACAGCTACAAATACTTGGGTGTTACCTTAACTTCTACTCTGTCCTGGAACTTACATATTAACACTATCTGCTCCTCTGCCTTCCGCAAACTCTGTTTCTTGAGACACAAACTAAAAAATTCACCCCCTTCCGTAAAGTTACTCTCTTACATCTCTTTCATTAGACCTAAGCTAGAGTATGAATGCATAGCATGGGATCCTCACACTAAGTCAGATATCAAGCACCTTGAGAAAATACAAAGAAAATCAGTTCGGTTTATATTTAATAAATTCGCTAGGTTTGACTCACCCTCTCAAACGATGACAGATAATTCTATTCCCACACTTGAATCCCGCAGAAAACAGCTGAGGCTAGAATTCCTTTCTCTCCTGATAAATAACAAGCTTGCAATAAACCAGTCCCCTTATACATCTCCTGCATCAACACGCTATACGAGACATCATCCTGACTCTCTGACACCCTATTATGCTCGAACTAACACGTTTATGTTTTCCTTTTTCCCTCGCACAATATCAGATTGAAACACTAACTTACAGATGGCTACGCATTGCGATTAATGTTGTATAATTTCTTATTACTTTTCGTTGTTGTTCTTTGCTCTTTTTTGTACGCAACTATGCCCCTCTGCTTGGACCCAAGGGTCTGCAGTTTGTAATAAATAAATAAATTGGTTAATATTGGCTTTGTGTTTACACTTGTTGTAACGTTTTCTGTTTGCATACTCTTTGTACCTTACTCTTGTTCCTTTTAATTCTTACCTTGTGTCCTCCCTGCTGGTAATTGAATGATTTTTAGGTATTTTTCGCACTCTCCTGATTCACCAATGGACCGACACATGTGAACCCTACATGGGCAGACCAAGACCAGCCTAACAATTTCCGTTGTTTATCACTGGCTCTGAGGTCAAATGTTAGTATAAAGCGGCCCCTGTGCCTCCACGATTACGCCTGGCAGCCGTTGACTGAGCAGTTTGGGACATCATTTCGGTCTGTAGTCGTCATTAGACCCCCCAGTATCAACGAACACTCAGCCATCAGTACGTGCAAGTGTTTATTTTAGTACTGTAATTCATTCGTGTTGAATTTGGCCATGGATATTTGCAATCGCTTCAACCATGCTCCCTTTTACTACGCCTACGTGATTTGCCCACCACAGACAAGGCTTCGGTGGCGGTGGGCGGACAAACCACGCACGCCGCCTTCGAACTCTGTCGAAGCAAGTCTAACGCGACGGCGGGCTTCAGAACGGTAAGGTAAGCACCTTCAGGACCGCGTTCAAGACCGCAAAGTGCGTCATCGTCGACAAAATCAGTATGATGTCGGCGGACAAGCGCGACGCGATCAACGTGCTCCTTTTATTAACCACGGGGTTACGTCGCGCCCAGTAGGGCATCTGTGGTTGTATTGGATGTCGTCCGTTTCGTCAGGGGGCGCCAGGCGTCCATGGGTGATGTCATTACTGCGACTACATGCGGCTGCGCACGATCCCCGGAAAAACCTCCGGCTGAAAGCAGCATCGCTGTTAATAAAGGAAAGTACGCGGGCCTACCAACAGGCTCTATAGCTGAGTAACCATTGCTGCTTCGAGCGAACAAAGAAAGAAAGAAAGAAAGAAAGAAAGAAAGAAAGAAAGAAAGAAAGAAAGAAAGAAAGAAAGAAAGAAAGAAAGAAAGAAAGAAAGAAAGAAAGAAAGAAAGAAAGAAAGAAAGAAAGAAAGAAAGAATCCGCCATAGAAGTGAGGGAAGTGCAACGACAGCATGCCCAACACATACAGATACACCAATAGCAAGGAGCCTCCACCGCAAAGGGCGAAGCCAAAGCCCCGGGATTCCGGGAGCGGTAAAATAATCTTAGGTGGTCTAAAGAAAAATCTACTGCGTAGTTAACTCCGGAGTCTCTCACAGCCTGAGTCTGTTAGGGACATTAAACTCCATAAGCCAAACTAAATCATTTGCTATAAATTCGAGAGGCACGTTAAACATCCCCAAGAGGTCAAAATTACTCCGCACCCTTCCACTATGACTCCTCTTTCTCTCTTCCTTTCTTTCTTTCCACTTTCATTTACACCTTCTTTACGGAGCGATTCAGGTGTCCAAACTAAATTTACGTTAGATACAGCGTTTTGCTTCCCTGTAAACCGATTTATTTATTTAGTTATTTTGTTTACAGCAAAGGAAAGGAACAGTGTATGTCGCGTTTTCCGTGAACAGTTGAACCACGCCGTAAAGGAATGGTTTGGTTTGGTTTGTGGGGTTTAACGTCCCAAAGCGACTGAGGCTATGAGAGACGCCGTAGTGGAGGGCTACGGAGTAATTTCGACCACCTGGGGATCTTTAGCGTGCACTGACATCGCACAGCACACGGACGCCACTTCGTTTAGGCTACTCTTGGGAGAAAGAAAGGCGCAACATCCGTCCTCACTCAGAGCTATTCGGACCCAGCAACGCAAAATCCGAAACCCAAGTTGTAGAGCTTACTCTCAAAAACCCAGTAAATCGTGAGGCACGAACCGTCACCCACGAACACGACTAAAGAAAATGACCAGGTGCTGGCCAGCTCCAAAAGCTCAATATTTAAACATGAAATGCTTCTCTATCTTGACACGAGGGCCTTCTTGAAAGAGCGCTTACCGTGAGTCGGTTGGCTTCGGCACCTGCGACTGCTCCTTGGTAGTCAACCACCTGCGATATACGTTCTTCTTGTATTAACCTGAATATCTAGTGACATTACAGTACATATTCGATGCTTGTCGGGATCCTTGACTGCCCAAACCCTTCTTACGAGACAAAAAATAATGGACCCCTGCGTTTTATGCCATTCAGCGCAAAAGCGCAAGCTGCTGCGCTAGAGTGGTCTAGGAGTTTTACAGGAACGAGCCCATCTATATGGATCCGGTTGCGCCGTGAGGACAGCCGTGAAATTTGAGGTTCAGTGGAAGCAGCGGAGGCCAACTAGAAACGAGAACACCGCAGCTGCAACCGTGTTGCTTAAAGGATGCAATGTGCGGATGGGGGAGTGGCCAAATAATTCAAGCTTCTACACAAAATGCACCTTAACGGCTGCCGAGGAGTTTTTTAAGGTGTCTCGCCAAAATAGGTGGAAGTACGTCATGTTTTTAAGTCCCCATATATTCTCCGCTTTAAACGGTTATAGCCAGATACATTTCTGCATTTCTATATTGTCGCGTGAAGGCGACAGTACCGTGCGCCTAGATCAGACAGGGGTAGTAGCACTGAAACCGACTCTTTACTGGGCTGACTTGCACCCGCAGAAGAACTTAGCGATTCGGTGGCGGCGATAGCAACACGCAGGCACGTCGGCCATCGAACAGCGAATGCCTGTTGCACTCATCAGTGCTCAGTTTAAGGCGTAGGAAGAAGCATCCATATAAAAACGGAAAAGATGACCACAGCAACCTGGAACATTTTGAAAACGGACGCGAGTGCCTGGAATCATTGGGGATGCCTCTCAGCGCGTCTTGCGCGACCAAAAGAAATGATAAAGCCGCATATCCCGACAACGAGCACGAACAAAGAGTACAAAATCATTACGTGCGCTACAAGCACAGTGATAAGGTCGACGCATTCTGGGGGCTGTTGAAAAACAACAGATAAGCATTTGAATGGTTCGCGGCAATACCATTGAAAGCAGCCATGATGCCCCCCTTGTGTACTGAAAGCTGCCGTTATATATATATATATATATATATATATATATATATATATATATATATATATATATATATATATATATATATATATATATATATATATAACCTGTGTGTATGCATGTATGTATAGTTGATCACATTACCTCATTCGCCTGTTTCTTCCGTGCACGAATATACTCAGAGTCGTTGTAAAAGGGTGGCTCTGTTGTGGTCGTAGGCTTCGATGTTGTCGGCGCTGGGGAAGTACCGTACATCTTGCGATATAACTGAAACGAAGTTGTAAGGACACCAGGGTAAGAAAGTGGTGTTAAAAGCTAGAAACGCTGTTCCTAGTACCCCCAGTTGAGAGCAAATTGGTCTAGTTCATGACTTTAGTCCAACCTGCGCCGAACTTAACAATTATGCTAAACACAAAGACGGCATTGGGCATTCCAGTTCTGCACAACTTGAGCTATACTTAGTTATTTGTAAAAAAAAAAAAAAAACATTCAGCGCAAATAATAGACAACTACCTGCTTTATTAACCATTTAATCTATTTATCATTAGGCCGGAGCCTACAGTTGAACGTAGGTAATGTCAAACCAAGCGTGGAAGTTCTAACTATACCAACAAGTTTTATTTATTTGCTCTAGAACCTGTTACAGAACGTTCGCCGCATTTGTATCTACCCTCCGCAAACATCGCTTTCCCTAGATTGCCGAAATTTTCTATTAGATTCATCGTCTTTTTACCCAAAAGTAAGAAAATAAAAAACATTCGACTGAGTTGTTCCTGGGGCAAGCAGGTGACAGCATTGGATCGTATGTAGAAAATTTCTTGAATTGAGGGCGTTCAACAAATTGCTGTGTGCATGAACATCTAAGTTAAATACATGCAACACTTCTAGTTACGTGGCTGGTATCTGTAGAATGTCGCCGCTTAAGTTAATCATTGAGCTGTTCATCTTTTAATGCAGGGCATATTTACTTACGTCTAAAGACTTTTCTGCCGACTCCGTGGTCGTTATAACGTACGGTTCTATCGCAAGGGCCTGTAAGTGACAGAATGTATAAAAAATCAAAACACTATGGACTGCTTACACGCTCATTACCGCGATAGCAACTGAAAAGCGGTTTCTGAAGTATACCAACCTGACGGCTCGCTTTATAGCCGATTACATTGAAGTAATGCGCAAATGTCCGTCCTCAGTCCGATTTTGGGACTTCTAAGCTAGCGGCAAAGCTTAGAGATAGGGCAGCGCACCGAGCTACGTAACAGAAAAAAAGAGGACGAGGGAAACGCGATCAGGCTACAAGAGAGTGGCTAAGAATTGAGAAGGCACATTACTATATATCAGCATAAATTTAGATAACGAACTGAATTTGAGCTGAAAAAAAAATGATATGGCAAATATACAAGCAATCATTTTCCTTGAGCGACGCAATGAGCTGTAACTAAACAAAGCGATCAAAGCGGCAAAGGAAAATTGTGGCGCAGCTTGACATTCGTAAAACTGCTGTGACACGGTGGCCATGGTCGGCGGAAAACTAGCCCAAATGCCTATGAGTGGAAGAGGCCTTTCAGTTGTAGCAGAGGAAGATTGGTTAAACCAATGCCGGGTGTGACGATGACGACGACGATGATGATGATGATGATGATAAAATGAATAAAATAGGCACCGTGCAATGCGAATTCGACGAAGCTTTTTTTTCTTTGTGATAAGTGCTAACGACAGCATTCACTGCCTGCACATACAAGTGGCCATTCATGAGGTAATTTAAAGCCCCATCCTGGGTGCCTGTTTATGCTTTATATCTAAAAAAAAAGGGGGGGGGGGGAGATTTGATTAAGATTAGAGTGTGTATTGGGTACGTGCGTAAAGCAGGCGTGAGTCCATAGACTCCCGTGCGACAGTAAGCGATACATATTCGATGCTGACAGTCAGTCCAATACATTCACGAAGTTTCTTTGCAGTACCTATAAACTGTGTCAAAAACGAACGGTATTCAGTACATCGGAAGGCATTCACCACGACACTCTCGCCTTTCTACGTTATTTCCCTGATCTAGCAGACACTGATATATATAATTACCTTGAACAACACAGGAAATAGATTGCGTGTAATGGGGAAGCTATCTTTGAGTACTTGTTGCCCGCTAGTTAAGGACAAGTGTGTGGACGGTGCTCTTACGTCCATAATGGTCATGTTCGCCGAGGCGATACCGATGGCTGCGTCCAGGGAACAGTCGATGATGCCCCACAACCACGCACTCAGTATCAACCCGGGGTGGTGCTACAAAGGACAAGAGTAGAACGATGAGGTTTCAAATGTGGCAGTCGATGTGTGGCCAATCTTCAGAGAAGGCGCTTAGGGCAATGTCTTATGCTCGGTGCATCGCAAAGTAAGGGACAGGCAAAAGGGATCGGCCGTTAGTCCAAAAGTTCTGAAGCTGCTCCTATAGAGGGCACATTTGGGTTTAAATTTAAATTCAAATATTCCTTTGTGAGCTCAATTACGCACAGCATAACACAGTCGTTTCAGTGAAATCTGTAGAAGTAGCAGTAGCAGAAGTTTTAACAGCAGAGCATGGGATTAGTAAGCGACAAATACTGACGCTAGGTAGTGGTTCTCTTTGTGTTTTACCTCATGACTCAATGCCACGTGCTCGCTCACATTATCACATTATCAGTGCAAGCCACTCTGTCACTGATAATGTGATTATATTACCTATAGCTGCCACACTTTGATAGAAAACCTTATGTTCGCGTCGGACAATTTTCATCAAAAGGCATTCAAAATCCTGAGTGGCCGTAAATATCGTATTTCATGCACACACCACCAACTTGAAGAATATTTAAAAAAGCAACAAACAATGACGAAGGAAATAACCCAACTCCAGCTATTAAGACTTGTTGGGGGAACGCAATTGCTAATTAACTACTCCACACACCTGCATCTCGATAGCTGTGTAATGCGCAATAAAATATTCAGAGCTAGCGCAGCTTACACATTTGTGTAATTTGAACGCCCTTCTCCTATTTACAAAGACTTCTCCCTCGTAGGCTTCTGTTTTATTTCAAGATTAAAACCTGCATTGTTTATCGCTGCGAGAAGGAGTGAGCTCTGGTAACTCTCTGCCTGAGAGCATTGTTTTCTTTCCTTTTTTTTTATCTTGGGACATCTACGAAGCTGAAATATGAGATTTCATGCCCGCGTCATGCTTCGCCAAAAGAAAAACCTTTCTTAGTTCACTCACTTGTTCTACCCCGGCGTATAAGATGTAATCGAACACAACGCTGATGGCTGCAAGAGAGCTCAGGAAGACTGTCGAGTCTCTTCGGCCCACTGTATTTAGAAAAACAAATGAGAATAGGAAAACAGCAAAACAATAGGCGCTAATAATAGAAACTGATCAAAATACATTTCGCACAAGTGGAAAAATAAAATCGATAATTCCAAAATATATTCTTATAGTCGACGCCTCTTTAGCCACGCTCTGTTGTACTTGTCACTGGACGTACAGTGTATTCACTCTTCGAGACAGCAGCGTGTCGAATATATGTTTGCCAGCGGTGCGCACAACCTTGCCCGATTTCCTGCGCAGAAAGTCTGTTTCTCTTTACCACATGTATAGCGTGTGCGAACTGAAGCCCAGGCTCGTATCGCAGAAAATAAATTGGCTGTATATTTTTTTACATCTCCTGCGCATAGCCTGCAGGAGAAAACAATACGACAGATGTTAAAGAGCAACACACAATGATTTGCTAACATTTTGATTTTAGATCGCGCTGCACTCCTCTTGATTTGTTGTTCTTGGTTTTCTAACAAGATTTTACCAAATAAAAAAACAAACATTCATAAAACCGCTAAACGGCAAAAACCGAAAACCGAAGATGAAGACGGCTTTTGACCAAAATGAGGGCAAGAAATGACGTTGTGGACGCTATCACGAAACCACTAGTGAGTGCGCTGGTTTGCTAAACTGGCCACAAGTGATAACTTCAGCCTTTCTTCGTCTAAACTGACCAATGTTCAAGTTACAAAATTTATTCTTATGCGAACGAACAAAGATAATCTAGGATGCTCACGACTCCCAACGCCTTCATTTAACGAACAAAATATTTCATTGCGATAAGAAACATTTCACAATTTGCGCTGCAACGAAGCATCTCCAGTACGCGAATGTTGGCTCACATTACAGAGAAAAGCGTGCCATAAACGCATCGGTAAAACAAGTAGACTCAAATATTAAATAAAAAATACTCGAGTTTCTATAAACCCTTAAATACCCAAAACTTTACGCTGTTTTTAAATGTTTAAGTAACATTTTAGGCTGCTAATGAGAAGCGTTTTATCCATGGTGTGAGAAAAAAAAAAAGTGCTCTTATTTGCAACTGCACACCAAAACTTTTCCCGACGATCGTTGTTCTCAACAACCTGAAGTTGACAACGCATTGTCAGGTTATGTAGATGCAATCCTGAGTTCTTCAGTCCTCGTCAGACGCACTTTAAATCAGACACACCAGTCTACAACTTCCTGCTATCATGCTGATATCACCTCATCATATTTTTTTTTTTTTGTCCTGCAGTCAGCCTAGTTCACTGCATGTTTTAATAACAATGTTCTGAGGAGGAATCTGTTAATGCGATTTTATGCAATTATGTCCCCAGTGTCCTGTCGCACGACGCATAGCAGCACAAATATTACAGTAGAACGAATTTTCAGTAATTTCATCTCATCAACGCCGGAAATTGATGTCGAGAAAAAAGGTCACAATGAAAGTATTTCACGCATGTCTTCTTGTCTGGTAATGCGCAACAACCTTTGACACACTTCTTTGGTTACAGCGTCCTCCTCTTCGTTTTAACTGGACCAGAGAGGCAGGAAGTATTTCTTGGCCAGGGAGAACTGGGAGGAATTCAGGCTGTTGACAATATCCAAGAACGTGCTAAAGGTTGCCAGTCTCACACTTGACTGGAATACATTATTTGAACGTCCGGCATTTTCACGTGTTCAGTGGCGCTCCATAGAAAGTTGAAAGAGCAGCAGGTACGGAAATCGACAAGTCGGGTGACCATAACTACGCATACAGCGAAGTGACGGGACAGAAAATTTGTTTCAAACAAACGCGAAGGATTGCTTAAACATTCTTCTTAAGAGTAAGACACGAAAAAACAAAACAGAAAGCTATTTTTTATAAGTGCCAACGACAGCTGACACTCCCGATCTCAAAGTGAGAAATGGAATTCAGGAGGAAGAGTGCTAATAATACTAGGTGTATAGCCTGTATGAACAGCACAATTTCTGTTTATGACTACATCCAAATTCATTTTGACGAGCAATGAAGGCGCACTTACTGTACTTGTCGAGGTTCTTGACGTCGGGCATCACACTCTCGATGTCTTTCCTGATGCGCTGCGCGTCCGGAGGCAGGAGGTCGTGGTAGCGAATGAACAGGTATATCAGGTTGAACATGTTCACGCACTTTACGGGGGAAAAATAAGAGGGCAAATATATAATGAATCTGATCTCATGAAACAATGTTGGAAATACTGAGTTGGAGCAATAGTTAGACGGGAAATAATGCTACTCCACCCCCCCCCCCCCCCCCCAAAAAAAAAAAAGGAGCTATCATAAAATGTTTTCAACTCACAAATGTGATCTTCGGTTTATCCTATAAAATAATAAGCATTATCAAGACATTTTCTGATTGCTACGAAAGTTAGCCTATGCGTAAAATTAATTTATGGGTGCCAATAATGTTGTAGTGTAGAGCACAGCCGTGACAAAATAGCCTTATTAATGGCAACTAATTGCATGCAATCTTTTTCATTCGAACGCTAGTTCTGTGACTTTAATGGCCCGAAAATATTTAAACCGATGGTTTTGCATGTCATCTGTGCTTTTTTACATGGGCAGAGAAGGAAAATGGCCTGAAGAAAAATGTCAATACCCCCAATGGTTCCGAAAAAAAAAAAAAACATGGCGGGAAAACAATACCTATGAGTACATAGCCTGAAGAAACATACGGCCCTAAACTATTGTACAAAGAAGTTAAAAGATCGTTAAAAAGCGAATTGTATTCAGTGCCGAGAGATAAATTTCACGATCCATCTTCTGGGAAATACATGAATTCTGGAGACAGCGTTGCATGGCCCCGGCTGGGCCCAGCGTAATCACCATGGTTCTTTCATTCTCCGGAATTCACTCTGTCAATGCCTGTGCACAGTTTCCAAGAAAGTGCGTTTCGCCACTTCGGCCAATCATATTCAAGAGGAAAACTTAGGGCTTAGACGAAGACGGGACCAGAGCAGACACGTGAAGGACAAGTGAGTGAATTGTTGCGCCGCTGAGGTAGGCCATATGGTTCCCAGCTTCCTGTTCCTGACCTCGGAATGACCTGTTGTCAGTGTCTTTCGACTACAGGGGAGAAATATGAGTCCCACTTCTGTAACGGGAAAAGTTTCATGTGTTACCCTTAACGCTACCACGATTTTAACTGGTTTACCTGTCTACAGCTTCCGCAAACACACCTTTAAATAAATAGCCTAACAGACCTATATTCAAGACTCGATCGTAGAACTCACTGCGTTAAATGCCGCGAAATAATTTCTTCAATTGGCAACTAAACATCAATATTTGTTGCACTGTAACCAGTACACTGCCCAAAATTCAAACTCGGCACCATATTTCATTTGGAGTCAGTATAGTTGTGAATGTTCACGTAACCTCCGAAGACACAAGTTATCAACGTTTTTCGAAATACGCTTTTTTATGTGACCTGTTTTATCGAATGCCCCAAAGCCTGCCGCCATCAAACCATGGTTCTAAACATTACTGAGCACAAACCGGACTGCGAACTGTGAAATCTATATATTGCAATCGAAATTCCCATCCAAACAGCCTCAGACAAAGTTAGTGGCAACTGCAGCCACTGGAATCCTGCATTCTGAAGATTAGAACTATCAGCAAACTCAGGTTCTGGCTAAATCTTGCTATCTTGAAATCTATGGCTCCACTCTTTCACACTTTTCATACAGAACCACTTCTTCCAGGGCCCTTTTTCAATTTCCTCTTTTATGTGCAGTCATAAACAAAAGCTTGCAGAATATGGGTTCGCAGAAAGAATATACCTCTATGTGAGCGAGCCCTGCCGCGGTAGTGTAGTGAATTCCCGACTACTGTGCCGGAGTGCGCGCGTTCGATCCCAACCACCAGCAGCTGCATTTCGATGGAGGCGGAAAGAAGAGGCGTCCGTGTGCTGTGCGATGTCATTGCACGTTAAAAATCCCGAAGTGGTCGAAATTACTCCGTAGACCTCCACTACGGCTCTTTTCCCTTTCCACTTTCAATCCCACCTTCCTCCCTTCCCTTGCGGCGCGGTTCAGGTGTCCACAGAAACAAGTGTGACAGATACAGCGCCTTGCCTTTCCTGTGAGGCAATTATTATTATTATTATTATTATTATTATTATTATTATTATTATTATTATTATTATTATTATTATTATTATTATTATTATTATTATTATTATTATTATTATTATTATTATTATTATTATTATTATTATTATTATTATTATTGTGGTCGTTGTTTTGATCAAGCAAAACAGGTAAACAACAAAAATCAGCTGCGGTTGAACTCTGATTAAACCTGGATGGAAGCAGCACCTTCTTTTGCCTACTACATTATTCCCCTATCACACCCTATCAGTGTAGGGTGCTACAATATTGGGCACATTTAAGCTTAGCCTTTAAGGGTATGACGCGAAAGGGTAAGCTACCAGCCCACATATAAAAGTCCCTCTTTAACCAGGCCGTATGGACGTGCTGGTCGATTCTGATATCACACTCTCATATGAAAGGAGCAGCCCGACTTGGTAGCTCCTGCCAGCCGTAATGTCAGGCAACCCTACGCCCAGTTAGTGCTCGACCATGTCGGCTGCCAGCTACCGCCTGTCCGTGTCATGCTCTAAGGCTTGACCTTCAAGTTGCTCAAGGGCAAACCGACTCTAACGCTTAAGACTCGAGCTGGCGGGAGTAGTGAAGCTTCCGCTTCGAAAAGCAATGAAGCCTATACGTGCTGCAGCGAATTCCATCGACTGACAGAATTGCAGCTGAACGACCACCGAGGTAGCACAAAAATAAATGCCATTTCGCAATTCATTACCTAACAAACTTTTTCCATAATATGATCATGCCGTTTTCTGTTTACTACTTCCTCAGTGAAGAAATGAGTGCTAATCTCAATTAAAATTCGCTGGTAACTAACATACCCGAGTACCATATCAAGCCGAAAGAAATCTCTGCTAAATGCTGTCAACTAAACTAAAATGCAACTAAACAGCATTAAATGCTGTCGTCGCATAATAAAACGTTTTTCTTTTTTCATGCAGAGCAGTCATTTCAAAGATATCCGCGGTTTCTATGGGCTGCCACTTAAATCGGATAACTTTCTGAAGCCACGCCTGCGGTTAGGCATGAAATGGTAGCGCGTCAGTATCTGATCGTGGTCAATAGCGGCATCATAAATCCAGAGATATTATACATCTTATTGATGCCTTACAATATGCCGATAGAGCATTGTAAGCGCGATGGCGCATTTCATAAAAGCAGTAACACTATGTATTGATCAGTTAGACACCTTACGGCATTTTGAGCAGTAGATTCAAGCACTGCAAGCCGTTTCGATGCACATGGTAAAGAAGGTTTAATGTATTAAGATGTATATAGTCAACTTACAAAGCAGAAGGCGGCCAAAACTTTGATTTTGCCCGGAGTGTTGAGGAAGCACATCTCGCGACCTGGAAGAGAGTGACGGAGTCATTGACGGATTCGGTGTTGAAACAATGTGAAGAAAAGCGAGCCAAGCATTGGACCATATTTCATATTTTTTTAATATTTCCCTACACTCAAATGGATGTGCCGGCAGCGTGAAACAACTAAACAGCATTCGGTTAACGTCGATGCGGAAGAAACATACCGTCGCGGCATCAGCTAGTCTTCTTCTGTGTCTTCTTCACTCTGTCGAACGAACGGCAGAGTCCAGTCGAATGGAACTGTGGTTTCACGAGGTTTGGGAAATATACATTTAAAATTTAAAGGTATAGCACTGTTGTGTTCGGAGTGCTGTGTCCTCGTCCGTTCTGTGGTGACTGGAGCAGTGCGCGTTAATGGACAGGCCCACCCCTTTTCGAGGTTCGCCAGGAGGACTCGCCGCCTGCCTGCGCCCACTGAGGGACGCCCGGGCTCCTTCACCCTCCTCTAGTTCTGGGAAGCAAGAACATCCCCATCTTCGGCCTCCGTTCTTCGTCCGGCCAGTTCGGCCTACGCCTCGGCCGACGCTGGTCGCACCCTCTCGTCTGGTGAATAAACAAAGTTAACAGATTAACAGTAGCGCGTACGTCTTTTCTACATCGACGACGCGCAAACGCGACTGTGGCGACGAGGAAGTGGATTAAACCCGCGCTACGTAACGTCATTGACAAGCCAAATATCAAGGCAGAAGAAGAAGAAGAAGACAAGCCATGGCTACGCGAGGGTTAATACCAGAATTCAATTAATACCAGAGGAAGAACAAGAGTATAGAGGGAGTGGTTCCGCAGAGCACGCCGAAGGCAAACGAATACGGTGATCCTGTGATCCTGTCCGAAGGTGATCCTGTGCTAGCTACAGCCAAAAAAAGGCTACTCAAAAGCGGTCCTGGGAGTCCTCAAGGTGTTCGGTGCCTGGTGCTTCTTCGTGGTGAGGCCTTTCCACGTACAGGGGGGGTTTTGGTCAGGGTTCAGGCTAGCTTTATAGAATTTGGTAATGTAAAGGTTTCATTACCTTGCGCACAGGCATGTCTTTCACCTCCCCGGAAGGGGGCTCGGCAGATTGGTTCGCCAGCCTGCCGATTGAAAGCTTGCCTCTGCAATCATTTGCTAAAAATGGTGTCGATGTGATTCCTGTCGCACTCATACCGATAGGCGATGGAATGCTGAAAATGAAAAATCCGAAAACTATTCAGCAGCAACTCAAAAGTCTGACGGATCACTACCTTGATATCTCTGAGGTGCGACCTTTCGGGAGAAGAGGTATAGTTTGCAAATCTGCAAACATTAATTGTGTGTCAGATCTGCTAAGCTGGAGTTCTTTTACCTCGATTCCTGTCAAAGTCTATATTCCTGAACAGCTGGATTGCACTAAGGGTATTGTACGTGGAATGGATCCTGCATCTACTGCTCAAGAAATTTTGGAGGAATTTCAGGACTCAGGAGCTGGTGTTCTTTCAGTGTATCGCTGCTCTTGCATGGTGGCCGGAGTGCGTGTTGCTACAGAGTCACTTATAACAACTTTTGCCGGTCTCATGTATCCATCTGAGTTAAACATTTGACCAATTATTTATTGCATTGACCCGCTATGTCCTCGCCCCCTTCAATGTACCAACTGTTGGCGATTTGGACGCAGTGGAAGAGCGTGTAAGTCTGCGACAAGATACAGGGTGTTTGGGGAAGGACACTCTTCTAATAGCTGTACCACTGCAAAACCTAGCTGTTGTCTATGTTGTAACGAGCACTCGGCTGATGACGCCAGTTGTGAGAAACGTTCTCAGGAGCAGGCGTTACTAGAATTAATTCAAGAGAATCGTTGCTCTCGAGCAGATGCTTATGCCCTTTTGATCGGAAAAGGCACACTTATGCCAACTGTGTGCGCCCTTCTACCCCAGACTTTGAGGCCACGTTGTCTACCGCAATTGTGAAAACGGTTGAAAAAGCCCTTTCTGTCGTGGTTGACCGTATGCTTACCAGGGGCCGAATTACGGACTCCGCTCACAAGTTTGTGAGCGTGACGTCGAAATTACGAAGCCGTGACGCAGCCTTGAGACGTCAATCGTGACGAAGTACGAAATCGTCCAATTACCAGCGACTTTTAGCGTGGCTCCGCCCTAGTAGTCCCGATTCCTCGGCAAACGTTAATGCCACAGTGTGCCACAAAACTGAGCAGGGACCGCCTCCTAACTTTTTTTAACACGACGAAACTAATACGCAATTAATAAAACAAACAAAGATTTATTTTGGCAAGATACTATTTTTAGTATTGATTAACATTGAGCTCAAGTAGAAGCGTTCTTAGTTTTGTAGTTACACTTGCTATTAGGTAACTTTGTTTGCCGCGAGGGTGCGCCGGCGCCGTCATGGCGTGCACATGGCGGCCTGCAAGCAAACAGCTGATTCCCCGAGAAGGTGCTGCTATTTTTAGCGTCGTCGGTAATCGAAGTACCGTGCGGGTGCCATGAGCATGCTGAAAATCTAATAGAATGCAGTCGAAGTTCAGGGCCTGCAGCGATAAAATTTCATGGAGCGCTTGACACGGAAACGGACAAAGACAACTTGCGAAAGTGTTTTCGGTCGGCGCCTACTAGTATCGATGAGAAAAGTGCTGAAAGTGCAACGTGCAGGCTCCGTGGTTCTATTTGTTTCTCTTTAGGAAATACAAGACGACTGTGAAGCATGTAGTGTAGGCCAAAATGGAGCTCTGTTCTTGCATGATCATCTGTATGTATGTAGCTGGATAGTTTAGGAAAGAACATGATCATGGGAATGCTTCCACCCCTGCCGGGACTGAACCCGAAGCCTTCATTCACTGCAGTACCACCGTGACAGGGCTTTCGATGTAGCTTTCATTGTAGTGTGCTTTGTATTTTTTTTCTTTGTTCTCATGACTGAGTTGCTTTGTTTTTGAGCGATACCTTCTGCCCACACACCATTTGCTTGATGCATATGTGATGTTTTTGCACCAGTTTGTATACCTATGGGATTTTCTGCTTACGCTACAATCATTGTGAGCACTAAAACTCGCAATATTATGCATTCAATTTGTCAGCTTTACACTGTTTAGCATTAAGCAAATGCTTTCTATGCGTCCTAACGGTATATGCAGGCCTGTAGTCCTGAAAGGTTCACTAATGGAGACTACCCTATACAAACATTGTACATAGCACTACTTGTGTCATGTTTCTGCACTGTTAAGTGCCATACTTTGTTTCCTGCTTCTGAAATGTGCCAAACCTATGACAACTACTATGCAAGCCTGTAATCATTAAGCAACTATTCTTTTGTGTCATGCCTCTGAGTCGCAGTTTTATGCACAATACTTTCATTTCTTGTTTCTGAAGTGTCAGACCTGCGACGAGTACTGTGCCAGCATACAGGCTCTAAAAAATTATTCGCGTGCGTCTTCTCTGTATAGCACAATTGTGTAGCACGTGCAAATAACTGCCTGTGCTATTGCAGGCAGTTGGTTTCACTGTTGCATATTCAAGCGTGTGAAACGCTGCAGGAAAATAAAGGTCCACATTGGATACACGTGCTTCTAAAAAACTTCTGTGAGATTTTCCCATTCCGATAGGCATCACAATTGCTGCCTCGTTGTGAAACACTTTAATTATGTACTCAAACACATGCACACACACACAAACACCAATATGCACGGTTGTCAGCAACAGTGAAGGGGGGGGGGGGGGGGGGGGGTACGAAGACAAATTTGACTTGATAGATGAGGTTCGAGAAGATTCATCTTTATCGCAACAGGTTTCTGCCACAGACATTAAACGAGAAGGCGCTGCACTTGGCTGATGAGTTGGTCAGCTACGTGTGGTATATCACAGCCGATTGTTGTGCTGGGATTGACGCCGTAGCTGCTGCCACACCATGGGCATGCTCTGCCAGCCAGCTCTGGTGGCAGGTTCTGTGGAACAGGCTCACAACATGATTCTGTATGGCTTTTCTCGAGTGGTACGCATGGCAATAGTGATCCCACTTCGAAGTAGCCGGTACATAGATGTGACCCTTTCTTGACCAAGCCAGCTGCACCCTCCTCGTCTGCAGGCAGGAAGACATCCAAAGAAGTTATGCAACACGGCACATGCTACACGCTCTGGCTGGTAGAGGAGCGTCTAGTATTTTTGCAAGCACTGGAAGCGGCTCTTCAGCATGCCTATGTAGTTATCCACCATTAACCTTGTGGAGGTGTATGCCTTGTTCTATAACCGTTATGGAGAGTCCGGACCGGGATGCCATGGCACTGGCAGCCATGTCTCCAACAGGTGCCCCTTTCACCAGCATAACCAAAAATGGCACGCTGTTAAGCACATTATTCGTCGTTGTCGACCTCAACAGCCTCATAAACTTTAACAGCCTTGCTGACACAATGGAAGAGTCGCATCAAGTAGCTCATTGCCAGGTTTTGCTGACGATGACATTCATGAGCGTGCAGACAATGAATGATTGAACGTTTCAGCAGCACTGCTGTAAGGACAGCCTTGCACTTCATATCGGTATAAATGGTGCCCTATTCCTACTCAATAAAGGCATCAAACACACGCATTCCCATCTTCGTTTCTTACGTAGGCATTTCAACAATGTACGACGTGTTTTACGCTCCAGCTTTTATAAAAGCCCAATAACGGCAATACATGTGAGGCATGTGGAGCCTACCGTAACTTATCTTGCAAAGAGCAGCGCGGCTCACTGTCGTGAATTCGACGTCTCGCAGAAGGCCTGCCTCGGCCTGTGTCATGCCTGTGTGCAGCCGAGAAGGCCACCAGAAGAAAGCATCATGCCAAGATCCCACGTAGGAAGGTTCATGGCCCAAATCATGTTGGCATCTCATATCTGAAAACAGGGACATCACAAGGCTACTCGCAGACGCCCGATGGGCCGTCGGCAAACCCGACGACGCCTGGTATGCTGCCGTGACGAAGGAAGCCTTTCTTCGCCGCCGTCCTAGCTGCACGCCGCAAACGCTTTCGAACTGTCGGCTGCGCGAGGTCGATGTTCGCCTCGTTGCCAGTAGCGACTTGGAAGCCACTAGCAGCTCGGAAAAAGCGCAGTGCACACATTATCTGTCGCCGCACAGACAGCGCACTCGGCCGCACACACCTATCTCACTTCATCGCGTCGCACAGTCACTGTGCTATATCCTTCTCGAGTAGCAACATGCGTCGAAACATCTCGCCCGGCACGTCAAACAGTCTTCGTACACCGTCCTTCGCCGATGATCGCGTCGGGGCGCCGCCGCTACCGCCTTACGAGAACGCCGGCCGCCGCATATATCGGCGCCATTTTTCCTTTGTGAGCGGCTCGCGTCGCTCACAACCCCCACTCACAATTCACCCGTAGCCAACGCCATCACTTCAAGTGTGTTCATGACGTAAACAGCAGACGTCGATGACTTAAAGAAAGGCCACTCCCGCCATGTTGCCGCTGGCCAATAGGAAGATTGTGAGTGTGAGTGTGATTGTGAGTATGAGCCGTCTGTAATTCGGCCCCAGCTTTACTGAAGCCTTTTCTGGTAATGTTGGTAGCCAGTCATGTCATCGTGCCCACCTCAACCTGTGCTGACTCCAGCATCTATTTTATCTCAAACCTGTGCTGAAAGTTTAAATGCAGATTCTCCTCTAGAGCTGGCTCGAATGCACCCTATCGACAGTGTCCCTGTAAGCATTTCTCGCAAAAGTATTTGCTCTAATGATGTTGAAATGGCATGCCCTACTCAGAAGCGCCGTGCTTCTAGCTCACCCTCTAAGTCCTCCATTTTCCATACCAAAACTAAAAAAGGGCCTTCCAAAGTTTTACAGCAAACCGATGTGTTAAAAGAGGCTGTTGTGGCCTCAATTTTAGATACGTAATTATGCCAGGTGTACAAGTTCTGCAGTAGAATTGTCTCTCTATTGTATCTTCACTTCCAGATTTATATCTTCTCCTTTCAACACATAAGCCAGACATAGTGCTTTTGCAAGAAACTTTGCTCTCCCCCGCAAAGTCATTTACCTTAAAGAAATTTCATGTTTTCCGCGCCAATCGAATAAACGGTAGGGGAGGTGGCTTATTAACTTTGATATCGTCAAAATTATGTCACCGGGCAAAAATAACAACAACAATAATGAATCCTGAGTGTGAGATTTTGGCTGTAGATATCACAATGCCGCATTGTGGCCCTGTCACAGTCGCTAACGTCTACTGCCCCACAGGTGTACGTAGCACAGACTATTTTGACAGATTACTTACAAATTCTAATAGGGTCGTTATTGCAGGTGATTTTAACTCGCACCATACTCTTTGGGATAACTACTCCGTCGCATGTGAACAGCTGTTATGGACGTGGATGTCGGTAAATGCTGTGCGCTGCTGCAATTCTCGGGCTATAACCTTCATGCACGGAAACTCGTGATCTGTCATCGATTTATCCCTGGCAGCAGGTGGGATAGGTATAGGAGGATGGTCAACAGTAGACAGTGGTACATCTAGTGACCACTTTCCAATAACATTTACTATCATGATGAGCACAACACGAGATAGCACTTTTGACCGTAAACTAGTAAACAACGCCAAATATGCAGCTTCGCTACGCTCCTCCCTCAAATCAAACCTTTGTTCATGTAGGACCGACAAAGCACAAAAGGTATTTTCCTCAATTGCGAATGCTACGGTAGATTCCCAGTTCACTGTGCGGTCTGCAGTAAACAATAAGTCGCCATCCCCATGGTGGAATGACGCGTGTGAGAAAGCCTTCCGCCGTAGAAAAGCAGCATGGAAAAGCCTTTCTTTTAACTAGAGCCCAGTAAACTGGATAGACTACAAATTTTGTTCGGCTTCATTTAAAAGAGCCATAGCGCAGGCAAAGGACGAGTACAACGAAAATTTAAATACTCATTTGTCAAACCCTAAGCACAGGAAGGCTTTGTATCGTTCCATGGAACGAAATAGAAACTCGCACCTTTCTCAGTCATTATGTTCAGTAGTGTTGTCCCCACAGGAGGCAAATGATGAGTTGGAACAAATTGCACAAGGGCTAGCATTACGTTTCCAGGAGAAGTGCAGAGTTGCCTTGCACGCTCCCATTTCCTGCTCAGACTATGTTGAGGTTGATAGGTCAGAACTCCTATCTGTGATTTCTTCCATTCAAAACTCGGCTCCAGGTTGGGACGGGGTTACGGTAGGAATGCTCAAAATTTTAGCAAATGAATTCACTCAGAATCTCCTGGATCTGGTTAATGAATCATTAGAATCTGCATGGCTGCCGCACGTCTGGAAAGTGGCGAAAATTATATTGCTCTTGAAAGACCCTGGTAAAGGATTTCATGTTGAAAACATTCGGCCGATAGCTTTGACTTCGAATCTAGTAAAATTAATAGAATGAATTGTGCATGGCCGCCTCTCAAAGCATATCTCAGAGATTAATGCTTTGAGTTCTTCCCAGATTAATTTCCGCAATAGATGCTCAATATGGTCTGCACATGTAGATTTAGAAAGCAGGATTCGCCTTGCAATGTGCAACAAGGAGGTATCAGCGTTAGTGACGCTCGATATTGCTAAGGCATTGAACATTCCATTCTACTTAACAAGCTGTCATTATTGCGTCCTCCGTTCTACATTTATGCGTGGATCAGGGAACTTTTGAAAGGACGAGAATTCTTTTTCACTGATGGCTCATTAATCTCAGACACCTATGCACAGACAAGAAGGGTGCCTCAGGGCTCTGTGCTCTCCCCACTCCTTTTTAATATATTAATGTGTGATATTCCGGTTCATTCTGATGTCACTGCATATGTATATGCAGATGACAAAGCATTCTTCGCCTCTGAAAAATATATTTATGACCTATATCGTTCACTACAGGCTTACCTAAATGCACTTGAGGTCTGGTTGGACAAAATTAAATTGGTTTTAAATGTGTCCAAAAGTAGTGTGCTAGTTTTTAAAACCATAACCCCCTTATATGTTTCGCTAAACTACCGCTCAGATGTCTTTCCTCAAGTGGAATCTGTGCGGTATTTAGGCATCACGTATGATGCTAGTATGGATTGCAGGCTTCACATCAAGTCTAATGTTCGGAAAGGTGACCGTGCCCTGGGTAGGCTTATACGGATAAGTAACAGGAAATTTAGTATGCGTCGAGATACTCTTCTACTTTTGTACAAAGACTATGTGAGATTGATTCTGGAATTTGTCTGCATTCTTTTTTCTGGGTGTCCAAAATATAAGCTGCATCCTTTGCTGCTTTTAGAAAGACGGGCGCTGCGCCTGTGCCTAGGGCTTCCACAATCAGTCTCTACCACTGTTCTGTACTTGGAGGCCCGCATTCCGGACCTTAACTCCCGTTTCCGCCTTCTAACTGTCAGATCATTCTTGCGATCATTTGAGGCTACTCCCGGTGTGGCTATACCTATTTTGTGTCAAACCCCGCCCTCTTTCTCACTCACCAGTGGCCAAGGGTCTGCAAGCCCCAGGTTGTTTTCACGCAGAGCATTTTAGCAAACATTGGTGTGGACCTTGCTTCTATATGTCCCATTGGTCACTCAACGTACTTCGTGGATATAAATTATGATCCTATATTTCCATCTAATGTGAAGCACTTACCCTCAGGTCCAATATCCAGTCTCCTATGTGAACACCTTTAAAAGTTCCCTGATGACACTGCACTTACACTGATGCGTCTGTGATTGCGCAAAAAGCAGGGATTGGAATTTTTTCAGTCTCTTTCCAGGAGTTTTTCGGTGCGTGTCCCGGATTACACACCGATATTCTAGCAGAGTTTATGGCAATTGGTCTAGCACTACTAAACGTTCCCTGCAGTCAATCAAAAATAATTTTTCTATCCGACTCCCTTTCTGTTTTATTGTCACTGGAGTCAGCACGGGATGCTCTGTTGAGCCCCTCACTAAAGTATTTCATACCGGGGTGGGTGAAAGAAATACGCTTCATCTGTGTCCCCGGTCACAGCGGTATTTTCCAGAACGAAGCGGCAGATTTCCTGGCTAAATCAGCTCTTGATGCATCTGTTTCATGTACCATCCCTAATATCACCATTTTTGGAATGTCCCGTTTCCCGCGATATCAATACCTAGCCGCTTCATGCAATGATCATTTGCTATCTACAGCCTAATACCAGCATCCCATATACTCATGGAAAGTTAGTTCATGTAAATCACGGCAGTGCGAGGTAACGATGACTCTCCTGAGATGCAGGATTCCTCGCCTAAATCTTTATTTATGTAGATGTGGGATCAGCCCCACAAACCTTTGCGGGCTTGCGGTGAAATTGAAAATATTGATCACTTCCTTCTCGCTTGCCGAAGGTTTTCACATCAGAGGAGGGTGCATTTAGAAACTCCAATTGCACGCTTGGGATTTACGTTTTCGGTCCTCCTTCTACTTTCCTTCGGTGCGAGTGCGAAAGGATTTGCGTTGCCTCAAATTTGTCAGTACTTACATAACTACATCACAGCTACGGACAGATTCCCTTGCTAATTGTATTCCAAATTTACAAAATTCCAAATTTTTGCTTCATATTTTTTCTTTCAATAACTTTTGTGATCTTAAAACCTATGTTTTTGTTTGGCTGTCAATTACTTTAATACACTAATTGAGTTTGTGTAGGACATTTGGCAGTCCACACTGAACCCTGGCCAATCCCCCTTCGTGGGTATGTGCCAAATATCAAGGCAGAAGAAGAAGAAGAATTGAACGGATCATCTTGGTCATCGTGGGATGGACGCCTCCAGTTCTACTTTGAGGCTAACAGCATCACAGACCCAGCCTTGAAGAGGGCCAACCTGCTAACGCTGTGCGGGGAGCAGACTTACGACACTGTCTGCGCCCTTATTCAGCCAAGCACACCAGCGGAAGTGCCTTACGAAGACATCGTTCAGTCAGTTCAGTTCAGTCGTTCAGTCGTGTCCGACTCTTCGTGACCCTATGGACCATGCCATGCCACGCCACTCTTTTCGGTCTCTCACTATCTTCCTAACATCACATAACTTCATCTGCATTGCCTCGAGGTTGCCATCTAACCATCGCGTTCGCTACCTACCCCTTCTCCGGCGACCCTCAACCTTTCCCAACATCAAATCGTTCTCCAGCGACTCCTCTCTTCTCATCAGATAACCAAATTAGCTGAGCTTTAACTTTAGAATTTGACCCTCCAATGAACAGTCAGGGTTTATGGTCGACAATATCGGCTGATTTGATCTTCTGGCAGTCCAAGGAACTCTCAAGAGTCTTCGCCAGCACCACAATTCAAACGCGTCAATTCTTCGGCGGTCAGCCTTTTTCACAGTCCAACTCTCGCATCCATACATCACAACTGGAAAGACCATAGCACGAGTTATACGGATCTTGGTTGGCAGACTAATGTATCTGCTCTTTACTAGGCGGTCAAGGCTAACCATTGCTCTCTTTCCCAGAAGCAGGCGTCTCCTGATTTCATGGCTGCAGTCTCCTTCCGAGGTAATCTTGGAGCCCAAGAAGAGAAAATCTGTTACAGCTTCCACTTCATGTCCATTGATGCTCCAGGACTTGATAGGGCAAGACGCCATGATCTTTCTCTTTTTAATGGTCAGTTTAAGCCCAAACTTCTCACTCTCTTCTTGTACGCGCATCAGAAGTCTCTTGAGTTCCACTTCACTTTCTGCCATTAAAGTGGTATCATCCGCATATCTAAGGTTGTTGATACGTTTTCCGACAATCTTCACTCCAGCGGAAGACTCGTCCAGACCGGCCTTCCTCATGATGCACTCTGCATATAGGTTAAATAGGCAGGGCGACAGTATGCAGCCTTGCCTCACTCCTTTCTCAATCGGAAACCAATCAGTAAGACCATGCTCAGTTCTGACTGTGGCCTCTTGTCCTTCATACAGGTTCCTGAGGAGACTGATGAGGAGAATTGGAACTCCCATCTCTTGGAGAGCTTGCCACAATCTGTTGTGATTTACGCAGTCAAACGCTTTCGCATAATCAATAAAGAAGAAGTAGATGGGTTTCTGGAACTCTTTTGCTTTTTCCATGATCCAGCGAAGGTTGGCAATTTGGTATCTAGTTCCTCCGCCCTTGCGAAACCCAGCTTGCACGTCCGGAAGCTCCCGATCCACATACTGCTGCAGCCTACCTTGGAGGATTTTCAACATCACCTTGCTAGCATGCGAAATAAGCTCGGTCGTGCGGTAGTTGGAACAATCTTTGGCACTGCCTTTCTTTGGAATGGGGATGTAAGCTGACCTCCTCTAATCCTGTGGCCACTGCAGGGTTGTCCAAATCTTCTGACATAATGTATGCAGAATGTTAACAGCGTCATGGTTGAGGTTTTGAAGCAACTCAGCTGGAATACCATCAATTCCGCTAGCTTTGTTCTTAGCAAGGCTGGCTAAGGCCCATTCAACTTCACTCTTCAGGATGCCCGGCTCGAGATCAGTAATCACAACCGTCTTATGTTGGGTTTGCACATTCGGGTCCTTCTTGTACAGTTCTTCTGTGTATTCCTGCCACCTCTTCTTTATCTCTGAGGCTTCAGTGAGGTCCTTGCCTCGTTTGTCCTTTATCACGCCCAGCTTAGCACAGAAGCTTCCTTTGATATCTTTGACTGTCTTATACAGAGCTCTTGTGTTCCTAATTGGCTGTTGTCCTCAACTGCTTGGCACTGTATGTTCAGGAAGGCATTCTTATCTCTCCTTGCTATTTTCTGAAAATCCGCATTGAGAACCTTGTATCTTTTTCTTTCCCCCATAACTCTTGCCATCCTCGTTTCCTCAGCTATTTGCAAAGCCTCTACAGATAACCAGTTTGCTTTCTTGTATTTCTTTTGCTTTGGAACTACCTTAGTAGCAACTTCTTGTATTATATCACGAACATCAGTCCACATCTCTTCGGGCTCTTTGTCTTCTAGATCTAATCCTTGAAATCGATTCCTCACTTCCACAGCATATTCTGATCGAATTTGATCCAGATCATACCTGAAAGGCCTTCTAGTTTTCTGCGTTTTCCTCAATCGAAGCTTAATTTTGGCAACAAGAAGCTGATGATCGGTGCCACAATCGTCCCCAGGCCTTGTTTTTACTGCTTGTATAGCGCTTCTCCATCTCTGCCGGCAAAGAATATAATCGATCTGATTTCTGTACAGACCGTCCGGTGGAGTCCATGTGTACAGACGCCTCTTGTGCTGTTGAAAATGAGAATTCGCTATGGTCAGGTTGATTTCTTGACAAAACTCTACTAGCCTCTGCCCAGCTTCATTTGGCTCGCCAAGACCGAACTTGCCTATAATTCCGGATATTTCTTCACTCCCGACCTTAGCATTCCAGTCTCCTATGAGAAAAACGACGTCTGATGATGGGGTGCGGTCTAAAAGGCATTGTAGGTTCGCATAAAATCTCTTAATGCCAGCTTCTTCAGCAGTAGTGGTCGGTGCATAGACTTGGATAACTGTTATGTTGAAAGGGTGACCTTGGATCCGAAGTGAAATCATTCGGTCGTTTTTGGGATTGTACCCTAGCACTGCTTTGTCCATTATTCTGTTTACTATGAGAGCGACGCCATTCCTTCTCTTGGATTCGTGCCCAAAATAAAAGACATAATGGTCGCCGGAGTTAAATTCTCCCATTCCGGTCCACTTGAGCTCGCAGATACCCAAGATATCAATGTTCAATCTGTCCATTTCTCGCTTGACGACATCCAGTTTACCTTGTGTCATAGATCTTACATTCCATGTTGCTATGTGATATATCTCCTTGCAACATCGGACTTTCCGGTCGCTTCCCGACACATCCACAACTGAGCATCCTTTTGGCTTTAGCCCAGCCGCTTTATTCGTCCTGGAGCTACTAGGAATCGCCCTTTGTTCATCCCCAGTAATATGTGGGACGCCTTCCAACCTGGGGGGCTCATCTTCCGGCACCATATCATTAATGGTATTGTTACTGGCCATAGGGTTTTCTTGGCAGGAAATACTGGAGTGGGTTGCCATTACCTTCTTCAGTGAATCACATTTTGTCAGAACTCTCTGCCGTGACATGTCTATCTTGGGTGGCCCTACACAGCAGAGCTCACGACTTCATTGAGTTTCGCAAGCCCCTCCGCCACGACAAGGCAGTGATCCATGAAGGGGGAAGACATCGTTACAGCACTGCAAAAGCACTACGACCCGAGGCCATCAGAAGTCTACCGCCGAGCCCGCTTCCAGCGACGAGATCAACTGGAAGGCGAAACTGTGAGTGCCTACGTAGCAGCGCTCAAAAAGCTCCCAGTTGACTGTAATTTTGGGACGCTGACCACATCCAGGGCAGCTACCGGGCAGGAAAGAGGCGCAGCTTTTAACACCACCATACTTCTATTGGACGTCATGTTACGTGACAGATTTGTGTGTGGACTCAGTGACGAGTCGATATACAGCAGCGCCTGTTCGCCGAGAGAGATCTCACGTTCGAGAAAGCTTACGACATCGCCGTGCGAGCGGAAAGCTCCGGTCACCAGCAAAGAGAGATACGCCGGAACACCGAGCCGGTACATCAAACGAGCAACCAGGTACGCAAACCTTCTGTTGCAAAATCGGTCAAAAATGTACAACGCTTCTGGCGGTGTGACGGCCAAGACAACCCCCAGGAATGACGACTCCAGTCATTCACATGTCATTTTTGCCACAAGCAAGGGCATATTGAGAAAGCGTGCATTACGAAGCGGAAGCTTGCCAAGATAAAGTCGCATTCTCAACCTAACCGCAGCGTCGACGCCTCAGAGAATAGGCCGCCATCTGATGTCCAAGAAGCAACATCAGTAGCATCATCAGCGTTGTATCATCTTAACACCGTGAATCTCGGCACGCGACCGAAGATTTTTATCGAAGTCGCAGTACATCACAAGCTGATTAAGTTCGAAGTGGACTCGGGCGCGGCCTGTACTCTAATAAGTGAGGACACGTTTTTATTCAAGAGTTGTATTGCGTCTCTTGCCCTTATATTTTTTGCCACTTTTGAACGTTCATTTCTTCCTGTATGTACACAAATGTAGCCCGTTCACATCCTGCGCATAAAGCGCATTGAATTCTAACAAAAAGAAGAGAACAAAACAATGCCTTCGACAGATTTCGACCTCTCAGAAACTACATAGCACACATACAATTCAGGTTATAGTGCTTTTTACGATGCAAACTAAAGTACAAAAAAAACAATTTATGCACTGGTTTTCCCACTCCTATAGTACCTACTTCAAGTAAATCTTTCGAAGGAAGCAGCCGGAAAAGCAAGACGAGAGTGGACCCGCTGATTTAGCACAACATCCTGTGCGGACCTCTTTACATTCTTGAGTGTGCCAGTGCCAGCCCAGACTAAAGCATTAATAAAAGATAAGTGAATTAGAAGGCATAGTCGTACTCACGAACAAAAAATTCGAGCGAAGGATTTTTGTTTTGTTTTAGAATGAATATTTCAAGAAGCCAAAATGAAGCAGACGACTTGCGGCGCTGGTATCGTGCTTTGACTGCATTGCTGCCACCTGCCTCTTGCAGCGCGCCGCAATAACAGAATTAAACTTTTACCACTCAGAGAATTAGGCGGCCTTCTAGAGTTTAAGTTGCTAAGCCGTAAAGTTTCGGCGGCATTACGTGCACGCATTTTCTAAGCCGCCTGTCTTTCAAAAGCCTCCGCTTGAGGGAATTTCTTCACAAGCAGACAGCGCCAACTTATTATCAAAGCAATACCTAGAGGAGACGCCGGCGATATAACTCTGGTTGCAGCGATAATTGATTCGTATCTGCTGCTTGCCATTCTATGCAACCCGCTCCTATATTCTAATCGCCCCCGCACATTACACCATGTACGCTCCGATGCTTATCTACAGGGCATCTGAAAGACCCCTGCACATGCAACTTCAATGGAGCGTCAACAATCGCGATATGTCCTGTTAGGAAAACTCTGCGTCGCGTCTGTGCCTACTTTCTTGCACGTCCAATGCGAGTTTAATGCGGAAAAAGCGTCGGATTTCCTCGCGCTACTGAGTTTTATGAAATTAGTTTTAATTCTTATCAAAACTTGATGGAGTCATGTTGCCCACGGCTTCAATCTGCCTATTGACACTAACAACTGGACTCCGTTATGTATGAAGTTAATTGAAAAGTGTGTGTTAGTCGCATAATTAGAAGATTTCTGCAGTAGTCTGCACCCGCCAAGGTAAGAGAGTTTGTTGCTGCTAATATTTTTACTCTTTCGAACTCCTCCCTGGCGGAAATTTTTAAATGTGTTCGCTGCAACACCCTGACGGAGATAAATAAAAATTATATGCCGGCAGGCGGTTGACGCACAGAATCTGGGCACAGCTTGAAAGACGCAGTATCCTGGAGGGCTAATTTCGACCACTTTAACCCACAGCACCAATGTGGATTTATCATTTCGCCTTCGTCAAAGTGCTGCCACCAGGATTCGATCCCGCGAACCTAGACTCGGAAGCGATAGCCACCCACCCCACTGAAAGGGAAGAAAGTATTAAAATGTGCAATTTGCGAAACTCCTAGGTTACTTTTCGTATATCAGTGAGGAGGTTCGTGAAATCCTCAATGCAAACATCTGTCGGACTTATCCGGGCTGTATTTAGGTAGATTCCTTTTGGGCAGTGTGAAAGCGATGGTTTGATGCCTTCGGAGCAGTCTGGTTACTTTTGGCAAAGACCTCGGCCTTGTGTTTTTTTTTTTTCTTCTTTTACGTGAATTTAGCCTGTTTCTAAGTGTTTATCATGCTCTTGCCCACTTCAACTTATGGTTGTGGCTAGTGCAGCTTACTGATAAGATTAATTGCTGCATTCATCAGCATGTCCTTAGATTGTTGATGCAATTTTCTTGTCAAAATTGCTACCTTTATTCCTCCATCCTCGTGTCGTCTTTTCTTTTTTTTTACTGCAATTAACAATTAGGACGAAGTTCTCTTCAGAAATCTGCATTAATTTTCTGCACTATATTTCGCTTTATTCGTAACCTTCCTTAGCACTCTGTCGGGTCTCTTCAAACACACGTGTTGCAGAGAAACGCTATGTTGAGGAATTTCAACCGGATACCGAGATCAAGGACAGATGTTTACAGAGATGGCTTTATTGTATTTAGCGGGACGCCACAAAACGAAACAAAAAGCTGCAACAAAATCAGCATTTGCTTTTCCGAGAGCACTAAAACTTTGGACTGATAGGGTGAAAAACACTCGCACACGTCTCGTTTCGATACCTTCTACAAATGCTCTTGGCATGAAGGTTTCTCATGTCCTGATCCAGCATAAGAGGAAACACATTGCCGCATGAAGGAACTCCGACCTCCGAAAAAGAAACCACAAATAGGCTACACGGTGTTCTGCATAAATAATTACGACTGAACAAATGCTACGCTCAGGCTGTGCGCTGGAATTTAAAGCGGCAACGAATGATTGCAAACCAAACGCTCCAGACAAGAGTTCAAACAGGAAGAGCAGCGCATGCACTGACGGTGAGACACACGCAGCATGAACACCCACGTGGCCTTACCTTCAATGTTTCGTTACTAAATTTTCTCTCACTCTACAGTTTTTCTTGTATTAAGCCCTTTCTTCCTATTTCTTCTCTTTTGAAAGCCTTTCTGAGAAGAATACGCGTCAGTGAACATGGAAGACTGGAAAAGTTCATTTTTCTTTCGCGTTCAACATCGACGGCTTGCTATGCCGAGCACATCGGTCTCTCCCAGCCTTGCTCCAACTATGAAATGGTTACTACATTCTTTTACACGTTTAGTTCATAATTTTTGAAACTTAAAAGAACTGACGCGAGAACTCTTCACGCACCCACACAAACACTGGCAACAATGGAGCATAAAGGACCAGCGTGCTGTCACTGTGTCCCGCTCAACAAATGTGGTTAAGCTAAAAGGCGCACCGTGTATAGGCACGAATCACTAAATAAATAGTAACGTCAGCTGGTCGATGTTGAACATTAAAAAAAAAAATAAAAGAGAAAATTGGTGTAAATTTTTCTGCGCCTGTTTTCTGCGAATGGTTCTGCACTGAAGAGAAAGAGCGAGCAAAAAGAAACGGAAGGAGGACTGTCGAAGGAGTTCATCGAAATTCGCCGAAGTCGCTCCCTCCATGGATCCGTCGGAAAATATTATCTGCTGCACTAACTTCCTCCTCTTCGCCCCATCGATTGTAGTTTTGGCCACCGCACACCGACTACTGGCTGTGCGGCTTCGATTGCTGCCATAGCTTTACGCAACCTGGCGCATGCTCCACTTCTTCCCGACTTGAACAAAGCTTACGCTGTGGCTACGTGCGGCTGAGAAACAAAAAAAAAAAAAATAAGCGGCATTTCCAGATAGAATTATACTGGACCAAACGTAATACAAAAATAAGTACGACGGCGCCGACTCAGATGGAGCCTCCGCTTCTGCAACGTTTCGTACTTCCGGAGAAGTGGAACAGCTCTGCGTGCAGATGTCGGAAAGGGTGGGAAAGCAAAGACAAGATTGACCTGCGCTGCGGCACTGGCTAAACTAGAGATATTAGAATGCGTCGCGCCCCAGGCGTTGCGGTCGTTAAGCGTGGGCAACCGTTGCCAGTGAAAGCGATTCTGAGAGGAATAATCAAGTTTTGCTCGCGCCATCTCCCCCGCAATAATTTGTGAGGTCCCGCTTTTGTTGTTTCTACAGCGGTCGCTAGCTGTTTGTCTCTGTACCAGTGTTGTAAAGAGGAAAAAAAAAAACAAAAAAAAACGAGGGCTGTAGATTTTCAGGTGACTTGAAAATTCATTCATTAAATCGTTTTTATCATGAATAAGCGAACACCCACCGTTTTGTGTGGCTCAAAAGTAATGCATTTGAAAGCAGGAATTTCGCCCTATTCTGCACCATGGCTGTCCTTACTGCCCATTCGCCGGCTTTAGTACAGATGGAGTAAGGTTATTCGAGTAGCTCACTCAGTGTAATTAGCCTGAAGTGCGTGCTTTTTCGTTCCTAGAGGTCATATGAAAGCTCTGCAGCGTAACCGCTTCCTGAGTGATTTTCGGCAGTTACTAAACAACAATATCGAAAATTAGTGAAAGACTGGAAGTGCAAAATCTAAATCGACGCTCAATGAGAATAGGTATTCTCAGCAACGACTTCTTTGACAAATGTCTAAACTCCTCGCCGCTGTTCTTAGTCGCCATAACGTTTCAGATCTTTCTTTTAGTTTGTGATGCGCGGACGTTAACTTGCACTGATCGGAGACCTTATAGGGCAACTCCGGGGGCTTTTTGACATTCGAATATTCTAAAAAAAATTTTACTGTAGATTCTCCTCTCCGCCCTGACGCATTCTACAAAATTTGGGCGCCGTACGATAATCCGTTCGCGCGCAACACGACTTTAAAATATGCCGTTTTCATGGCTTAAGTTGAGACTATTTCTGCCGGCAACACTGGGTTTCTGACGTCACAAACAGTATACTGGCGTTACTGTCCACTTTCCGCATGATTATGAAATTGTGAGGCTTATACTGAGCTACCTCAGACATTCTATGCAATGCTTCATGATTTCCATACTTTATTTTCACCATCCAACGCACGTACGAGTGTTTCTCTAATACTGAGTGTGACGTCACCATTTCGTCACCTGGGACGTCGTTTCTGGCCGTGAAAGCAGTTTCGGTTTCGATTTGCAGTTTTTTTTTTTTTAAATACTTCTAATTGTAATTTCGAAAAACGGTTTTTTGTGTTCGAGTCAGGACGTGCCGAGGAATGTAATTCAACCAAAAACACAGAATGATGGAAAAACCACTAGAGTTGACCTTTAAAGCAATAATTAGTAAAAATCACTTTGTAGGACACTAATCATTACTTCGTTAATATTTTTTCCTTTATAATTATGCATATAGTTCGATTGTTTGCCTATTCAGGACCTGCTAAATTTTTTTGTAGCTAACTTCTGAAAATTCGCATATTATTTCGATTCAAACCTATCTAAGCTTAAAGGCTGTACGAGGCTACTGCCTCTGGACGAAAAAAAGATGCGTGCTCATAAATTTAAGTTGAGTTTCCTTTATTCGATGACGGAGGAAAGAAATAGCAAGCGCTTTTGTCGTAAATTTCGAAGCAAAGTTCCTCAATTCGAGATTAACTTGATTTTCTTCTTCTTTATTGCCTGTCTCCGACACAATATACATAACACAAAATAACCTTTACTTAGTTTAGGTTCACGACAAACATTTCAGTCAGCTCTTCGTCTTCTTTTCGTTTTTTCGTACATAATCGAATTCACCTTGAAACGTTTATAAACTCCCCACATGCAAGGGAATCATATTAAATGTTCCAAGGTGAACTCCATTCTGTGTGAAGAAACAAAAAGAAGATGTAGAGATGACTTAAATACTCGTCGCGATCCCAAAATAAGCCCAGAGCATCGTAAATGAGTAATCTGACATGTTCTCATATTTAATTCGACATCACCACACGACTGGGAATACAGCAGCCTGAAGACTGCACCTGACTCCCCTCAGCCTAATGCGTACGCACTGTAGTTGTCCCCGCATCGATTATTCAACAGTCAGGGAGAAGAAGCATGCACATTTTAATGCGTAGTTATTCTTAAGCGACTCCCACAACAATAATCGTCTGTCCGTAATGTAACCCACCCACGTTCCTCAGGTGTACACGAGCGCCACAAGATTTAAAAGAACTAAAGAAATGCAAATGAGAGAATTTAGTACAGCCCCGCCGGGGTGGTGCAGTGGTAAGACGCCCGACTACTGTGCCGGAGTTCCCGGGTTCGAACCCGACCGCGGCGGCTGCGTTTCGATGGAGGCGAAACGAAGTGACGTCCGTGTGCTGTGCGATGTCAGCGCACGTTAAAGATCCCCAGGTGGTCGAAATTACTCCGTAGCCCTCCACTACGGCTCCTCCTTCTCTCTTTCCACTTTCATTCCCACCTTCCTCCCTTCCCTTACGGTGCGGTTCGGGTGTCCACAGAGCAAGTGTGACAGTTACTGCGCCTTTCCCTTCCTGTGAACCAATTTATTTAATTTAGTACACATTACGTATATTTGTCGTAGTTAAGTAGTTAATGCGAAATTAGTTCATGTGCAAATATATTTATTTATTTATTTATTTATTTATTTATTTATTTATTTATTTATTTATTTATTTATTTATTTATTTATTTATTTATTTATTTATTTATAATATCCTCAGGATTGTGGGGCCCTGCTCCACGCACCTTTGGACGGACGGACGGACGGACGGACGGACGGACGGACGGACGGACGGACGGACGGATGGATGGATGGATGGATGGATGGATGGATGGATGGATGGATGGATGGATGGATGGATGGATGGATGGATGGATGGATGGATGGATGGATGGATGGATGGATGGATGGATGGATGGATGGATGGATGGATGGATGGATGGATGGATGGATGGATGGATGGATGGATGGATGGATGGATGGATGGATGGATGGATGGATGGATGGATGGATGGATGGATGGATGGATGGATGGATGGATGGATGGATGGATGGATGGATGGATGGATGGATGGATGGATGGATGGATGGATGGATGGATGGATGGATGGATGGATGGATGGATGGATGGATGGATGGATGGATGGATGGATGGATGGATGGATGGATGGATGGATGGATGGATGGATGGATGGATGGATGGATGGATGGATGGATGGATGGATGGATGGATGGATGGATGGATGGATGGATGGATGGATGGATGGATGGATGGATGGATGGATGGATGGATGGATGGATGGATGGATGGATGGATGGATGGATGGATGGATGGATGGATGGATGGATGGATGGATGGATGGATGGATGGATGGATGGATGGATGGATGGATGGATGGATGGATGGATGGATGGATGGATGGATGGATGGATGGATGGATGGATGGATGGATGGATGGATGGATGGATGGATGGATGGATGGATGGATGGATGGATGGATGGATGGATGGATGGATGGATGGATGGATGGATGGATGGATGGATGGATGGATGGATGGATGGATGGATGGATGGATGGAATATAGGAGCGTCCCCTTTGAAACGGGGCGGTAGCAGTAGTTATCATACTCATTTTTCTCCCTATATCTTAATTATTGTTTTATATTGGTTAACTATACCATCATTCTATTTATTGAATTTTTGTTTCTACATTACTAACATTATGTCACTTTTCTGCTTTTAAGCCACCAATCTTCCATTCATTTTTTGCTAGCTACCACCGCCGGTTTATTCACCCGGCCACTGGTATCTCTAAACTCCAGAGCTTCAGGAAAAGTGACTGCGCCTGCATCGACTTCCGGATGGATACCATTACATTCGAGTATAATATGGTCAATTGTTTCACTAGTGTTACCACATACAGCACATGCGTGATCTTCATTGCCAAATTTCTTTTTGTAGCTGCGTGTTATAAAGCACCCTGATCTAGCTTCAAAAAGTAGGGCACTGCCTCTTGAGTTATCAAAGAAAGCTTCCTTCCTGCTCTGCCCTTTTTTTACTTTCGGTATAATTCCACACTCTGTTTCTTTTCCATCGAATTTATCCAACTTTTACTTTCTGTGTTTTTCACCTGTTGCTTAACGCTCTTCGTCCTTGTGACCAGCATACTTACTGATTAGTTTCCTAGTGCTTTTCCTCCATTGTGAGTCAACGCTTTTTAGGTATAGGTATTTAAACACTTTAGCTGCCCATCTGTTACTGTCCAATTTCCTCAGGCGTTCCTCATATATTTTACTCTGAAGGCAACGCAGCGCGCCGCCTCGTATTTGAAGGGCCGCAGCTCCCCGGCATTCCCTGTTCGCTTCCCCCATTACCCGTTCCCTCTACCGCCGACAGTCTTTTGGGCGCCTCTCTTGGTTATGCCTACTTCCCGACCTCAACCCCCTGCCTCGATGTACGGCCTCGCTGAGATATGTAAGACAGTAAATATGTTTTTTTCACGGACCGCTGTGTGTGCCTTGTGCGTACCTCGGGCAGAGGAATCGCCCACAGTGTACTTATGTTAGTTACAGTGGGGAGGGGCGGAAACAGGATATATATATAAAGACAGAAGGTTACACAATACATGCACAAATCTCTGAAAAACAAGTTCGTTATAGAAGTTGGCCCATAAAACTAACAACGAGATACATGTGCAATTGTTGTAAGACGGCATTGGTGTAAAAAAATAACAATATATAAAATATAATAAGCAACCCAGAATACAATGAAGATAAAAAGTAACCATACTAGATGTTTTAACACCAAGCAAAAAAAAAGAAGGTTTGCAACGCGAGTTTAAAGTTTTGTTCGTCAGTTATACTTGTTAGGGATGCAGACAGGTTATTCCAATCATTACAGGTCCGGGTAAGAAAGGAGTTAGAATAGGCAACTGTGTTTGAGTGTAGAATTCTTACCTTTTGATTATGGTTACTGCGAAATGAAATGTAGGATGGTGGTTGAACCCATAAAGAGTGCAATGTTGAGTTATGCATGGTAGTAATTTTATAAAAATGTGACAGGTGGAGATATAAGTATACTTTCATATTAGTAACACTAGCTGTCATTTGTTAGTTGTTTAAGATTAAGAATTAGTTCATTCCTGATTGGTCAAAGTTTGCATATTTAATTATTATTTAAAGAATATGAATTGTTTAAAATATCAACAATTCATCACCGTCCTTACACGACGAGACCACCAGGCACCAATGGCATGAAATATATATATATATATATATATATATATATATATATATATATATATATATATATATATATATATATATATTTTTTTTTTTTTTTTTTCAAGCCTAACTTTCTACTTTTCCTGTCTAGGTCACCAATCATTATTTGTAGTTCATCCCCCGAGTTGCTTAGCAAGGCAATGTCATCAGCAAATCGCAGATTACTGAGGTATTCTCCATCTACCCTTATCCCTAACTGCTCCCATTCCAAGTCTCTGAATACTTCCTCTAAGCAAGCTGTGAATAGTACTGGGGAGATCGTGTCTCCTTGCCTAACACCTTTCTTTATGGGAATTTCGTTACTTTCTTTATGCAGAACTATGGTTGCTGTGCAGCCACTATATCTATCTTCCAGCACTTTCACGTACGGCTCCTCTACCCCCTGATTTCGCAATGCCTGCATCACCGCCGAGGTTTCAACTGAGTCAAATGCTTTTTCGTAATCAACCGGTATCGCCAAAGAGGAAAGTATATAACAGCTCCACTTACCTGTACTCACCTATGGGGCTGAAACGTGGAGGCTAACCAAGAGAGTTCTACTTAAGTTGAGGACAACCCAGAGGGCTATGGAACGAAAAATGGTAGGGGTAACATTAAGAGATAGGAAGCGTGCAGAGGGGGTCAGAGAAATAACTCGGGTTACCTACATACTAGTGGAAATTAAGAAGAAATGGGCATGGGCAGGACATGTTGTGCGAAGAGAGGATAACCGATGGTCGCTTAGGGTAACAAACTGAATTCCAAGGGAAGGAAAGCGTAGCAGGGGGCGGCAGAAAGTTAGGTGGGCGAATGAGGTTAAGAAGTTCGCAGGGGTCAAGTGGATGCAGCTAGCACAGAACCGGGTTAAGTGGAGAAATATGGGAGAGGCCTTCGCCCTGCAGTGGGTATAGTCAGGCTGATTATATATATATATATATATATATAACAAACTGAATTCCAAGGGAAGGAAAGCGTAGCAGGGGGCGGCAGAAAGTTAGGTGGGCGAATGAGGTTAAGAAGTTCGCAGGGGTCAAGTGGATGCAGCTAGCACAGAACCGGGTTAAGTGGAGAAATATGGGAGAGGCCTTCGCCCTGCAGTGGGTATAGTCAGGCTGATTATATATATATATATATATATATATATATATATATATATATATATATATATATATATATATATATATATATATATATATATATATATATATATATATATAAGTTGAGGACAACCCAGAGGGCTATGGAACGAAAAATGGTAGGGGTAACATTAAGAGATAGGAAGCGTGCAGAGTGGGTCAGAGAAATAACTCGGGTTACCTACATACTAGTGGAAATTAAGAAGAAATGGGCATGGGCAGGACATGTTGCGCGAAGAGAGGATAACCGATGGTCGCTTAGGGTAACAAACTGAATTCCAAGGGAAGGAAAGCGTAGCAGGGGGCGGCAGAAAGTTAGGTGGGCGAATGAGGTTAAGAAGTTCGCAGGGGTCAAGTGGATGCAGCTAGCACAGAACCGGGTTAAGTGGAGAAATATGGGAGAGGCCTTCGCCCTGCAGTGGGTATAGTCAGGCTGATGATTATATATATATATATATATATATATATATATATATATATATATATATATATATATATATATATATATATATATATATATATATATACATATATATAAACTTGAAATGGGTGACACACGATGAAAAAACAACACTTTAATCCGACGTTTCGGCCGGGGTCCGGCCTTTGTCAAGGAATTCCTTGACAAAGGCCGGACCCCGGCCGAAACGTCGGATTAAAGTGTTGTTCTTTCATCGTGTGTCACCTACTTCAAGTTTATGACCTACCGGACCCATTCGAGATTCAACCCCCTCCCTATATATATATATTGTCACCAACACACGTAGCAAACAGAACAACCGAGCTGCCCTTTTTTTAATCAAGCGAAGCTCGAGACAGACGAGGACGACGCTCAGCCACGCGCCAAGACGTTCGGCCACTTGGTGGCGCTAGAAGATGGGCAGCGGTGTGGCATTGCCCCCCTTCCAGGAGGCATCGACCCGATGCCGCAAACGTAAGGGAACAATAGAAAAGCGGAGCAAGTTATACGGGAGTCTCTGGCTCTGATTTGGACCCTAAAATTGTTTAACGACTGTAATAAGGCTTCATTCTGGCGACGTGAACTATTTCAGACTTCGGATGCCGAGAGGAGCGGACAGTGCCTTGTGGTAACATCTCGTAGTTCACCGCGCTGAGGTGACGGAGCACCTCGTAGGGTCCAAAGTAACGGCGCAGAAGCTTTTCAGAGCGCCCTCGCAACCGTATTGGGCTCCAAACCCAGACTTGATCGCCGGGTGTGTAAGTCACCTCTCGGTGTCGCAGGTTGTATCGCTGGGCGTCGTGTACTTGTTGGTGCCGAATTCGCTGTCGGGCAAGTTGGCGTGCGGCTTCTGCGTCACGAATAAATTGGTCAGCCCCCACGACAGTGGAGGGAACAGAATCCGGAAGAAGCATGGCATCCAGCATAGTGAAAGGTTCGCGTCCATGGACCAAATGAAATGGAGTGAAGCGTGTGGTTTCCTGAAGCGCAGTGTTGTATGCGAACGTGATGTATGGCAGAATTCGGTCCCAGTTTCCATGATCCTCGTCTACATACATAGAAATCATGTCGGCAATTGTCTTGTTAAGCCGCTCAGTTAGTCCATTAGTTTGAGGATGATAGGCAGTTGTTTTTCGGTGGGTGGTGCCACTGAGTCGAAGGACCTCGCTCGTGAGTGCCGACGTAAACGAGGTTCCCCTGTCAGTTAAGACGATTGTTGGGGCGCCGTGACGGAGTACAATGTTATGAATGAAGAAATGCGCAACTTCCTCTGCGGTACCACGGGGAATGGCCTTGGTCTCACAGTAGCGGCTGAGGTAGTCAGTGGCAACCGCTATATACCTGTTACCCATTGAGGACTTTGGGAATGGGCCCAGTAAGTCCATGCCTACCTGTTGAAATGGGAATTTTGGGGGATCGATAGGCTGCAGGAGGCCAGCTGGTTTAATGGGCGGTGTCTTCCGCCGCTGGCACTCACGGCAGGTACGGACGTAGCGGTGCACAATGGCAGCTAGCTTGGGCCAGTAGTACTTTCGGCGTATCCGTGCCAATGTGCGAGAAAAACCGAGATGGCCGGAAGAAAGGTCGTCGTGGCACGCACGAAGAACTTCGTCATGAAGCGTGGTGGGTACTACTAGCAGATAAACAGTTTCTGTTGGACCGTAGTTCTTCTTGTAGAGCACACCATCGCGCAAGCAAAATGACGACAGTCCGCGCCTGAAGAGCTGAGGAGGAGATGACCCGGTTCCTTCGAGGTATTCGATGAGGGGCAAAAGTTCAGAATCGGCCCGCTGCTTTCGGGCTAACGTGGACGACGTGATAACACCGAGGAAAGCGGTATCGTCGTCGCAGCCGTCCGTGTGGCAGGGAGTAGGGGCGCGGGACAGACAGTCAGCATCACTGTGTTTCTTGCCGGACTTGTGCACGATAGTAATGTCAAATTCTTGCAACCGAAGGCTCCATCGAGCAAGCCGACCCGATGGATCTTTCAAGTTTGCCAGCCAACACAGTGAGTGATGGTCGCTCACGACACGAAACGGACGACCGTACAAGTACGGACGAAATTTCATGACTGCCCACACGACAGCGAGGCACTCCTTTTCCGTAGTTGAATAGTTAACTTCAGAACGGGACAAAGTGCGACTGGCGTAAGCAATGACGCGTTCTGCACCGTCCTGCCACTGAACAAGGACCGCACCGAGGCCAATGTTACTGGCATCCGTGTGCAGTTCCGTGTCAGCCTCTTCGTCGAAGTGGCCAAGTATAGGTGTACATTGGAGACGGGACTTGAGTTCCGCGAAAGCTTGTTCCTGGTCGGGGCCCCAAACGAACGGTTCAGCGTCTTTTGTCAGGCGGGTCAGAGGCTCAGCGATCTTGGAGAAATTGTGAACAAAGCGACGATAGTACGCGCAGAGGCCGAGAAATCGACGCAAGCTTCGTTTATCTTCTGGTTTGGGGAATGAAGCGACAGCGGCCGTTTTTTCTGGGTCTGGGCTAACACCTCGAGCGCTGACAATGTGGCCGAGAAATTTCAGCTCATTAAAAGCGAAGTGGCATTTTTCGGGTTTCAGAGAGAGACCAGCAGATCGGATGGCCTCGAAAACAGCGCGCAAACGTTTCAGGTGCTCTTCGAACGTGTCCGAGAAAATTACAACGTCGTCGAGATATACGAGGCATGACTGCCACTTCAGGCCAGAGAGTACGGTGTCCATCATTCGTTGAAATGTGGCAGGGGCCGAGCACAGGCCAAACGGAAGCACTTTAAACTCATACAAACCGTCCGGCGTAATAAAAGCGGTCTTCTCGCGGTCTCGCTCGTCAACCTCTATTTGCCAATATCCGCTGCGGAGGTCAAGTGACGAAAAGTAAGTGGCATGGCGAAGGCGATCGAGGGAGTCGTCTATGCGCGGCAGGGGGTACACATCCTTTTTCGTGACGTTGTTGAGGCGTCTATAATCAACACAGAACCTCAAGGTTCCATCCTTCTTCGCGACAAGGACAACAGGCGAAGCCCACGGGCTCGTCGACGGCTGGATAACGTCGTCCTGGAGCATTTCTGTTACTTGGCGGCGGATGGCGTCACGTTCTTTTGAAGAGACCCGGTAAGGACGCTGGCATAGTGGACGTTGGTCGTCGGCAACTATAATTCGGTGCTTCGTTAGGGGCGTCTGTCGGACCTTGGAGGTTGATGCAAAACAATCGCGGAACGAATTGATAAGATTCTCTATGCAGCTTTTCTGACTGGGCAAGAGGCGTGGGTTCAAATCGGTCTGAATGGCTGTAGACGTCGCATTGTCGAGGTCTGACGTGTTGGATAAAGCGTACTGGCCTGTCCATTCTCCAAGTTCTTCAAAATAAGCGACCGTCGTGTTCGCCGTCAAATGTTGGGGTTCACACGTGAAGTTTGTCACTAACACTTCGGCTTGCCCACGGACAAGTTCGACAAGGCCCCGAGCTACACAAACTTGTCGAGTAAGAAGCAGTGACATGTTAGCTTCGGCAATGCCACGCGTGTCGGTGCTGTGATCACATTTGACTGTGACGAACTTGCTCGTCCTCGGAGGGATTGTTATGTGGTCGTCAGAGACGCGCAACATTGTTTTCCGGAAGTCCGTGTTGCTGTCAACGGCTCGCTTGGTTGAAAACGATACTGTGAGCTGCTCCCGAAGGTCTATAACAGCACCATACTCTTGCAGAAAATCCATGCCTAGAATCAGATCTTTACAGCAGTCTTTTAATACGGCAAAGGTGCCAGTGAAAGTAAGACCGCAGATCTCTATGCGGCAAGTGCACATGCCAATCGGCGTCATGACATGGCCACCGGCAGTGCGCATCATTGGCCCAGACCAAGGCGTCAGAACCTTACGGAGTGTCGTTGCTAGCTGGCTGCTCATGACGGAAAAATCGGCGCCGGTATCCACAAGTGCGGTCACATCCCAACTGTCGGCGGTTACGAAAATTTCCCCGGAAACAATGCGTTCGCAGCACGTCGGTAAGTTCGTCGGATCGGGTTGTCGCCGCTCGGGCCGTCGCGTCAAATCGTCGGGTGGAGGCTGTTTATTCTGAGCCGTAGCGGCGGCCTCACCCCCGGAGGTCGCCGTGTTTAGTTTTCCCGGTGAGGGGACGTACCTCTGAATTGCCCAGAGGAGGAGTTTCGACTTGGTGACCCAAAACGCCTCGGGGATGATGATCGCGGCTGCCGTTGCGGTGACGTCGGGTGCATCTCGTTAGCAGCGAGGTATTCCTCAATCTCCTGTGGTCTTTCTCCATAGCGAGGTCGAGGCGCGTTCAGTGGAAATCCTCTTAAGCCCATTCTCCGGTATGGGCAATTGCGTAGAATGTGGCCAGGCTCGCCGCAGTGATAACAGAGCGGCCGTCTGTTGGGTGTGCGCCACAAGTGCGCCTTGCTGATGGCGGGACGCTGGTCTTGCTGCGGCTCGACGGGGCGCAGATCTTGTTGCTGCTCGACGGGACGCAGGTAGCGAGGCGGTGGTCCGGCAACGGGGCGGAATGAATGTGGCTCGGGGGCAGGTCGACGTAGGACATCACTATACGTCATAATGCATGGCTCTGGTTGTGGTGCTGGTGGTGGCTGCACCGCTCGCCGGATTTCATCACGAATGACGTCTCCGGTAGAATAATTCACTGCAGGTGGTGCATTCAAGTGGAGGTTCTGCAGTTCTTCGCGAACGATGCTCCTCACAAGCTCCCGCAATGCCTCGTCCCTAGCTGCTGGCACAGACGCGCAGTAGGGTGTGGCCGCTACGCTTGCCTGACGGCCGTATTGGGTGCAGCGTTCCTGCAGTGAACGTTCCATGCTCGTAGCTTCTCTCGCGAAATCTGCGACAGTTCTTCGAGGGTCACGAATGAGGCCAGCGAACAACTGTTCCTTCACCCCGCGCATGAGGTGCCGTACTTTCGTTGCCTCGGGCATGGTAGTATCGGCCCGATTGAAAAGTCGCGTCATGTCCTCGACAAACATGGCCACGCTCTCATTTGACTGCTGAGACCTCGAACGGATTGCTATCTCTGCGTTTTCTTTGCGCGTACTCGAGCTGAACGTTGTGAGCAACTTACGGCGAAAGACGGCTTAGTTGACGAAGGACGTCTCATGGTTCTCAAACCACGTCTTGGCCGAGTCTTGCAGCGCAAAGTACACATTCATTAACTTCCGCTCGTCGTCCCATTGGTTGAATGCGGCCACACGGTCAAAAGTGGCCAACCAGTCTTCGACATCCTCGAACCGGTCACCGTGGAATGATGGCGGTGATCGAGGTGCGAGAAGGACGTACGGTGGGGTGTTGCTGGAATGCTGACTTGTCTGGCTGCCCGTCGTAGATGTCATGGTTCGCAGCGGAGTGGTCAGGGGTTCGAATTCGGGTTGTAGGCCTCGGAGGCGACGGCTCGCTTTATGGACGGGAGTGGCGTCGGAGCGAAGATGGGCAGCGTCACTGACGTTTTCGGGGGCAACGTACATGGGATCTTATCCTGCACAATCCACCAAATGTCACCAACACACGTAGCAAACAGAACAACCGAGCTGCCCTTTTTTTAATCAAGCGAAGCTCGAGACAGACGAGGACGACGCTCAGCCACGCGCCAAGACGTTCGGCCACTTGGTGGCGCTAGAAGATGGGCAGCGGTGTGGCAATATATATATATATATATATATATATATATATATATATATATATATATATATATATATATATATATATATATATATATATATATATATATATATATATATATATATTGTAGTGAACTACACGAGGATATACGAAGACAAGGATGAAGTAGGCGAGAATACCACGAAGACGAGGATAAGGACGACAAAGTGCCGCTGCGCTGCTCGAGCTCGCTTGTGGAAGGCCTAGGCTGGCTGTGCTCTTGTGTGGTTCTTTGTGCAACTTGGAGAGGGCTATTGTGGAAGGCCTAGGCTGGCTGTGCTCTTGTGTGGTTCTTTGTGCAACTTGGAGAGGGCTATTATCCCTGTTAAAGGACAGTAAACACCCCCTTTCAATATATATATATATATATATATTGAAAGGGGGTGTTTACTGTCCTTTAACAGGGATAATAGCCCTCTCCAAGTTGCACAAAGAACCACACAAGAGCACAGCCAGCCTAGGCCTTCCACAAGCGAGCTCGAGCAGCGCAGCGGCACTTTGTCGTCCTTATCCTCGTCTTCGTGGTATTCTCGCCTACTTCATCCTTGTCTTCGTATAATATATTGAAAGGGGGTGTTTACTGTCCTTTAACAGGGATAATAGCCCTCTCCAAGTTGCACAAAGAACCACACAAGAGCACAGCCAGCCTAGGCCTTCCACAAGCGAGCTCGAGCAGCGCAGCGGCACTTTGTCGTCCTTATCATATATATTGAAAGGGGGTGTTTACTGTCCTTTAACAGGGATAATAGCCCTCTCCAAGTTGCACAAAGAACCACACAAGAGCACAGCCAGCCTAGGCCTTCCACAAGCGAGCTCGAGCAGCGCAGCGGCACTTTGTCGTCCTTATCCTCGTCTTCGTGGTATTCTCGCCTACTATATATATATATATATATATATATATATATATATATATATATATATATATATATATATATATATATATATAACAGTATTTATTAACTGTTAATCAATTGATACTAAATTATAAAGATATTTAGAAAAACGTTTTCATGGTATGAATGCTTACGCATGAATTCCCTCAGAATTTCTGCAAATTTATCAATTATACTTTCCTCTGAGGAAGCCCCAGGTGTACCTAGATAAAGTGACGGCCGACGGCATCCAGGTAGAAAACAGAGATTAGGGGATCATTTCTTTCTCTCATTACCATACGGCACAGGCTTCAGGGCAAATATGCAACACTCTACCTGCTGGGAATCGGTAGCAAGAGGCGTTTCGCGGTCGGATCAGTGAACTCATCCTCACTGGTTTGTCTAAGCAGCGCCATGAATAAAGGCTGTAAAGCGGATGAGTACGTTGTATCGGTTTTAGAGCGATAAGAATCTGAGTTGTATCTGACAGGGTGTAAGCCTGGACATGTAGTTTTGAGATCATCGGTGTAACGTAAAAGCCAGGACAAGACAAGTACATGTGCACGGATCTGTTCCCTGTATTCGCTCGTCCTCGTATTTTGCGTTGCTGCGATGATGTTATCTTCCAGATTTCGCTGCGCTTTGCTACACTTGCTCTGTTTAGTCTCAATCATGTAATTCAAGAATAAAAAGCGTCCTCAAACTTTCTGGTGATGGGAAATTCGATCTGAATTTGATTCACATATTTTTCTTTCCGTGTCCACAAACAACCATGCAGAAGATGTCCATTCATTTCCCAGATTAACCACCTTGTAGGCGTCTATTATACCTGTTCCATTGTCATACCTATTCAGTTGTGGCTTAGTCATCTTCGTTTTCGGCACTTGAAGTTCCACAAACGCAGCCTGAATTTCCCATATTCAGATCTAAAGAGTATATGAGTGCTTCTCGGTCGATTGTGCAGGAAAAGCGGCACAGAAAAGCTGTTCTATTTGTATGAGCCGCGAATTCATTATCGCCACTTGTACATTTACCTTGATTTTAATTCATTTAAGTAGAGAATACTGTCATACAAGAAGACGTGGCAAGCACACCTGAGATTTATTTACTTTGCTTCGGTACACCCAGCGGTCTCCAACTTGCCCAGTTAAGAGCATTGACGGTCTTATTGACGCTGGTTGGCCCCAGAAATCACCGGAATATCCTGAGGCTAAATGAAGTTCTTCACTGGCCGCGTGCCTGTTCCGAACAAAGCAATGATTTCCTCACCTTCATTATTAATGCCTGAAGCGGAAATGATTACGTATATTAGAGGATCAAGCATCTGCCAAAGCTTCTTAAGCTTCTTAGGAAGGATTCTTACGATTTACTCTATGCACTGCGCTTTTTTTTTTTTTTTTGCACGCGGGAAAGCAAAAAAAAAATTGAATAACAGAGTAAAAGTCCAAAGTTACTTCAAACATGCTTCTAGCGTTCTCTTTTTTCTCTTCTTTTTTTAGTCTTTCTTTAAGCTGACCATTATCACTGCTAAAGTAATATATGTAATAAAAAACGAAAGACGCACAGTACTTTGTACAAAAGGCAACGATAGGCCCACCCGTTGAGTAGGAAAACCATAATGCGAGATACAAATCAGTTCGAAGGTCAGTCAATAAAGGACAACGTACACGCGTACAAGCTGAACGAATAGAAACAACCGTAGGAACACTTTCTGACACACGCCGGCCGTGTAGGAAGAAATTCTCACTCTAGGAGGGAAGCACAGCTGGGAAAAGAAGCGGCAGTCCGAAGGAGGTCCATCTTCAACCGTTCTCACCAACTCCGAAATACGGATACCCAAGACAGAGTTCTCAGAGAAAACTGTCATGTTTTCGGGTCACGTATGCGTTTGGCACTGTAAGGTACTTTTGCGCCGATAGTTGAAACTATCCTCGATTGCTTTGACGACAGAGAGAACAGACGACGGTCTTGTGTTTGCAAGAACAAAGGGTGATTCTGAAAAATTTTCGATATTTTCTTTTCCACGACACTATTCTCAGCTTCGGTTCGAGGCTCTCTTGTTTTTCTTTCTGATTTTCTTCCTTGCGTGCAGGCGATGTGAGAGACGAATTAAAAGAGCAGTGTCACTGGAATATTTGTCTTCAATTCGCTGGTGTTTCTTGCAACCCGACGTTTTTATCTCACTCCGAAGTCCTCTTACGCTCAAGTTTCGTTCGTTTTTAGTTGCTAATAAACGGAGATACATGCACTCGCAGAAAATGGTGGTAACCCTGATTTTTCATTTTTGTTTTCCTTTTAGCGGTTGCGGACTCCGACCAACACGAGTAGAAGTATAGTGCGTGGTTTGCACAATGGTTATGAGTCTGCTTAGAAACCCAAATTATGATCCTGAATGAAAGTAGTTTGAATAGGTGTGAATGCCACCTTATTGCCATCGTAAAGAGCAAATTTGTTTCTGCTCTGAAACTTGATATTTACCGCGATAGCGGTAAATACAGAAAATGAGACGTTGTCGGCGTTGTCAAGTTCTTAGTGATCCCAATCGTTTTTTTTTTATTTATTTATTTATTTCTGGCACGGTTTCTTTTTAGAGTGCTCGAAGAACATATAGCCCAAAGTCGACGCAGATTGTAGAGACGACAAGTTGTATTTGGGGCGATGTTTCTAACCTAGCAGCTTTATCCAGCAGTATGTCCTTACTCAAGCAGAGCACCCAGATGTGCTGTTTGCACCATACGCCCCGAAACACACTGAAGACCGAATTATCTGCGCCTTTTGCGATAAATTATCGCGTTTTACACAAAAACGCGGTTTTATCGCCAAAATCAGTGCTTTTTTTTTAACAAAGCGTCCGAAATCGATGTACAGTTGTCGCCACTCCCGGCTTGTTTAAGAAGTAAACTACAGGACATCAAACAGGTCTGAGCCACGAATCTCTGGCGCTAAGCTCGTCATTCAGTAATGACGCAGTCGTTTTCAGTGAAGTGGTCGCGAGTTTGATTCCAATACCATTTCAAATGCCGTCATCCCAACAGTACATGCGTCTTTTGTTTTCCTAGCAAACAAACAGATAGAGAATAATTTTACCGAGCGCATAAATTGAATTTTCTTGACCCCGATGTCACTTTCAGTGTTTGCGCGCGTAATAAAAACACCATTAGTCGGCCTTTTGCGATGTACAACATAGCACGCGCGATTTTGTGAGTGAACGCCTTGTTGTGCTGATACGAGACTGTTCTCCGACCTATATTGACGCAACATCGATTGATCTCGGGCCTAGACTTTCAGGCTCAGCCTTACTTCAAAAGCGCGAGCTTGTTCCATATGTAAGGGATTCGCCGTGATCATAATATATCATAATGAATGAGATTTGAAAACATATTAAAGCCATCCAGCCGACGTGCACCCCCTTTTGCAAGCCGTTGCGTGCTCACAGAGAGTGACCACCGACCGTCCGGAGCTCATTAGCCGCGGGCGTCTCGTCTCTGTTAGCAACGGTCCAATTCCTGCCTCATTGGCGGCACAGCTTCCATTAGCATCGCCGACGAAGCATCGAGTGGACTCACCAGCCGTAACCGCTTAGGGGCGCATTGCTCGCTCAGGCATGGAATGATGATCACGCTCTGTAGCAGCTCCGACGAAAGTGTGGGCCTTTGAGGATCAAAACTAAAACCATTGCAACGTCGTTAACGTGTTCTCGAAATCCGTTTAGTCAGAGGCTCTAATTTGTAAGCCTCTCAATCTTACGAACTGGTGCAGCGTTTCGAGCCACTATTACTACTAAAGAATGACATCACTAGTGTAAGTTCTCACGAAGCGTTATAGAAAGCAGACATGAGTTGTCTGCCGCCAAAAGAAAGTAGAACATGAGATCCCGAAGTCGAGCACAAGTAGCGAAAACAATGCCTTACGAAGTCTTGAGTTCTGGAGCCTGTATTTACCATCGCGAGAAACCCGCTAATTCCCGCCATAGTGCAGGTGCAACTGACAAGCCGTGCAGTCACAGTAAGCCAATTTTGTGCAACGCCACGGCAACCTTGATACTGTTTAGCATGAAAATTGAGATGAATTCTTATTTTTTGCTTTATACTGCTTTGCGTTGATTAAAGGCACTCTTCCAGCTCTTTTACCTCCCCCCCCCCCTTTCCCCCTTTTGGAATAAAATATATAGAAGCTGTTCTGTCCGTGTCGTAATTCCGTCTTAAGCAGCATTTTAATGAGTGATTTAACTCGAGCGTTGGGTCTTACTTGGCTTTTTTGTGTCTTCCTTTGAGGAAAACAAAACTGGTTGAGGTACATGCAGTGCGTGTAGCTATGGGCTTAAGGTTACAGGTTATTTAGACAAAGTGCTTCACGGTATACATTACGCGTTCATAAACGCACGTAAGCGGCATTCTTCTCACTATCGCTTTTTAGCTTACATGACGGTTCCGATTCTGTAATGCGAGACGCAGCAAACAGCGTTGTCATCTTATGAAATTCACTTCCAGATTTCGAAAATCTGGTTACATTTTAGAGCTCCTGAAGTTGAGGTACGCGAGCGACTACACCTGACATAATCTGGTAATTTCTGGAGGATAACATACAAAGCCAAAATCACCACCTACCTGCGTCATTCACACAAAATTTTAGCACTTGCACTCATCGATTCAGGCAAGAGATTCGAAGAGCTTGACTTGCTTCACCGATCGAAAGCTGAACTCAATAATTTTCAACAAGTAAGCTCCTAGGCCTTCTTTGGGAATGGCAGGCTTTGGAGCTCAGTTTGCCAGTGAATGACTTCGTTGCAAGCAAAGACATCCAACCTCACTTAAGGTACCGTGGAGGAGTTGAACAAATGACTTACTAAATGAAGTAGAAAAGTGCCCCTGCCAATCAAGGGGTTTCCAAAGACGTGAGGGAACCCTTCACGAGCTTTGTCTCAAACTATGAGGCTGTCTCTTTTACAACTTCCACTTCACCTCATGATTGAAGAAAATGTGACCGCTAGTGAAGTGCGATGCGTGCGTGTGCGTGTGCGCGTGCGTGTGCGCGCGCGCGTGCGTGCGCGTGAGTGTGCGTGTGTGTATGTGGGTGTGGGTGTGTGTGCGTGCGCGGGTATGGAGGGCGCGTGTGAGAGGGATAGAAATACTTAATTGAACGTCTCTGTTCTATAGTTATGCTAGTAGCGGACTCGGCTCAAGACTTCGCTTCAACATTTTTATGTACTCAGCGAAAATGCCCCGGCAAAAATATCGTCAAGAGTAGCATTTTTTTTTCAATAATCTAGCGTTCTCTAAGCTTCTCCATCAGGTCAAAACCGCAAACAGCTGAATTATATTCGGATGCAGTATAAGAGCAGTATCGTCTGATCTCCAGGTGACTAAGCTAGCATCATTTTGTGTTAATGTTCTAATCAGCTGCTCAAATTAAAAAAAAAGAAAAATCTTACTGTTGCTTCTAGAAATAGTGTTTCTACATGTTTCGCCCTGTCGACAGACATAAAACATAACAAAAGCTACATTTTCAACATCTTAGTGCACCGTCTTTCAAATCAATGCATCAATAAATGGATTTTTTTTTTATGAACTACATGGCATCACGAAGCCACAGCATATGACACTAATAAACGAGATAACGCTGAACTTCACTTCTTTCTCACGGCACAACAGTATATGCATCAAAATGAATGTTTTAAATACATAAAAACTAACCCGAGGGGCTCTCATCGATAATGTGTCACAGAAACGTGAGATGAAGTTGTAAGAATCGCTTCTAATATATGCGTGTTTTGATGTAGCTGCAAATATGTGGTTAAAGAAAAGATAATTGTGCTCAGCGCGCTAGAAAAATAGCATTAATAATTTCTATCGCTGTCCGTTGCTTTTTAAACCATTTCTGACGCTACCACGCTGCGCGTGCCCTAATTTGACAAAATGAATTCGTCTTTTCTGAACAAAACATGAAATGACGGCGTCGACGCTCAGTTCTTTGTTGGCCAGCATGTGGCGCGAAGGCCTAAAGCGGTCACACCAGTTCCCGCTGCACTAAAGCAGACAGAGGAGGATAACAAGCATGCTTACGTTGCAGCTGCGACAACTTAAATGTTCCGCTTTAGCGAGCTTGACACGCGTCATTTACGGTTACCCGCCATTCCCAATTTAGTTTTTACAGGTGTTGCCGCAAGACCGGGAGACACGGCAAGCGAGAAAATGGCTATGGTTATAGAAAGCTGATGACAGTTCGGGGTTTGACGCATGCGTAAAGCTGAGCCATCTTTTATACACTTGGCCGGCAGCGGGTGAGATCCTACTGTAGTACGCAGAGAGGCAGGCTTTGTCGGTGCAGAAATCAACGCTTTGGAAAATTTTAGCTACTTTTCTAAATGCGTACCTCGTTTTTAGTTTCCGTGTGTCAGGAGGTGCCGGGGAAAGTGCGTTTTCACAGCCCCTAAACCTGTGTGCCTAGATGAGTTGGGACTTCGTTCGGTCGATATTGGTCTGCGACAAGGTGACACCGACAAGAGAGCTTTAATTAAATTGGACAGCCTGTTACGAAGCTACGCTCGCTGGCTCAGCATGCTACGGGGCTGGAAGAGAAAAATAGCACCACAAGTGGAGTGGGAGGAAGATCAGAGGTTGGAAATGTTCATAGCTTTAGACTGGTTGGCACGCAAAACGTCTAGCAGCTGACAGGAGGAACACCGGTCATGGGCTAATTGCCACTCTTCTCGGCGCATGGCTGCGTGTTCTGAGTAGCATTCAAAGGAGATCCTCTAGTCCTGTATCATCATTACCTCTAGTGCTCTAACAGGCGTAAAAAAAAAAGAAAAAAAAAGACGTTATTGGGTTCATGACGCCGTACCTGTGTGATTTGGTGTGGCATCGCAGCGTGCTAAAAAGGTTTTTATGTTACGGACAGTAATGTATAACGACTGCAGGAAAAGAGTTAGGCGAAAGATGGCTGTTGAAAGAAAAGAGCGTGCAATATTGCTGCCTATGAGCAGGCTCTTGCTTATAAGCATAACATTTAATAATTACTCGGTGACGCAATTTAATGCCATAGCGTTACAGAAATGCTTTGAAAGCGAGGCTGCACAAGAAAGAAAGAAAGAAAGAAAGAAAGAAAGAAAGAAAGAAAGAAAGAAAGAAAGAAAGAAAGAAAGAAAGAAAGAAAGAAAGAAAGAAAGAAAGAAAGAAAGAAAGAAAGAAAGAAAGAAAGAAAGAAAGAAAGAAAGAAAGAAAGAAAGAAAGAAAGAAAGAAAGAAAGAAAGAAAGAAAGAAAGAAAGAAAGAAAGAAAGAAAGAAAGAAAGAAAGAAAGAAAGCGAAACGTCCAGAGCTCTTCTCCCTGGCTGACATCTCGGAATCAGATATACTCTTAGCCAATATAAAAATATTTCGGGCGTGCCCACATTAGGCGTCAAGTATACAGAACATATAACCCAATATTTCCTGTATATGTCATATACATTATAACTCGTGCAAATACGAAGTACATGGCTGAGAGGACATGCCGCCATTCTTGAACGCTTCACGTCTGGCTACCGGCCGGCGCCTCAACCGCGCATGGCCTCTATTTCAAAGGGTCGCCGCTACCAGTGGCTTCAAGCAGCACGAGGGACCGATGGTGTAAACATGGCGCGTGAGCTTATGGCGATGAGCTATTACGGCTCCTCTTTAGATCACTCTCCGCTAATTTGCTTTGCATGATTTTGTCATTATCGTTCGGCTTTCGAGATGCTCTTTTCGAGCTATTTCGAAGAAAAACTGTGGGCATATCGTTAGATCAGTGTTTAGTCGACAACGCGGAGTATCTCGTATGAGCGATCTCCTACACGCATTGGCAATACAGTTGTTTTTTTTCTTCGTATTGACTAACCGTCTATACGCATGGGTATTTTAATCCAACTGTTTCGACGTCTTAACTGCGTTTGCAATGAAGAGAGCAGGTTACTGTGTAATATTGTCACGTAGTGGTGACAAGGCTGTAGACACCTAATGAAGACACAGGCTTGATGGTTCTGAAATTAACTCTTTATTGGGCTGACTTGCGCCCGCAAAAGAACTCGGCAACTCGGCGGCGGCGATAGCAACAAACGTGCTCGTCGATCGTCGAACGAAGAATGCCCGTCACACTCGTCAACGCTCAATTTAAAGGCTGTTCTGAACAATCTAGATAACGTCGCAAACTGCTACTAGCAGAACCTGGAACATTTTAGAAACATACGCAAGTGATCAGAATCTTCGAGAAAGATCTCGGCGCATCGTTCGCGACAAAGAAAATGATAATGCGTCGTATCGCGACAACGAGCATGAACAAACACGAGATACAGAATTATACGCGTGCCAGAATCACAGTGATAAGGCCGCATGCTGGCGGCTGTTAAAAAACACAGTTTTGAAGGTTTCGCGGCATTACTCCCCCCTTAAAAAACATCGCCTCGATGTTCCAAAATAAACAAAGCAACTGAAATAGAAACATTACAAAGTATAAACACCACGGATTCTTTAACGCGCGTAATAAGGCTTCAAACGAGTAACATGTACGATTTCTGGGCGCGCGCGTCGCCGTTGTGATGCTGTCGTACCGTCGGGATTGACTTCATAGTCCAGTTGTCCGACGTGGCGAAGGATTTTGTATGGCCCAAAGTATAGACGCAGCAGCTTTTCACTTAGTCCACGGCGGCGAATTGGAGTCCAAACCCACACTTGGCCTCCCGAATTGTACTCTGAGTGGCATCGTCGTAAGATGTATCGTCGTGTGTCGGTGCGCTGTTCGTCTTTAATACGCAGCCGTGCGAGTCGTCGGGCTTAGTCTGCACGCTGCAGGTAGGCGGCGACGTCAAGGTTGTCTTCGCTGGTTACGTGCGGCAGCATTGCGTCGAGCGTCGTCGTGGGCTCCCTGCCGTACACAAGCTTAAACGGGGTCGCTCTGGTTGTCTCCTGGACTGCCGTGTTATACGCGAAGATCACGTACGGCAAGATGGCGTCCCAGGTCTTGTGTTCAGCGTCGACACACATGGCGATCATGTTCGCGATCGTTTTGTTCATGCGCTCCGTAAGGTCATTGATCTGGGGATGGTATGCAGTTGTTCGTCGATGGCTTGTATGACTTTATTCCAGGATCGCTTGCGTCAACTCTGCCGTAAACGCCGTTCCCCTGTCCGTGATGAGCACTTCTGGGGCGCCGTGTCGCAAGAGAATTTGCTCGACAAAATATTTGGCAACTTCTGCCGCGGTACCATTGGGCAGTGTTTTTGCTTCGGCGTAACGGGTAAGGTAGTCAGTGGCCACGATAATCCACTTGTTACCCATAGACGAGGCTGGAAAGGGGCCGAAGAGATCCATCCCAATTTGTTGAAAGGGCAGGTCTTGGGGCGGAATCGGGTTTAGTAGTCCTGCTGGTCTGATCGGCGGCGTCTTGCGTCGTTGGCACTCCCGACATGTCTTCACGTAATGGGTAACGTCGGCAGGCAATCGCGGCCAGTAGTACTTCTCCTGGATTCGACGCAACGTGCGTGCAAACCCGAGATGGCCTGCTGTGGGCTCATCGTGCAACGCCTGCATAATTTCCTGCCGGAGGTTTTTAGGCACAACAAGAAGCTACGCGGTCCTGTTGGGTGCGAAGTTCTTAATGAGGATGCCATTGCTTAACGCGAACGATGATAAATGTCGCCTGAACACAGCAGGAGGGGAAGCGGTCTTTTCTTCGGCTAGCGCTTTCGTAATTGGCTAGCGCTTTCAGCTCGGGGTCTGATCGCTGTTCTGCGAAACTTCTGGCGCTTACCGGTTCCAAAAAGGCGTCTCCGTCGTCTTCTTTCGCCGGCGCATCAACGGGGGCTCGTGACAAGCAGTCTGCATCGGAGAGCTTGCGGCTTGACATGTAGACGACTGTGATGTCAAATTCTTGAGGAAGTAGGCTCCATCGGGGAAGGCGGTCGGAGGGGTCCTTCAAATTTGCCAGCCAGTAGAGCGCGTGGTGATCGCTTACCACCTTGAGTGGTCGGCCGTATATGTACGGGCGGAACTTTGAAGTGGCCCAGATGATCGCAAGGCACTCCTTTTCGGTGGTCAAGTAATTCGCTTCGGCTTTCGAGAGGGACCTGCTAGCATAGGCGATTACTTTTTATTTTGCTGTCTGGCATTCTTCTGAATGAGAACGGCGCCTAGGCCCATACTGCTCGCGTCGGTATGTATCCCAGCCTCGGCGTTCTCATCAGAGTGTCCTAGCACAGGAGGAGACTAGGCGGCGCTTAAGTTCCTCGAAGGCTTCCGCTTGCGGTGCTTCCCATTGAAATGGCACGTCTGCCATTGTAAGCTGTGTCAAAGGTTCGGCGAGACGCGAAAAGTTCTTGACGAATCGTCGGTAATATGCGCACAGTCCGAGGAATCGGCGCACAGCTTTCTTATCACCTGGCTGTGGAAACTGTGCGATCGCAGCTGTTTTCTGTGGGTCGGGGTGAACTCCTTCCTTACTGACAATATGACCAAGAAACAACATCTCGTTGTAAGCGAAGTGACATTTCTCTGCTTTCAATTTTAAACCTGAGGACTTGATCGTGTCAAGTACTGTTCGAGGCCTTCTCAGATGATCTTCAAAGTTTGACGAGAACACAACAACGTCGTCCAAGTATACCAAACAAATCTGCCACTTTAAGCCCGCCAGGACAGTGTCCATTACTCGTTGAAATGTGGCTGGTGCGGAGCACAAGCCAAATGGCATTATCTTAAATTCGAAGAGGCGGTCCGGTGTTATGAACGCCGTCTTCTCGCGGTCTCTTTCGTCGACCTCGATTTGCCAGTACCCGCTCTTCAGGTCCATCGACGAGAAGTACTTAGCGTTACAGAGCCGGTCCAGAGTGTCGTCGAGACGGGGAAGCGGGTAGACATCCTTCTTAGTTATGTCATTCAAGCGGCGGTAATCAACGCAGAAGCGAATTGTCGTCTTTTTTCTTCACCAAAACGACTGGTGCCGCCCAGGGGCTGTCGGTTGGCTGGATCACGTCATCACGCAGCATTTCCTCAACTTGATCGCGTATGGCCTGGCGTTCTCGCTGCGATACACGGTAGAGGCTTTGACGTAGCGGTCGAGCCTTTTCGTCCGTGATGATGCGATGATTTGCCAACGGAGTTTGCCACACCTTCGACGCTGAAGAAAAGTACTCGTTGTAGTTTTCAAGAAGAGTGCGAATCCGGTCTTGTCTATCTCGGGGCAGCGCCGGGTTAATATCAAAATTGGGCTGCTTGGATCGGCTGGGTGCATTGTCTTCAAGTTAACTGGGGAGTGCAAAGGCTTCTCTGGTATCCACTAGCTCGTCAAGGAAAGCAATCGTCATACCCTTGTTCAGGTGCCGGTATTCGTCGGTGAACTTCGTGACGAGCACATCCCTTGTCCACGGAGGAAACGGACGATGCCTCTTGCGATTCCAAGTCCTCTATTCAGTAACAACTGAATGTTTCCTTCGACAACCCCTTCCGTGATTTCGACTTCTGTTGTAACCACAGGGACAATGACGCTTGATCGGGGCGGTACGGTCAATTCTCCGTCAAGGACGTTGAGAGCGACGTGATGCGTCGAAGTTCTCGTAACACGTATGGCTTTGTCGGTCGATAGCTTGATGAGTTTGGATCGGAAGTCGATGATCGCTCGATGTTCGTCCAGAAAATCCATGCCCAGAATCACATCGCGGGAACAGTGCTGTAGGACTACGAAGCTGGTAGGGTAGGTACGTCCATTTACACTAACCATTGCGGTGCATCGCCTCGACGGCGTAATAAAGTTACCACCAGCGATGCGGATTAGCGGGCCGACCCATGTGGTCGTCACTTTCTTGAGTTGGGCGGCGAAAGCTCCACTGATGACAGTAGTCGGCACCGCTGTCCACTAATGCGGTAACCGTGCGTCGTCGACAGCAACCTCAAGGTTACTTCTTCGCATCCTAGTATTGCACGTTGGCTTCGGTGTTCGATCTCTGCTTTGTCTTGTGCTGAGGTCGCGGCCGGGGCACACCGTCGTAATGTCGCTGGGCGGCGATGCCAACTTGAAGTCTGGTCGCGATCTCGTCGACGTTTTCTTTTCGTCTTGTGGATCGGCGATTTAATGGCTGCGTCGTTGTCACTCATCGTCGACGATGGAGGATCTTCGTCTTTTTGCTGTGAAGCAACCTCACCTCCAAAGGTTGCTCTGTTTAGTTTCCCCTGCGCGGGCTTGGGGACCTTCCGCACAGACTCTCATCGTAGTTACGGCCTGGCGACGCAAAGCGCGGGCCTTGTACGGCGATGGAGACCTGAACCGACGGCTTGGTGGCGCAATCTCATCGCTACACAGATAGTTGTCGATTTCTTGTGGTCGTTCACCTGGGCGTGGTCGTCGAGCGTCGACTGCAAATCCGTGGAGACCGATTCGTAGGTACGGGCAGGGGCGCAAAATGTGGCCGGCCTCACCGCAGTGGAAGCATAATGGCCGGTTGTTCGCTGTCCTCCAGACGTCGCACTTCTTGGGGCTTGGGGATCGTTGGTAGACGTGGCGGGCCGGGGCTAAAGGGCGGCTTTCAGGGGCAGGACGGTAGCGGCGAGGGCTTGGAAACTCATCACGTCGGGGCGCAGGGCGACGTAATGCAGCAGCGTAATTCATCGCTGTTGCCTCTTGTGCTGTAACTGTCGCAGCCGTCGCTTTAGGAACGCCCAGCGCCTGCTGGACTTCTTCACGGACGACGTCCGCGAGCGTCGCCACCTGAGGTTGTTGCGATGATGGCAGCAATCGGCGGAGCTCTTCTCGCACAATCTCCCGGATGATGTCCCGAAGGAAATGTCATCCATGAAATTGAAACAAAGCGATTCAACCATAATAAACCGGTAATGTTTAATTTTTAAACCTTGGCTTGGCTTACGAGCTGAGGCACCCCTTCAACCATTGCTTGTTCTCTTTCATATTTGGGCTTTCACAATATCTCTTGAGCAATGATCGCTGTCATTCGCTTGTGCATTATTTTCTCCCAATGTAGATGCATGAGTGGATGCAGTAAGTAAGAATGAAATATTTATATCTACATTTCGACTCCAGTCATAGTAGTGATCGCTGAATACAAAGCGTTCATGCTTTGCAAGGAGGACCGATAGGGCTATGTCAAACATAGATCTCAGTCAGAATTTCATGTCATGAGACGTGAAAGAAGTAAAACTGTGGGCTGAATATATGAATGAAACGTGAAAGAAGTACAACTGTGGGCTGAATATAAAGCGTTCATGCTTTGCAGGGAGGACCGATAGGGCTATGTCAAACATAGATCTCAGTCAGAATTTCATGTCATGAGACGTGAAAGAAGTAAAACTGTGGGCTGAATATAAAGCGTTCATGCTTTGCAGGGAGGACCGATAGGGCTATGTCAAACATAGATCTCAGTCAGAATTTCATGTCATGAGACGTGAAAGAAGTAAAACTGTGGGCTGAATATAAAGCGTTCATGCTTTGCAGGGAGGACCGATAGGGCTATGTCAAACATAGATCTCAGTCAGAATTTCATGTCATGAGACGTGAAAGAAGTAAAACTGTGGGCTGAATATAAAGCGTTCATGCTTTGCAGGGAGGACCGATAGGGCTATGTCAAACATAGATCTCAGTCAGAATTTCATGTCATGAGACGTGAAAGAAGTAAAACTGTGGGCTGAATATAAAGCGTTCATGCTTTGCAGGGAGGACCGATAGGGCTATGTCAAACATAGATCTCAGTCAGAATTTCATGTCATGAGACGTGAAAGAAGTAAAACTGTGGGCTGAATATAAAGCGTTCATGCTTTGCTGGGAGGACCGATAAGGCTATGTCAAACATAGATCTCAGTCAGAATTTCATGTCATGAGACGTGAAAGAAGTAAAACTGTGGGCTGAATATAAAGCGTTCATGCTTTGCAGGGAGGACCGATAGGGCTATGTCAAACATAGATCTCAGTCAGAATTTCTAGTCATGAGACGTGAAAGAAGTAAAACTGTGGGCTGAATATAAAGCGTTCATGCTTTGCAGGGAGGACCGATAGGGCTATGTCAAACATAGATCTCAGTCAGAAGTTCATGTCATGAGACGTGAAAGAAGTAAAACTGTGGGCTGAATATAAAGCGTTCATGCTTTGCAAGGAGGACCGATAGGGCTATGTCAAACATAGATCTCAGTCCGAATTTCATGTCATGAGACATGAAAGAAGTAAAACTGTGGGCTGAATATAAAGCGTTCATGCTTTGCAGAGAGGACCGATAGGGCTATGTCAAACATAGATCTCAGTCAGAATTTCATGTCATGAGACGTGAAAGAAGTAAAACTGTGGGCTGAATATAAAGCGTTCATGCTTTGCAAGGAGGACCGATAGGGCTATGTCAAACATAGATCTCAGTCCGAATTTCATGTCATGAGACATGAAAGAAGTAACACTGTGGGCTGAATATAAAGCGTTCATGCTTTGCAGAGAGGACCGATAGGGCTATGTCAAACATAGATCTCAGTCAGAATTTCATGTCATGAGACGTGAAAGAAGTAAAACTGTGGGCTGAATATAAAGCGTTCATGCTTTGCAAGGAGGACCGATAGGGCTATGTCAAACATAGATCTCAGTCCGAATTTCATGTCATGAGACATGAAAGAAGTAAAACTGTGGGCTGAATATAAAGCGTTCATGCTTTGCAAGGAGGACCGATAAGGCTATGTCAAACATAGATCTCAGTCCGAATTTCATGTCATGAGACATGAAAGAAGTAAAACTGTGGGCTGAATATAAAGCGTTCATGCTTTGCAGAGAGAACCGATAGGGCTATGTCAAACATAGATCTCAGTCAGAATTTCATGTCATGAGACGTGAAAGAAGTAAAACTGTGGGCTGAATATAAAGCGTTCATGCTTTGCAAGGAGGACCGATAGGGCTATGTCAAACATAGATCTCAGTCCGAATTTCATGTCATGAGACATGAAAGAAGTAAAACTGTGGGCTGAATATAAAGCGTTCATGCTTTGCAGAGAGGACCGATAGGGCTATGTCAAACATAGATCTCAGTCAGAATTTCATGTCATGATACGTGAAGAAGTAAAACTGTGGGCTGAGTATAAAGCGTTCATGCTTTGCAGGGAGGACCGATAAGGCTATGTCAAACATAGATCTCAGTCAGAATTTCATGTCATGAGACGTGAAAGAAGTAAAACTGTGGGCTGAATATAAAGCGTTCATGCTTTGCAGAGAGGACCGATAGGGCTATGTCAAACATAGATCTCAGTCCGAATTTCATGTCATGAGACATGAAAGAAGTAAAACTGTGGGCTGAATATAAAGCGTTCATGCTTTGCAGGGAGGACCGATAAGGCTATGTCAAACATAGATCTCAGTCAGAATTTCATGTCATGAGACGTGAAAGAAGTAAAACTGTGGGCTGAATATAAAGCGTTCATGCTTTGCAGGGAGGACCGATAAGGCTATGTCAAACATAGATCTCAGTCAGAATTTCATGTCATGAGACGTGAAGAAGTAAAACTGTGGGCTGAGTATAAAGCGTTCATGCTTTGCAGGGAGGACCGATAAGGCTATGTCAAACATAGATCTCAGTCAGAATTTCATGTCATGAGACGTGAAAGAAGTAAAACTGTGGGCTGAATATAAAGCGTTCATGCTTTGCAGGGAGGACCGATAAGGCTATGTCAAACATAGATCTCAGTCAGAATTTCATGTCATGAGACGTGAAAGAAGTAAAACTGTGGGCTGAATATAAAGCGTTCATGCTTTGCAAGGAGGACCGATAGGGCTATGTCAAACATAGATCTCAGTCCGAATTTCATGTCATGAGACGTGAAAGAAGTAAAACTGTGGGCTGAATATAAAGCGTTCATGCTTTGCAGGGAGGACCGATAAGGCTATGTCAAACATAGATCTCAGTCAGAATTTCATGTCATGAGACGTGAAAGAAGTAAAACTGTGGGCTGAATATAAAGCGTTCATGCTTTGCAGGGAGGACCGATAGGGCTATGTCAAACATAGATCTCAGTCAGAATTTCATGTCATGATACGTGAAGAAGTAAAACTGTGGGCTGAGTATAAAGCGTTCATGCTTTGCAGGGAGGACCGATAAGGCTATGTCAAACATAGATCTCAGTCAGAATTTCATGTCATGAGACGTGAAAGAAGTAAAACTGTGGGCTGAATATAAAGCGTTCATGCTTTGCAGGGAGGACCGATAAGGCTATGTCAAACATAGATCTCAGTCAGAATTTCATGTCATGAGACATGAAAGAAGTAAAACTGTGGGCTGAATATAAAGCGTTCATGCTTTGCAGAGAGGACCGATAGGGCTATGTCAAACATAGATCTCAGTCAGAATTTCATGTCATGAGACGTGAAAGAAGTAAAACTGTGGGCTGAATATAAAGCGTTCATGCTTTGCAAGGAGGACCGATAGGGCTATGTCAAACATAGATCTCAGTCCGAATTTCATGTCATGAGACATGAAAGAAGTAAAACTGTGGGCTGAATATAAAGCGTTCATGCTTTGCAAGGAGGACCGATAAGGCTATGTCAAACATAGATCTCAGTCCGAATTTCATGTCATGAGACATGAAAGAAGTAAAACTGTGGGCTGAATATAAAGCGTTCATGCTTTGCAGAGAGAACCGATAGGGCTATGTCAAACATAGATCTCAGTCAGAATTTCATGTCATGATACGTGAAGAAGTAAAACTGTGGGCTGAGTATAAAGCGTTCATGCTTTGCAGGGAGGACCGATAAGGCTATGTCAAACATAGATCTCAGTCAGAATTTCATGTCATGAGACGTGAAAGAAGTAAAACTGTGGGCTGAATATAAAGCGTTCATGCTTTGCAGGGAGGACCGATAAGGCTATGTCAAACATAGATCTCAGTCAGAATTTCATGTCATGAGACGTGAAAGAAGTAAAACTGTGGGCTGAATATAAAGCGTTCATGCTTTGCAAGGAGGACCGATAGGGCTATGTCAAACATAGATCTCAGTCCGAATTTCATGTCATGAGACATGAAAGAAGTAAAACTGTGGGCTGAATATAAAGCGTTCATGCTTTGCAGAGAGGACCGATAGGGCTATGTCAAACATAGATCTCAGTCCGAATTTCATGTCATGAGACATGAAAGAAGTAAAACTGTGGGCTGAATATAAAGCGTTCATGCTTTGCAGGGAGGACCGATAAGGCTATGTCAAACATAGATCTCAGTCAGAATTTCATGTCATGAGACGTGAAAGAAGTAAAACTGTGGGCTGAATATAAAGCGTTCATGCTTTGCAGGGAGGACCGATAAGGCTATGTCAAACATAGATCTCAGTCAGAATTTCATGTCATGAGACGTGAAAGAAGTAAAACTGTGGGCTGAATATAAAGCGTTCATGCTTTGCAGGGAGGACCGATAAGGCTATGTCAAACATAGATCTCAGTCAGAATTTCATGTCATGATACGTGAAGAAGTAAAACTGTGGGCTGAATATAAAGCGTTCATGCTTTGCAGGGAGGACCGATAAGGCTATGTCAAACATAGATCTCAGTCAGAATTTCATGTCATGAGACGTGAAAGAAGTAAAACTGTGGGCTGAATATAAAGCGTTCATGCTTTGCAAGGAGGACCGATAGGGCTATGTCAAACATAGATCTCAGTCCGAATTTCATGTCATGAGACATGAAAGAAGTAAAACTGTGGGCTGAATATAAAGCGTTCATGCTTTGCAGGGAGGACCGATAGAGCTATGTCAAACATAGATCTCAGTCAGAATTTCTAGTCATGAGACGTGAAAGAAGTAAAACTGTGGGCTGAATATAAAGCGTTCATGCTTTGAAGGGAGGACCGATAGGGCTATGTCAAACATAGATCTCAGTCAGAATTTCATGTCATGAGACGTGAAAGAAGTAAAACTGTGGGCTGAATATAAAGCGTTCATGCTTTGCAGGGAGGACCGATAGGGCTATGTCAAACATAGATCTCAGTCAGAAGTTCATGTCATGAGACGTGAAAGAAGTAAAACTGTGGGCTGAATATAAAGCGTTCATGCTTTGCAAGGAGGACCGATAGGGCTATGTCAAACATAGATCTCAGTCCGAATTTCATGTCATGAGACATGAAAGAAGTAAAACTGTGGGCTGAATATAAAGCGTTCATGCTTTGCAGAGAGGACCGATAGGGCTATGTCAAACATAGATCTCAGTCAGAATTTAATGTCATGAGACGTGAAAGAAGTAAAACTGTGGGCGAGGAGTTTGTCCCTGAAAAAATGAAGCTATTATCTGCTGCAGCACAGGGGAATCTGATATTCTTCATGAGGTTAGGTACTGCTGCTAGGTGGGTTATTGATTGATTGATTGATTGATTGATTGATTGATTGATTGATTGATTGATTGATTGATTGATTGATTGATTGATTGATTGATTGATTGATCTGCTCAGAGACAAGATCCAGGGTTCGAATCACGGCGGAGGCGACCCGACTTTCGTGGAAGCGAAGAAAAATGCTTGCAGGCTGCACGATGTCAGTGTGCGTTAAATATCTCAGGTGGTCGATACTAATTCGGAGACTACCTCGACATCTTTTACTGTCGCATGCACGTTTGGCACTTGTGCCAATTCATATATCTCATTATATCACAGCATACCTCCTTAGCATAGCATGTCATTTCCTACCATAACATGACACCATTCCATCAGTACCGGGTCATAAAATGCCACACTACAAATAATATATGGGTCGTTACTCCGTTTCAGAACTTTCGCCACCGTATAGCGCACGTCCGCCAAATAGGTATAGACTGATTTTCTCACGGCTCTACCTATATACGGGCCCCTTTGGACAGACAAATATGAGCACACAATGAATAAACGGGCACCAAGACTGCAGGCATCGGATCATAGCATGCACGAACGTAAAAACGTTGCCCTATGGCGAATTTCATGTGTTAAACCGCCAACGCCAATATAATTGATGTGCGGTGCTGTTAACTTGTATTTACCACTTCTCTCCCATGAAAAAAGGCGTATAGTGTTCACCTATGCCGTGCTATCCTCCTGTTTTAAGGCACTGCTCTAAACTCCACGCACTAGCCTGATTTAAACGCTGATTTGTGTTGAAAGCATGTATGACTTCGTGCTGCCGCCTTCGGCAAATTAGCATCAGTTTCATCTATTTCCACAAAGGAATCATCCCTAACTTAATGGCAATCTCTGGTGTATGCTACATGTGGTGTTATTATAGTAATTTGTGTAGCATGGAGGCAATCAACTTTTGCGTTACCTATGCTTCAGTATTTTAGGCTTTCAAATTTGGTCTCTCAAAGGGAAACGCAGTCGTAATTCCTCAAAAAATGTGCATTGTACATCTATTTGTTCCTGAGCTAGAACAATGGCATTTCACGCGCCGATGTAAGCGCCGACCGGCTTCCTCTTATTGCCTTCCCAAATGAAGAAAAGGAAAATCGAATAAAACATGGTAATGAAACGCGCAACTAGTAAGCGCTGCCATCTATAGTACAAGGCGGAGGCAATGAAAACGTGAAAGCAGTCATTTATTACTTGCAAGCTTAGCAACAGCACCAGGCAGGTGCAGATGCATGACATCCGTGATTAACCGTGCCGAAGCCGTTCTGTAGAGAGTGTCAGGTCTTCAGTCGCGATCTTTTAGTTCCAAGCAGATGCCTCGGAGCAGATAAGGGATCCCAGCACTAAACCCTGCAAATGAGAAAGCACAGAACCAAAGTATCTGAAGCTAAAAGAGAGCGAACGAGGACATAATGCCCTTGGGACTTGGCGTTTCAGTTCAGTGTTAAGACCGTGGTTGCTTTACGAGGATAAATGAAATTGGCAACTCTTACACATTATGTCTCATGTCAGCGAAAGCACAGACGTAACTTCACAGTGCAGAAAGTACAGGTTTTTACCTTATATGCGGAATAGAGCGACCAGTCTTTGATGAAGACACGAAGGGAAAATCAGAGAGCATGCGGACGTCAGGAGACAGCAGTGGCTGGAGATTTTAGAAAGAGGCATTGAAAGGAGGAAATATAAAATTAAATAGCTACACTCCGAGCCTAGTGGCGGAGATATGGAACAGCTTCTTAAGCCTCAGAGCTTGGTCCTCTATACTCCATCAACAGCGTCTGGAAATATCTCTTGGAGCCATTTCGTCGGCCGAGATTTCCCAGGAGAATGGCGAAGGGCTCATGAAACAAATAACGAGTGACAGTTGGATTTGGTGCAGCGTCAGCCTAAAGTTTTTCATCCTTTTTCTTTCATTCCACGCTGGAGTGTTTGAGATATTTTTTTTTAAAACCAGGGCCGCAAGTATCTTTTTAAAATATAAAAGCCTGATTGCCGAGTTAGATTATTAAGTTTTGCTGAGCATTTTTTTTTCTTTTTTTCAAGGCATTTCTGCAAATCGAACTGTTATTCGAATTTATTGTATTAGGGTTTTCATTGCATTGAAGCCGCAATTACTGTATGTGCAACACAGAGGAGTCTGAACCAAATACGCTCTCGTAATGTAGAGAGCTACCCTTTGCCTACAAGAATGAATTGCCATTTGCAATATTTTCTATACAGCTAAAGTTCTTATTAGCCACGAAATCCAGTCGAAAAGCTTCTTTTTTTTTTTTGTCAAAACATTCACGACTTCCGGGTTACATATTGGAATTTTTTTGTGACAACATCCGGGAAGGAGAAACGCGGTGTAGATTGTTTTGAGCAAGATGGAAGAAGTAGCAACTGCAATGCTCACCAACCAGACCATAGTAAATAGATGAGGGAGGCAGCGAAAAAAAGGAGGAAAGAGACGTTTATACCTCAAGCCGGAGAACGTGGGTACGAACTCGACCGCGGTGCCCGCGTTTTTCGGACGAGAAACTCACTGGGCGTGTAACTCGCCAGACAAATTTCCCATCGCAGGTCAACACTCTCATCATAGTTCTCGTTAAGCAATTAAAGTAAGTTTTTTATAGAAAGTTTTTTATAGATGAACGTTATTGAAGGCACCTACAACTGCTTACAAGCTATAAATGCGTAGCCTGATTTGGATTAAGAAATGCTCAAAGTGGGTTACGCAGTAGATTAGGGTGAATTTGTGGTACACACGTGTAGTACTTGAATGACTACAGGACCACTGTGACCATGTGAATATGAAGATAAAGTAATGTATACTTTTCTGGGCAACATTTTTCCTTGAAGACCACTGCCACCGCCGAGTACCGCTGTTAGTGGGGCTTATAAGTCCATCTGGCTTAAATAAATAAAACCTGAGTAAAAGACGCTAGGTGTTTCCACGGTAGTCTTTGCAGCAGAAGAGAAAGCATTAGCATTATTTCGCAAAACGTCTCCCGTTTTAACTTTTTTCTTTTGTTTTTGTATTAGAAAACCTAATTTATTTATCCTGTACTTTCAAGGTGTTTTTTTTAAACGCTTTATGGACTTGTGAACTTTTGTGACGAATTAATACTTGTTTTTCATTTTTTACCATTCTAAGGACATTTTCTTTCCTGCATACAGTATCAACGTCCGTTGTACTTCATGAAGCGGGAGGGCTCACAATGCTGAGACAAAAAAAAAAGCGCTCGGAGAAAACGACAAACGATGAAGAGCGTCTAGTGTGCTCAGTGAACCTCGTGTTACGCTATACGGCTTCACTTGATACACGGTTCTGCGTTTTCAAAAATGATTCCATCACCTCTATTTTGCCGTAACCAAGCAGTTAATGAGGCTCACCAGAACCCAAAATACAGGATGAAATAAAAATAAATATTCAGTATACAGAAGCAGCCAACTAACGTAGGTCAAAGGTTTGAGGTGTCGTCAAGTAGGCTTGAAACAAAGTTATGGAGGCATGCAGGCGTCGTATTCTTCCGCTGACCACATAATTCGCAGATGCTTCCTACTTATAAGCTGCATTATTTTCTACTGAACACCTTTACATAGATTTCAGGCATGTACACACTCTTCATTTCCGCATGAGAGCTGGAATGCATTCCTGCACGTTAACCCCAATAAACAACAAACGCTAATCGGGGTGAGCCGTATAAGTTTCAGGTGAGAACTTAAGAAACCATATTGATTCCGACCACCCGGAAATAGTAAGCACGCCGAAAAATCAACATGGCCTCATTGATACTTCGAACCCGACCTCAGCGGCTGCGTTTCGATGGAGGCGAAACGAAGAGGCGTCCGTGTGCTGTGCGATGTCAGCGCACGTTAAAGATCCCCAGGTGGTCGAAATTACTCCGTAGCCCTCCACTACGGCTCCTCTTTCTCTCTATACAATTTCACTCCCACCTTCCTTCCTTCCCTTACGGCGCAGTTCAGGTGTCCACGGAAACAAGTGTGACAGATACTGCGCCTTTCCCTTCCTGTGAACCAACCAACCAACCAACCAACCAATCATTGATACAAGGAAGCGAACACAGAGCCTGCCAAGCTTATAGAAGAAAGATTCCAAAGTTGCTCCTCACATCACTCTGAATACTAAAAACCAAGGAAGCAATTAAGCCTGCGGTTACCAGATACTCATTGCTTCTTTGTTTAAAGACTATGACCCGCAGCAGTATATCGGGCCTTCTGTTGAGTGGGTCTAGCGTGCGCTCTGATGAAAGTTATTTCATTCCGTCCCGATTTCGGATGTCATCTTCCTCTAATTTCACATCATTGTTCGCCGCCTCTCAAGCTCATACGAATAATAACTCGAGAGCACAATTATTTTATCGGGCTTGGATGGCTTTGTTTGTAAGTGGTTATAACAACCATATTTGCGTGGGCAATGATGGGAATCAGGGGCATTGCAATGTCCATTACTATCGTGAACAATGCAGCCCGAGACTTCAGCCTCAGGTTATGCAAATTGTGTGAAATAAGGAAGCCAGTTTCTCGCTGTGAACAAAAGAACTCCACAAACTAGACAAGCAAAGAGAGAAAAGCTAACAAATGGGGCCCCTTTACTTGCACCCATTACTAATGAACACTCCTTGAAGGTTTGGTGCAACTACATTCCAGCTAATGTTCCACAAAGAGCAGGAAAATAGGCCGCTCCGGTAATTAAGAGGCACCAGAGTAGTGTAAACACGTGAAAGTGTAAGTAAAAATAGTTCACCCTCCAGCATTGTTTTCTTCTGCGCTGGCATTATTATGCTAAAAAACATCATTCGTGCCTTCTTATCACCCCTCCCCTTTTGTTACCAATTAGTACTTCTTACCTTTTTTATCTTTCCCGAGTGACTGTGAAAATAGCACCACTAATGTAGATTGACGCATATTTTGGCCCCTCCACGCAAATGGAGCCCCTTATCAATGCGCAAAGACATGGTGGTTATCTAACGTGCGTTAGCTATGACCGATTTCCCAGTTATGATTAAATTCCTAGTTCGAAATAAAAGGCAAACAGCGGAGCTATCAACAACGTTCATGGTTTGGGCTTCATGATCAATAGATGGACAATTGTAGAGCTACTCTAGTAAAGTCCTCAAAAATCGGCTAATTGATACGAGCGAGATTTTTCTTTGAGACAACAACGTCCACCGCCAAGGCGCAGCTTTACAACAAAACAGGTGATTCCCAGTACCGGCTTGCCTAGTCATGGCGTAGTTGCTGAAGCATCCGCCAAGCATGCTCGATGTGTGAGGCTTGAAGCCTTGTGCCACGCACTAGTGACACAATGGTTGGGTCTTTTCTTTTGCCTGGTGGTTGTCAATTGTTAGCTGAAACGTTTGATTGACTGGGGCTTCCACTCCACAATGTGCAAAAAGGGCTACAATGAGCTTTATCGCATGTTCAAGATGGGCCATGAGTGAAGGCAGCAAAATACAGAGGTCTAGGACAGTGGACAGGTGAGGGCTTTTTAATGCTTGCTGAGTAGTAGGCGGAGATGGCGACCCAAACTCGACCGCTCATGCTCACGTCACTTTTCCACCCAGCGGTCCTCTCCCTCTTCGCTGGCGTGGTAATAGCGGTGGCGCGAAAAAAGTAGATTTCGCTCCCGGGAATATTAATTGTCAATCAAGGGGGAATAAGAATGTTTTACCCAACCTCACTCGTTTCGAATGTTAAAGCGCACAAGACGAGGACAGTGAAGAAGACGTGAGACACACGAGCGCTAACTTGCAGCAATTTATTGCGGACGGCGAAGCAAACTATAAAGGAGAATCGTGGCACGACATCACGCATGCGCAGCCGGCAAACCACCCAGCGGCGACGCGGGTATTTTAGTTCTTTGGCAGACAAAGCAATCGATGGCTTGAATACGCAATCATCCACCAAACAATCTATCTTCTCCGCCTCGATAATTTCGCGTGTCACTTGACAACGGTTTCTTGCGAGAATGAAACAATCTTGATACAATGAGACACAGCTCGAGTTAGAGAAGAGGTCTACACTTTGGCTGGAGCTACAACCATCACGAGGAACGAGACCTCAGCTGGAGCTGGAAATAGCACTGGGGTCATCCCTAAGTTCACAATTCCTGCAATGTTCATCAAGAAATCCTCCGCATCTCCCGCTCACATTTCTACGGTATTCGCGAAGGCGGACATTCACGCACCCTGCACTTTGTCCTATGTACGTTTTGCCACATGAAATGGGTAGATTATACACGATCGAGTCCATACATTCGACGAGCTTGTCCTTTTGCCACTTCTTACACCCATGCTTGTGAGAGGCTCCAGGGTTAGTAATCCTACATAGTTTTTGAAGCCTGTCAGGTGCGGAAAATTAACTCTAACATCTGCCCTCCGCCCAATCTTTTTCAGACAAGGGGCAAGTCGTGAATATACGGAATGACGGCTATCTTGTACGCTCCAGTAGAAACCTGTGAAGTGTTTGGCCGCCTGGACAACTTCCGTTTTAGAATGCTTTCAGCGAAGCTGACTATTACATGAGTCGGGTACCTAGAGGAAGCCAGCCGAGCGGTTTGTTGTTCGAAACTGGCAGCCATTAGTTCTGGGCACGACTTCTGCGAGGCATTTGAAAGGCAATATCTTAAAATGTCCCTTTTTACAAGTTTGGAATCAGCGGAATCGTACGGGAGCAGTGGCTTGTTGGCACGCGGTTCGTACTTCCAGTACACCTGTTCGTCATGAAATAAAAGTCTAATATCAAGGAACCTAATGCGAAGGGAAGTCGTGATTTACTTCTAGGGGTGCTATGTGTGCGCGTACGAACGTTATTATGTTATTAGCTAGTGTTTAAAACAGTCTGAGTGGCAGTCAATGAAGAGTAAGAAGTCATCTCTCTTACTCTTACTCTCTATTGACTGCCACTCAGACTGTTTTGAAATACTAGCAAATAACATACTAAGGTTCGTACGCGCAGGTCTATCACCGCTAGAAGCACCTCACGACTTCCCTTCGGACGGCAGCATTAGGTTCCTTGATATCTACTCCAACTTGGGGGATTCGCCTAAATATTTGACCAACACTATTCCCACTTCGAGTTATTGATCAATTCGCTCTCGCCCTACAATCTGCTCTGCTGACCGTCCTGGTTAGCTCAGTTGGTAGAGCGACTGCCCCGGAAAGGCGGTGGTCCCGGGTTCGTTCCCCGAATCAGTACAAATTTTTCTTTAACCACAAACTTTCTGGGGAAGCTGTATAGCTTTCCTTTGCATCCGTATGGCTGCGCTTGGGTGGATGTCAATGAGTAATTACTTCTTTATTACAAATCTACTCCACCTTGGGGGATTCCCCTAACTGTTTGATCAATTTCTAGTTTCCTTTCACAGCAAGGGCTACCGTTTGTTCTGTGGGTCTCTCACGCCCCTCTTGGCCTTTGAATCTATAAGTGCAACCCCCCCCCCCCTCCCCCCCACCTCAACTCGGCCCCCGCGAGTCACAGTGCACGCTGAGGCAGCGCAACTGAACATGTGCAATGTTAATCGCGGCGCGTGACATATGGCCGACTGTCGATGGTGACAGCTCGACGTGGCAGTGAGCCTTCATAATGGTGATGAAATTCAAGGACCAGGAGGATTTCGGTGGGACCCCTCTTGGAGCGCGGTTACGCTGCCGGCAAGCGGCACTGGGCATCATGATGTATGCACGGATGGCGGAGCGGACCTTACAAAACGGGAGCGCGGCCAGCGGCGCCTCCTGGGAAGGGTTAATCAAGCGATTTTCGTGAGTTGTTGCCACGCGAAAAGCAATATTGCTTGTACTACTCGGAGGCCTTTTGCCGTGTGGCATCGCCTTATTCGCCCCTTCTCACCCGCCGTGTGTGGTTTGTCTTGCTGCATAGAAGCACTGACCACATTTCTTTTGCAATGATAGTATTGCGCCGTCGCGAGCCTCGACCGCCGGCTTTGCATCGCAGCGGCGTCCGATGTTGTATTGTTTCAAAGTGCTGGTGTTTTTGTACAGAATTTGGACTTGTAATTTGTTGTGCGAGACTATGGCTTACAGACCCGTTCTCTAAAAGTCAGAGCCTTCAGTGCCTAAAGAAACTTCACAGCGTGAGACTGACAGGCTGGGGAAAACGTGCAGGGCATTGCCAGCAGTTTCCCCACGTTGATGAAATCGGACCGGAGATCCAATGGGCTCCCTACATTCAAATTGTCACAAATATAGTCTTAAATCCCGTCTTCCATCCAAAATATGTTTGTCTGGCTTCATCTTTTCTCAATTTCACCAGAAAGAGCAGAGATGCAGAGCTTCTTTGCGGTCTTCATTGTGTCGTCTTAGACAGGGCTCGGCTCCTCGCAATCATGGGGCCGCTTACAAAGGGATTCGCTTGAGACTATACTCCGTCTCTCTAGGGATATTACGAAACTGCATTAATCAAAAGGTGCAGCACAAAAAGACATCTCTAAAAACTTTAAGAAAATTGCATAGCTCTCATTCCTCTGTCAATCGGATGGAAATGAACATCGTTCTTTTTTTTTTTTCAGCTTGAGAGGATATTATCTTGCGGTTCCCAATTACCTGCACGAAAGCCTCTTCATAGAATTTGGGAGGATCTAGGCGCCCTGAAATGAGAGCCCTGTATATAAATATGCTCCCCAGTAGTCGGTTACTGGGTACCCAACAGATCTCACCACTTCTTGCTTTTAGCTCTTTCAAAATACCTATCGTGTTACGTGCATTCGTTCTTTCGGATGAACAAGGAAGTTTTTATTCACGAACATTTAAACGAAAGGCACTCTTTGACAAAATGTTTTAACGAAGTACGTTATGCGTATGCGTCTTTGAAGTCTTAGTCGATCGAAGGTTATTTGCACAAATAATCAGAGAACTCTTCAATTTTTTTAGACATCTATCAGCCTTCTGAACTATGAATTTAATTTTATTCTGTTTCAAAGTTATGTATAGAGTATACAGACAGTATGAGTTTGCGCAGGTCGGTTGCGAAGTAAAAATGGAAAGTATATACATAATAGAGCTGGATAATAAAAGCTGAATTCACTGAACCTGACTAATAAACATTTTTATTACTGATTACAGGGTGCAAGGTTGCCTTGCTAAAATGAAGAGCATCAACAATAAAGGTGAGTACAGCCTTTAAATTTTGTTGATTGACAATGCGATGCGAATTTCTAAAATACGTGCTTGAAAGCATGCTGAGTGGGCTTTCCTGCACTCTGTATGTAAAAAACGGCCTCGCTTGCGTACTTTTATCGCAGCAATCACGTAAACCATTTCTACAAAATTGATCACACAAGAGGCGTCAACAAATGAGTCAAGAAGTGCAGGCGACGTGTATTTGTTCTAATGATAAATTCCAAAAAAAAAGCATTCAAGAAGCACTCCAGTATGTACATTTCGTGTTCAATGCCGCTTTGTCAACGAAATTACTGAAACCTCGGCTAAATTTTTATGTTGAGGCCCTTCAATTTCGTAAGGAAATCTTCCCTTCTCCCTTCAGGTACAAAATAAAAAGCAGATTAATTAGTTTTCGTTTTTTTTTTAAGTGCAATAAAGAGAATTTTGAGGGCATTTTTTAATTGCGGGAACTCGATCTACATGCTAGGAGCCTTCTTGTAAACATAGAATTGTTGCCCTTCGTGGCGGATTTTGCTGTTGAAATCAGACAAAATATGCTTGCTCCCGTCAATTTCTTTTTTTTATCTTGACGCAGAGAGTAGGAGGTGCCACCTAATGCGCGGAGTTCGTTTCAGGCAATCGTGTGGCTGCTATGCAGTGGGCGGATTGATATTGTGAACAAAGTCTGCTTGTACAGGGCTTGTGTCGGCGACATGCTCTCTGAACTAGAAATATCTAGCGCTTCTATCAAAATACAATTAAGGCGAAAGCCTTAATTGGCTATATTGGTAAGGCCAAACTACGGACGCAAAAGTTGAAGCCACGGTGTAGTAGTATGACTACCCCTTACTGTGTGGCTCTGTAGGCAGTCACTCTTGCCTACAGAGCCAGGTCTGCATGGGCAGCATGCATACTGCTATGAAATGAGTGGAGTGTTTTTTTTTTTCTTATTCCTCTGTGATATGATACTTTTTTACCCTTTCGGCGGCGGTTGTCACACGAGTCCGGTATAGTGGTGCAGTAGTTTTTTTTTTATGTATTTTCCTCCATTGTTTCTCTTAATTACCCGTGCATTTTGCGGTAATATAATCTGGTTTAGTGACGGACGTCTTTTCGCATCAGACTGGATTTAATAGCTTTTTTCTCTTAATGTTTTGTCTACGTTTTACAATTCTTTCTCAACCCCTCCCTCTTGTCTGTGGTGTCGGCACTTTCTCAATTTTTTTTTTATTCTTCTGCTCTTTAATTTAGTATTTTTTCTCTCTTTGTGAATTTGTAGACCCACGAGTACAATGCCGTAGGAGACTGCAATTTTCTATTGTTCACCCGATTTTAATTTCATTGTTGGGGACTGTCCCGTTTACTATTCTACCTCAGTCTCCCTATTTTCTTATGTTTTGGGTTTTGTACGTCTGCCTCTCTCTCCGTACGTTATTTGTCAGCTTGTATGACTGTTGTTTTGCTGCTGTTTCCTCCTTTTCTGGTGCTGGTTCCTGTTTTTGTTTCATTTGCAGGTCTGGATGCTACCTCTGGCTTTTTATTTTATTCTCCTTAAGCCAGCGCGGACCACCTTCCAACATGGACCTCGTTTTGTTTTTTTTAATACCTTTTTTCGCTTTTTAAAAAAGGTTTTGTTTTTATCTCAAGCTTCTGCTCCCTTTTATTTATTTTTAATTGGTTTTAAGCCCGGCAAAGCTTTTGCTGGTCCATGCTCCCTCCCTTTTTTTTTTTTTTTCTGTTTGAGAGGACGAGTAAATGGTAAATGGTGTGATTCAGACTTCTACAGTCAGTGTGTGGCAGATACTGCGCCTTTCCTTTCCTGTAAGCCAATTACTAAACGCATTAGTAGAATATGTAAAAAATATAAATAGTGATGATGGTAATTACAATAATAAGAAAAAATATGGTGATCATAAATAATAAGTGCTGCATATATGAAAAAATAGATTAAAAAGTAAAAGTTACAAATAAAATAAACAAAATAACGTAAAAATAACGAAATGCAAAGTGAAACAGCATAAAATAAAAATAAGCACAATAAAAAGGACAAAAAGAAAAATTTCAAAATCGTCGCGGCTACACTAATGCTTTCGCATTCTCCCAACGCAGTTTCTGCAATGGCCTCTAATTTTTATTTTTTGCGCCGTATCCAAAAAGGAATAAAGATTACTTTGGTCCCCTTCACAGATCGGAAGGTTTTGATTCGCCACGCCAAAATGATGAGGTCTAGTCTCGCGAAAGTTCAGACCGTCAGACAAATACGTGTCCCAGAAAAAATGTACTTTAGTTTTTTTTAATAATATAGAAAATTAAAATTCTCGAAAAAGGGCCAATTTTCACTGCCTTAAGCTTAATTTACGATTAAGTTGTCTGCGACTGAACTATTTATTCATGGAAACCCAGAACACAAAATAAAGTAAGAACGAAACTGTGTGTGGTAATTATCGGATCTGCTGTAGGGATGATGATGGGTCGATGAGTTATGCGTAACTCCTGGGCAAGGTGCTTTCGGGTGCCAAGTCTCCTTCCCATCTGATAAGAGTAACTTTGTAAAACGGCTTATCAATGCACCTTTAATGGTCCTTTTAAGGAGCTCTTGCGTGTACATTATGGATGCCACACTGTACAATACACCAGAAAAGATCATGCGGACTTATGTTTCAGAATTCAAAATTAACACACCCATTATAGCGATTTATAGTTATAATAAAGTACAGTAATATGTGCTCAGGCATCGTGCGAGTCAAAAGTTGTTTTATTTCTTCCACACAAAAGTCATTGAAGACAACTCAATAGAAGCTATAATATCGATCACCATGTCTCCGGCCATATGACTTGGCCTCACGTTTTAGTGAACAGCTTTCTGCCTTAATTGAATGTCAGCCACCACGGCGAGGCAAATTTGTTTTTCCTGCTTCATACCATTATCGTTATTCTACGTTCCTAACAACCACATGAATAACAAAAATGCGAACTGTGAAGATTTGGAATTCGCTGTCTTAGGCGACAATTTAATGCGTATAGCTAGAACAAAGTTTATTCCTCCTTCTCTCTCTTGCTACAGCCGCCTAAGTTTCTTCGGTTACTAAGTTCTATGCACTTCGCAATCAATTGTACATCATTTCGCATATGTTAAAGTCTACGTTTAAGCCGCATGCCATTTAGCGAAGGCCCGATGTACGTTACAAGATGGACAAACTCAAAATCGCCACCGGCATAGATAACTGCCCCGCCGCGGTGGTGTAGTGGTAGGACACCCGACTGCTGTGCCGGAGTACCCGGGCTCGATCTCAACCGCCGGCGGTAGCGTTTCTATGAAGGCGAACGAAGAGGCGCCGTATGATGTGCGGTGTCAGTGCTGTGGAGGCAGGAGGTGGTGAAAGGTGGCTGTTCCTGACTCTACGGGGCTGGGACGGTAGGTCAACGCCGCTTGCGGCGGGGGCTAGCCAGCCACTTAATTTTTATCAGTTGTAGGCCGTCATTGCACCCGCCACCGCTTAGGTGGTGGACGACGGCTGTTGCGGCGCGCGTCTTTATCTCCCTCTTCTTTTTCTTTGTTCTCTACTTTCTCTCTTCTGTACGCACGAGGCAGCGGAGGTGGCTCAACTACAGATCCAGTACAGGCCCGTGCATTTTCTTTTCCTTCTTCCTACAGCCACAACAACATGTCAGTGCACGTTTAATTCCCCAGGTAGTCGGAATTACTCCGGAGCCCTCCACTACGGCACCCCTTTCCCTCTTTCCGCTTTCACTCCCACTTTCCTCTGTTCCCATATGGCGCGGTTCAAGTGTCCACAGAACAAGTGTGACATACTGCGTATTTTTTTTCCTGTGAATGTATTATTATTATTATTATTATTATTATTATTATTATTATTATTAATATTATTATTATTATTATTATTATTATTATTATTATTATTATTATTATTATTATTATTATTATTATTGGTAACTGGCCCTCAATGCAGTCCTCTAGGCACAAAACTAGGCCAATTTAAAGAAGCAGAGATCGAGACCCTGGCCACATTCTGAGACTCTCAATAAAGCTAATCTGAAGCTGGATCGCAATTCAGCATCCGCGCGCAATGGATGCCACCTGTATCAACTTCCTCCCGCTTCTGCTTGAGAGAAAGCTTTGTCCTCGCCAAAAAATACCCCCAGTGCCCTAATTTATTAGTTAAACATCCACTATGATGCCGCATACATTCCTTACAATTTTATGTCTTCGAGTGAAATGGACAAATTTTGAATACACAAATGTGAAAGTGCATCGCAAGGAAAAGGACGCTTTCACAGCGGCGCTGATGAAATGAGGTAGCTAAATCTAAAAAAGAAAAGCAAGCGAATATATGATATCGAGTATCGTGGGGACGGGGGTTCTGCATAGTTCATAGTAAAACAAGAAAAAATTAAACACTTCCGCCTCAGCTTGGCAGGTCATTAAACATTTGAGTGCGTTTTGGGTTCTGCGCTAAATTTGATTCGCGGTTAAATTCAAAGTTCCGCCATATATAATGCCTCCGAGGAAACAGAAAAATACAGATAAAAGAAATATAATGCTTCCGAGTAAACACAAAAAAAACACACATAAAAGAGATAGGCGGGAACTCATTAAGAATCATGAATCTCTCGCAGAGTCGGTATTCTGGCAGATTAAGCTCTTTCTAAGCAGCGTCTGCGAAGTGAAATCGTTTAATCACGCTAGCGAGGTGGACCAAATCATAAATTTCACTTTGTGCCTCAGTTGCCGCCCATCTATCGCCAATAAGGGGGGGGGGGGGGGGAGGGGGGGAAGGGGGGGGGGGGGGCTAGAAATGAAAAGATTCGAATGCATTTCATATGAAGCCGTCGGACCCAAACTTTTTGTAATAAAAATTTCACATCATTGATGAAATTATTATGATCCAGCAGGCATTGGAATTGAAGCCGGTGGAGTATAATATTAAGACAACCATGGATTAGAACAAATAAGCAATTACTTCTTAATTTTCACCTACCAGCAGTTATACGGCTATATGTATTAAATGTGTACAGCTCCACGGAAACTGCTTAATTTAGGAAAACTTCATCCTGGCCCAAAGATAAACCCAGCCCCACCACGGGTCTGTCATTCGATCAAATAAACTAACCAGCACGGCTAGCAGATTTTTGGACGAAGGCATATTGGTAAATAATTCGAAATGAGAGCGTTGTTAGTTCAGTGTTTTAGGGGCAGCCCCCACTGTGGAGTTGATTAGTAATGTATTTGTGTTGACACAAGAGAAGCAAAATGGTTACAGAGAAAAGCTATACTGCTTTCTCAGAAACTTCGCATTTGAAGCTTGTTTCATCTACGAAGTTCTTGCCAAAGCTGAATAGGTTCACTGCGTAGCCCTAAGGCCGTGCTTGCTGAACGGCCAGGGGTATTAGTTCCATTACGACAAGTCTGCATAGCATTAGAGGAATTATATTAGTATCGGACGAAATATCAAAGCTTTCTGTGAGTTTATTGTACTAGAAAGCTATTTGAAGAGTTGCGTTTCACCCCATTCCTTTCGTACAACAAGTTGTCATGAAAACCCACTGCGCTGACCTTGCGAATTAGTTCAGCTGGCAGAGCCACTGACCTGGACAAGCGGTGGTACCAGATTTGAACCCTGGACAAGGACAAATTTCACATCAACGAAGATGTTTCAGAGAAAAAATTTTACCTTTCCTTGGTAGCCGAAAGGCTGCGCTAGGGTGGATGCTAATGAATAGTTAGTCTCTTATTACAGATATACATAAGCTTGGGGGATTCTCTAAAGATTTTGAACCGACTTCGATTCCCATTCGCATTGTTCACCATTGGACCTCGGTTCGTGATTTGCTGAGGTGGCACAGCGACTGTCTCTAGTACGGGCATGGTCCCAGATCCAAACCCTACTCTAGGAAATATTTTTTTTTTCAGCTCCAATGTTTTTACGAATGCTGTAAAGCATTTTTAGGGAGAAAAATTCACCAGTATGAATCCCAGAACAAAATTCTTGCCTGTGGCGCCAAAATACATTTAATCAAGCATGCTGTAGGCCGAGACTGTAGGGCCTTAGTAATCAGCTGGCCTAATGTCGTCGCAAAGCGTGAATTCTTTTGCAATGTGGCCCTTTGTTCTTGTGTTCTTAGGCACCGATAGCGCAAAATAAAAAAAAATACCGCAGTCTAAAAAAAAATACACCTTGGGAAATTTTATCCGCTTTCCTTCTAACTGAAGGGCCTTTACCTACAATGTGGAGAATGAAAAACTTTCCATGTTTTCCGTAAACATACAGATACGAAGACATATGAAAAGCCGATGAAACAGCATGCACGTAAAGCTCAAATTTTGTCTCCTTCGCAGGCTCGCGAACTTCTTTTTACAAGTAACGGTTCTCTTTAGGCTCTTGAACGCGCACCTGCCCAAAATGAGCACTTTTGAGCACTGAAAACGTTGAGCACAGCGGGAGGACCTAATCTTTATTTTGTTTTTGTTTTCTCACCTCAAAATTATAGTATATTTTCCACTGTTGACTTAACCACGTCTAACTTGAAATGTGGTAATTAGTCCACAGAACTTAAAACGCTCCCGAAAAATAGACATTATGCCTAGATCGCAATACGGTCGTTTCAGCGACGGTGGCGGCGCCGCGCGACCTGTTTTTGAAGCAGCGAGCCTGTGGTCGTTCTTTGCGGCGCGGGCGACCGCATTGGTTTAGAACGTGGAGATGCGAGAAGAAAATGAATATTTTTGCGATGCCGCGATGTGCAAATCAATAAACTGCTTGAAAAAGCAAATATGTTGTTCCTTCCAAGGACCAGATGTGACAAAAGCAGCGTTTCAGTTCACTGGGCAGGTTTGTAAGACATTTTGACTTTACGACCCGTGTGCATTCTGAGCGACATATTTTGTTGAGGCGAAAAGCCGTGTCGTTACTGCATTCATGCTCGTGAATAGCATTACATTTGGGCCTAATATCATGCCATCGCAGGTACACGTAAGTACTGCACTGTTTAAACACCAAGCTAATAAGTTAATGCGGACATGCAAAAGAAGACCCCTTTCTTTCATTAATAACCGCCTATATTTCTCCGTGTGCAGCTGTTCGTTACGGCTGTCGTTCAGGTTTAGTTATTTTGATTCATCACCATTTGGGGTAATTGAAAAAAAAAACGAAGGATAAGATTTGTAAGCATGGCTTCCTGGACATACCACGTCGACATAACGATATGAAATGCGCACATTTTTCAGGTGTATTTTCATTTTCATTTTGGACGGGGTGGAGCATAGGAGCGGTATATTTGAAATGCGCAAATTTTTCAGCTGTATTTTGATTTTTCGGTCGAGGTGAGAAATGGGTCTGAACAAACGCAATCCTTTCTTCACAGATGTCTTCTCCCTACTTGATCACGCGCTTTTCTCCCGGTAGTTCAAAGAACACACCTCGAGTGATAATTTCAGCTCTTTCATTAAGCTCAAATGACCGTTTCGCTACTGTAGCGAACAGTAGCATACATTTGCCTTCGACACCTCATGATATACGCTGGAGACAAACAAGCTGTTACATACTCTGTATATGCGCACGTGAATAATATATACACTCAATGGCGGCGCTGAAACATGCCATAAAATGAAATGCGAATATCCGAAAAACTGCGGCTTAAAGAGTTTGTTACCCTTTAATGCGGCATGTTTGGTACATGCTGCAATACTGACGGAGTTTTCTCTTGCGAGCTAGCGACTTTATGAGCACTCGTATCAACGAACGTTTATTTTGAAACTAGTGTAGCCAAACTCACAGATAGCTTCGTATTCATGACTGATATGACTTATACTGCTGCTTATCTAAACGCCAAATCTCACACGAACGATGCCACAACGTCAAGAAGCAGGCCCGCTTGTGAAAACATGCGCTATATGGCAGCGGCGCTCTCACCGACTCAGCCGCCATGTCGTGCTGCCGCCGCGCCACCTATAGGAGTTGGAACGACCGAATATGCTATGGGCACCGTGCAGGTGTAACTCGAGCCGCAATGCGGGGCCCCTTCGAGGCGAAAGCGGCAGGCTGTCAGGGATACGCCCTGCCGCGCAGCACAGACGCTGCGAAGCTGCCCCATCCTAACACTCCTCCTTCATTCTTTTTATTCGCGGCATTCTGTGGTCAAGCATGGATATATGAGCTGCAGCCTGCTATATAGCACACGTATTCACTCACCAGGCAATATATTCTTCACATCCCCAAATATTTATTTAAGAAGCGCGAACGTTGCATCGCTATCGTGCCGACGTGTCATGAGCCGGATTCGCCGCAAGACTATCTTTCCAAACGAAGGCATAATACAATTTCCTGGATTCGTAAATTTTCTCGACACGTGAAAGAAAATGTCGGTCAACTCATCAATATGGGGTCCATGTATTAGCTGGTGCCCGATAGAAAGAAGGTGCGTGCACTAGGATCAGAATGCACGTCCAGTGCTCGTGGGCGCAGTTATTCCGTAAACTTTATTAAATCTGCGGTGGGGGTCTGTATTTTCCAAACAGGTCGCTGCCCACGATAGCATGCATGAGCCCCTGTGCAATGCAGAGAAAATTATCAACGGGTACCTAGCACGTTTAACTGCACATTTTATCAGGAATGTTCTGTACTTCTATACTTTTTATCACGTTGTTTTTTATCCCGTCCCCTTCGTACTTTAACTTTGCTTGTGCGTCCTTTTCCTTCTGTTGCCTTTCATGTTCCTCGTGTTTTCAGCCTTGAAATAAACGCCCAGCAGACAGCCAGAGCCTGTCCCTGTCTGTCCGACGAAAGCCTTTTGGCGCCCGCATTGTTTGTCATCGCTATATAACTCCCCCTCTAGCCCAAAGAGCCATTGCTTTGCTGCACTGACACCAATTATTTTCTCACGGCCGCCTCATTCAGGCGCGCACCTTACACAAGCAGTCGCGACTATCCCAGAATATCTCCTCCGACGCCCATATCTGACTCTGCCTGTTCGCCACGAGTGCCCATAGACCTCCTTAATGTTAGCGAAAATCATCTTCCTCCCGTGGAGCATCTTTCGCTGCAAGTGGCATCCGGCTGCACAGTAGAAGTGTCTGCGCCACGAAACAAGGCCTAACACTTCGCTAACGTGTTTAATTTCTGCGGCTCCGCATGGTTCGGTTAGTTTGTTTCATTTCACGCGCTAATGCAGCCACGGCCGATTGAAGCGGAGAGGGTCCGCTACCACAGCGGCGCGCAAACAACCTTAAATAAGGACCTATTGATCCGTTGCCGATTTTCGACACACTTCGCCAATTTTGCGCAATTGACTGAGAACATGCTGAATGAACGAGCCAGGCTATTTATATGCTTCGCCTTTTCAGCCTTGCCTTCCCACCCCCGCCGTCACCGTAAACGGTTGAGCTACTCAGGTACATCCGCTCTCTGTCACTACGATACATCTTTTTGTATGCTTTCACAGTTCTTTGTTGAGGATTGACAATGAAGGAAAACCGCGGTGGCATTCCCTTCTGGTGACTTGCTATACCTATTCAGTCGCGCTCTCATTTCTAACGCGGTAGCTTTAAAGACTCAGCTCTTCGGAAAATCCGAGACCGGCGCTGTAGGCGTAGTGAGCGAAAACTCACAGGTAGTGCACTGCAGAAGGGAATAATTGGCTGGTGACATGATCGAGTATTGATTAATCGGTAAGTTTGGCAATGCCAAGAGAAAACATGCAATGGCAGGTGCTGCCAACTAGGCCTTGTCATTACAGATAGGTTGGGTCGACGGGATTACAACTTTGCAGTACTCTTAGGTGAGGAGTAAGACGCTCTACTCCGACGCAGGCACATCTGTACGGCTTGTTTAAAAACGGGCTTTTATAGATATCTATGTCAGGCAGACTTTCACATAATGCGCTATCTTACGAGTGCATGCAAAACAATGTGTACGAAGCAAGAGAGGCACAACTTAAGAATTTAGTGATTATTCGGGTATCAAGTGCATGTATGTGAACGAAGAATCGCAAAAGGACACATCAACTCTATCACGTCATACCTCCAAAGGCGAGGCTTAAGTCTCCTCCCTAACTTTTTTACGTGCATTTGATACCAATTCAGACAAGCTTCATGAATAGTCCAGGTTTATACATCACGATTCCACTGGAATAAAACAAAATGATTGAAAAGATAGCGGTGACCTATAGGACCGCATACCCAGATCCCAACCATCAAAGCAGCTGTTCGAGTTCGGCTGGAAACACGGAAACATTTCTTTTAATTTTTTTGTCAGTTCGTGCTCTATTTGAATAAAAGTTAGCGCCGCACTTTGGGAGAACAGTAGCGCCACAAAGGTTGAATGATAATACCACACTACAGGTCAGTCTCTCTAAACGTACTCTAGAGAAGTACTAATTGTTCTCGCAACGACGTTCATCCCTGGAAATAATACATTTTCGTCCATAGCTTCAAACAGCAACTAAACAGGCCATAAGGTTTTGCACTCCAGTCGCTCTCCAGCAAATATATTCCTCAGTCTTCATCACAGCATGTATCTGTGAGCAAAGCTCCTCGCAGAGTAAGGCGAAAACCACGCGAAGTCTGCTAATGCAAATTAAGGAGAGGCGAAAAGCTAGAAAATAGTGAGGTTTATTGCTAATACTTCCGTCCCTACAATTGGTGTCGTTCGGGCACATGGCAGCAATCGATCCCAGTCTAGCTCATCAATTTAAGCACTTAAGCGATCTAGCAATGTCCTCTCTTGTTTCACAGAGGCTGCTGTGGTGAACAAGCTAAACAATAAAAATACACCACCGGTGCCAGCCGACGTCGAATAGAGGCACATTCGCTTTCACGATGGATGTGTCTCAATGTCTAGCTGTGACACCAGGCAGTTTGTGCAAGAGAGCGCTGCTGTTCTAACTTCCGCTGTAAACTGCTTTTTGACCGACTACTTCTCTTGCTTCATAATCTTTTTTTTTTCTCCTTCCGCTGCGCTACTACGTTTTTGCTTTTCATGTCACCGCTACTTCCCGAGCCAACAAGCCACTTGGCTCTATCCCTCCTAAACTGTTCACTGTTCCCCATACATGAGAGCGCGGGAAGAATGGGCAATTAACAAGGCCGTTCGCGCACCGTTTGTATTATCTTGCAAGAAAGCGCTGTCGTAGATAACCTTTCCTCTTTATCGTTTACTCGTAGGTATATTGCATCATTTGTTGTTCCAAAAAGAACCTGCTTGGTTAGAAGTGGTTATGCGACAATCGTTTTATTCTTACACATAGTTTTGCTCTAACTTTGTCCTCAACTTCCTGTTGCAGAACTGGTATTTTTATTCGCAGTTTTCGTCGCCACTTGCGTTGGCTTCCTTAAATTGTGCACGTCACTCTATCGAATAGTAAAATATTGCCTCAGAGCAGCGGTGTTTTATTCGAAGCTTTACGTCAGGGATCGCTGTTTAGTTCTATGGAAAGCTAATCTTAGTCACTCAGGCGAAGCTCATCCAACAAAATAAATGGCCGCACTTACATCACCGATCTTTCCTTGCATTTCTGGTCGACATCCCTGTGGTCCTTGCTCCTCTTTATCGATCTGTCCGCAGAATTAGAACTCTTACTTGGATCTACGTTTTACACACCATCCCTTTCTCCTAAGTGAGAGATGTGGCCGCTGTCTAAACTACGGCATAACAAAACTTTTTTTGTTTTTGCTTTTTAACCTAATACTTCGCCTCTATTTGACCCCTACTCGGCGCACAGAAAAAAAAAAAAAAGTTGTGCTATGCTACGAATTGTGTACATATAGATGCAAGCAGGAAGAATGCAATAACAAGAGCAGGAATTAGTGACAGGTCCGGGGAAAGTGAAAATTGAGAAACAATCAATACACAAAAGGTGAAAAAAAAAATCCAATTTCGCCTTTCTCGTGTTTCTTTCCTTCACTGAGAAAATGATGAAAAGATAGGCGCTTCAGACGCGTGATGGGCTGTGTGTTTGTATGTGGGCGCCCATGCATGCGTGCGTGCAAGCGAGAGGGTAAGCAAGCGGGAAAAAGACGGTCGGGTGGCCCAGTTGAGTATGGCCTTAGGTTGGTCTCGTCTGGTTTCGCTTATGAGGTTTTTTATATCCCAAAGCGACTGGGGTTATGAAGAAAGCTTTAGTGGAGGGCTCCGTATAGCTTCTACTGCCCGTAGTTCTTCAACATGCACTGGCATGACACAACATACGAGTCATACAACATTCGCCTTTATCAAAATGTGGCTATACGCGCTTGGAAGGTGGATCTCAGTGTTTAATGCGTAGCGCATAATAAAACGCCTCCAAGAAGGCTCAAAATCCAAGCACAAAGTTCTTTCTTACTTAAGCATACAAGATGTTTATTCATACCAGCAGAAAATGTAGTTTCGTTGTCCAGACAAGCTAAAAAATGTCAAGCATATGTTGACCTTAGGCGTAAAGTTTTTTGTTTTTGTTTTTATTTCACATCCTTCTGCTGCTACAAAAGAAAAGGAAGAGGATGAATAAGAAACACGAGCTTTTCTGCTCAGTTCCGCCTAGGTTTCGCACCGTAGAATCCGTGGCCTTCTAGGCTGCGGGCATAGTAGGCGCAAATAACGTCCACGCGGTGTCTGGTAATACCAAAAAAAAAAAAAAAAAAAAGAAGAAGAAGAAGAAGAAAAAGCCGTCATGATAGTAGAAAGGGATGTGCGATTTTACGCTCGACATGCATGTGGGCTCATACGGGAGCAAGCACTGGGCGGATATGAAACTCTGCAGCATCGCCCGACCCCGATTTGCCAGCTAGACGAGAAAGTAATTTAACTGTCTACGGCTCTTTTGCATGCAGCTTCCTACCTTTCTCTTTTACTTGATTCGACCCTGAAGCATAGCTTTGCAAGTATTCTGTCATTCCTGCACACACTCGACTGTTCAGTGACGGGGCAGACAAACCCCGGCTCTTGTAAGGTGCGCACCGTTTACGGAGTGATTTAGAGGTGGAGCGCGGCTTTTAGCGGTCAGCATACTGTTCGTAGCTGTCTTTTTTTTTTTTCCTGTATTCATTAAAGATCATTGGTTGTTGTGTTTATGGGCCTGAAACCTAACTGAAGTACAGGAGAGCCACATTGTAGTTACTCTTTGGTAGAGGGCTGCGCCTCCGATGCATCGTGTACGTGGACAACACCGCGCGGACGCTTCGTTGTTACCTACTCCCTCTGTAGTCTGCGAGGGCATAGTTGCCGAAGGGCCTTACCTTACTCTTCTAATGCTTCTTACCTCGCCGCGGTAGTTCAATACCTTTGTTATTGGGCTGATGATCCCAAAGTCGCTGGTTCGAAACCCACCCACGGCGGCCGCATTTCTATAGAATCTAAATGCAGATACATCCTTGTGCTGCCAGTGCATGTTAAAAAGCTCCGAACAGTCTAATTTATTCCGGAGCTCTTTACTGCTGCGCCCCTCAAAATCCGAGTCGCGTAAGGAAATTAAACACCGCATATTACACAGTTCCGCACAATGTCATATTATGCCATAGCGTACTACAACGTAGCATTACATAACATACCACACCAAGCTGCATCGCGCCGTACCGTACCATACCATACCATGCCACGCCAAGCTTTATCATGCTGTACCATAAGGCACCATACCATGTCATACTGTACCATAATGCTCCTTCAATTTCCCTCTCTTCAGCAGTCGCATTGTAACGCTTGATCTCGCTGCTCTAATATCGCGAGTCTTTATATTGCATTTCGTTCTTATCGTCATCAGTGCTGGCTGACTTATCTCGCAGATAACAGAGTCACGAAAATGACTGCTACGATATGCAAAGCTTAAAGAAATTTATGAGGAATTATAAGGGGATGATTATACTGCTTCTTGCCCTGCTTAATTGCTCTCAAAACCACTTTTTATTACCAGAACATGCTTTACAAATGATACGTAGTTCAATGCTGCCAAAATAATACATTCAAAGCGCTTTTACCAAACCAAATATAAGCGTACGTCATCTATTACATTGTCACACAGTGCTTAATGCGTGCGGCTTGAGCAATTTTGCCGTGGCTACTATCAGCTTGTCTGCACTAATTATGGCTTCAGTCAACGAATGTAAGCTATCAAATTATATCAGTATCATTTGTCTATGACCAGCACGGTCTACCCATTTTGAGACGGTCAAATTTCTCATGGGTTCGGTTTTCCCCATTAACCATAAATGTGCTCGCCCGCAGTAAAATAGAGAAGGCAAGCAGTCGCATGTTAGATGGTTAACGCTGTTGAGGTTACGTTACTTGGAGCACAGCCTAAACACAGTCGAAAGTGCACTATTGTATAGCCGCTGCCTTAGCTCGGTCGGTCGAATACCGCACGGGATATGCGGAAGTCGTAGGTTCAGATTCCACAGGCGGAATATGGTTTCCTCTTATATGCAATGTAATCAGCTATCTTTCAGGCAAATTATAAGATACTAATAGCCCATAATTCGATTCTATGAAAAAATATTTGCGTGAGAACACAGATCCTAGGTCTTCATATTTATAGTCCCATACACGCCCTGCACTTCACGTTTTCGCGAGATCAACATGGTCTCATCTTAAATGTCTCTAGTTTTAACCCAACTCTTGGGCGCTCTCTTTTGTAGCATTTAAGTGTTTTAGTTAGCGCATCACATGTGCCATTTCCGCATTACACGCAATTCAAACCACGGTTGATGCTAAAATAAGTTGACGACCGCCTCAGAAAAACATATTAAAATTTGTTTTCGTCATTCCGCCTTGCAATTTCTTTGTTAAGCTTCTTTTATTTCTCCTCCTCATCCATCATTTCTTAGACAGAACCTTTCTCTTGAGCGGTATCTGTAACGGGTAATATCAAACTGGAACCAGCTGCCGTGCTGGATCGTCGGCTTCGGCGTTTCCGAACACATGCAACGCTAATGCGCCTCGTTTAAGCTGCGCCCGATGCTTCTGCCACATCTTTTAATTACGCTCGCAGTTAAGGCGACGAAACAGCGCTGCCGTAAAACCTTAAACACTGCGCACTTTTTCTTACTCTTTGAATATCACTTCGAGTTCAAGCATGCATGCATACTAAATGGATTTCCAGCAGGTCCCGAGCTGAGAGAATGTTTCCGACATGCGTGCACATTTTGCGAACACCGGCAGTTTTTAATGCGCGCGAGGAGTGTTTCAGGCTTTTGCATATGACGAAAGCTGTTATGCGTTTATGCGTCCCTCTGGTACATTTACTCAGTTGCGTACGACGACGCATTTGCATAGAAGACAACTCTTAGCTAATGAAGAAACGTCTTTAAACAGACGTTGAGAACGACTCCAGCCAGCTCCTGTTGTTTGTGAGCATTGATTTCTAGCCCGTCTTTCTAGTCCGTCTCGGGCTAATTTCATGTTTTCCGGGCCCAAAATACGCATTTATCGTTCACAAACTTTTTTTTTTTTTTAATGCAACTTTCTCCTCCCTTAGTTTCAAAGTTGCGAATCAAGATCGTAAAGAACTCAGTGACCACAGCTTGGAAGTGAAAGCCGGTGTAGACAAGCCTCAGACACCAGCTCGCAAAAATAAGACAAAAGCGTTAGTCTGCTGTACCCTCTTTCCCCGTCAGCATAACTGGACGTGGCAGTACCTCGTTTTCACTTTATTTTACCTTTTCTAGTACGTAGAAGCTCTGTTTGCAGCAAAAGTCGCTTCATTTATATCGAGACACATTAATTTATTCATGCAGGTCGGTTTTGATTGGCCCTAAGTAGTCCTTCAAAGAAACTTCCCAGCGCTACTTTACGCAGATGTTCTAGGGCTCCCGTCTGTAATCGACGTTCCCCGAAGAAAAAACTAAATGTTCCATTGTACACAAAGACCACAAATTCTGATGTAGCCATAATTTTTTAGTTAAGTTACTTCCTGCCTCGCGCTGACTGCATCTTACCGAACTCTGATTCACAAGCCATAGTTAGGGCATCAACGGAAGGAGATGTTGCACCAAAGGAAACGTGGCGATTTACCCTTCACGCAGAGAGGGAGCATGTCATGACTAAAAGGTCACTTAGATGGAAATAACCTCTAATCTTATTAGGCCTATGCAGCACCGCATTACCGCAGGTAACAACTTTTTTACTGCGTTATCAGTTTGTTACCCCAGAAACAACCCTCCGTTTCCAGCTTCAGGCATTTATTACATTCTCTTCAGCATTGTGCCGCTCGTTGTAGCGTCCGAATTATTTCCCTAACGCACTAAGCAGCAGGGGCAGCAACACAAGTTTTAACAGTTTGAAATATTGAATTATTTTGCATTAAATGAAACACGCATTCATCGGCTGGAAGAGCAAGGATACCGTACGCTATGTATGTAGATTTGGTGCCACTTTCTATTTGTTCTCAGACACCTCCACCCGCAGGCTTTAAGATGATGCCAGAAATCATGTATACACAATACGTCACTGCACGTGCTGAACTGATGGGCGCTGGAAATGTGTTGACTGGATTGTAAACCCAACTGCTCATCCATTCTTGTAAATGGCGTTTCTACTGCATTCTTCACCACAGAATTCTGCGTTCTCACTCTTCCGCTTCATCGCAACGATAAAGCGATCGCAGATATTATATCTAACACAAGAGCGGAAGAGATAGCTCGTTAACCGAGCTCTCTATGTGGCGAACAATCCCTTCTTGCGTTCGGCATTAAAGGTTTAGCCCATTCTAAAGCTATCATTTGCCTCCACTCGCAGCAGTGTCTGCCATGAAACACTTTGGAAAGCGTACGCGGAAATTACATTCCCTCGGAGGCTTTGATATTTCACCTCCTCCTCTCGATAATCAAGTAGAGACCCCAGCCCTTTTAACTATTGATTAATTTGCATTGCAAACGTTTACGGCGCATGGCGCAGTATGCGCCGGGAACTACTCAGGGCACAAGCGCGAAGCTAAGCACAAAGTGAAAAATCTGTTTCCTTCCAGAAATTGCCTCGTCATCTCAAGAAGGTACTTCCCACTTAATTTTCCGCACATTTTTTAATGTTCGGCACTACGTTTTAAATAGGCGAATTCTTCCGTTTCAACTCGCAGCACTACCCTTGTATGTACACGCAAATAATTTCCGACCCGTTAAGAGGCCTGAAGTGGAAGAACATTCTGTTCTTATTACTTGGTGTTTTCAATTTTTCTGCGCATCGTTTCGAAGCTGCGAATAATGTTTCTTTTTATGTAATGTTAAAATGCAGGGATAAAACAACGTGGGCCAGGGAACAAACGCGCCTTGATGATATTGTATAAGCAATGAAAAACAAGCTTATGTCATTTATGTAGCCTGACATCCGAAGTAGCTCAGGCTACGAGTAATACTGTGCTGAAATGAAGGGTTGCGAATAATTTTGATCCTGTGCGCTTCTTTACCGCACCACCGAAAATGGGCCTCACTTTTTTCCGCCATCATCCCACTTAGTTCGCTAAATCGACGCTAAAACCTTTAGCATCAGCAGTGGAGCTCGCGACCACTATTCTAAAATTTAGGCATTTGTTTTTGCAGAGTGTGCCTGAGGCTGTGAGAGAAAAAGAAAACTGATTTTGACTACGGAACATACGACCTTTTGGATGAAAAGAATTGGTTTGAAGGAAATATTTGAGCAGTACCCTTCTTCCAGCCTCATTCTAGCATTTCCTTTTATGGTAGCTTCTCTCCAGTAATGCCAGGAATTCTTGTAGGAGAAACTTTTTTCTTCTAAGAACCTCCACAAGCTCACATTCCACCTAAAAATATAACAGCTGCCTCCAGATTTGAATTTAGCTTTTTTTTTTTTAAGTTGCACCACCACCATGCATAAGCCTTCGTTATAGGTGGTATTTTAGTTAATTACTTCGAACCACTATCCGCGTAACAAAGCTGCGGTACACTGGCAGTTTTCACGTTTCGAGCCGCCGAAACCAGCCGCCCGGTCCACAAATTAGTGCAGTAGCTTAGCGCAATAGCTTTTCAGCCAGAGCTGTAGCCAGTTGCAAATAGAGAAAGTGAGGAATCATCCTACACTCAGAGCAAGTATTCACGTTCTTCGTATTACGGCGGGGTTACGAAGGATACATCATATGGGCTGCCTAAACAAATCCGTGTTTGTTGTTATAAATTTAGTTAACGCGCGCTTGTTTAATATGGGCGCCCTCGTGTCACCCCACCCATATTCGCGCCAGATCTGGAAAGAAAATGCGACGATCAGGGGGTAAATCCTTGCACTGCGTATGAATACGATCTGCTTGAAAGCACAGCAGTAGGTACTCTGCACGCGATTCAGAGATAACTTAAAAGAAGCTACATTGAACTCTCTCATACAACGTGAGCATGACAAAACCGAAGGCGCAATTTTTCGCTGTTGTTAAGCACGGCTCAGCCATCCAGCTTGTTTCCAACCAAATCTGCCAGTAAAAAGCCGTTATGTGGCCCAGTAAAGCCTCTGGAACGCAGTCGTTGGTACGTAGCATAGCCGGTTGATATCAGATTGTGGGGCGTTACGAGACCACAAAGAATGGTCGAGTTGAAGCTATCAACTCGAATATCTCCTTCGAAACGGAAAGTGGAGGTGACAATTAAACCTGGGGCGCTTAAATCCCAAAACAAAATTTCTACCTCTAGATTACACCAGCGCCTTCGCAGGTTTGGTTAAAGTAGGTCTTTATATATCTCTCTGGTGGTGCTTTAACATGATATCATGGAAAAGTATGCTAAAGAGTATGTGTCAGGTAACAGAAGCACCAGTTAAGATAATAGCAACTAACTGATTATCAAAGTGCATGAACGCGATTGAGGATCCGCCAGAGGAGCCGCAGACTCAAACGATCAAGAACGCTAAACGAAGCTAAAAAGCTAAACGATGGCAAAACATGCCAGCGCGCCAAATCGCAGTGAGCTTAGCTGTGTAGATCGGAGCTATTTTTGGACACGTCTATAGTTTGTCTATGTAGAGCAGAGCGGGATAAAAAGGAAGACAGACGGCCCTCTCCCTGAATGCTGCGGCAGTCAAAAGTAGCACGTTGGCCTGCAAAGTGTAGGTAATTGGGCACATGAATTTGACTGCTGCTATAAATTCTAATTAAACCGCTTACCGTCAAGGCTAGCCCCACTTCTATTGATAGGCTCTAAGGGCTGACATCAAGCAATAGGAGCGAGCTAACTAATCGGTTTCCGAGTAGTTTTCTGATTATATTGTCACGACTCAAGTCGCAGGGAGCCGTGAAGATACACGTAGCCGAGGACTCCAGAATAAGGTCGGCTTCTAGTTCCGATCACAGAGTCCAGCACCAGCGCGCCTCTCGAGCCAACGAACACTCCCTGCCATATACGAGACGGAACGGCGTAAACTTCGTGGTTTCCTGCGGCGCCTTATTGTAGGCGAAGGTGACATACGGCAGGATCTCGTCCCACATTTTATGTTCAACGTAGATGTACATTGAGATCATGTCCGCCAAGGTTTTGTTGAGTCGTTCCGTTAGGCCATTTGTATGAGGGTGATACGCTGTTGCTGTGCGATGCTCGGTATGGCTGAGAGTTAAGGTGTCCCGCAGTAGCCGTGCTGTAAACGCCTTTCCTCGGTCAGTAATGATGGTCGACGGTGCACCGTGTCTGAGCACAATGTCGTTCATAATGAATCGAGTAACTTTGTCGGCAGTACCTCGGGCAAGGGCCTTCGTTTCAGCGTAGCGTGTTAAGTAGTCTGTGACGACTACGATCCACTTGTGTCCGTTCGAGGATAAAGGAAATGGGCCTAAAAGGTCAATGCCCACTTGCTCGAAGGGTGTGAGGGGTAGTCCGATAGATTGTAACATGCCGGATGGCTTGAGCGCGGGTTTTTTAGCCGCTGGCATTGCCGACAAGTCTGTACGTAACGTCTAACGCTCGGAGAAAGATGTGGCCAGTAATAGTTCTACCGGACTCGGTTTAGGGTGCGTGTAAAGCCAAGATGCCCTGAAGTTGGTTCGTCGTGGCAGGCCAGGAGGATTTCGTGCCTTAGATCAGCCGGTATGACTAGCAGGTATGTTTTTGCACTCGACGTAGAATTCTTATAAAGCACCCCATTCTGGAGGCAATACGACGACAGCCCCCGAGCAAGATACCGGGGTATTGTAGGATGCCCACCTTCAAGATGGTCAATAATCAGTCGCAGCTCGGCGTCGGAACGCTATTCGGAAACGAGGTCGGATGTAGTGACTGCTCCAAGGAAGCTATCGTCGTCGATGGCATCTGATGAAGGAGGGCCGACGGGCGCGCGGGACAGACTATCAGCATCGGTGTGCTTCCGGCCAGACTTATAAATAACATCGAAATCGAACTCCTGCTGTCGCAATGCCCAACGTGCTAAGCGGCCACAAGGATCCTTTTAAGTTTTTCAGCCAACACAACGAGTAATGGTCAGTGATGACACAAAACGGTCGGCCATAAAGGTACGGGCGGAACTTGGCAGCGGCCCATACTACCGCCAAACATTCTTTTTCAGTGGTGGAATAGTTGCACTCAGCACGGGAAAGTGGACGGCTGGCGTAGACAATTACTTTCTCGACCCCGTCATGGTGCTGAACTAGAACGGCACCAAGGCCGACGTTACTCGCATCCGTGTATAACTCTGTGTCGGCATCGTCGTCGAAATGCGCCAGGATCGGGGGTGACTGGAGCCGGCGTCGTAACTCATCGAAAGCCATCTGATGCTCGGCGCCCCAGGAAAATGATGCGTCATCTCGAGTCAGGAGAGTCAGAGGGCTGGCCATTTGTGCAGTTTTTGATAAAGCGACGATAATAGGAGCACAGCCCCAAAACCCGTCGGACTGCTTTTTTGTGGGCGGGGACGGGAAAGGCAGCAACGGCAGCAAGTTTCCCGGGGTCAGCTCGGATGCCATCAGCACTGACGATGTGCCCAAGGAACTTCAATTCGGTGAACCCGAAGTGGCACTTTTGAGGCTTGAGAGAAAGGTTGGCAGACCAGACGGCTTCGAGAACAGTTCTCAGGCGGCGCAGGTGTTCCGTGAACGTCGGTGAAAACATTAGCACGTCGTCGAGATAAATAAGGCATGTCTGCCACTTAAGACCTGCGAGCACAGTGTCCATCATCCGCTGGAAGGTGGCAGGAGCACAGCAGAGCCCGAATGGGAGGACGCGGAATTCATAGAGCCCATCTGGTGTTACGAAGGCAGTTTTCTCACGGTCCCTCTCATCAACTTCAATTTGCCAATAACCACTCCTGAGGTCAATGGAGGAGAAGTGCTTGGCTCGGCGAAGTCGGTCGAGATAGCCGTCAATCCGTGGCAGCGGATAGACGTCCTTCTTTGTCATACTGTTAAGTTTCCGATAGTCAACGCAGAAACGAAGTGTTCCGTCTTTCTTTTTAACGAGGACTACAGGCGACGACCATGGGCTGCTTGAAGGTTGAATGATGCCATCGGCGAGCATCTCCTTGACTTGCCGTTGGATAGCGTCTCTATCTCGAGGAGACACATGATAGGGCTGCTGATGGATGGGTCGAGTGCCTTCATGCGTCATAATCCGGTGTTTAATGACCGAAGTTTGCTGCACTTTAGATGAAGACGTGAAGTACACACGAAACTCCAGCAATAGATCCTTGAGTTGCCTCTTTTCAGCGGAGGAAAGGCTAGAATTGATGTCGACAGCGTGTACGGCATCATCCGGTTCAGTGCTAGGCGTAGCTTCCTCGGAAGCAAAACATTCGGCGACTTCCTGCAGATGATCGACGTAAGCAATGACAGTGCCACGGAACAGATGTCGATGTTCATTAGAGAAATTGGTGACAAGCACCTCCGTCTCTCTGCCACGAAGGAAACAAAGACCTCTTGCCATAGAAACTCCCAAGGCGAGTGAGAGGGAGACATTAGGCTCAACAACCCGGAGGCCGTGATGTGGCTCGTCACAGGTAACTCTGGCGAGGATGCTGGCGCGTGGTGGCACTGTGAGGCGAACATCGGCGACTCGCAGCATGGAGTGGGACCCACGGTACTCATGCTTTTCAGTGGCCAGTTTGGCGGAAAACGTCACCAAGCGGTTCGGTAGATCTATAGTGGCACCGTGCTCACGAAGGAAGTCTATGCCAAGAATAACATCACGAGAGCATTCGCGTAGAACAAGAAAAGTCGCAACAAATGTGCAGCCTCGCACCCTAAACCGGGCTGTACACATACCCAGTGGTGCAACCACATGTCCGCCTGCCGTACGTATGTCTGGTCCGTTCCATGGCGTCATCACTTTTTTCAGTGTCCTTGTAAGCCGCCCGCTAAGGATAGAATAATCGGCTCCTGTATCAACTAAAGCGCTGACCTCCTTCGTGTCGACAATAACAGAGATGTCCAGGAAGACCCGGCCAAGACCAGGGCCTGTCGACGTCGGTTCGGAGTGAAGTGAGCGGTGTGGCGGCGGAAGTTGGACGGCAGTTGTGTGGTCAGCGTCGGGACAATTCAATGTCGACGGCAGGTCGGAGTGAAGCGAGCGGCGCGGCGGAAGCTGGGCGGCAGTTGTGTGGTTTGCGTCGGGGCGATTTAAGCGACTCGGCGGTGATAACTGGTCGGCGAGGCGGACGACGTCGGGGCGATCTGGTCTGTGCGGCGAAAACTGGACAGGAATTCGGCGTTCGACGTCGGGGCGAATCGAGCGGTGCGGCGGTGGAAGCTTTGCGGCGAATCGGTGTGCGGCGGCCTCGCCCCCAAAGGTCACCGGAGCTAGTTTTCCCGATGAGGGCTCGAGGAACCATGGCGTTCAGCGGTATACCGTGGCCCAGAGGGCGAAGAGCGACGAGGCGAAGGCGAGCGCGTCTCGCGACGAGGAGAATGCGGCAGACTACGCTGGCGGGTGACGTACTCGGCGATGTCTTGAGGCCGCTGACCAGGCCGTGGACGAGGGCTGTCGGGGGAAATTCTCTAAGGCCCATCGGACGATAAGGGCACTGCCGGTAGAGGTGACCTGCCTCGCCACAGGTCAGAGGCAGGTCCGAGTAGCGTCTTCAAGGCTGAAGTAGACGTTCTGCATTTTCGCAGCGTCGTCCCAGCCATTAAACGTCGCGACCCTTTCGTAGTGGACTAGTCAGTCATCGGCGTCTTCGAACTGCTCACCGTGAATGGCTTAGGGGTACGGGGGGTCTGAAGAATGAGACAGAACGAAGGGGTGGGAGGGACAGTCATGGTACGGGCGGGAGGTGTCGCCACAGCTAGGGTCTCTTCGCCAAGAGGGAAGGTTTCCGGGGACAAGCCTCGGAGCCGTCGGCTGGTACGATGAACAGGAGAGGTCACTAGAGGCGGCCGCGTAGGGTCGTCCGCAGGGATCATCGATGGCACCTCCACCAGTGTCACGAATCAAGTCACAGGCAGCCGTGTAGGTACACGCAGCCGAGGACTCGAGAATAAGGTCGGCTTCTAGATCCGATCACAGAGTCCAGCACCAGCGCGCCTCTCGAGCCAACGAACACTTCGTCGTTGTCGGCGCCAAGCACGGCAGTCGCGCGGCGCTAGGCACGTGGCAATATTATTATATCATAAGGTATAAAGCGGACCCAGGAACCGAAGCCCCGCCGGGGTGGCGCAGTGGTTACGGCGCTCGACTACTGTTCCCAAGGACGCGGGATCGAATCCCGACCTCGGCAGCCGCTTTTCGATGGAGGCGAAAAGCAAGGCGCCCGTGTGCTGTGCGATGTCAGTGCACGTTAAAGGACCCCAGGCGGTCTAAATTTCCGGAGTCCTCCACTACGGTGTCTCTGATAGCCTGAGTCGCTTTGGGACGTTAAACCCCACAAACCAAACCAGGAATCGAATTCCGGTTAGCGGTGTCGAAGAATACTTGGACGAATTGTATTTTTTTACACATAGGAAGGCTTGAAGGGCAGACTACGGTGGCGATCTGCAAGTAAACTCGCAGCTGATGACTACGCAACCGCCGGCGTCGACGATGGGAAATATGGTTGCCATGTTCTTTATGATGACTTGGAAAGACCTTTCTATAATCTGTACACAGTAAACTTCTGAAATTAGCTATCCAGGTTGCCGCGTCAACTACGGCCACAGGTTATGTCCCATTTCTTCCTCAATGAGTCGCGCTTTCCAAAGTTGCCTTTCTAGTTAAGCGTTCACTCCCTACCATCACTCATACATTAGCTACACTAGACCTCGAACATCTCATTCTAGAACTGGTCCCTCAGCGTACACGGGCCAAAAGCCTTTTAATTCTCAACATATATAGTCACCCAAAACAGCTACATACCAACTGTGATCGTCTCTACACACTGGCCAAAAACATTGCCAACAAGTGTCCTCTCCTGATTGTTGGTGATTTCAACGCACCGCATTCAGCATGAGGATACCCTCATAATTCCCCAAAATGCCGCAGAGTATGGCTCACTGTGCAACAGGTACGGCTCTCTCTTACCACTACCCCACTTGTAGCAGCAATAGCGTGTGTAAAGGCAGAACACCAGATCTTAGCTTCACTTACTGGCTCCCAGCAGCTACTTAGTGCAACACCAAGGAGTGCTTAGCCAGTGATCGCGACATTCTTGAAATCCTCCTTAGTACTCGCCTTCATCATCGGCCACCTAAGGGATCCACTCAGATCGGATGCAGATCGGAAATGCAGATCTATCAGGAGAGCTGCTCCCATCATCCACATCCCTGCTTGGACTACACAATTACAGAAGAATGTCCAGGCAGTCACAGGACAACTTCCTATTGACTGTCCCAGTGACACTGTTGATGATCGCCTCCTACATCTCTGGGACGCTAGAACCAGTCTTTAAAGGCGCTGGCAATGTCAGAGATGAACAGAACCCTCCACCGCAGACTGGGCCGACTAAACAAAGACATAGAAACACATACAGGTGCATTTTCGAGCCAAAACTGGGAATCCCTATGTAACCGTCTTGATGGTAACATGAGCATGTCTCAAACATGGAATCTCTTTCGACATCTCCTAGATACATCTTAATCTACGACACCACGAAGACATAACCTCACAAAACTAATTCACTCTTCCCCCACACCGCCAACAGAACTACTTGAGGACTTCAAGGAGACATACTTTCCACCTTACCAACCAACGTCCCACCCGCGCTATAAAGGACTCCCTAATGACCTTCTAAGTCAGCCTGTCACTAAACACAAGTAATGATAGAACTTCAGAACCTAAATACCCCCTCAGCTGCCAGATCCTCCAAGGTAGGCTGCAGCAGTATGGGGATCGGGAGCTTCCGGACGTGCAAGCTGGGTTTCGCGAGGGCAGAGGAACAGAGACCAGATTGCCAACCTTCGCTGGATCATGGAAAAAGCAAGAGAGTTCCAGAAACCCATCTACTTCTGCCTTATTGATTATGCGAAAGCATTTGACTGCGTAGATCACAGCAGATTGTGGCAAGCTCTCCAAGAGATGGGAGTTCCAATTCACCTCATCTGTCTCCTCAGGAACCTGTATGAAGGGCAAGAGGCCACAGTCAGAACTGGGCATGGTCTGACTGATCGGTTTCCGGTTGCGAAAGGAGTGAGACAAGGCTGCATACTGTCGCCCTGTCTATTTAACCTATATGCTGAGTACATCATGAGGAAGGCCGGTCTGGACGAGTCTTCAGCTGGAGTGGAGATTGCTGGGAAACGTATCAACAACCTTAGATATGCGGATTGCAACTCTAATGGCAGAAAGTGAAGTGGAACTCAAGAGACTCCTGATGCGCGTACAAGACGAGAGCGAGAAGTTTGGGCTTAAACTGAACATTAAAAAGACAAAGATCATGGCGTCTTGCCCTATCAAGTCCTGGAGCATCAAGGGATAAGAAATGGAAGCTGTGAGAGATTTTCTCTTCTTGGGCTCCAAGATTACCCCGGAAGGAGGTTGCAGCCATGAAATTAGGAGACGCCTGCTTCTAGAAAAGAGAGCCATGGCTAACCTTGACCGCCTAGTAAAGAGCAGAGACATTACACTGCCAACCAAGATCCGTATAACTCGTGCTATGGTCTTTCCAGTTCTGATGTATGGATGCGAGAGTTGGACTGTGAAGAAGGCTGACCGCCGAAGAATTGACGCGTTTGAATTGTGGTGCTGGCAGAGATTCTTGAGAGTTCCTTGGACGGCCAGAAGATCAAATCACTCGATATTGTCGACCATAAACCCTGACTGCTCATTGGAGGGTCAAATTCTAAATTTAAAGCTCAGCTACTTTGGTCATTTTATGAGAAGAGAGGAGTCGCTAGAGAAAGATTTGATGTTGGGAAAGGTTTAGGGTCACCGGAGAAGGGGTAAGCAGCGAACGCGATGGTTAGATGGCATCCTCGAGGCGCTACAGATGAGTTATGTGACAGACCGGAAAGCATGGCGTGATATAGTCCATAGGGTCACGAAGAGTCCGACACGACTGAACGACTGAATTGAATATCGACAAAGACAACATGAGGTGCTACTGCACGACAAAGCGGTCCGCCGAGATTCGCGACAACGCAATGCGAAGGTTAAAAACGATTGGGGCATACCTTCAACGCGGCAATAAAAAACACACTGTGCATGGCGCAAATAGGACGACGCGACGCGGCCAAAGCTTTCTAAGCGGTGCAGGAAGCTTTACTCCTTGCGTGGCAGCAAAACCCCTAAACCATACCAGCACGCACCGCTTCGGATTCGCTCCATCATCTGTGTCCATGTCCGACTGGCCCGTGCCGATCGCCGACCGCGCAACTGCTCCCAGCGGTGCTCCCGCCGGAATTCTCGAGCCTGGCTTCCGACGCCCTTATCCATGCCGCCTCAATGATTGGCAGCTCCCTCGAGCGCAATCGGGCTGCACGGGCAAGCTCAATACAATGTAAAAGATCGCGCACAGTTTTAAACACTAAGAGGGGCCGCAGGGAACCCCCAGTCTAAACAAACCAAATTGACCGAAAGAGTACGTGTGCATTCAGTAGGGACACGAAAGAGTGGTGCCAATGGCGCAGAAACTAGTCTTCGTCTAGAAAAAAGCACCTTTTCTGTCAGCAAACTCAACGGCTCTCCAAAAAAAAAAAAAAACGCATGACGGTGGGGTCGTGATGCAACAGCAAACAGCGATTGCGCTAAGGTGCTGAAGAGCCTGCGACTATAAAGGGTCGCTATGAATGGCTGTGAGAACACCTACTGGTGGCCCGAAATAGGTCCACGACATGACCTCGAAATCCTACATGCGCAGCTCTTGAAAACGCACAAGCAACCATAAAATCCTGAACAATGTGCTAGTCAGACTGCAAGCGCTCAGTTAGGACACTGCGCTGACTGCATATTGTCCCATTGCTGCAGAAGGGCTCACGCTTAGTAAAACCTACTAGTCGAACTGACACTACAGGTCACGCAGGTGCCCCGGAAAGAGATACACTGTTGGTCAGCAGCCAAGAGGACAGCCCATCGCTTACGCCAAGGATGCAGCAAAGGCAGGAGAAGCAATTTCCATCGATTCCACCCCTCAGTTCGCGGTGGTATTTAACCGCTGATCTGGCGAGAGTGACGCTAAAATGCCACCACAGGAGAATAACAAACTGCGTTCAAAAAGCTTGCGGCCTTAGAGTGAGCGCAGCACCTAAGTACCTGAACGTTGTTTCTAAGAAAAAATGGAGGCGAGTGTTCGTGTTCTGTAAGCGTCCCTCCGCAACTAACGAAGGAAGTAGCGGAGAGCAAGCTGCTGGCAGATTCGAACCCTTCCCTAGAACGCGTCTGTCCTAGCGTCGTACGACAGACCAGCTCTATACGTCAATGCAGTCAAAAATAGCTGAGAAAATAATGAACCGATATAAACCCCATCGCATGCGGTTGAAGAGTCTGCAATATAATATAACCGGTCGCTAAACACCGAATGGGCAATGCAACAGAGCTGCAGTAAGGGCATATTGAAGCCACAGGCTGAAATAGTTTTGTTGTGCACTTCATCTGGGAGCAGGTCCCACTTCGAAAATGCTATTACACGCGCGTCATATTCAATTACGAGAACGTGGATACTATTTGCGTGAGTTGGACAGCACTGCTCAGTAGGGCATCGGGCCGGCCAATTGCTTGATATTCTATGTTGTCTAAATTTATGGCCGCGTCGACACCCTACAATACAATGTCATCTGCAGAAGCTATTACTGTGCTTCACGAAACCAGGAAGGCGCAGGCTACGAATACCTGATTATTTAAAGACAGACCGCAAATAGAGCTCTAAACTAAAAGCCAATAAGAAAGGCGAGAGGGGAGAGCCACGTCGCACACCACGGGCAGCGGGGAAAAGGGCATTTCAGTGTGAAATGCACTGTCGATGAAGTGTTTTTTCCATGTCGCGAATAAATTAATGAATTTCAGAGTAAACTGAAAGACCTTCAACCTAAATATGTGGTCATGCGATCAAAACATTATTCTTGATCTTAAGACACAATGTTTCCATCAGCCATTCTGCGCTGAGTATAGTATATGTTACGCGCGCCATATAACAAAATACGTTATTTACTTGCATGTATCTAGCACGCCTGAAGGTCGCCAACGGGAGAGGCCATCACATCACTTAAATTCTGGACCACAGTAGCTATCATAGCTTTGCAATTAACGTTATGAAATGGTGCCGACCTCTACACATCCGGCTGATCCGATTCAGAATCACGTTTTGGCAATAAAACTGTCCTCCATCTGCAAAGCCTAACAGCAGGAAATTCATTTGTTCAAGGAGCGACGAGTAAGTGCTATACCAGCAAAATCCCGTAATCCTAAATAAAGTTCTACAAATAGCCCATTTAGCCCAAGTGTTGACCCATGTGATCTATACGGTCTAGAGCAGTCCTGACCTCCTGCAAAGACGGAAAAACACTGACTCATGGACCATCTGTGCCTACCGCTTGAAACCGGGCATCATGCAGTGTGTGTGTGTTCTGGCCGCGCTTACATTTGCGCTGACACCTGAACACGCCAGGGTGTTAAAGTGCACCAGAAAATCCAGGCAATCTCGAACTTGACAGAACGCAGCAGCAGGCGCGGCGCTTAAGCTCTTATCTTTCGACACAACTGCGCCTGGCAGAGCACCTCAGCATGTCCCCACGAGGCACTGATGATGCACTAATACCGACTGTGCAACTCATGGCACTATACAGGCATCAACGGGGTAGGCCACTCCGCTCTCTATGTAACTATAGAAGCTTCCATGTCTACCGGCTGCTGAGACAGGTCATGGTGAAGCACAGGGACATCAACACGACATGCACCGTAGCTTCTTCGTATTCCACGCGCCTTGGCCGGAACCTGTACACAAACCCGCGTAAAACTCCTGCCAAGTTCACGTAGGACAAGGCTGTTATGTACTGCAGTTTGCAAAGGAAACTGCATGACCGGCCGGCGATCGGAGATAAAAACCGGCGTCGAATGCACGGCCATAACAGCCGCATTCGATACACATACATGCAACGACTACAGTCCAGTCTATTCACCGATAACTAACGTCGGTATGTCCAGTCAAAGCGGTAGCCATGTGTGAGCTCGTGCACATCATGAGGTGTTACCAAAAAAGCTTGAAGATTCCCATATGCCATCTGCGGCCGACATTCGCTCTCAGCGCAAAACGTGGAGTCGGGGAAGCGTACGAGCCTACAGCAGCCTTCGGGATAGCCGGCTATAGACCTTTTCCGAAAACATTAGCAGAGGTTTAGAATAGTTGAACATGGCATTCAGCGAAAGCTTCACAGCGTGGTTGCACTTGTTAAAGCTCTTTCGCAGCCCGATTTAACTTGCATCGGTTCCACGTGCTAAGCGCAGCATCATTGCCACTGTATTGTTGTTGTTGTTGTTGTTGTTGTTGTTGTTGTTGTTGTTGTTGTTGTTGTTGTTGTTGTTGCGACTGTAGGAAGAAGAAAGTCACGATAGTTCCTGGTTCTCATAGTGACGACGTCATGACTGACGTCATGGCTGTTTTCATCGCGCAATGGCGCGACGGAACATCGCCGATGTGGTTAATCAGGTGATCTACGCCCATCCACTCTCTCCTCAGCTCCAAATTCGAAAGATCTAAAGTCACCTGAAGTTCAAAGAATGAAAGACATGATCTTGTGGTGCAACGCCAATGCAGTCCACAAGGTTGCACTTCAAGCGGTTGGATATTTGGGAAAAGAGACACAGTATATCTATATCCGCACTTTGTCCTGTGACTCACTGAAGGTCAATCGCCAGTCCACGCTGGCATAGTGTGTAGGTTTACAGCAAAGGACAGGAACAGTACCAATGACATTTTTCTGTGGACACCTGATACGCATAAGAGCAGTTTGTTTTCCTGCTTCCTAAAGGTGAAATGAAGGTCAAATTGCAGCCCACGCGAATACTTGCTGTGCAGCATAGTGAAGAAAAATGTGGTCGAAGCGCGCTGCCATATTGAGGACTGGGTGTGCTCGTGACTCACGAAAACGCTGAGGCTCCCGCACCCCATGCCCGCTTCACAGCCCAGTAAAACCAATTTCTCTGATGGTCGTGAAAAGGCTTACACTAACCTGCTTGCATTCCACTGCAAACGGATACTGACAAGTGCCTACTTAACTAAGGATCATCATCATCATCATCCTCAGCCTGACTATACCCACTGCAGGGTGAAGGCCTCTCCACATTCCTCCAATTAACCCGGTCCTGTGAGAGCTGCATCCACTTGACCCCTGCGAACTTCTTGACCTCAACCGCCCACCTAATTTTCTGCCGCCCCCTGCTACGCTGTCCTTCCCTTGGAATCCAGTTTGTTGCCCTGAGCGACCACCGGTTATACTTTCTTCGCGCTACATGTACTACCAATTTCTTCTTCTTGATTCCCATTAGAATTTCTCTGACCCACTCTGCACGTTTCATATCTATTAAGGTTATGCCTACCATTTTTCTTTCCATAGCCCTCTGCGTGGTCCTCAACCTAAGTAGAACCCTTTTTGTTAGCTTCCACGTTTCAGCCCCATAGGTAATGATACTTTAGGCATATTACGCTGCGTGATGCGCTGCTGGGCATGAGATAGAGGAGAACGAAGAAACAATGCAAAAGAATGCTGTCACTAAGTCTGCATTCGCAGCAGGCTGCAATGGCTGCCACTCAGCGCTCCGGGCAAGAAACACAAGAGAGAAATGAAGATGGAAAACATAATATCTCAGCTGTGGAGTGGTATCCCCGGGCTCGCCGCCGGCTGATCCTGGACGAAGAACACGGGCTACTACCATCGGGCAGCCGGAATGCAGAGCCAGACAGCGCCGCTGCGAGGCGCCTGCAAGACTGTGCCAATGTGGGAAGCATGTTATCACCACGCCTTCTAAAACCGCGAGAGGTGAGGCCTCCGGCGCATTGCCAAAACGACGATATCGAATTAGGGGTGTGGCCACTTCCCACATCTGAGCATGAGCCATCCCATGTCTGCTGGCATGTACTCTTCGGAGTACAATGGTCACTTAAAGAGCAAATTTCCAGCCTGTCAAATGGCTGCGAATATTGCGAAGATAACTTTGAAAACGCCGAAGTTAAACAGCTCATCAATCCAAGGCCGCCAAGCAACAAAAATTTACTTCCTAGATGAATCTCGTCGTGATTCTACAATCAGTTCAGCTTGTGAACAAGAGTTCGGCGGCGAGAATTCTAAGAAACATCAACGTAAAAAACGGCCTGCATCAGGGAAGACTGGTTCACCCCCTCAACCTAGAAATCATCGCGAAAGAAACGCCGTCGCGGTCAGAGACTAACCGTCTGCCCAAAGCATCCAGAGCCCTGTCGCTTCGTTTGTGAGCCTCAAGCAGCGGAACAATGTTACTGGGCTCCGGTGAACTCCTTCAGTTAAGCTCAGGAAACAGCGGAGAGGGAAAAAGGAGCCACGCCATGAACTGTAGTCGGCGTAACAACTTTTCATTTGGTTATGCTAAGTACTGGAAGTGCAGATTTTTTTTTATGTTGAGGCTGTCTCGTGGGTGTCAGGATTATTAGAGAAGATGCGGGCATATGAAAAACTACTATACACTGAGGAAAATAAATGCACTTAAAATTCTCAACCAATATTATTTGCCAACACTCGTGGTTAATCATATTTGTTGCTAAAGTGATAACCTTGTGCTCCCATGAGCCTCGGGTATCATGAAGAAAAGCTGAAAGATTTAATCAATACATCAGCGGATACGACACTTCTTTTGTCCTGTATAGTATGCCAACTGGGTATTCGTGAAGTGCTTAATAGTCAAATTCTTTGCAAAAGATATTTGTTGCTAGAGAACAGCACTATCAATCTGATAACACAACATCACAAAAACAATTTTGTCCAGCCCCCCCCCCCCCCCCCCCACACACACACACACTTACCTGGCGTGCACATAATTTAGTATTCGATCACTAAAAGAGTAGAGCGGATGCACATGATTCTTGTTCGTTCCAAAGAGTGGCGATCAAATCGAAAAATGGCCAACTAATAATGTTAGACCACCTTTTTTTTATATATTATTGCTTGCATTTAAAGATTTTGTATATATTGGCTCCTCGAAGGTTATTAGGACTTCGCCGACTATTCTAATAAACTGGTCTAGTCCTGCCCGCTATACCCCCCGTCATTGGCGGCCATAGCGAATAGATTCCACCAAGCAGTACTCAGGAAAAATTGGCAGTGGCTTAGCTCGGCTATGCCAGGATGTACGTAGAGAAAACTAAGGCATTGCTTGGTTAGTCTTGGTTAATCTTGATTTCAAGTCTAGGTTAGTCTGGTTGTCTAGCTATGTTGTTCCATTAAAGACGGGATATTGTTGTTTTTGGATTTTCTTTATTGCATTTCTTCTTCTTTCAGCGTATTTACGGCGTACCAGTCGTTCGGTGCGCTGTTCCTCTGTTTCCTGGTCGATTCCTCTTCACCTCATTCCGATGTCGATTCGAGGCCTCCTTCAGCTTATCAGACTTGTCGTCGCTTATACTGCCGCCTTAAATGTGGTTGCGGCGCACGCGAGCTCTCCTTTTCAATCCTCCGACATGTTATCAGGCAGCGCCGCGCCCCGGTGCGCATAAAAAGCGGTATACAACTGCAAGCGCATGGCGCGGTACGCGCCCGTTCACGCGCTGCAAAATCGGCCGAACTTGTCGCGGAGGCTCTTCCATCGCTTTTGGAGCATTTTTACAACCTCTGTGATGAAAACACAAGAACGTACACATCATCAAATGTTTGACATACAAGACATGAACAACGAACATACAGCCATGAATAACGAACGAACAGGTTCAGCATCTTACCTTCGCGCGGGAACCCTGCACAAGTTCCGCGGCCACCTCTATCCGTAGAGCCACCGTTACAAAGCACGTTCCTCGCAACCCATAGCGGCTGCCATCATTCGATGGCGGCCATGAACAGCTCGTCGTTGCTTTCATTTATTTGGCTGCCAGTGCAGGACGACGCGCTTCCACTGAGATGGAGATCCGCCATTTTGCTCAAAACATGCTTGGCAGGTCCGTCAGACCCACTCCGGAAGACACAAAAGCAAAACGCCCGCTGATTGGTCGATGCTTGCACGCTGGAAATAGGACGCGCGCTGCCGCGAGTAGGGCATGCGCCCAATATTTGGCAGTGGCACTGTCTGATCAGAGCGTCGTGAACGCAATCTCTTTCTCTATGGTGAACGCGCTCGACAGTGGGCGACGCGTCATGCGCCGACTTCCTCTGCCCGGCGCGCGAGCATCCAATGAGAAGAGAAAGCTAAGTTTTGTTTTCAGGCCCTCTGATTCGGGGCTTTTCTCGTTTTTGTCGATCCAAGGAGCTGCGCCGTCCGTCTAACGTCGACGGCACAGGACTGCCTTGGCTTGTGTCCATCGCGTCTTCTGACACGCTGGACGCCCGTGCGGACCGCACAGGTGCGTTTGTATTTCCCCTCACCGCATGGTGGGAGGCCTTGAGGCCGGATGACCTGGGGGTCTGCGCAGCCTGTTTTTCTGGTGGTGGCGCAGCGCTGGCCGCAGCCACCAAGGGCACGGATGGCCCTGCTCCCGGTTCACTGTGTGAAACCTGGGCAGGTGCCAGAGTCTGTTGTGGCTCAGTGCCCTGTTGTGCCACAACAGAATAGGCAGGTTTTTTTGGCAGAACACGATTTCGTGCTTCCCGGAAAGTTATGTTTTCTTTGACCTTGATGGTAATGATTTCCTTTTCCTGTTTCCATATTGGGCATGTGCGTGAATAGGCAGGATGACTACCCTCACAGTTTGCACACAAATGTGTCTGAACCTCACATTTCTGGGAATCGTATTCATGGGAAGCACATTTTGCACATCTCGGCTGGCCGCGGCAGGTCTGGGCGCCATGACCATAGCGTTGGCACTTGAAACAGCGGCGAGGATTTGGAATATATTTCCTGAGTTGAAGTTTTACATAGCCTATTTCGACTGATTCGGGGAGGGTACTTTGTGCAAATGTCAGGACGAGGTGCTTGGTCGGAATCTATTTGTCATCACGCCTCATTTTTATTCTATAAACATCTGTTACGTTTTGGTCTTTGAGGCCTTCTAGAAGTTCCTCTTCGGTTAGGGATCTGAGATCATTGTCAGAGATAACTCCGCGGACAGTGTTCAGAGAACGGTGTGGACTGATGGTCACTGAGATTTCTCCAAAAGACTTTAATGTGGACAGTTTTTCATGTTGATGGCTATAGAAGATTTCCAACAGAAGGTCTCGGTTCGGAAGTTTCTTCACGTTGTAACCCTGACCTATTCTGTCAGTGTCTTGGTCACTATGAAAGGTGAGATTTGTCTAGTCGTTTTCTCGGCGTTGTCACTGTGTACTACATGAAATCGTGGGAACCTGTTTGGGTTTTTCAGGAAGAATTTAGAGGTTTCGTCGGTGCGACCCCTTTTCGGGATCGATCATGTGAGAGTAAAGAAGCCATAAAATAATGCTGATGTTCGGCCAGGGTGGCGGCCGCCCATCACCGAGCCCAACAAGGGGACGGGACAGGAGCTTCCGAGAAAGTCCAGCCCACGCCAGCCTTACACCCCGACTATAACCAAATATGGCGTAACACAGGGTGGTTAGCCACACAAGGTTAACCCTTGCCGCCTGGAAAATGAAAAAAACAAGAAAAGAGGAGTATACAGGACAGTTGTAAGCAAGAGGACAGGAAAGCAAAAGATGGAGGGAAGGACAGGAAAAGGCGACTGCCGATTTGCCACGGTCGGGTCAGGCCGGAGGTGCCGTCTATGGAAAGCGTGGGCCAAAGTGGTGTGTTGCCTCCGCCGAGGGGCCTTAAAGGTCCAAACACTCGACATCGGCTCAACCACCAGGATCCCCTTTTCCCCAGACACGACGATGCCACGCACGGCTAAGCGTGGGTGCTCGGGGTCCGTGGAACACGGGCTCAGTTGAGGGGGGAGAGGGTCAGCATCATTTTTGATATGCGATATGTTCGGTGCTAAAAAAATTAGCTTAAACTTTTCTCTCTCTTTTTTTGCGTTGCACGGCTGATTGATAGGATATACCCATTGATCATGCGTGTTTTCTAATTTTATTAAATGCTCTTCATGGTCATTTTAAAGTCTGCTGGTAGGAACTAAGGTTTAAGAAAATCACATCCATCGCTACGCTGATTAAATTAGCAATGCTTCAACTTTCTTCGTAATCCTGAATTGCGACAGTCACCAGAGCCTTCTTTCTGTTGTGCCTGGACTTCCTGCACCGCTGTCAGCATGGCTAGGTGTTATTTCAAAAGGCGCTGGTTCGAAACGCGGCACCTTTGGCTGCTGTCAAATGCCCTAAGCGCGAAGTGTTTGTGGTTATAACTTGGTTGGTTTGTTTATGGGGTTTAACTTCCCAAACCGACTCAGGCTATGAGATACGCCATAGGGGTGGGCTCCAGAAATTTCGACCACCTGGGGTACTTTAACGTGCACTGACATCTTACAGTACACGGGCGCCTTGCTTTTCGCCTTCACTAAAAAGCGCCTGTCTCGGTCGGGATTCGATCCCACGTCCTTGGGCACGGCAGTCGAGCGCCCTAACCAATGCACCACCTCGGCGCATTGGTTAGGGCGCTCTAAGGTCCTGCCATCTAAGGTTTGTTGCTCTAAGGTCCTGCCGTTGCGTTGAAAACATGGATGCTACGTTGGTGAGAAAGTGAAAAATTCTGGCCGGCATATAATTACTGGCATGGTGCTTTGGTCCACAATGTCAATTTTCGTGGCAGGGAAGTAGCGGTTGCCGCCTGATGACATAAGTTTATTGTGACGTATACCCAAATACGTTTTTCCTCGGTCCCGAAGACGATGGGAACGGATAACAGGAACCCATCCCAGCCTTGCAAATGATCGATTCTATGCAAGAGGTTTTTGTAGTTAAGGTATCTGTTCCAGAAATCTAAGATCAGTGGCGACGAGGTATTTAAGTGCTGGGCAGAGTGGTTTCGGCGGCCTTCGTGCGCCATTTTAAAGTTATTAAAAGGTGAGACTTCCTACAAAAACTGGAGAAGCAAAACAAAATTCCGAGATCACTGTGAAATCTACACTGCAGAAATGCGAAAGCCGGAGCATTGCTATACTGCACACGGTGTGTCACGTTTGCTCTCATTATCATTATCAAGCAAATGGACCGTCATCATCGTCATTATCACTTACTGCACCGTTATTGTCATCGCTGCTATCATACTCACCGTAGACAAGGAGAACTATTATGTGCGTTTCACGATCCCGGGCGTCGCGCAAATAGCATGCCTCCCTTTTCTAGACAATAGTGTATTAAGGCGGGTGCTACGAATGTATATACAATCAGCCGCAGAGACTTTCTTTTTGTAGCAAAAGCTACACTGCGGTAGGTTTTAGAGAGATTTAGCTTACCGTGATCCGCGATCCGCCACCATGACCCTCTACCGCGCGTGGGCGGGGCGCACAAGCTGATTGGTCCCGACGCGGCAGGTCTATGTGCCGACATCAAGTATGTGGCGCCATCTATCGGCGTCAAGGAGATCTGGACATGCGCAGTGGAACGCGCGGTGGCGGATCACGGTAGCGGATCGCGGATCACGGTAAGCTAAATCTCTATTTTAAAGCCGTCGGCGTGGCACCGTGTTACCGTGGGACCGTGGAAGAAGAAGAAGAAAAAGGAAAATAAGAGAAAGAAGAGAGATAACTCTGTAGTTGATAGAGGCGAACGACAACAGCGAGTTGCCAAGACAGAAGGTTCGTTCGAACGTTGTGACGACGGCGTGCTCCGGAGTTCGACGTAGAGACAATTTCATACCACTAGATTCTACACCCGAATGAGGATGGTCAACGAAGGGGGGCTTATACGTGAAATGATTCCCCTATAGCATAAATAAAGCTGAAGGCGTTGGATGAATCAATCGCAAGGCCATGCGCTTAGTTACTGGTCTGCCACAGTACTGCCCAGTAGTGAACCTACACGCATGCAGCAATATTAATGCCCTTCAGGATCTGGCAGAGCAGCAATCGCAAGCCCAGCGAGTCCGTCTCTCCACAACGGCGGCTGGCCGACAGATCCTGCGGGCATTAGGCTACAATGTTGACAATTTAGAGCCACTTTCGTCCGCCGCCCCACCATGGGAGTTGATTGACTTAGTAGATGGTATACCATTACCAAAGAATATGAGTTCGGCTAATCCTCAAAGGCGCAAAGCTGCCGCCAAACGTCATAGGAAGACGTCACACAAGCTAGCCCAGGAAGGAGCTATCCAACTATACACAGACGCCGCTCAGTTTCAACACTGCGCAGCTATAGCTTGTCACGACTCTGTGTCAGATACCTCGGTAGTTCAACGGCTTTCCGAGGAACACACTGTTACCAATCTCGAACTCATTGCCATACGACTTGCCATTACTCGAATAGTAGCAAGACAGGATCGGGCTCCGTGCACCTACCATGTTTACACAGATTCACAAGCAGCGTACACTGCATGCCGCGCAGGGGGAGCAGGCTATGCCATTCTGAACACTATTCGAACACAAGCCCGTCGCCTGAGAGAGGAGGGCTACACCTTAATTATCAAATGGATTCCTGCACACGAAGGAATCACTGGAAACGAAAAGGCACACCAGGCAGCGCGCGCAGCAGCTCTTTCCGCACCTTTGCCTGGATCCACATTCGTTTCCGCTTCGTGGCCCCCTGAGGACGTTACGCATCCGTCGTCGCCTCATATGGATAGGGCGGAGACATGGCATCGAGCACAACGCTATCGTCGAAGCATACTCCAGCACTTGGCCAACCCTGAGCAACTATATCGCCGCCCCGATAGCTCATTCCGGAGAGTGGAGGCAGTACTCCTTCGCCGAGCCCAGACTGGTCAGCTTCTGTCACCCGCGAAGCTGCACCTCATAAACCCGCAGGTATACCCTTCTCCTCAGTGCCCGACATGCCCGGCCAGAGGCACGGCCGAACATCTCCTGTGGAGCTGCCCTACTTTTGACGCAGTACGGGAGAGAGCACTCAAGTCCCTTGGCGGGCTTCGACCTGCAACCCTGCAGGCATGGGTCGATCCCCCATCGCACATCGGGCTATCACACGCAACCCGGCTCTGGCGAACTTTTCTTTCTTACTTCAAGGAAGAAGAAGGACCAGGCCATTACTTCGCGGAGCCGACCTCGGGAAGACCCTACCTCGAGGAAGAAGTGGACACGGTCCCTCATATCTATCCCAACCTTCACCCCCACCCCCACCCCCACCCATACCCTCACCCCCACCCTTAACCGCTCCCCCACCCCTACATCCATGAAGCAACTTAGTTCTGCCGCAAGGTAAATGCCTACCGCAAGCAGAAATAAAGACGTAATAAAAAAAAATAAAGCTGAAATCATAGAGTAAAATATTATGCGCAAAAGCCATGTCTTACTTTAAAGCTGAACCTAAGCGCATAGCCACGCAGATTGCTTTCGCGTAACTCAAGGTTTAACCACAAGCTGAACCACAGGTAATTGTTTTTAAACTTCACACGTCAACCATACCTGTCAAAACATGGCTTTTGTCAGAGGGACTTTTGTGCCATGGTCAGTGGACTTTCGCCTGTATCAGCTGCCAGAAACTATAGATCATTGCTTTGTGTATTGTCGTGAGGCAGCCTTTTTGTTTTTGCTAGCGCTATATTTTTTTTCAGGGGGGGGGGGGGGGGGGGAGGAGGGGAATTCTTCAGCGGATTCTCAAAAGGGACATTGATACTACGCTCTGTACTATAAGATTTTTGGGCTTCTGAGGTTCCATGTCATCTTTTTGTGCTCATGGGACTGTTTAGCCTATATGATGCGCAGGAGCGACCTCCTGTCTGGTTACCTTCACTCGATGCATACATATGTATCCCGGAATTTTGATGTGTGGACAAAGTGAGAACTCGATGCTGATGTCAAAGTGTATGCCAGGTTACGGGATGCGATCTGGTTAAATCAGGCTTCGAATACTTCCATGCAATGGAGGAAGAAAAATCTCGGGTGTGGCGCAGTTGGTTAAATCGCTCGCTGGGGACCTGAGGGAGGGAAGTTCGATTCCCAGTGGAGACAGGAATTTTACTTTTCTAATGACTTCATCAGGATGGTTGACAGCTAATTTCCCGGCACGTTGAAAGAAATAAAGTAACAACATGGTTGCGAGGTTGCAGCGCGAATGATGCACTTAAGTCGGCTTGTGATCGCGAAGTGCCAGTGCATTACATTTCTTATACGTTTCGTATGTTAGAAGTCCGAGAGTGGCTGAGCTCGTGGATGGAAGGAAATTTTTTAGTCGGAAGCCCGGGAGTGGATGTTCGGATGCAGATGGCAAGGCACGAAACTAAGCAATGTTCTAAAGTTCTAAGAATATCTGATGCTGCAGAGACAAGTTTCTAAAAAATAAGCAAACAATGTGAACAGAAAGGATTAGGGAAAAGCATGTGAGGCAGACTATATTCCCATCGAACATGTGTTCCGATAACTGCGTCTGTAACGTATACGTGAGTCAACCTGACCCCATAATGGCAACGAGGCATTCACCTACTAAACGAAGCTCAAGACATCAATGCGAATCGACAAGAGTATTTAGGAAACAGGCATTTCCCTTCCTAAACTTCAATAACGACTACACTGTACAAGCTTTGCAGATCAACCCCTTCGACAGTGCCGATAAATCGATGCTGAAGACCCTTCTCCAAGCGGGGAAACGGGTGCCGAACTCTCGACGGAGACCTTAACTCCATTAGCTCTCTCCGACTCTGCTGACGCAGGTGAATGGACCTCGGCGCCAACTTCCAGCCGCCCTCTTGTCCACTCAAGTGCCCACGGCTGCGGATCGCTGCACTGCGCAGAGGCCATGACCTATTTTTTCATGTTTTATGTCTATCTTTTTTCTTCTATTCAAGTCCTAACATCGCAGCCTGTACAAGTTGCTGATGCGACAAAAAGTGAACGGCAAGTAATTGGTTGTGGCCCCATTTCTCACCCGATGCTCTGTGATAAGAAATGTTCTCTTCCTATTTCTTGTACGTCTAATGTTCGGTGTCTTAGAATATACACGTCAATAATCTTAGGTCCTTTTTCACAGCGACAGCTTATTATGGACACGTTACTCATTTATGCGACGTCGCCGTCGGTTTGACGCTTCACGTCATGACAACGCGCCAGGCTGGTCTGTCCCAATGTAGTAAGGCTACGTATGACGTCACGACAACGCTCTACGCTGTCAGAATACTGTAACGTCACGCTTGGCGTCATGACAACGCACCACACTGACTGGCCAAGGTGGCAAACAATGATTGATCAGTGCCCAGTAACGACACTTTTGACGTCATGAGTTTCACTCTCTGTATTCCATCTCTTTCTTCTATTGTGATCGCACATCATGGTCATGGCGGTCATGACATATGGATTGGCGGGTGGCGTACGCGAAAAGAGTGTGAAGGGAAGGGAGGGGGGGGGGGGGGGGGATGGAGGTGCAAACGTTCGCCAAGGCTCACGTGACGCACTGTTGTCGCATACCCCACACAGCCGCCACTCCTCAATTCTTGGATATGCCATGACCGACTTCCACTCCTGGCTACTCCAACACCCTCAGCAAAAGGGGCTTCTACGCTATTCATCGCTGAAATTTGTTTTTCCACGAGAGTGTACAAACGTCCGGTCAATTTCTTTTTTCCTTTGAACAAATGTTTCTCTGTTGACATACATTGCAATTTGGCCGAGCGCAGGGCTCAGGAATACATGGGTGAAAATGGTGCATATGTTCTCATAAGAACACACATTTTTATGACGATATATCCCCATTTTCAAAGTACCTGAATAGTTCCGGGAGTGCAGATGAAAGTCATCACAATGATAAAAAGTCGTCGTGATCGTTTTAAATAACCAAAAAACCGCGCATCAGAACAAATCGATGTTTTCTAAAGTGACAGCGCTAAATATCCGTCGCCAGCATTGTCGGCTTTATGAGCGAACAAATCGCGCGCGAGCCTCTGGCAGTTGGTGACACGATAGCAGAACTGCAGAAGATTGGATTGTTTTTCGTAGTTTAATTTTTTTGTCATCGTTTTTTTTCTAGATTATTTGTTTTTGTTTTTTCTTTTCACTCTGATATCTTGTCTTCTCCGAATTTTTTTTTCTCCTAGTGCTTTTTTTTTTTTTCTGTCGCCATGAAACTTTTTTTCTTCTCCTTCGTACTAGAATAACTCACCTATTGTGCGCCTCACCGCTGTGGACATCTTTATTTTTTCAGTGTTCTCTGTTGTGCATGCGATCAAATATGCAGCGCCAGCAGTTCGGAGATCTCCGGTAAGTGGTGGTAGTTGGCAAGTGACATGGTCGGCCACCGAATGGCTGTCGGGTCATTTGAGCTCTCGAGGCCATATCACATGGCCGAGTAATTAAAAGCTGCTAACTCGAGCCGCTTTTGAGACGGGAGAGTGAAACTGGAACCGAACGAAAGACCCTAATATCCCTAGTGATACACTATGCTCTCCTAGGCATGTTCGTACCTATCTTGACTAAAGCGGGGCTTCGTATCTATGTTGAGTAGATTTTCGCTGATTTTGGTAACTTACGAATGTATGCTGATGGGTATATGTGAGACAGTATAGGCACAAATTCAGGGATTAGTAATTAAGCGAGTGGTAAGGTGCGTGTACGCGAACGAAGATCCGCGCCAACACACGGAAGCCATTATCACGCTCGTGTCATACTTTCAAAAGCGAAGCTTAGGTTTTGCCCGAATTTCCGTGCAACCGGACAACTGTAAACTGTGCAGAGCTTAAACAGAACGAAAATATAGGCTAGACAGTTATTTAGCATTCTAGAGACAGCATAGAAAAAAATGAGCGCGGAAAAACTTAGCACAGCCTTGCTTGCTTTTTTTTCTTTTCTGTCTGGTCATTTTTGTCTCGTTTTTTTTTTTTTCTTTCTTCCTTGATTTATCCATTTGCTTTCTTCTTTCGTTCGTTGTCTCTTTTTTTTTTCTCAGCATGCTGGATGCATTCTTTTATTTTGGAATTAAAGTTCGGTTGTGCGCGGCTTTTCATTATTGTCAGAGCAGGCACTGACAGTATCAGACCTTCAGTAATAGTGAGTTGGATATTTGCTTTTGCAGCAAGAAGAGACCGCGTCTAAAAACTATAGAAAAAGCTTGGTGTCGCTCTGGCATCCAGCAACTGAGGCAATACAACTGACTAGAAAGGATCTGCGCAGTCAACAAATGGACACTTTCTCTCTTCTACAAAGGAGTTTCACCACAGTATATAAAGCACAAAGCTGGTTAAAGAGAGAGGAAACTTTATTTAGAGCACATCAATTAGGTGCTCGGAGTTTCTCGGGCCTCCAGAACCATTTAGAAAATGATCTGTAATGGTCCGATTGTGCTGGTAGAGCAGGTTTAGAAAATGATAGTGAGTTATAGTGCGTCATTTCCTTTGTCAGCCACATTTAACAAAAAAAAAAAAAGGCCGATGGTCTGATCGCTAATACTTTTCTGTTGGATGTTAGGTATGACAGATATTTGTATTTTGGTTAACTGTTGGACGGTACAAGACACTTACAATATAAAGGTATGTATCATTAACGGTATTTATTAATAGAAAGATTTAGCATAGCGACGCATAGTACCGTGGACGTATGCCGGTTTACCGGGCGCCCCCTACGCAGGCACAGAGGTCATGCTTTGACACAATATATCAATGGACGTGCGCAGAAGACTTCCGGTAAACCGGTATACGTCTACGCTAGTACTTCTGTGCTGTGCTAAAGGTAGTAAAGTGTTAGAAGGAGTAAGGTAATAGAGTGCTTGCCACTTTGAGAAGTAAAAGCAAAGCATATAGTCTTTAGAGATTGTGTCCATGAACTGATCTGACTGCTGGAATAAGGCAACACAAAATTACGAGAAATCACCAAAGGAAACCCTCTAGATAGCACGCGTAATTTATGGAAGCACAAAAACTTTTTTTCTAGTGTCTAGAGGAAGTTCACCTCATTGTACGTGGATTTGAAAGCGATTTGATCCTAATGAGCACGAGTAATGACAAAATAAATGACCGTAAACGATAAATGGCGTAATTAAAAAAAAAAAGAACGGAGAAAGGAAGAGAAACGCAAGAATAAAAGGAAGAAAGATAACGAATGATTAACATAGAATGAGAGCAGAAAGAAAATAAATAATTACAAAACTGAGATAACGAACAAAGACATAAAAGCAATGACCGGAAGAGTTAAGCAAAAAAACAAAGAACACAACAAGAAATAAAGGGGCAAAGAGGGGAAAAGAAAACTAGAAGAAAACAAGAAAGTTCGAAATACGAAGCAAACATATAGCGAATGCCAGCACTGCATGAGGAAAGTATTCTCAGCGAGGACGAAATTATATCTGCAATGGTAAAAAAATGTACTGAACTTCCTCTAGCATCTAGAGAGACAGAATGATAGAAAACGGGAATCGGGAATCAAGAGGATAAAAAGCTTAGCCTGAACTCGGCAGTGATAGCCGTCATTGCACATATCGCAGTCGAATAAGCCTAATTAGCAGTAACGTAGAAACATTCAGTTTGGATACATCAAAGGAAATAGAACAAATAAGCGGAAATCGAAGGAGCATTTCACTCGCTAACGAAGCTCATGAAGTGAAAGCCAGGCATAAAAAAGAACTGAGCCTGCAAAAGGGATCACGTTATCAATGCCGGGCCACTCTCAGTGCCCTCGCCTTCTTAGTTTTCGTTTCTTGCCATCGTTCCTGGTGGCTGATGGTGGAAAGGGAATAAACCTCGAAATCGGCTCAGACGTGCGTAATAATTGTTCGATTCCTTTTTTGACCCTATATGCCATGCCTGTTACTAAAAAGAAAAAAAAAATGGAGGCTGCCGAAAAAGAATAGGGGATGGCGATGTTGGCGAATCAGGATAGGACAGCAGAACTCTCCCCCCTCCCCTCCCCGCCCCCCTTGAAACATAAAAAACAAACTTTCTCTATTACTAACTCATGATACTGAGGTTATTGGGATAACGAGTGCAAATGGGACTTCGGAGTTATTTCTGTTTCTCTTTGGCCAGCTATTTCTGCCGATATTATTATTTTACGTTCTCGCAGCGTCGTAGCCTGTCGCCGATAACATAACATGAATGATGAAGCCCTAAAACGATGAACAGACAGAAGCCCATGTTTCGGTGGCTGTAGAATTTGGCTACCGAGGACAATAGTGCTGGAACGTGTCCTCGCTACGGCTGGTACTTTTCATCAAGGACGAAACACAGAAATAATTTTGCGCTGAGAGAGAGAGAGAGAGAGAGAGAGAGAGAGAGAGAGAGAGAGAGAGAGAGAGAGAGAGAGTTGTGCAATTTCCAAGAAACTTTCGATGGTCTAAAATAAACTGCACCCTTTTTTTGTAGCTTCTCTAGTGGCCCACGACCAGCCTCGGTCAATAAACTTCCTCATTTCATTTTAAAAAAAAGGAGGAAAGTAAGATTAGTAAAACGGAGTAAATATAATAAAAGGAGCTTGTTGTTTCCAAACCTGCCTGTCGTTTCAGCCTCATAGGTGAGAACAGGTAAGATTCAACTGTTGTATACTTTCCTCTTGAGCGATACCGGTAAGCTGCTAGTCATAATCTGCGAGTGCTTGCCAAATGCGCTCCATCCCAATCTTATTCTTCTTGTTATTTCCTTTTCATGGTCCGGATCTGCGGTTACTACCTGTCCTAAGTAGACATATTCGCCTACTACTTCCAGTGCTTCGCTATACCTAACTTAAGCTGCTGTTCCTACCCGAGGCTGTTAAACATTACCTTAGTCTTCTGCATATTGATTTTCAAGCCTACCTTTCTACTTTTCCTGTCTAGGTCATGAATCATTGTTTGCAGTTCATCCGTCGAGTTACTTAGCCAGGCAATGACATCAGCAAATCGCAGATTACTGAGGTATTCTCCATCTACCCTTATCCCTAACTGCTCCCATTCCAAGTCTCTGAATACTTCCTCTAAGCAAGCTGTGAATAGTACGCGTACTAATAAGTCACAATAAGTAGTTTGCGTGCGTCATCTTCCTATCAAAATATTCTCCTCCCTTTGGCCACTGAGAGTATACCTTAACGCACTGAGTTTGCCACGAAGCCATGAACCCATTAGCTTTTATTGACTGTTATAACTAGGATTGTATAAGCACTCTTGCTACTTAAATAAAAAGCAACATAAAATTGAAAGCAGGGGTCGTTCCGTCATGCTGTTGTAAGAAGTAACACCCAAATATACTTTCTTTCATTTTATCCGATATGTACAGTGCTTTGTGGTCTATGTGTACCACAGAGCAGGCCTTCCGCATCGAATGCTGTCCTTCAAAATAAAAAAACGTTATAACAGGCGCGCGCTGCCAAGTGTTTTTGTAGTCCACCAAGACAACCTGTCTGTAACCTCCATCGCTATGACGTTGCCCCTCTGGTAAACTTTTTCATTCTCAGAGACTCAGTGGACGTGAATTATTTTCATTTCTCTCTCCGGGAAGAGTGGTAGGAAAGCATTATCGACAACGGCAGCCGTACGTGAGGCCGAGTAGATGGGCCGAATTCGAATGAACGATATCCTGAAGAACAAAGCCCTGCTCGTCGTGTCCGCACTGATGGAACAGCAGCCACCTACTGAACGTGCACTAAGAGATAAACATGCTCGCTAGCTCCAACAGCAGTGCGGAGAGTTTATCATGGAGATTTTTGTTTGTTTTTTTTTTTTTTTTTTTTTTTTTTGCTTTCAACGATAGTTTATATGTTGAAGTATGTTTTTGTGGGAGGAAATTCTCAAGCTACCCGAAAAATCCCCAAAGAGTCCCAAATAATCACTAAAGGGTTGCCTGAGTAATCACTAAGTAATAATCAATAAGAAGAGCACTGCGTTTCTTTGGTAATCTGTATCTGTTTGTTTGTTTGTTTGTTTGTTTGTTTGTTTGTTTGTTTGTTTGTTTGTTTGTTTGTTTGTTTGTTTTTGCTATGACACATGCAGGTTAATGAAGTCGCCGCCAAATGTGACGACTCTCGTTCTGTTTTAAGAAACCATGTATACGCGGTTAAGACTCATTCCAAGTGCACGCAGTTTTCATGACAGCGCTTGGGACGCCATAAAAGACCTATTTGATTGTTCAAAAATGTTTGGTATTAATTAAATACGCAACCTGATAATTTCCCAAAAATTGGCGTAAGCTCCTGAGTGGACAAATTACAGAACGCGATGCATCTGGTTAATAATCAAAATCCGTTGACTTTTCAGGGAAGGGTAATTCAACAAGCATCTTATTGGGTCCTCCAGTGGCCTTGCTGCAACCTATTCTCCTCGTGCGTAGGACCTGCAGCAGGGAAAATTGTTGTTCGAGAGTGCTATCTTCCAAGCTGCAAGCATCACGGGAAAGGCTTCGACTTAATCGTTCGTTTTGAGATTCCTTCCTACTCAAGAGCGTAAACTAAGTAAATCAGGGAAAAAACTGTTTCCAGTGCTGGGAGTTTCAACCTAATGTAAAAAGAATTCTAAACTGAACAAACGCTTCTCCACTGTTATTGCAAAGGGACTGCTTCCCTGCATACGCGTGTGCTTCAGACGCGTGTGCTTGCAGCTTTGGCTACAGAAAAAAAAAAAAAGAAGAAGAAGAAAAGAAAAGAAAAAAAAAGGGGGGGGGGGGGGGGGGGAGCAGCAGCAGCGGCATTACGCGGCGGCTTTACGACCCTTTGTGAATGTCCAATAGATTCCTGTTCCCAATATCGGCCCTCATATCTCGCCGGTCACGGCTGCTGGTTCGGCGGGAGGGAGTCACAGGCCCTCCAAAGAAGCGTTAGGGTTTTCATCTCCCTCCCCCACCTTTTCCTCACTTACTTTTTACTCGTTTCTCTCTCTCATCTGCAACTGGTTTCTCTGCTCGGTGAGCTATCGCGACGGCACAAAATGGCAGCAATACACCGAGATATCGGCAAGCTTGATTGCCTCCGGTCTTTTTCGCTTTCTCCTTTCAGCCAGTCCGCTTTCTTGACCAGCCTCGATTGCCCGGAGGTACCATTTTCTTTTTCTATTGTTCCTAACCTTGCACTGGGTTTTGCACAGTATGATAAAAAGAATGATTTCGCATTAGATAAACGGGAGTGTAGGGGTACGAGTTTGTTTGGGGAAATTTCATAACAGTTCATTGCACACCCTCCCCAGTCTTCCATCGATAAAATTAAGTTTTCGTAAGCCCCCCTTCTCTCTCTCTTCCTTCTTCCTGTCTGCCTCTTTATAGTTCTATCTCGATCACCACGTTCGAATAGAGTAACCCGAGCGCAATCCAAGCGGCTCTTCGGAACTTAGCTAGCAAACGTACTTGCAGTCGACGCAGGAATTAATGGGCCCCTACACTTTCAGGCAAATAACCCAACTGTACGAAAACAGACTCTACCCCCACCCGTGTAAAAGATCAACGATAGCGGAGGAATTACGAGCACCATGATATGCCTGGCGTCACTTTGACACTGCCTTCACCGGGGAGTGCCCGCACAGAGGAGAAATGTCCACATGGTGTGGGCGTGCCCCTCCAGCCCTGCTATTCCAGCCCGAGACCCTACTAGCCTGCTCCGACCTGAAAGCCAAAAGGCTTTGGGTAAACGAGCAATGACGGCAGCGGGTGTTTGTGAGGGGAAGCCTGACCCCAGAGCAACTCTCTCTTTTTAATAAACGTTTTCACCGCCACCAGGCATAAGCCATGCATCGCAAAACACGTTGCAGCTAGTTGGCCAATGATTTCAAACCTACTTCATCGCGGCAGCTCGCTACAGCGCCCACAAGCATCGGAATCGGCTCGAGCTTCGCTTCGTCCTAAGCTCCCTCCAGCGGCAGCTGTTGTTCACGTTAACAGTACACCGTTTTAGTTTTTTCTTCAGCACTAGTTGCCGTAAACACCATAATATTAGCTTCAAAGAGCAAAAAACTTTATTAGGATTTAACCCCAAATTATTATTCAGGTATAAAAACTTCTAGAAATGACGCTGTTCAGAGGCACATTTCTTAGACGATTAAGGCTTCTATTTTTAAATGTGTAAGGAATAAGCGACACCTGTAAAATGTTGCTACGCAGCGAATCATTGAGAAAGTACTCGGATCTATCGCTATCGCACAATGAGGAAGATCCCTCATAACGTGTCGAATGCGTTACGAGCGCAACCAGACAACAGCGAACTTCGGATTCCCTATGATAACCTGAAGAATTTCCGCCCATGTTTCCGCCACAGGTCTGGGAACTTGTGGAGTTTACAATTTAGGTGGGCCTGCCCTCTTGAGAACACAGCATGCATATGTGCCGCTTTTCCATGGAGGCGAAAAGTCATATGTGATGTACGATGTCAGTGCACATTAAAGAAATTTTCGGAGCCCTCCACTACGGCGTCTCTTATAGTCTGAGTCGCTTTGGGATGTCAAACCCCATAAACAAAACCAACCATATCTTGTAATCATGCTGCAGTATTTTTTTAGAGTAATCACTGTCCCGTTATCAGTTGTTTTCACCTGACTTAAGTGCGATAGCTAGGAAATAGTGCCACTCTCAGGTCCTGGTAATAATTGAGGATTGTATAAATGAGGGTTATCCAATGGAATAGGAAGAAATCAAAGTAAGAAAAGACTACAATGCGTAAAATGACTAAAAGTGCGTCATATGATAAGAACAAAAAAGCCCAGCCGACCTTTATAATCTGCAGTATTTAAAAAGAGCAAAAATAAGTTTGAGCTAGAGATTTTATAAGCCTGGGCCGTCAATATTTCTGGGGTACAATATGCCGCACGCCATCAGTATTCCTATTAAATAAAGAAATGGACTTCCTAGGCATAAAGCCGGGTCGATTAGGCGAGCAAAGAAAATATATAGCAACGGATAGATGAACTGAAGACAGACGAAGGTGCGCAGATTTAGACCATGCTGTCAGTGCAGCGTCGTCCTTGTCTGGCACTTCTTCTGCGCCGTTGTCTTCTCTGCTGCCGTTTTTATGATTTTATGATCATGAGAAACCCTCCCCCCCCCCCCCCCACACACACAGTTGCACGTAATGATTACTTGTAATTAATCATATTTTTGAGTAATTTTGTAATCAACTATTTACTTTTCTCAGACAGTAACGTTTCGGGCAATTCACTTTTTTTATTGCAATTGACTACCAGTTATCAATTACTTCTTTGCACAAAAGACGTGGGAATTGATCGGCCGCGTAACGAAGCTCATCGTTCTTGGTGCAGCTGGAATACTCGACTTAAGGCCAAATGAGTGATGGACAACGTCGGGAGTTCTTTGCCCGAAGAATTCAACTGGTCATCTTATATTTCTACATGAGAGGCCGCCTCTGATGTTCCAAACAAAACACCGACGGGATTTTTCAGCTTTCTGGCTACCTCACCTGCAGTGCCTTTTCGCAGCCCCAACAATGAAGCGCTTTATACAGGATGTTTGGTTTGGTTTGGTTTCATTTCTAAGTTTTAATGTCCCAAAGCAACTCAGGCTACGACAGATGCCGTAGTGGAGGGCTGGGGAAATTTCGATCATCGGGAGTTCTTTAACGTGCACTGACACGAGACGCCTTGCTTTTCGCCTCCATCGGAAAGCGGCCACAACGGCCGGGATTCGATCCCGCTTCCTCGGGTTCAGCAATCAAGCACCGTAATCACTGTGCGCCGCGGCGGCTCATAGAAAATTATTAAACACATTTAGTTAGGCATCGACGCATTGCGCAACTGTACTCAGGTGCGCAAAGTGTTCGTACGATCCTATCATCTAGCACTTCCATCTAAAAAGTTTTCGGCATAGCGGGCAATGTATTCACGAGGAACAGTTGCAAAATCAGTTACCAAAGCTTCTACTACTGCTGAAGATTAACTGCTTGTAAAGAAACATTTGAAGCAAGCCGCGCTAATTCTTTGCTCTTTGGGCTAATTTATGTTGTGCCAATAAAGTTCGAAGAAAAGTAGCCCAATTGTAATTGATCATTAATCTGTAATTATCACTTATATTCAATGGCTGTGATTGACAGTTACATATGAAATAGAGTAACTGCAATCGGTTACTTATTTTTTGTAACGTGTAAAATAGACTGTAATCCACTGACATTGTTTCGGAATAGGCATTGCTTATTGCACTGTTTGCTTTTGGTGAAGGAGGGCGGAAGCTGTGCTGTGAATTAAACGGTTTCGATACTTTTCTCTTGTAGATATAGAAATTCTCACATGATAACGGTCTTCATCAACGACTGCCGACGGGGCATTATCCCGATTCGTTACGCTGCATGCTTGAGCGAAAAGTCGTGGTAATGTATTCAGCCTTTTGCATCCGTGTTCCCTTACTGAATCTTTCCTCTCGGCTTATCATTTCCTAATTACTTTCCTATTTTCTTTATTCATTTTGCACATGATGAACACACAATCGCAGTGCTAATCTTGATCACGTTTGCCACCAATCCTTTCCTTTTCCTACTTGGGGACAGAATGTATACATCTCAGATATGAAAAATAATTTTTTGGTTAAGCTTCCGCCCTTATAAATTTGATACGAGGGCAGCAAAAATAAGGAAAGAAACAAACTTATTCTTGTCACGAGTTGAGACTGCTTTCTTCAATTTCCTACTCAAAGTACCTCTTTCTTTCACGCTTTCATCGTTGCAGTGAAGTACTTCTTGATGCCGTAAAGTGCATTGAGAAGAGCTGCATTGCAACGCTAGCGTTGTTTCTTTTCTTCACCATATTTGAAAGCATCAAATACTCATAAAAACGAAACTTGCTCAACTACAGTGAATAACCCTATACGATCGGCCATATTGCCCCAAATTTCCTCCGCATCACCTTTCGAATTTTTCGCTCATCAAACATAGGGTTATGTTCCTCATAGCTTCAACGGAAGGAAAGTGCGGCCTGTTAAATGGAATACGCTAGAAGGTGGTCGCGAAAGGCTTTTACGTGTCAGTCATAGACGCGAGGAACGAGCCGTCCAGGTCTAGTTTCGGCGGTAATAACGCGGTGTTGTGCCGGTGAGGTTATCACACAGTAGCCCACCGTCAACAGGGTTGTGCCAAGGAGTTGGTTGCGTAGCGCTCGTCACCCGTTTCGTGAACGAGGGCCGTAAGCTCCCTGGCCGGTAGCGATGAATCCGAGTCGGCGCTCGTGAGATGAAGAAAAAGCTTTATACACTATTTGCAGGCATTTACACAACGAGTTCGGCTCTGAGGCCGCAAGCTAACATAGCCATACGCGACTGTTCTCGCGCAGCGACGGCCGGGGAGATTCCGCCGCGTCCGCTCTCTCAAGGGCGAACTGCTCCCGATTGACGCTAGTGACGAACTCACACTCGGAGTCTCGAACGGAAGCACTTGAGTCTCCGTAACTGAGAAACCGTTGACGCTCAAATGGTCCAATCCGACGGCAGCACTTTCGCGGGACCAATGGGAGAGCTTGCTGCGCTCTTGCTTCAAATATGCCGCGGGGCGAGAAGGAGTCCACCGCCAGGGCCACGGCGCCGAGCTGTCTAGAAGCTCAGCTCATGTTCAAACACGTCGCTTCTCTCCCTTTGGCACGGCTCGCCTCCAGTGCACCGGTGCTTTGCACAGAAGTATCCGGATTTTGTGAAGGAGGCGTTTGCCGGAGAAGTTTGGCGTCCGGCTGAATTTCTGGGCGGCTTTGGCCGGGCACAACAGCGGTCACGCCGAATATCCTGTCAGCCGAACGGTGGTATAAGCGCCGCGGCTTACGAAGCAAGGCTTGCCCGAGGCACAACGATACATGCAGGGTGGGCAGCCGCATCGGCCGTCCGGTGCCTGTTATGTGCCCTTCGGTCTCATCATACCTTATATGCTTCAGGCCGCCTCCACGGAAGGATGAAAGCGCAGTTCGTCTTCTCGTAAACCTCTCCGATGTACAGAGGCACACATATTTTGCCTGCATCGGGACCGTACGCACCGGTGCTCTGTGCATAATTTACGAGAGAAGCGGCCCAAGTTGCACGCCTACCTTATACCGACACCGCTTTATTGCATAGATGCGCTGGTGCCACGAAAGTTACCCGACCGGCTCTTCTGACTGCCGCTTAGCCCCTCATGGGCGACAACGTCTACAGGCGTGATTGTTGGCCACCAAGACCCCAACTGAAGATATCTTGGAGAGAATGCCGAACCTTTTTACGCGATAGCGTAAGAGCCCCATGTCGCAGAAAAGGCTGCCGACGTAATTGTTGTCGTTTTCCGTTGTAAGGCGAAAATCCACAATAAATGAAGGAAAAAGTAAATATACATACTCCGAACATACCGGTATTCGATGCCGTCTTCTGATTGCGAGACGAGCACGCTACCGACACACAGTGTTTTGTTGTTTTTATTATTATTATTATTATTATTATTATTATTATTATTATTATTATTATTATTATTATTATTATTATTATTATTATTATTATTATTATTATTATTATTATTATTATTATTATTATTATTATTATTATTATTATTATCGACTTTGGCATGGGACAGGTACAAAACGTAATTGCAATACACGTCAGCAACACATTTACTGACGTGACAGATTAGAAATTTTTTCGAGTGCCCCATACATCGAAGTTCCTTTTTTATTTATTGTAAGGCTTTAACAAACCTCAAAATACATTCATCAAAATATATCGCTCGCTCTCTCACGAAAGTTCCACACACTATGTCTTTAGAAAGGAACTAATACGGAACTAAAAGGAATTAAGCGAGTAACACGGTACATCTCAAATTTTGAGCTTTGTTAACATGCTGCTCGCGGGCTGCGCTTCGTACTCTTCCCGCACTGTGGCGCCACCAGCTCAACACTATCATTGCCAAGAAGCCACATTGTATGCTGGCTGTGCAAATTTTAAGGGACGCAGAGCGTTTCTGTACCTACATGTGTGATTGTCACGCTGCTGACTAACCGTGCGTTCGTCGTCTTTACAAGTGCTGATGGTGTATTTATACCTGCTCGGGAGCATGTTTGAGCGTTCAGTGAGCATGTGAGACACTCAGTCGGCGTCAAATCAAGAAGCTTTGTACAGATAAAAACTCTAACTATAATGAGGACAAAATGCAAAAATTACGTGTCGCAACAAACTCGTACTATGGGCAAATAACAGTGCTGTGTCATGAGGCCGCTGTGCGGCTTAACAGCAGGAGAAACGAATGCGGTTCGGTATCGCGTACCGAGCTGGAGCGTCCTATCAATTCTTTATTACTGTTGACGCTATTAACGCGCGTTAAGGGCCCCGTGTCGCAAAAGGCCGCTGTCGTCGTTGGGGTTGTAACGCAGAAGAAAGGAAAGAAAGAATACAAGTGTTGTGGAAACTCGCGGAGTCTATCGCAGTGCGAACTCCGTCACAGAATCTCTTTTTTTACTTATTCCCTGCTGTCAAACAGTTCATAAAACTTCGACTAGCAAAAACATTGAAATCTTTTCAGTGATGCAAAATCATCAAGTACAGCCGTCCATTAAGGAGGATATGGCAACTCTCGATACAGCTGTCGAAGACAGAAAACACTTTCAATGAAGTGTCCTTTCCTGCAAAACACCGCTGATGCTTGCTGTACTGGGTCTGCTTCTGTTTGCGGTGTGGTGCGGCGTTCGATGAAGCGCCAAATAAAGGCACTCCACTGATACCTGGATGGGACGACCGGCAGGGTCAGCTTTGTATACGCGTGATGATGATGATGATAACTTTATTCTCCCACCAGATAAGGAGGCCCCCTAGTCCCAGTCTCCGGCACGCAGGCCTAAGGAACGGGAGCCGGCACCTCCGCGATTAGAAGCACGCAAAGAGGTCTTGACTCCTCGTGGCTTCTTCCGGCAGCTTCTGTGGAGAAGGGACTTCGCTCTGCAGCAGGGCTTCCCAGGCTTCTCTACAATTTATATTATATTTAGCCCCTGTTGAGCTAGCGCATTCCCAGATTATGTCGTCGAGGGTCCGTCTCTCCCCTCAGTGATTGCATTTATCGCTTTTCTGTCGTCCATCTGCACGTACTATGCCCAGACCGGGTTTACGAAGTTCCCAGCTCCCAGGCGCCGCCATGCGACTGCCTCCCTATAGTTTAAACTATAGTGCCTAGAATATATTGGCTAGTGTGCCGACCGAGGCCTCCCGGGTGGGTGGCACCGTGAGCGATGAATGCCGGCGGCCGCCGCCAGGAGCGCTGCAAACTGGGTGGGAAAAGAACTAAGAAACTAACTAGTAAGTATGCTAGTCAAAAGGACGGAGAAATAAAGAGCATCAAGCAACAGGTGAAAAACACAGAAACTAAAAATTGGATAAATTCGATGAAAAAAAAAACAGTGTGGAATTATACCGAAAGTGGAAAATGCAGATCAAGAAGGAAGCTTTCTTTGATAACTCAAGAGGCAGTGCCCTACTTTTTGAAGCTAGATCAAGGTGCCTTAGAACACGCAGCTACAAAAAGAAATTTAACAATGGAGATGACACATGTGCTGCATGTGGTAACTCCAGTGAAACAATTGACCATATTATACTCGAATGTAATGGTATCCATCCGGAAGTTGATGCAGGCGCAGTCACTGTTCCTGAAGCTCTGGAGTTTAGAGATACCAGTGGCCGGGTGAATAAACCGGCGGTGGAAACTAGCAAAAAACGACTGGAAGATTGGTGGCTTAAAAGCAGAGAAGTGACATAATGTTAGTAAGGTAGAAACAAAAATTTAATAAATAGAATGATGGTTTATTTAACCAAACTAAACAATGATTAAGATATAGGGAGAAAAATGAGCATGATAGCTACTGCTACCACAACGTTTCAAAGGGGCTGCTCCTATATTCCATCCATCCATTCGTAGCCGCGCTGTCTGCTGCCTACCACGCACTCACATCTTCGGCAAGAGGGCTGCTAGCACTGCATTTCAGCTCTCAGAAAGTCGCAACAGACCTCAGCTATAACTGAAGCCGCTGACTACAAGTTTCAGGGTGTGTTTTTTGTCTTGGACTGGAAGCAGCGCACTTATTTAACGCTTTTTACTTGCGAAGGCTTCTGCGAAGTTTGCGCATCTTAGTCCCAGACATCCCGTACTCACAAAGGGAAACTCGGAATTTCTATTCTAACAACAGTGAAAGCATAGGCATTTATTGATATAAAATATATTTGTAATCTTTAGAACAAAGTGAAATGCTTCATTTTTATTGACATGCATATGTGGTTCTTTCTGTGCACTGTACACTTGCTGACAAGTAAACACGTACGCGCAGTTTTATTTATATACTGTATATGCGAACAACATACGAAACAGTCACGCAACACTCCTTTTATGTATATGCAATAACAAACAAAGGCATATGTGGCAGAATTGCATGAACAGCAGAGCACAAACGAGGAACCTTTACTTACAGTGGCTAAGGTACATCGCGGCCTGTGATTGCACACCAGGTTTTGCCGAAGTCACTATCTCTTGAATGAAGAGGCTGACGAAGCTTTTTTTTTCTAAGATACACAATAGGCACGAGACATGGCCGGTTGTATGTATGTATGTATGTATGTATGTATGTATGTATGTATGTATGTATGTATGTATGTATGTATGTATGTATGTATGTATGTATGTATGCATGTATGTATGTATGTATGTATGTATGTATGTATGTATGTATGTATGTATGTATGTATGTATGTATGGATGGATGGATGGATGGATGGATGGATGGATGGATGGATGGATGGATGGATGGATGGATGGATGGATGGATGGATGGATGGATGGATGGATGGATGGATGGATGCGTGGATGGATGGATGGATGGATGGATGGATGGATGGATGGATGGATGGATGGATGGATGGATGGATGGATGGATGGATGGATGGATGGATGGACGGACGGACGGACGGACGGAAGGGTGGGTGGATGGATGGATGGATGGATGGATGGATGGATGGATGGATGGATGGATGGATGGACGGACGGACGGACGGACGGACGGACGGACGGACGGACGGACGGACGGACGGACGGACGGACGGACGGACGGACGGACGGATGGATGGATGGATGGATGGATGGATGGATGGATGGATGGATGGATGGATGGATGGATGGATGGATGGATGGATGGATGGATGGATGGATGGATGGATGGATGGATGGATGGATGGATGGATATGAGCGTCCCCTTTGAAACGGAGTGGTAGCAGTAGCTACATATCATGCTCATTTTTCTCCCTATATCTTAATTATTGATATAGATTGGTTAACTAAACCATCATACTATTTATTAAATTTTTGTTTCTACATTACTAACATTATGTCACTTCTCTGCTTTTAAGCCACCTATTTTTCAGTCATTTTTGCTAGTTTCCACCACCGGTTTATTCACCCGGCCACTGGTATCTCTAAACCCCAGAGCTTCAGGAACAGTGATTGTGCCTGCATCAACTTCCAGATGGATACCATTACATTCGAATATAATATGGTGTCACGAAATCGGCGCACATTTTCATCAAGCCGGCACGGCGCGAGGCCCGCGCGGCGTCGCGTGGAAAGCTCGAGAAAAACCTCCTTCGCTGCGCGAGAGAGCGCGTAACTTTGTACGCGTCGCCGTCGCCCTCTTTCTCATCATCCGGCGACGACGCGGACTCATCAGTCTGGAATACGCCAGAAAGTTCCAGAATGTTCTACGGGTCGTGGCCAATGACGACGAGCGGCTCGACGGGAGGAAGAGAGAGCGCTATAACCAGCGAAGCTAAGTGTGTGTGCGCGCTAGCTTTGGCGCGTGCTAACAGACAGACGCGGCGCGCCATATTTAAAGAGACCGCGCCGCTTGTGTAGTAGTCAGTCAGTCGGTCGGTCGGTCGGTCGGTCGGTCGGTCGGTCGGTCGGTCGGTCGGTCGGTCGGTCGGTCGGTCGGTCGGTCGGTCGGTCGGTCGGTCGGTCGGTCGGTCAGTCAGTCAGTGGTTGCGGCGTGTTCGCCCACGGCCGCTCAATGCGCCTCCATTGAGCGGCAGTGGTTCGCCAGTGCTTCGACTGGACTCCCGGGGATCACCCGCTGCTGGCAAACCCACGGACCTGCAAGGGAGCGGCGCTCGTCTTGTATGGCGGCCACATCGTGACTCTTGAGGCGTCGGACTGCAACAGTGCCCGGTGAACAATTTGGTGTTTGTTTATGTAACTCTCTCGTGTTTCATCTGTGTTGTAAAGCCTCTATGTTATTGAATACCTCTGTAGTTCCATGCTTAGCGTTTGTTATTCTGTGAACCTCTCGTCATTGCAATTTTAGAGTTTGTGTATTCCTCTATATCGGCTCTTGCTGTGTATAAAGTTTGTTTCGTTTGTTACTTCCGACTCCGTACCTTACTCTGGCTTGAACCGGCGACCGCTGGGCACCAAACGGCCACCCCCTTTTGTCACTACAAGGTAGTTTAATTCCGGCTGAGCTTGCCACGCAGGTCGAGGGCATCTCCTTTGCGACCGGAACAGCTACCCCCACTCACTCTAAGGGTGTCTGGGAGTGTGCGCACCGTTAAGGGCGCATCGTTAATAATATCCCCTAATTATTAACGGGTGACAAATATTCTGGCGTCCGCGACAGGTCCTTTGGTGCACTCAAGCTCACAGGACGGAGAACGAGTTGGAAGAGTTTACGAAGAGGTCGTAAACAGTGTAGCAGCAGAGGGATAGCGAGAGGTACCGCGCTGAAGCGGTTGTGAAGGTCCATTAGGCAGTGCTATGTGTTAGCATAGGCAGTTCAGATTGAAGAATCTCAAAGAGATTATTGCGTTGAGCCTAGAGAAAGGTCTTAAAGGAGCTGAACTGCGAGAATGGGTGGACCGAAAAGAAAGGGAGGTTCTAGAAGAGGCTAAGAAAGAAAGAGAAGAGGCTGAGAAGGAAAGAGAGATTCAGCGAAAAGAAAATGAAAGGCAAAGGCTGATTTGTATAGAAGCCTCTGCGAATGAAGAACAGGGGAAAAAAATACAATGCAGAAAGCTCTCGAGTAGCTGCTCAGAAAGCCCGATTAGGGGCGCCAAGAGAAAGGGCAAGAGCCCGAGAAGTAACCGAAAGAACCCATTTTGGGACAGAAGAAAAAAAAAGCGCCCAAGGAAGGGCAGTGAAATATCAAAGGGCGCAAAATTTGACCACCAAGAGAAAATGCTTCCTTTGAAGGTCAAAGAAGCGCCTATGAAGAGTGAGAGGCAGCAGACAGCGCTAGCCAAAGGAAGGGGCAATAGTGAGAAATTATTCCAGCCACAAGTGAAATGCTACAGGTGCAATAAGGTAGGACACTATGCCTCAGAATGCCGTAGCAACCTTGTGCACGCAGGAATGGTTAATTGTTTTAGTTGTGGTGGTAAGGGACATAAAGCAGTGCATTGTCGAAGAAAGCCATTCCTACAGCCGTCATGCGTCTGCGACTTTTCATTTGAACGCTGCGATGAAGACGTCAGCATCGACAGTGTGCAACAAAAGAGCTGGGAGAAAACTCCAGTATTATGCACAGTTGCGTGCACCGCGCCGGGATCCAAGAGTGCTGGAATTCCGGTTCTCAGCGGAAAAATTCGAGGCAAATCGATTTCTGTACTGACAAGCACAGTGAGCACTGCAGTGTTTATAAAAAGAGAATTAGTTCTTGATGAAGAGCTTACCGGAGAAATGACTCCTGTGCTTTTCCTCGATGGTTCCGCTAAACTGTTTCCTGAAGCCAAAGTGCATGTGAAGACTCCGATCTTCACCTGCGTTGTGGCTGCGATATGCATGCAACACCTAGTGTACGATCTGATCTTGGGTAGCATCAAGGACGCGGGACCACCAAATCCCAAAATTTGTCACGCCGACGAGGCTGAAGAGATGTTTGCTCCCAAAGCAAAACAAACTCTGTCAGACGAGTGGTGTACACTAGGTATGCCTACACAGACGGTAGTGAAGGCTCAGGACACAAAGTTCCAACTATCTGACTCTGGAGAAAAAATTGCATTACTATCGAGGTTAACGAACTAGAATATGTTGCTAAGTGCTCTACTGCTTACTGCCCGGCTGCGGAACCGCCGCTGCATGCGGCTATATTGTTTGAAAAGGCACCGACTGGCTCCCTGACAACCACTGAAGAGGGTGAGACTAGCTCCAGGGGTCAGAGTAAGGTTGTGGAACAGTCCGTTCCCGCGGCACAAAGTTCAGAAAGAAAACACTTTTCTGTGGCTAAGATTTCTCAAGAAAGTGAGATTGTCCCCTCCAAAATGACAGGTTGCGAGAAAGGTAGTTATCGAGCCAGAAACCTCATTCGTGTTTTCATCGCCTGAAGATGAAGAAGGGCAGGATTGTAGCTCCTTATTAAATGACACCATGGCTGAGTGCATGAGTGACCGGGATGAGGAGCTTTCAAATAGCAGTGAGCACGAAAGCTTGGATGAAGGTGGCAGTGCAGATCTATAACCTTGAGGATTCAGAAATGGAAGAAAGCGAAGACTGCACTGCAATGACAGGATTCAAGAAACATTTTAAGGAAAATTTTAAGGAATGGGATGTAACTGAAAGTGAGGAGGATGAGTCTCCAGTTGCAAATGAGCTCTGCTTCAAGAAGGTACGACCGAAGGTCGTAAAGAAAAGAAAGAAAATGAAAAGGATTGAGTGAGAACAAAGTTCTCAAAAAGACGCTCCTTTCAGACAACAATGTTCTGATTATGCGGGTAAAACTGGATCAAACGTTCCTCGGCCAAAGGTGCGAATAAAAATGGAAACGAAAAGAAACAAATCCAAACCTGCCAAGTCAGGCAAAGTCGACAGGGAAATGCCCCATACAAAAAGAAGGAAGAAGCGGCTGAACGACTGGATGCGCAGGCGCATGGAGAGCCGCCCAGACCGAGAAAGAATGAGACGGCCTGCTCGAAGCGCCGCTAGGCAAGGTAGAGTATAGATCTGGCCTAACTTCCGATCGGGAAGCTGAACTCAAGAGTAGAGGGAGGAGCGAGATAAAATCGCGAATGAAAGGTATCATTAGAACCAGAAAAAGAGCCAGAACACGAGTGAGAAAAAAGCGCCAGTGCTTCGTAAGAAAGAGAACTGGCGCGCTAGGTAGTTTGAGAGGAGCTCACCTGTTCGAAGGAAGAGCCACAAGTCGTTTTTGGAAATATAGGCGAAAGCATGCCTTGGGTTTGTGTTCTTCACATTTGAATAACTGTGTGTTTCTGGGTTGTTTATTCCTATGTGTATCTGACAACAGTGTGTTTGTGAACATGATGGCATTGATGTGTGAATTTTGTAATGTGTTATTACAGTTTGTGAAATTTGTGCAATGTGTATGATGTGGACATTTGCCCCATATAATTTGTGAGCGCATGCATGTGCGCGCTATGTTCGTGGTTGTTGTGAATATTGTGGGACAATATTTTTTTAAGGGAGGGGCAGTGTCACGAAATCGGCGCACATTTTCATCAAGCCGGCACGGCGCGAGACCCGCGCGGCGTCGCGTGGAAAGCTCGAGAAAAACCTCCTTCCCTGCGCGAGAGAGCGCGTAGCTTTGTACGCGTCGCCGTCGCCCTCTTTCTCATCACCCGGCGACGACGCGGACTCATCAGTCTGGAATATTACGCCAGAAAGTTCCAGAATGTTCTACGGGTCGTGGCCAATGACGACGCGCGGCTCGACAGGAGGAAGAGAGAGCGCTATAACCAGCGAAGCTAAGTGTGTGTGCGCGCTAGCTTTGGCGCGTGCTGACAGACGCGGCGCGCCCTATTTAAAGAGACCGCGCCGCTTTTTGTAGTAGTCAGTCAGTCAGTCAGTCAGTCAGTGGTTGCGGCGTGTTCGCCAGTGCTTCGACTGGACTCCCGAGGATCACCCGCTGCTGGCAAGCCCACGGACCTGCAAGGGAGCGGCGCTCGTCTTGTATGGCGGCCACATCGTGACTCTTGAGGCGTCGGACTGCAACAGTGCGCGGTGAACAATTTGGTGTTTGTTTATGTAACTCTCTCGTGTTTCATCTGTGTTGTAAAGCCTCTATGTTATTGAATACCTCTGTAGTTGCACGCTTAGCGTTTGTTATTCTGTGAACCTCTCGTCATCGCAATTTTAGAGTTTGTGTATTCCTCTATATCGGCTCTTGCTGTGTATAAAGTTTGTTTCGTTTGTTACTTCCGACTCCGTACCTTACTCTGGCTTGAACCGGCGACCGCTGGGCACCAAACGGCCACCCCCTTTTGTCACTACAAGGTAGTTGAATTCCGGCTGAGCTTGCCACGCAGGTCGAGGGCATCTCCTTTGCGACCGGAACAGCTACCCCCACTCACTCTAAGGGTGTCTGGGAGTGTGCGCACCGTTAAGGGCGTATCGTTAATAATATCCCCTAATTATTAACGGGTGACAAATATTCTGGCGTCCGGGACAGGTCCTTTGGTGCACTCAAGCTCACAGGACGGAGAACGAGTTGGAAGAGTTTACGAAGAGGTCGTAAACAGTGTAGCAGCAGAGGGATAGCGAGAGGTACCGCGCTGAAGCGGTTGTGAAGGTCCATTAGGCAGTGCTATGTGTTAGCATAGGCAGTTCAGATTGAAGAATCTCAAAGAGATTATTGCGTTGAGCCTAGAGAAAGGTCTTAAAGGAGCTGAACTGCGAGAATGGGTGGACCGAAAAGAAAGGGAGGTTCTAGAAGAGGCTAAGAAAGAAAGAGAAGAGGCTGAGAAGGAAAGAGAGATTCAGCGAAAAGAAAATGAAAGGCAAAGGCTGATTTGTATAGAAGCCTCTGCGAATGAAGAACAGGGGAAAAAAATACAATGCAGAAAGCTCTCGAGTAGCTGCTCAGAAAGCCCGATTAGGGGCGCCAAGAGAAAGGGCAGGAGCCCGAGAAGTAACCGAAAGAACCCATTTTGGGACAGAAGAAAAAAAAAGCGCCCAAGGAAGGGCAGTGAAATATCAAAGGGCGCAAAATTTGACCACCAAGAGAAAATGCTTCCTTTGAAGGTCAAAGAAGCGCCTATGAAGAGTGAGAGGCAGCAGACAGCGCTAGCCAAAGGAAGGGGCAATAGTGAGAAATTATTCCAGCCACAAGTGAAATGCTACAGGTGCAATAAGGTAGGACACTATGCCTCAGAATGCCGTAGCAACCTTGTGCACGCAGGAATGGTTAATTGTTTTAGTTGTGGTGGTAAGGGACATAAAGCAGTGCATTGTCGAAGGAAGCCATTCCTACAGCCGTCATGCGTCTGCGACTTTTCATTTGAACGCTGCGATGAAGACGTCAGCATCGACAGTGTGCAACAAAAGAGCTGGGAGAAAACTCCAGTATTATGCACAGTTGCGTGCACCGCGCCGGGATCCAAGAGTGCTGGAATTCCGGTTCTCAGCGGAAAAATTCGAGGCAAATCGATTTCTGTACTGACAAGCACAGTGAGCACTGCAGTGTTTATAAAAAGAGAATTAGTTCTTGATGAAGAGCTTACCGGAGAAATGACTCCTGTGCTTTTCCTCGATGGTTCCGCTAAACTGTTTCCTGAAGCCAAAGTGCATGTGAAGACTCCGATCTTCACCTGCGTTGTGGCTGCGATATGCATGCAACACCTAGTGTACGATCTGATCTTGGGTAGCATCAAGGACGCGGGACCACCAAATCCCAAAATTTGTCACGCCGACGAGGCTGAAGAGATGTTTGCTCCCAAAGCAAAACAAACTCTGTCAGATGAGTGGTGTACACTAGGTATGCCTACACAGACAGTAGTGAAGGCTCAGGACACAAAGTTCCAACTATCTGACTCTGGAGAAAAAATTGCATTACTATCGAGGTTAACGAACTAGAATATGTTGCTAAGTGCTCTACTGCTTACTGCCCGGCTGCGGAACCGCCGCTGCATGCGGCTATATTGTTTGAAAAGGTACCGCCTGGCTCCCTGACAACCACTGAAGAGGGTGAGACTAGCTCCAGGGGTCAGAGTAAGGTTGTGGAACAGTCCGTTCCCGCGGCAGAAAGTTCAGAAAGAAAACACTTTTCTGTGGCTAAGATTTCTCAAGAAAGTGAGATTGTCCCCTCCAAAATGACAGGTTGCGAGAAAGGTAGTTATCGAGCCAGAAACCTCATTCGTGTTTTCATCGCCTGAAGATGAAGAAGGGCAGGATTGTAGCTCCTTATTAAATGACACCATGGCTGAGTGCATGAGTGACCGGGATGAGGAGCTTTCAAATAGCAGTGAGCACGAAAGCTTGGATGAAGGTGGCAGTGCAGATCTACAACCTTGAGGATTCAGAAATGGAAGAAAGCGAAGACTGCACTGCAATGACAGGATTCAAGAAACATTTTAAGGAAAATTTTAAGGAATGGGATGTAACTGAAAGTGAGGAGGATGAGTCTCCAGTTGCAAATGAGCTCTGCTTCAAGAAGGTACGACCGAAGGTCGTAAAGAAAAGAAAGAAAATGAAAAGGATTGAGTGAGAACAAAGTTCTCAAAAAGACGCTCCTTTCAGACAACAATGTTCTGATTATGCGGGTAAAACTGGATCAAACGTTCCTCGGCCAAAGGTGCGAATAAAAATGGAAACGAAAAGAAACAAATCCAAACCTGCCAAGTCAGGCAAAGTCGACAGGGAAATGCCCCATACAAAAAGAAGGAAGAAGCGGCTGAACGACTGGATGCGCAGGCGCATGGAGAGCCGCCCAGACCGAGAAAGAATGAGACGGCCTGCTCGAAGCGCCGCTAGGCAAGGCAGAGTTAGATCTGGCCTAACTTCCGATCGGGAAGCTGAACTCAAGAGTAGAGGGAGGAGCGAGATAAAATCGCGAATGAAAGGTATCATTAGAACCAGAAAAAGAGCCAGAACACGAGTGAGAAAAAAGCGCCAGTGCTTCGTAAGAAAGAGAACTGGCGCGCTAGGTAGTTTGAGAGGAGCTCACCTGTTCGAAGGAAGAGCCACAAGTCGTTTTTGGAAATATAGGCGAAAGCATTCCTTGGGTTTGTGTTCTTCACATTTGAATAACTGTGTGTTTCTGGGTTGTTTTTCCTATGTGTATCTGACAACAGTGTGTTTGTGAACATGATGGCATTGATGTGTGAATTTTGTAATGTGTTATTACAGTTTGTGAAATTTGTGCAATGTGTATGATGTGGACATTTGCCCCATATAATTTGTGAGCGCATGCATGTGCGCGCGATGTTCGTGGTTGTTGTGAATATTGTGGGACAATATTTTTTTAAGGGAGGGGCAGTGTCACGAAATCGGCGCACATTTTCATCAAGCCGGCACGGCGCGAGACCCGCGCGGCGTCGCGTGGAAAGCTCGAGAAAAACCTCCTTCCCTGCGCGAGAGAGCGCGTAGCTTTGTACGCGTCGCCGTCGCCCTCTTTCTCATCACCCGGCGACGACGCGGACTCATCAGTCTGGAATATTACGCCAGAAAGTTCCAGAATGTTCTACGGGTCGTGGCCAATGACGACGCGCGGCTCGACAGGAGGAAGAGAGAGCGCTATAGCCAGCGAAGCTAAGTGTGTGTGCGCGCTAGCTTTGGCGCGTGCTGACAGACGCGGCGCGCCCTATTTAAAGAGACCGCGCCGCTTTTTGTAGTAGTCAGTCAGTCAGTCAGTCAGTCAGTGGTTGCGGCGTGTTCGCCAGTGCTTCGACTGGACTCCCGGGGATCACCCGCTGCTGGCAAGCCCACGGACCTGCAAGGGAGCGGCGCTCGTCTTGTATGGCGGCCACATCGTGACTCTTGAGGCGTCGGACTGCAACAGTGCCCGGTGAACAATTTGGTGTTTGTTTATGTAACTCTCTCGTGTTTCATCTGTGTTGTAAAGCCTCTATGTTATTGAATACCTCTGTAGTTGCACGCTTAGCGTTTGTTATTCTGTGAACCTCTCGTCATCGCAATTTTAGAGTTTGTGTATTCCTCTATATCGTCTCTTGCCGTGTACAAAGTTTGTTTCGTTTGTTATTTCCGACTCCGAACCTTACTCTGGCTTGAACCGGCGACCGCTGGGCACCAAACGGCCACCCCCTTCTGTCACTACAAGGTAGTTGAATTCTGGCTGAGCCTGCCACGCAGGTCGAGGGCATCTCCTTTGCGACCGGAACAGCTACCCCCACTCACTCTAAGGGTGTCTGGGAGTGTACGCACCGTTAAGGGCGCATCGTCAATAATCCCTCCTAATTATTAACGGGTGACATATGGTCAGTTGTTTCGCTGGAGTTACCACATACAGCACATGCGTCATCTCCATTGTTAAATTTCTTTTTGTAGCTGCGTGTTTTAAGGCACCCTGATCTAGCTTCAAAAAGTAGGGCACTGCCTCTTGAGTTATCAAAGAAAGCTTTCTTCCTGATCTGCATTTTCCACTTTCGGTATAATTCCACACTCTGTTTCTTTTCCATCGAATTTATCCAATTTTTACCTTCTGTGTTTTTCACCTGCATACTTGCTAGTTAGTTGCCTAGTTCTTTTCCTCCATTGTGAGTCAACACTTTTTAAGTATAGATATCTAATTACTTTAGCTGCCCATCTGTTACTGTCCAATTTCCTCAGGCGTTCTTCATATAATATTTTACTCTGAGCTTCCCGTACTTCGAAAGATGCCCAGCCCATATCTTCCTGTACCGCCTCATTTGTGGTTTTGCCGTGGGCACCTTGTGCTAATCGCCCAACGGCTCTCTGATTTATTTCTAATGTCGACTGTACCTCTGATTTTAGGCACAAAACCGCATTTCCGAAAGTAAGGCCGGGCACCATAATTCCTTTCCAAATACCCCTCAAAACCTCATACCTGTTGTATCCCCACAATGCCCTATGCTTCATTATCCCGGCATTTCTTCGCCCTTTGGCCTTAAGTGATTGCTCATGCTTTCCAATGTATGCCAATCCTTCGTTTACCCATACCCCCAGACATTTATATTCTGCTACTCTGGGTATTTCATGGCCTTGTATTTTAAGACCCTGATCGGTTGAGCCATTGAAAATCATCAGATCCGACTTAACTGCACTAAAACTGAAGCCTAGAGCGTCCCCTTCGTCTCCACAATACTTAACTAGAGTTTGCAATTCTTCCAGACTCTCAGCTAGCAGCACAATATCGTCTGCATACATCAAACCGGGGAGGCGCTGCTCTACCGCCTTTCCATCTAATCTATATGACAGGTTAAAACCTAGGTTACTTTCTTGTATCCTCCGTTCCAGGTTTATCATATAAAGCATGAACAGCACCGGTGATAGAGGACGGCCTTGTCTTAATCCTTTGCATACTTTGACATATTCCGTACTTCTTATCCCTTCCCATGTAATTTCTACTTTGTTATCTCGGTATATTTCCTGTAAGAATTCTATTATCTCATAACCGAAACCTACTTCTTTTAATATGTTCTACGGAAGTTCCCTGTTTACGTTGTCGTACGCCCCGGTTATGTCCAGGAAGGCCAAATACAAAGGTCTATTTTCCACTCTAGATATTTCGATGCATTTGGTAAGCACAAACAGGCTATCATCTAAGCGCCTACCATTTCTAAAGCTGTTCTGAAGTTCTCCGAGTATCTTATTACTTTCTACCTATGCTTGCACCTTTAATTTCACCGCCTGCATGGCCAACCTGTACATAACAGATGTTATGGTAATCGGCCTGTAGGATTTTATGTGCATCCTTTCTCCTTTCCCTTTATAAATCAAATTCATTTTACTCATGCCGCCAGCTGTCCGGAATTTGCTTATTCGTTATGACTGTTTCCAAAGCTTTTAACAACGTTTCCTTACTTTTTTGGACCAAGTTCATTAATCAGCTTGATCAGAATTCCATCTATTCCTGTAGATATGTTTTTAGGAATATTTTTTTCTGCCCTTTTCCAGCTTAGATTGGTCAGTTCTAAGCTGCTTTGTATTCTGCTACCTTGTGTTGCTTTCTGATTTGCGGAGATTACCCTATCGTCGCTCTTAAATGACTCGGCTATAACTGATGTAATGTAGTTCACTGCGTTGTCTCCCTTTAAACAATTTCCATCGTTATCTTGAATCCGATCCTGCTTTCTTTGATTCTTTTTCCCTAGCCAGCTTATATGGTTCCAGGATTTTCTTGCTCCGCCTCTAGAGGCATCGTGTATGTCAGCTATCCAGCGATCGGTGGGCTGCTTTATTTTACTTTGGACGAGGGCCTGTTCCTCAAGTTTCTTTTGTCGATATGATTCCCATTTTTGGTCGATTTCCTCCTGAAATACCTGTGCTTTCTTTGCCACTCGGCGTTCCCTTGAAGCAGCCCGTCGTTGTTCAATAGCTTCCCTGATTTACTTATTCCACCAGCTCCGTGGTTTCCTCTTTCCATTCCAGCAGATTGCTACTTTAATTCCAATACACTATAGCGCAGCAAAAGACGAGGACACAAGAGCGAGAGACGAACACCACGAGCGCTATGGTGTTCGTCTCTCGCTCTTGTGTCCTCGTCTTTTGCTGCGCTATAGTGTATTGGAATCATGTACCAACAAGCCCAAAAAACCACGCTGCTACTTTAACCTCCTTAATTTTCCTCTTTAATAGTAGTTCTACCTGTTCATAAGCCCAGTCTTCTATGGGGCTTTTCTCTATTGCTTCCTCTATGTCTGCTGCTATCTGTGCTATTTGATCGTCGTTTAATTTTACGTTTACTTTTTGTCAAAGTTCTATTTCTCTCTTCATCAAGGGCCCCATCTGCAGACTAATACGTTTATGATCAATTCCCAGACTACACTCCCCTTCGTCTATTTTCATTTTTGTGACCTTGCTATAAATTCCCTGCGACATTAGACAGTAGTCAATAATCGTCTGCCTGTTGCGGAATTCCCACATTTGGTCTTCGCATTTTGTTTCTCTATTTACTATAACTAGATCGTGTCGCTCACAGAAATCTACCATTAGCTTCCCGTTACAATCCGTGTATCCATCCAGATCGTAGATGTGGCCGTTCATGTCTTTCAGGAGAATATTATCGGCCCAGTCTCCAAACTGGCTTATATCGGCACTGAGACATTCAACAAGATCCTTGTTTTCTTGCCTACATTGGTGTCCTGTTCCTAAATAAACTATCCCTAGCCATGTCCTTATGCCGGCAATTGTTCCTGATACTCAGATATGTTCTTTACAAGATGATTTTATTCTTTGCCAATTTGTTCCCTGGTGTATCAACATGTAGGGTTGTAGGGCTGAGTTTTAAATGTTATTACAATTCATATGTTAGCCAATGTGTGGTATTATAAACATTATTTCAATTTTGCAAATAAACATTGTTTTAATGAAATTTTTACATGATAGCTTGTTATGAAAGCAATAAAAAATGGTTTGATATTCATGACACCACTTATGCTCCAAGTGGTAAAAAGAGGCCAATAAATGATGGTGATACTCGATGCAGTAACTTACAAATGAGTTCACCTGCTATATCAAAAGTATGCAAGAAACTTCCAAAGCGTTAAAGAAGGACACTCTCACTGAAGACTCATTTCAAGCCCTATTTAGCGACCCATTGAGGCTCTCTTCGGGAAAGTAAGGTTAATGTGCGGAAGAAAGTGACATATGCTGGATGTGAGGGTCGTAACAGCTAGCGGCACATGACTACATTGCCAAGACGAACGTTTCATCTGAGAGCAAAATCAAGGCACTGAAGGAAGTGATGGCATCTCCTACCATCCCATTTCCCGCTGTCACATATTCCGGTTTACCTTACGCCGCTGGATATATCGTTTAGTTAATCAACTTCGGGTGTGAAGCTTGCGCTATTCTTCTTGAAACTAGCAAAAGAAGCAGACCCATGTAGTATGCTCTTCTACGAGGATAATATTCTAGTGGACTGCATTATCCGAAACCAGAGCTTGTTGCCCTATTGGACAAGCTTCTTTTTTTTTTTTCGAAAAAGCTGCCGTGCACCTACTATACACACAAATGTTCTTGAAGTACTTAAGATACTGATTCAGTCAGCATTTCAGAATTCAACACTGAGTTGCCCGAAAGGAATTGACAACAGCTATGTTATTAGGTCCGCTTCTTTGATATTTGAAACATTTCTCAGAATTCTTCTTCTCAATTATTTATACCAGAAAAGTGACAGAGAAGACCGAGAGGCCAACTCCTTATGTGCACAAGCCGTGCAGGAAGATTTTGAGACTGAATTTTCTAGACGCAGGTCGCATTTTGATAAATTGATGAACATATAGTGCAATGTGTAACTTTGAAGGACAATTTTTTTATTGTTCGCAGCTCTTTTCGATTCTGCTTAACTGTTTATGCCCATTTCCTTGATTAAAAGTAGTCGCGAGACTACATATATACATCTTCGGTCTTTCATCGACTGATATGTTTTGAACGAAGCTAGAACAGCCCACTCCACTAGACAAGTGAAATTTTTACTATATGAATAAAATTTGGTTCTTTACTCTGAATCTGAGACACGCCATGAATTTTTGCCGGCGCCTCTTCTGATCTAAACAAAAACGGTAGCGGTTGACAGAATCTCCACCCAACAGTTCACCATGCACTCACGTCAGGTCGCGCTACACCTGCTTAAAACATTCAAAGGCACATTGCATAGCCTGGCAAATTTATTTTTGTACAAAAGTTAGGGGTAAAAAATGTTGAAGTGTACCCGAAGCTTCATTCGACCGTGCACGGCCGCACTGACGAAGGAGCGCGCGCGTGAGCGGATTGTTGACTGTATTTTATTCCTCGTACACAATAAATGTTCGATTTTGATCACGGACTTTGTATAAACCATAAGGGGCAAAATGTCAGGACCTGCCGGTTGCAACTGAAGCGGGCGAAGCTAAAAGCGAGCGCGCGTTTCCCTTGCACGTGAATGGCTGTAGCGGAGGAGCAGCAGTGGGGCGGTGGAGACCCCACCGAGGCACAGCGGGCGGTGGAAACAGACCCCATTGGAGAGGCCTTAAGAGAAGAGAAGCGCTCTCTCCCTCGAGACCGGCCGTGGTACAGTATACTGCGTCTTTACTTTTCGCATTGCCGATTCTACATCTTCGTAGAAGCTTTCAACTGCCTGGTCATCATAACTACATGTAGGTGCATAGGCCTGTACAACCTTCAGTTTATACCGCTTATTAGGCTTAATTACAATGCCTGCCACCCTCTCATTAATACTATAGAATTCATCTATATTACCCGCTATATACTTATTGACAAGGAAACCTACTCCTAGTTGTCGCCTCTGGTAAACCTCGATAACACAGTACATGCCCATCCTTCAGTGCAGTATATGCCTCATTCGGCCTCCTAACCTCACCTAAGCCCTATGACATCCCATTTCATACCCTCTAGTTCCTCTAACAGCACTGCTGAACTAGCTTCACTAGCTAGGGTTCTAGCATTAAACGTTGCCAGGGTCAGTTTCCAATGGCTGCCTGTCCAGCGGAGCCAGGAATTCTTAGCATCCCCTGCTGCGTCACAGGTCTGACCGCCGCCGTGGTCAGTTGTTCCGCAGCCGCTGGTGACTGAGGGCCAGGGTTTTGTGGAGCTTATCATGAGAGGTTGCGGCCAATTACTGCACCAGGGTGGCCAACTCCTGTTCTGGTGAGGGAGTGCGTTGCCGGAGGTGTTCACCGGCATCAGGTCGCAACCCAAACCTGTTTATGCAATTCCATCGACACGCGGATTTTTGTTTTTTTTAAATCCGGTGGAGAATAGCGCGGCACCGGGATTTGAACTCCAGTCCTCTTGCATGCAAGGTGGATGTTCTACCGCTACGCCACCGCTGCACTGCTTTAGTGCAAACCTACAAGTCCTTAACTGCAGTTTTATCTGTGCAAGCACACCAAACAAAATGCATATGCTTAGCTGGCTGCTTTGCCCTTGCGACCCAGTCACTGACAGAATGAAGGATGGCCTCTTCATTTTTTTTTTAGCTGCGCAACATGAAAGCAGTCAAGGCCCACATGGACCTTACTGTGTGCACTCATTGTCACTCAATGACTGTAGGTATAGAAAAGACACACACCGGAGACTGTCCTTAGTCTCTGAAGGATGGCAAGAAGTGCTGCAGTTATATGAAATTATATTTTTGTGAGTCACAGTAAATAGTTAAACCAAGTGTTTAGTATGACTGCAGATTTAAAGAGAATATTAACTTAAAAGAAATATTCAATATTCATTGTGCAACGTTACCACAAAACTCTCAATGTGGCATTTATCCTCTTACGATTACATCTGCAATGTTCATTTAGTGCTGTTATGGCATACTGTCAGGGGTGGAAGCAGCTCAGGGAGCATTTTGGAGCAGCTTTGAAGCAATCATACAAGAGTTTCAGAGCATTAGAATTGTTTTGGAGCACGTTTCCAGGGTGAAATGCCATTGTTAATTTCAGTCTTCTATTCCTGAAATACAATATCCCTTTTTATGCAACATGCAGAGCTTTTGCAGACTATGCACACACCTCTGACAAGAGAAGATAAATGGCCAAAACATGCAAGAATGTTTAAAGCAACCCAGGCTGACCTAAGCGACCATCCAGAACAGACTTGCAGCAACGGAACACTTGCTTATGCACCTCACAAACGAATACCAAGTTTGACCTAAAGCTTTTGCCTATTTTGGCTTGATAGGTTCAAACGGGGTCTACCATTTCTATACGCTCAAGCAGTGCCACTAGTTTTTGATATTCGCATTAATGGGCACATTTCCACATTCTATCTTGTGCATGTCCTTTTTCCTGTGCCTGTACTGATGAACTGCCATGCACTGCTTCTGAGGGTAGCCTTTTCATCCTCCAGCCTCCTTGCTTCACTGCCTTCTACATATAGCTCATCATGTACGTGCTTAAGCAATACTGGGATTCTAGTTTTAACAAGCCCGCGATACGCCCTGTGTGGCTTTCCAACACCCCTGGGAAGTTTTCTAGTGATTGGCACCTTTAACGAATCGCTGGCATCGGCATGATGTGCTTGTCATTGACCAATAGGCTCGATGGTGAACTACCTGCTTGCTGTTAAAGCTAGAACATTGGAATAACTTGTGCGCTTTTTTGCTAGTTTCCTAACAGTTCCTACCACACTAACGAGGTAGTCAGCACTACCTTCCTCACTAGTAAGGCAGTGTATAATGCAGTATGTAGCATCTAGGAAGAAAGCACAGATCACATTTCCAATAAAAACCATCAAGTGTTTGCAGCATGCATTACTCTGCCATCAAGTGACAATTTTGTGCCCTGCTGCTAGGCACCAACCATGAGCCACAGCACTAGCTGTAGATTAACACAAGAAGACATGCTTAAGCTGCGTTGATCTGCTCTTTATTAAGGTTACACAGGCAAGCAATAAGAATGGCAAAGTCAACATGCTGCAATTTTGAGAGATGAATAAATACAATGTGCTGGCTAAGCCAGCATGCAGACTTCCTTGTGCTCAAGGCATGACAGCGGCCAGTGAAAACTGTTGAGTTCCATATAGAGAGCAGTCCACATGGTCTACAGGCAATGGCCCACAAGCTTCCACTTGGATTTTGAGCATGCCAGTAAGGACGTTCCAGGCAGCTTGAAAATCAAACCATGTGGGCTGTTCCTTAACGGATGCTTTGACGGAACATGGCCGAGGCTGTGGCATTCATGTTAAGCTTCTGTTGTTTCTTCTTGGCCGGGTCAACAGCAAAGCAGTTCCATATGCGGAGTGTCTCGTCACCACCAACTGATGCCACCATGGTGCCATCTGGGCTGAGGCACATGCCGAGGACACGTGCTGTGTGTCCTGCACCAAAATGGGACAAGGTCATTCCAAGGACAAGGATGGAAGGTCATTTTTGAAATGAGAACACAGTGCATTGTGCCCACATAAAGGCCGTTGTCAAACTGGGTTCCATGGAACCCCTAACTTCTTTGCGGCACTTTTTGGGCTTTTTAATACTTTTTGCTTTCTAATACTGCATGCTGCCCCAATCATGCCCTCATTGGCCACCAAATAAATAGGAACAAAGCACTAAGATTTCATGTTACGGAGTTTGCAGCAGTCTCACAGCAAAAAAATTTGAAGCCTTTTGAAAAACCTTCAAAGTTCTGACATAGTAAATTTTAAAGATTCAAAGCAAAGTATCACCTCTGCCACCACACTGTTCTCCTGACAAGTATGTTGGCCAGAAAATAATGCCTTCAACAATAAGATCAGTAATTCTTATCCAAAACAAAAATAAAATAAAGGCACCCATTGCTTTGAAACATGCTAGTAATCCACACATTAATAGGTCATTTTTCGAGCACCTTTTTAGGCCTTTTTAGGTACAGAAAGCCCTCGTTAACTCGAAGTTGTAAAATCCGGAAAAATTTGAGATAAGCGGGGTTTCGAGTTAAGCAAAATGCCGAAAAATTTCTGGCGACAATCCTTGGCGATCCGTCGCACAACGCCGCCGCCAACGCCTGTCGTTGCCGCTAGTGCACACCGCACAGAGCGACGGGACTCTGCGACAGAGAGGCGCATTTTCAACGTTGCTTTGTTACCGCCCCGTCGTCATTCGGTCAAGGGGAGTACAGTTACGCTATATCCTTTTTCTAACACTACACAGCTGGAAATACGATAACACTGATAAAATTTTTTTTAACGCATTGCATTTAAAAAAAAAAGAAGAAAGGTCGCAGCGCAGCAGTGTGCTGCTACACTGCGATGCATACATGCATTGCAAGCAGTGACTTTCTCCTGCCCCTTTCGAAAATTAGCATTATCTAGCCACTCTAGCCTTTTTACTTTCCTTACTACTCTTCCAAGCTTTTACTGAATTGTCTCGATTTTAGGGGGAAGAACTGGGTAATGCTTGCCTGCTTCGCGTTGGAATTCGGCCTGACAAAAGTGACCTCGAGCTGCTGAATGCATCGCATAAGCCGTTGGTCGCTACTGCTGCATCAACTTTGTTGCGGAGCAAGCGTTGTAGACACCATATACGCAACAAAAATCAAAGTCAACGCTTCGTGCACATAGTGCGACGAAACAGAACCACACAATCACTAAATTGCTCTTGCCGGTATGCACGTGGGAAGGGCAGCTGACCAAACCACGCTGAACTGCCCATAAAACCAATCAGCCCCCACGCGCGAGCGGCGCTCACGTGACTGCTCCCAAGGCGAAAAACAGTCGTGTCCGCGGGAATTTCGTATTCACTCTCTGAAAGTGACCGCGTTCGGCATTTAGTATAGGAACAAAGCGCTCGCTCAGAGCCCCCTGTACTTTCGGTAATGACCTTTGCCTTCGGTCCTCCCGGTCAAAATTGTAAGACATCCGCATTATGCTCGAAAAATGCTTCGAGATAAACGGGAGCTAATACATAGCACCTATGGGAGATGAAGGCGCGGCGTGGAAAATTTTCGACAACAGATTTTTCGAGATATGAGAGTTCGTGTTAACGAGGGTTTACTTATCACAATATAGCCAATTGCACTTTTCTAAGTACTGAATTGAAAACTAGACTACAAATTACAGTCAAATTTCGTTACTACGGACTACAACCTTTTTGTTCTACCATTTGAAAGTGATTTTTACATGGCAGTCTCGATAAGAAAAATGGTGTCTGATGGAAAAGACGCATGTATTGCTTGCCCTTCGTCGTGGAAAAGACGCTTTTGTTGCCGCCGTCCTCATCATCCGAAAATATGATTCAAACATTGATTTTGCATTGTTTCGGAAAGCAAGAACGACAATGATGACATTAATATTGTAGTTCAGATGAAGATGACGAAACATTGAGGCAGCCGGGTGTTTGACATAGCTTCTAGTTGAAACTTCTTTAGTGTTTGCTGCTTCCTTTTCATTACAGTACCAATTGAAATCAGCAGTAAAAAAAAAAAAAAAAAGAAAGAAAAAAAAAACACTCTTCGTTAGAAATTTTTCAAAATGATAAAGCGCAGCAACAAGAAAGGTGTAGAATTTTTTCCTGCTATGACAGCCAAAGAAGGAAGCAGGCTCTAGTGCATTTCAGCAGCTCAGGGAGCATTAATAAAGCCATTCTGGGGTTTAATGTCCCAAAGCAACTTTGGCTATGAAAGATGTGCTCTGGAGCAATAAAATGAGTTTTGGTTTAGAGTCAAAAACTTTTAATACCTCCAACTTTCTATTCCTAATATACAGGAATATCCAACTTGATTCTTTTCTATTCCAAATTCAATGTTTTGCTGACTACACATGCATCTGTGACAAGCAGCCAGCCAAAATATGTACAGACATTGAAAAGATCAAGAGGGCACTTGAGCTTTGCCTTGAGAGTAGATGCAATAGCGCTTTTAATCACACTGGATCGGATCGCAACTTTTCTAGAAAATGCCATCAATTGCCCACTATGCGGCAAAAATTCATACTGCGGCTAAATGTGATGAGATTTCCCTCAGAGGAGCCAACTTTACGTAGGCCTTGGGTCCGTGAGGGAAAGCATGCAGCTCGTCTACAGACATGGAAAGAAGGTCTGTTCAAAAAGCAAGAAAGTAAAAGTGCAGAGAAAATAGGGAAGGGAAGAAACGGCCAAACATTAGTACTGTGCAGCACAAGGCAGCGGTAGAAAGCAGCGGAGGCTTGGCATGCGTGGTTTTGCAGCGCTTGACTGCTGCACATTTCTCATCTATTGCCTTTTAAGAAACAGAAACAATGGAAGATGCCGTCATGTTCATGCAAGGCTTTGGTTGTCTCATGATATCAAACTGTTTATCATCTTGTGGAGGTACCTCTAATTATGAGGGCAATGCGGCTACAAATACAACAAAGAAATCTTATAATTGAAAAAATGCTACGAGACTATAAGAGGTGGTAGTAACAATACGTGTTCAGTAAGTAGCCATTTAATTAGCAAAAAGCATCTTCAGGACCATGTCATCACCAACAAGTGATATAGTAAAAATTTTTTCGGTCCCCTATAAAGGGGTTGTACCAATAATATTCTATCCACAAGACTAGTTGGAAGATTGCTGGCTGAGCAAGCATATCAGCACCTTCCAGCAAGTGTGAATGCTTTTATGGCTACATTTGCAAGAGAAATTATTTCAAAATATTACTTGCAAGCATCAATTTTGATAAAGCATTCATATTTAGTATTGGATCACATTAACGTGTGCTTCTGATAATTCAAACAAACAAAAAAACCTTTGGTCCCTTGAAGTTTGAAGTAGAGTCCACTGTATGCATGTAGGCTGGGCGTGTGCAAATATTGAAATTTTCAAATACGAATCGAATAATATAATAAAAAAAATGCCTTCAAATATCGAATATCTGATCAATAAAAAAAAAAAGGAATTAAAGACAACATTGTTCATCTCGTTCATTTAAAAATTTGCATTGCCAAAATTCAAATAAAACTAAACTAGAATTGCACAGAAGCACATACCCTACTGAAAAATCCAGCATGCATGTTATACAGGATTCTACGATATACAGTCAAACGTCAATATAACTAACATGCATATAGCGAATTATTGAATATAGCAAACTCTTCCGAAATATTTTTGTCAAACACATGTATTTTTAACTTCCCATAGCGAACGCGGTTTGGCATAAAACGGATTTTACGAACTTCGCGACGCCAAGCACTACCTCACTTTAATAGCAGGAGGCAGGCTTCGTTGCACTACATGTGTGTTATCCGGCGCAACAAACATTCAGGATTACCTCGCAGGCGCTGACAGCGCCACAGATGTCACGACGGCATTGGGAGTTGACAGCCAAAGAAATCTATGGCCTCAGAGATTACCCCCGCGTGCCTGTTTGTGCGCACGGAGGTGATCTCGGAGGCCATAAGAAATCATTCGCATCTCACAATCTCTGAAGCGCCGCTTCAGCAGCGGCGGCAACGGCGCGATCGAATGTTGTTTTTTGCCTTTTTGGATGGAGGAAGCAAACAACTTGCTTTTTTGGTTTTTGCGCCATTCCGTTTTTTTGTTTTAGTGTTAGCAGCGGAGTGGCCAACCGTCGTAGCGTTTGGCGGAGGCTGTAGTGCTGTGATGGCGGTGAACGTGAAAAAAAGAGCAGCACTGACGTTAAAGACCAAGCTCAAGATAAAGGCAGTTTACAAGAGGAGACTGACACTCTTCTCTTGAAGCTTCTTATGAAGCAGGACTTGGAAGATAGACTTGCTGAGAGCATTAAAGGGGCATGGGACAGCGTGAAAGGCTAAACGATTGCCAACTGCTTTCGGCACGCAGGTTTTGTTCCAGCAGAGGCCCGTGCATCAAGTGACGATGGGGACGAAGCAGAAACAGAGCTCCGCGAGCTCGATGAGCCTGCAATGAGTTTAGTTGGCGACATGCCCGCAACAACGACTGTAGAAGACTTCGTAAGCGGCGACGACATCGCGGCGACCACGGCTGTACTGACGGACGCCGAAATCGCTGTGGAAGTTACTGAACATCCCACAGACGAAGCTCAGGCTGACCGTGCAAACGATGAGAACATTCAGACTTCACAAGAAGCGCTTACTGCATTGGATTTACTGCGCCGCCACTACAGTGCTATTGAGAGCAGTGGGTTTGCCCTTGTTGAGCATTTGCAAACTGTGGAACAGGGCGTGATAAGGAACGGGATCAACACAAAAAAGCAGGCCGCAATAACGCAGTTCTTTGCGCGTAAATAAATGGACGTGACCCAAGAAGGCACCCTCCGAGTTGCTGTGCCTTCTCCGATTGAATTTTGCTGCTCTTGCATGGATTTTCTAAGAAATTTTATATTACGAATTATGAATAGAGCGAACTATTTTTCGATTTTTTAACTGTTCGTCATAACGAGGTTTCACTGTATCAGTGAAGCGAGCAATGCTATAAAACTGCAGTGAACTTGAAAGTTTCAAATACGAATCGAATAACTAACATATTTGATTCGTATCTAAAACTGGCACTATTCGCACACTCCTAATGTAGATACAGGTTTGGGGTGCGACCTGATGCCGGTGAACACCTCCGGCAACGCACTCCCTCACCAGAACAGGAGTTCGCCACCCTGGTGCAGTAATTGGCCACAACCTCCTATGATAAGCTCCATAAAACCCCGGCCCTCAGTCACCAGCGGCTGCGGAACAACTGACCACGGCGGCGGTCAGACCTGTGACGCAGCAGGGGGTGCTAAGAAAGCCTGGCTCCGCTGGACAGGCCGCCATTGGAAACTGACCCTGGCAACGTTTAATGCTAGAACCCTTGCTAGTGAAGCTAGTTTAGCAGTGCTGTTAGAGGAACTAGAGGGCATGAAATGGGATGTCATAGGGCTTAGTGAGGTTAGGAGGCCGAATGAGGCATATACTGTATTGAAGGATGGGCATGTACTGTATTATCGAGGTTTACCAGAGAGGCGACAACTAGGGGTAGGTTTTCTTGTCAATAAGTATATAGCGGGTAATATAGATGAATTCTATAGCATTAATGAAAGGGTTGCAGGCATCGTAATTAGGCTTAATAAGCGGTATAAACTGAAGGTTGTACAGGCCTATGCACCTACATGTAGTTATGATGACCAGGCAGTTGAAAGCTTCTATGAAGATGTAGAATCGGCAATGCGAAAAGTAAAGACGCAGTATACTGTACTAATGGGCGACTTCAATGCCAAGGTAGGGAAAAAACAGGCAGGAGACAAGGCAGTAGGTGACTATGGCATTGGTTCTAGGAATAGCAGGGGGGAGTTACTAGTTGAGTTTGCAGAGCGCAATAACTTACGAATCATGAATACCTTCTTCAGCAAACGGAAGAACCGGAAATGGACATGGAAAAGTCCTAACGGAGAGACTAAAAATGAAATCGACTTCATAATGTGTTCAACCCCCGCCATTGCGCAGGATGTAGAGGTAATCGGGAAAGTTCGATGTAGTGACCATAGGATGGTGAGGTCCCGAATTAGCCTAAATCTGATGAAGGAACGCAATAGATTAGTAAGAAAGAAACCCATCAACGAATTAGCGGTGAGGGGGAGGGCAGAAGAGTTCAGAATCTCGCTACAGAATAGGTTTTCAGCTCTAACTGAGGATGGCGACATTACCCTAGAGGCAATGAACAATAATTTCAGAGATATCATTACTGAGTGCGCAGTAGAAGTAGGCGGTAGGATAGTTAAAGAGGATACCGGTAAGCTGTCTAAGGAGACGAAAGATTTGATTAAGAAACGGCAGAGTATGAAAGCTTCCAATCCAACAGACCAGATCGAATTGGCCGAGATATCAAAGCTAATCAATAAGCGCAAGGTGGCCGATATAAGGAAGTATAACATGGAGAAAATTGAGCATGCTGTAAAGAACGGGGGAAGCCTTAAAGCGGTAAAGAAGAAATTGGGCATAGGCAAAAACCAGATGTATGCGATAAGGGACAAGGCGGGCAACGTCATCACTAATATGGACAAGATAGTCAAAGTAGCCGAGGAGTTCTATACAGATCTCTACAGTAGCCAAAGTAGTCAGGACCGTAGTGAGATTGGCGGTAGGGAAAAACAGTCAGACGTTCCACCAGTGACGAAGGACGAGGTCAAGAAAGCACTAGAAACTATGAAAAGGGGGAAATCAGCTGGAGAGGATCAGATAACTACAGATTTGCTGAAGGACGGGGGGGATATCGTGCTAGAAAAACTGGCCACCCTGTATACGCAGTGCCTGGTGTCATCGACGGTACCGGAAGCATGGAAGAATGCAAACATTATCCTCATTCACAAGAAAGGGGAATCTAAGGACCTTAAAAATTACAGACCAATCAGCTTACTGTCTGTTACGTATAAGGTATTTACTAAGGTAATCGCCAATAGAATCAGGACAACCTTAGACTGCAATCAAGCAAAGGATCAAGCAGGGTTTCGGAAACGGTACTCTACTATCGATCATATCCATACCATCAATCAGGTGATAGAAAAATGCTCGGAATATAACCAGCCCTTATACATAGCATTCATTGATTACGAAAAAGCATTTGACTCAGTTGAAACCTCGGCGGTGATGCAGGCATTGCGAAATCAGGGGGTAGACGAGCCGTACGTGAAAGTGCTGGAAGATATATATAGTGGCTGCACAGCAACCATAGTTCTACATAAAGAAAGCAATAAAATTCCCATAAAGAAAGGTGTTAGGCAAGGAGACACAATCTCCCCAGTACTATTCACAGCTTGTTTAGAGGAAGTATTTAGAGACTTGGAATGGGAGCAGTTAGGGATAAGGGTAGATGGAGAATACCTCAGTAATCTGCGATTTGCTGATGACATTGCCTTGCTAAGCAACTCGGGGGATGAACTGCAAATAATGATTGATGACCTAGACAGAAAAAGTAGAATGGTAGGCTTGAAAATCAATATGCAGAAGACTAAGGTAATGTTCAACAGCCTCGGGAAGGAACAGCAGTTTACATTAGGTAGCGAAATACTGGAAATAGTAGGCGAATATGTCTACTTAGGACAGGTAGTAACCGCAGATCCAGACCATGAAAAGGAAATATCAAGAAGAATAAGATTGGGATGGAGCGCATTTGGCAAGCACTCGCAGATTATGACTAGCAGCTTACCGGTATCGCTCAAGAGGAAAGTGTACAACAGTTGCATCTTGCCTGTACTCACCTATGGGGCTGAAACGTGGAGGCTAACCAAGAGAGTTCTACTTAAGTTGAGGACAACCCAGAGGGCTATGGAACGAAAAATGGTAGGGGTAACATTAAGAGATAGAAAGCGTGCAGAGTGGGTCAGAGAAATAACTCAAGTTAATGACATTCTAGTGGAAATTAAGAAGAAGAAATGGACATGGGCAGGACATGTAGTGCGAAGAGAGGATAACCGATGGTCGCTGAGGGTAACAAACTGGATTCCAAGGGAAGGAAAGCGTAGCAGGGGGAGGCAGAAAGTTAGGTGGGCGGATGAGATTAAGAAGTTCGCAGGGGTCAAGTGGATGCAGCTAGCACAGAACCGGGTTAAGTGGAGAAATATGGGAGAGGCCTTCGCCCTGCAGTGGGTATAATCAGGCTGATGATGATGATGATGAATGTAGATGAAACATCCCTTTCACTCATGTGATGCAAGATGAGTGAAATCTTGCATAAATTAGCTCAACGTAAGCCTAAATCTTGGCTAAAGCATATTACTGACTGCAGCATCTGATTGAGTAATTCCTGTTTTGGCAGACAGGAAATGAGCAGGGCATATTATGGGCCACACACAATTGTTATTTTGAGCTTTCGAGCATTCAGAATAAGTTTTTAGAATGCCACTCCAATTGCATGTTTCTTGCATACTATCTAGCATTCTTCCGTCGTGAACTTAATCCAAGCTGAAATTGCCCCTTTGAAGCACTCCTGAATCAAGTTCGTAAATAAAATGCACACTGAAAGGCGCAACAAACTGCTTGCTACTGCAAGTTAAACACAAAAATACATAATCCTGATATAAATATTAGTGGCCTGTACACCTCCCATTTCAGGGATTTAGGGATAGGCCCTCTGAGTAATGCTTTCATGCACAATGCAGGTCTCGTAGGCGGCACTTACCTGTGAGCTCTGCCACTTTCCTCATTGATGGGTACTTCCAAATGCTCAGCTCATGCTTTGAAAAGCCATGACCTGATATGATCTCTTTGTACTCGTCAGACCACAGGAGAGAGGAAACCTGCAAAGAAAATAAGAAACAGAAAGGAAAGATTGCATTCAAGAATTAAAGAGCTTGTGACAACCAATCACTAAAAATCAGCTCGTGAAGAAAGGTACTTTTTCACGAGCTGATTCAGGTTCATTAAAGTTAAGCTAACAGACTTGGAGCCCAGCATCTTCACCGGACTGCAAAAGCAAGTTCGAATTATTGAACGGCCTCAAAAAAACTGACAAGAACCATTTGCATTATGGTAGATCTACCGTAGTTGTGTTGAGGTTTTGGCACATAAGCAGCTAGGCTATCACACGCCAAAAACATGGTTGTCTGTTTCTGCTTTTTGGAAAGGACTAATCTATTTTCAGGTTGTTATAGATTGTTAAGGAGCATTAAGGAGCATTGCTTCTTTTAAAGGGAGTGTGAACAGAAGAGTTGCCGCAGAGATTTCTAGTGCAGATGGTAGCTATCGCATTGAGAGTGACCAAAACAGCATAATTTATGAACAGAAACTAGAGGAAAGTGAAGGATTTTAATTAATATTTCTCAAATCACTGCACTTAGCAGCCTCCTGTAAAAGCTCTGAAGAAACCAGATATTAGGTCACTTTTACCTGCCTCCTTAGCCATCGCGAGCAATCGCGCCCGCTCATTTTTCCCTTCCTCCATGGCACCCGCGAAGCACACGGACGGACATGTTTTTTTTTTTATATAAAGTGGAACGCGCCCTAGAACTGCTGCTCAACTCAGTTTGAGGGAGGAGAGAGATGAGTCGTCTGCTCGAGCAGACGACGCCCTGCGCTCACTGCCTCTGAGCGCACTTTGAACGCGCTTCCAACACATTACTGCTTTGTGTGGCCAAAAAAGACCAGTGTCATGTCATCATGCCGCCGATAGCAGTGCCTCACGGGTGATGGGCACTTCAGCTGACGTGTGTACAACGATGTGCGAGGCCATTTCGTGCAGTCTCTTAGATTGCGACTACAGAGACTCATGTGCTCTGGCCCGATATCTACCGTACCTTTCGTGCATATAACTACTGGAAGGTGCCCTTGTACACCTGATGTGAAATGGCTAGCTGTTCGACCTGGCTGCTCATATTTTTATATATCTTACGCTACGCCGCGCGTACAGCACAACAATAATGGATGTTTGTGGATAATGGAGTTTGTTGTGACATCACTTTGAGGAGCCGGAGGCATTTAGAGACACCCGCGGGAGCTTTCGGCGTGCGCTGTTCCTCATCTTGCGTGCGTTGCGGACATACAAATCGTGTGAACTCAGTGTTGTGTGCCCGATACAACACAGCTCTGCATGTGTTTGGATGCACGAACAGCTGTGGGCACGACAATGTTGTCTTCCATCGTTTCTCGCAATGTCAAAAGCTCGCAGCACTGCTGAGAAGAGATAAATTCAAGCTAACCAAAGGAAGCATTCTACTCAAAGCATTTTTGCAATTGACTAAGTGCAGTTTGTTCCTAATGCGGTTTCTATAGGGCTTTGTCAAAAAGGCATGGCTGAATCATGACGTGGTTCCTTCTATTGCCTCACACAAGAGAGTCGTGCCAGTCGTGCCATTGAAGGAAAAAAAAAAAAAGAGGTAAGGCTTGTACTTCCGGTTGTAGTTCCATTACTTTCTGACTATGCAGGTCTCGTTATGTGAACTGTCGCACGTTGATTGCGATCTGTTCACAGAGTGCAATCTAGCGATGGGACGGGCAGACAGCATCGGCGCATGGTTGTACTGCCATGTTTTTTTTTGTTTTTTTTTTTTGTTTTTTTTTTTTTTGCAAAGGTAAGCGCAATGGCTTCTATGCTAAACTTTGGACAACTCTTGAAAACAAGCAGATGATTAAGAAGAGCCCACTGTTGTGTCGCAGCTGTGACGACTTTGCGAGATCCTTTCCAGCACGGCATGTGCCTACTATGTTAGTATTCGTGGAACCCCTGCGGGAGCCTTATTAGAAGAGATAAGGCATGTTCCGCTGAGTATGTGTACATTCAGATATGGAGCGCACTTAGAGAGGTTTCCTTCGATGCGTCCAAGCAAGCAATCATCGAAGTTGTGCATATTGGCCTCATTATTTTGCACTCATTGCTGCCTTGTCATTTTACATAGTGCTGTCTTGTTTGGGGATGCAAATTAAATTAGAAATTAAACTGACGAGGCTCTGGTAAGAAAACACATTTCAAAACATGGTTTTCTCAAGAAGACATGGGTGTGGTGGAGCGGCAGCTTGGCTTTCAACATACGCCAGCCATCAATTCACTAAACTTATATTGTGAGCGTACGATAAAAGGGAAAGGTTCTTTAGGTCTTCTAAATGTCCCATGACTCAGGCAGCGTTCTGCACATGTTCTGCAGCATAATAGCTCTGTCAGTGCCTCGCATACATCGCAGAGCTCTGCAATCGCGCTTCGCTTACTGTTCATTCTTTGTTTCCCCAAGGTACGATGCCAAGCACTCAATGCAGGATTTGGTACACCACGCCTTGGGCCCTTTTTTCACAACAATGACTTTTCGGGCGAGGCGGGAGGCCCGAGACGGAGGTAATCTGCTGGTGCACTGTTTGTTGCACTTCCTTCCCAGGAATATGCGCGCTGAGGTTTCGCTGAGGGCCATGTAGTTTCTGTTAATAATGACACACACACTTTTCAAAATGCCTCTCTATACCAAAGCAAGTTTTCATGCAGAACACACTCTTCCCACAGCGGAAGTGCTGCATCATTTGTGGGCACATCTGATACGGACACAGGCGTGCCATAACGACTTTCACAAAGCCAGAGAGAGCTGCGATCAGGATGCAGCGCAACAACAGAACCGCATCCGCAGCTTTTCCAGTCCTCAAATTGTCGTCACACATCTTTGCTAATCACAGGCAGTGGCACGATCCGTGGTGAGCCCTGTCGTGCAGGCTGCGTATTGCTGCTGAAAAAAGGCTATTTCTGCTTTTCTTCTGCCTAATTTCAATCTGATATTAGAGTTCACAGCATGAAAAACTGTGGGTTTCTGCTGAAAGCCCATTTTTTGCTAAAAGTGTTGCAGTGTCCCTTAAAGAATGAAGCCATGTGTTAGGTGCGTGTGTCCAATGCGAAGGCAACACAGAATGACTTCAACAAACGAGTTCTTGATGGCTGCATGATGTCCATTCCTTGGAGACAGGTTTGACAAAGTAATTTATTGTTTCATGAAGCCTGCCATGTCGCTCTTAGTTTTCCAAATGCAAATCCATAACATCTCCATGTGTTACCATTACGGTCTGCTGTGGCACATGTGTCAGCTCTCTCGTTCCAACATGGCTTGGTACCCAGCAGAGCTTAATTGAGTGCTTCTGTGTTTCTGCAGCTATTGCATTATGTATTATGCTCCAATTAAAGGTTCCATAGCATTTCTGTGATGCTGTGCTGTGATTACACTGGGGGAATCTGTATAAATGATGCTGTTTCCAATACTTTTCTGTAACATGTTTTCTACAGCCACAAAAATGGCATGACATTTAGCTGTGAAAACTGATGAACACTCGGGCAACCTTACTAATTTCTGCCATTTGGCTTGGATTACAGAACTTACATTTGGCTTGGATTACAGTCACACACAGAGTGCAAATGGTACCAGGGTGGCAGTAGGCTTGGTTGCTGGGCAATATTTGGAAGTGAATCAAGTATGTTTAATTTCTGGCATGTCTGTTCAAAACGAAAAATTAGTGGTTTGATTGCTTGGGGTTTGTTGTTAAACAGTGCTTTATATGGGCAGCTTGTGACTAATGGGTAACATAAATGTTTCAGTAGGGACTTTATTTTGAGTACATATGCGCATGTCAGCACTGTTCTGTCTGTGAGGAATGGTTCATTTGTTTCAATATACAGGCTATTCATGTGAGATGTTCTATATGCACCAGTTGAGAGGCACAATCCCACACTGTGTACTGGGATCGAAGAATTTCAGATACGACAGTCTCGCTGAACCGTAGAGTAAGCTTCCATAATATAAGGTAGAGCATGTAAAAGGCATGTTCTGTCGGTCCCCCAGTGTTTTCTTGACAGTACTTTCAGTATGTTTAATAATTGAAATTCTTTTCTTTTAAGGGCGTTTATGCGAGGTGAAAATGTTAACCTTTTATCAAAAGCAATGCCCAGAAATTTATGTTATTTTTTACTACAGCTAGTACGGTTTTCTTAAGTATACGCTTGGGGTAGTATGCAAGCCTCGCTAGAGGGAGAACAGGACAGCCAAGGATTTCAGTGGAGAAAACTAGAAACCATTTTTATCTGCTCATGTAGCTAATCTATTTATGGTTAACTGTACTTGCCACTCACATGCCAATATGTCAGAGGATGTGTGTGCAATCTGGAGATTATCAACATAAAGTCAGTACATAATGGATTTCGGGATTACTCTGGCTATCAAATTAATTTTTACAGCAAACATAGCAGTACTTAGAATGCACCCTTGGGGAACTCTTGAATAAAGCTCCTCGGAAGGGTTTTGCCTAAACTTACTTTAAATGAACGGTTTCATAGGAAGTCTTTCAGGCAGTTTGACATCCTGCCACAGATACCTAGATCTGCCAGGTCACGCAGAACACCAAGGCTGGACCATATTCTTTCTCCATGTCCAAGAAAACTGCAAGACAATGTTGCTTATGTATAAATGCTTTTCAAATCTAAGAACATGGTCTGGCCTTGAGCATGCTTTTTTAAAATCGTACTAATGAATGTCCAGAAGTTTACACGATTCTAAAATAAAGGCTAACCTAACATTCAAAACCCTTTCGAAAGATCTGACAAAGTAACTCGTAAGGGCTCTATGGGTCTGGAGCTACTAGGAGAAGTTGGTGGCTTTCCAGATTTAAGAAATGAAACTACCACAGCTGTTTTACAAGTTTCAGGTACCTTTCCCAACCTGAATATTTTGTTTAAAAAATTTCAAAAGTGCATCAGCAGCAGAATCAAAAATGGTCCAGATTTAATAGCGCATTTGGTCTGGCCCTGAGGCAGTTTATTTGCCAGTAGACGGTACTCTCTACTGATTTCATGGACAGTAATTTGGTGTAAGGTTTGTTTGTGCTGCCAGCTGTTGGAAGTCTGATTTTCAGAGATGTTATGTATTTTAAAAATGACTGCAGTATCAACAACTAGAAAGTGCCGCAAAATGTTCGCCTAATATGTTTTCTTGTTCCTCTACAGTTGTTTGAATACCAGGTATAGAGGAACTGTAAATGGTGAGAAGCTGCCATTTAGCTTCTGCATCTGTTCATATAGAGAAAATGTCCGAGGTTTCGATGCATGTTCTAGCTTCTTCATATAATATGTTTTCAGTGTAATTATAAGTTTTTCTCTCTCCAAGATAGCTGCTGTACAGTCTTCTGAGCTATGGTCTTTAGCAGAACACTTTGCGCAGGTCTGGTGGCCGCGGCAGCTTTAGGATCCGTGACCAAATCTCTGGTAGTTTTAACATCGACAAAGGTTTGTTATGTATGGATGGACAGCAATCTTTTTGTAGCCCACTGCAATTGATTCTGGGAGCGTAGAACTGCTGAATGTCTGGAATCTCCTTATCTTTCCGGATTTCGATCCACTGAACTTGCATTTTGGTTAGCAAGCCCATCCTGCATTTCTTCGGTGAGTTGAGTGAAGTCAATCTCAGAGATAACACCGCAGATTGTATTTAAAGGGACAGAACGCTGAAATTTAGGCATCAAATTTTTTTTTTAGCATAATGGAAAGCTTGCTGTCTAAAGTGCTTAGTGCCATAGCAGATTTGGTAGAAATGCTATAGAAAATTTTTATGGAATTTTTCTATCAATGCATCCGCCCATTTTTATGTGGTCCGATTAAATAAACCATGAGCAACGACCACAACGACTTCTGGTGGTCGACAAGAAAGACTTACAGAAAACAAACTTTATTTAACTCACCAAACAGCAATTATGTAGAACATTTTTAGTGTCTGTCCAATGCCATAGTCTTACATGGGCGTCAGCTGGGGCCGCACCGACAGAAAAAACTATTTCCAAATAAATTGGTCCATTTAATGAGCATTAGGTTGCAAGTCTCTGGGGTCATGCGAACAGACAACAAGCAGCCGCCAACCCCTACCCTCCAGCGCCGCCAGCCGCCACGATGGTCATGGGTTGTAGTGGACGCATGCAGCCACGATACAAACTATGCTGATTTATCGCATGAGCGTTTCTTAGGACATGTACTGGGTGCCAAGCCACCCAGACGCGGCGCCACATAGCTCGAATTATCCATAGTAGAAATGACTCACGTTTGAATTAATGGGCTTTTATTGTACACAGACCTCTATGGAGCTTGGCCGGACCAGCAGTTAGTTCAAATTATCCGAAAATTCAAATAGTCGAAGCTCGAATTAACAAGCTTTCACCGTGTTCCTTAAGCCACACAAGCTTAGCCTCTAAATTTTGGACCCAGCTTTTTTAATGCAATAGCATTAAAAGTCAATCATTCAGAAAGTCTGACGTCAGTGCAGCAAGCAAAAGAAAATCACTGGCAAGACTGTGGCAGGTGGTAGCTGACAGGTGACATGCAGCAACTGTTCGGTGGCACAGCTTTTCCAAGTAGGCTCTACAACCTGGCTTTTTCCGTGAGTTGGCCACATTTAGGTTCAGCTACAGGTGCAGAGACAATGTACCTGTGATCCTGTGTCAATGGAGTTCAGGTGCGTCCCCATGCTGCAGCTCCAGAACCGAATGCAGCGATCTGCTGTGCCACCCCCACTGGCCAGAAGATTGGGCTGCCACGGGCACCAGGCAATGGCCTGGTTTGGAAAAAGGAAGCACCATATCATGCATGCAGAGACTTTGTAACAGCAGTACCGCACATGTTCTTAACAACAGCTGCAGTTGAGTTAACTGAAGCCATGAATAAGTTTGCAGATGACAAAAATGCACATTAAAATCATTCAGGCACAACAAAGGAAAACACAATGTAAAAGATATTTTTTTCACTGCACTCATGCCCACTTTCCTGGAAAGGGAGGCTGAAGAAGTGAAGCTTGTCCAATAAGTCAACGATGCAAGAAGTTGCTAGGGCAAGTTAATCTAATGCAAAGTATACTTCAGCTGTTCTTACTACAAGCACGCTCTAAAGAACGGTGGCAGCTTGAAAACGGTCAGGAGGAAACCAGACACAGGCAAAAATCAGACGTATGTGCTGTGCTAAGAGGCAAGGTGGGCAACGTCATTATCAATAAGGAGAGGGTAGTCAAAATAGGCAAAGCATTTTATACTGATCTGTACAGTAGCTGAAGTAAACAGGGCGATGGCAGAAGCACAGAATAAAACATTCCATCAGTAACACAGAACAAGGTAAATACAAAGCAGAAAGCAGATCTGCACCATCAAACATGGTGGTGCAGTGATTAGGGTGCTCGACTGCTGTGCCCAAGGATGCAGGATCGAATCCCGGCCGCGGCAGCCACTTATCGATGAAGGCAAAAAGCAAGGCACCTGTGTGCTGTGCGATGTCAGTGCACATTAAGAACCCCAGGTGGTCGAAATTTCCAGAGCCCTCCACTGCGGCGTCTCTCATAGTCAAAGTTGCTTTGGGAAGTTAAACCCCATAATCCAAACTAAACCAAACCAAATAAAGCCTTAAAAGCAATGAAAAGGGGAAAAGTTGCTGGAAATGTGTTGAAAGACAGTGATGAAGTTGTGCTAGAAAAACTGACCACCTGTATCGGCAATGCCTCATGACCTTGCCAGTACCGGAATCATGAAGAAGCGCTAACATTATCTTAACCCACAAGAAAGAGAACCTCGAGGACTCGAAAAATTTACACAAATATCAGCCTGCTATCAGTTACGTACAAGGTATTTACTACCAATGAGGGTACTATCAGGGTCTTTAGTCAGTTGACATGGCACTGAACATGCTGTCTGGTATTTAAATGGCTACTTACCAAAACAAGTCTTATTGACTTCTAAAAAAATACTCAAGATACCTTCCATTCTTTATGAATGTTTTTTTGTCTGTTATGTATCATATTTCGTCTACATCATAGAATTAACGCTTCAATGTGAGCATAATATGGCCTTGAGCACAACGAGAGCTTGATTTCATGTGAATACCCAAGCTTTGCATGAACGTGGTATTGTCTTCCGCTGTTTGTCTTTTAAGAGGCAACAGCTAAGAAATGAGCGCGACAGATTGCAACAAGCACACGCTAGGCCTCCACTTCCTTCCACCCCTGCCTCCTGCTTTGCACTGCCCAGTGCTGTGAACCACCCATTCAGCTGTTTCTTCTCCTTTCCTACTTCTCATTGCAATTTACTTTCTCAGTGCAATGGTATGTGCAATGGTAACAGAGCAGAAGCGCGCAGAGCAGGTCAGGGCATAGGGAGTTATAGACGAAATCAAGAATGGGCATGGGAAGGACATGCAATGTGAAGAAAGGATAACTGGTGGCTGCTAAGGGCAACAAAATGGATTCCAAGAGAAGGAAAGTGGAAGCAAGGGCCAGCAGAAAGTTAGGTGAGCAAATGAGATTAAGTTTGCAGGGGTGAAATGGATGCAGGTAGCACATGGCCAAATTAACTGGTGGCATATAGAAAAGACCTTTGTCCTGCAGTGGGTATAGTCTGGTTGACATGACTATGACACAGACTAGCATGCCCTACAAAAAGACTTGGAAACCATGAGGAGCCTGCCGTGAAAAAACAGTGGATGCAGGAATATAAAAGAAATAGAAGAATGCAGGGGCGATCTGCAAGGTTTCAACCCAACAATTTAAAATTGCATCAAGTGGTTGTCTTCTATCTCCAACAAACAAAGTAGGCACAGAGAAAACCACACACACAATGTTGTTCTTGCTTCATCTACACTGTGAACAACCAAAAGAGCGAGAAACTAATTTCTGTCTGCATTTCAGCTCACTGCAAAGTGCGTTGATCCGCACAAACCTTGACAGCAGCCTGATGCTCAGTGAAAGAATGTACAGGCTGTACATCTCCGTGACTCATGGTGGTGGGCCAGACACGCAGCAGGTTGTCGTTGCCACCGGTGGCGAGCGAACGGCCGTCGGGCGCCCACTTGAGGCCGCACACCTCCTGCTGGTGTGCCTCTAGCGTCCCCACATGGTGCTCAGCCACGCGCACGTCATGATGATGCACATGTCCTGACCGGGCGCCACTCGACAGCACATGCCCGTTCCAGCTCAGCGAGCCAACCCGCGACGAGTGGCCCTGGAGCACACGCAGCCGCTTGCGCTGCCGTATGTCCCAGAGGTGGACCTGGACAATCGTCAAAATTAGCCCACCCACACTTACTGCAGGTCAAAGGCCCCCTTCCATCCACCTAATCAACCCAGCCCCAACTACCCTATCACTACACACTGGGGTTGTCCTCCCCCCTGATTGTTGCAATCTGCTATGCTCCGTTAAAAATTCAGCTCCAATAGAGCAAGTTTGGCTTATGTGTATGAAAGCATTATAGTCCCGCATGTGAAATGTTTCTGAATAAGGTTTTCGGCGTTTCAACAGTTCTTTCTGCTGGCATTGTATTCGGTGTGTTTGTTTGGGTATTCAGTGTAGATTTCCATGCTTCGCGTGAAGTCAGGGACCGAAACCTCTAAAGGCATACAGTTGAAGGTAAATACATTGTCTGTTTGAATCCCTGTTATAAGCTAGCCTCCAACTTGCCTAGCAGGTGTATGCAACGAGAAATCGTATGACACCACCTAGAGTTGCAATTTTGATACAACAGTCTGAACAACTGCCGCCACATGGAAGTCGCGAGTATAGACCATTTTATCGAAATCAAGCAGGAGAGGAGGAAAATACTCTCCAACCAGATTCATTTCGCCAGCCCAGTGTTGTCAATCCCGAGTGGGCTGTGCATTCGCATGCTTTATGCATGGCAGAGCAGCCTTGCTCCTCTGTGCACTGTCATTTAAATGATTTAAACCCCTTTATTAGCGCCCTTCTTTGTGGTAATGTCATCGGGACAACGGTGCGGGATCATGTACTGCACAAATAATAAAATCATAGGATGATTGCTGAGAGCATATGCAGGAAGCATACAATGGCAGTCCGATTGTGGCAGTGATGATATGTTTCTGCTTCACGGCTTTCCAGTAGATCCCGATTTCAATCGCCTATGTACGTTTTGGTTAAACCATAGTACCAGCGACGGACAGCCATTTCACTTCCTCCACCACCCACTGCACGCCACACCGGCCGTGCCTTCTGAAAGCGTGAAAAATGTTGCTTACTTAAATAATAAGCTGGCTGCCAAAAAAAAAACCTTTCTTGAAGATCGCTGATCCCTACAATGTTGTTGGTTGGATGATGACTGCAAAGCAACTTCCTGCTAACAGCCAGCTGCCGCTAGTGCGGTGCGGCTCATACACTGCTTGAACCACTTTCATAGTCTGCTTGCATGCTAGCTCCACTACTAAGATAGGAAGTTACATCTTTCTTTGATGCCATATGGGATTGGCAATAAGGCAGTTCCATAGGAGAACATTTACTTTAGTGCTGAGGAATCCGAAAACGACATCAGATATGCCTTCGATATGAAAATTTAGGCCCAGCGTATTTAGGGAAAGCGTACGGCAAGAATGCCATCCTTCATGCCAGCAGGAGGTGCCGCTTTGGTAAGCTCGCGACATCCGCTTCTGTAAGTGCTGCTAACTTGCCTACTTTCATGGTGCAGCTTAGGACTGCATGTTTTTAAATGTGATGCTCAACATCATGGCTTGTAAACGATGCTGTAACGGTGGGACGGGGATATGCTGTTGCTAAGTCATCGGACGTACCCGAAAGCTGCATAAAAACAGTTATACTGTATACACAGTGTGTGATGTGCTGTTCTTAAAACGTGATTTACCATGAAAAGTATGTTTTTGAAGCGGACCAGATCGATCGCACGCTTTTCGCACTGGGCATACCCCAGGCACCTGCATTCACTCGCAAAGATCAGTTCGCGAAAGCAGCGGTCAGCGGCATAAGCTTATGCCGCTGACCGCTGCTTTCGTCACACACACACTGTCACACACACACACAACTATTCCCCTTAATATAAATATTTTTACCATCGTTCTCACAAATATCTCTTGCACAATTTTAAGGTAACGCTGCCCGTGTATAACAAACCTCAAATGTGAAATGTAGGCAGAGCAATACTGAATATAAACAGGCACTATCAAGAGAAAATACATCAAATTGGTCTCACTTCACGGTAAAACAGTGCGGTAATGAATGCAAAAGCACTCTTTTTGTATAAATCTCCATTTCCTGTTCGGTAGCTGCCCATACGGTTCATTCACTGTGCGCTTGTGTCCACAGTCACCATTGTAATTATAAAATATAACCAAAAATGCATGCATCGTGAAAGATACAACAGAGAGATTCTTAGAGTTAACTGTGCTACTCGTCACTAATGAAAGTTTAGCCTGCGGAAGTGGAGCGCAGTCCTTCACAGTACATGCAAAACAGATGTACGGTTTGCTGGTGTGTTCAAACAAAGCACAATATAGGACCACAGTGCCGGATAGCTTTCACGAGCACCGCGCAGTAGCCATTGTACACTGCTGTACAGGAGCACCAACGCATAGGCACAGCCCAAGATGGCATCAAGAGGAGCCGGGGCAGACTCTTCCTGTTTGGTTCATAAGGGGTGCCACCATCAATTGAAGATGGTGGTGCCCGGGCATCGAAACTAAAATAGTCTATATGTAGACAAACTAAAATGCACAAGATTGTCTGAATTGTCAGAAATAGCACAGTGGATGTTCCGTGAGTGTCACACGGCCGCTTGATAACATCTTATTTTTCTTTCATCACTGGGATTTTTTTCATGATAACCTCACAAGTGCTAACAAAGACAAACCATGCTGAGAGTTTCTGTAATACGGCATACATTGCTATCGCATTAAAAATCAAAGTGCAAACTGGCAAGGCAACAAGGAAAGAGGCAAGACCTGGCTGTCTGATGTTCCCAGGGCCAGGTATGACCCGTCACCACACCAGGCTGCGGAGCACACATACTCTGCAGGAGAGGGAAGCTCAAGCAACAGGTCCACCTGGCCTGAAGAGGCATCCCAAGTGTACACTTGCCCCTTGAGGCACACAACCAGCAAGTTAGTGGCCGACCAGTCCATCAGGTTCAGGTCTGCGGAAAAGGAAATGGCAAGGAAAGCACAATTGCCACAAGAACAGAGTGCACTACGAGTGAATTAGACAGAAGCGCTATGCATTCCGAATAAAACAGTGGAAGATGTTTTTTCCCCTCAGTTTGTACATGAACATAAAATGTGATTTATGATGACCACTTGTTCCCACAGCTCGCATGTTGATGTCTGTTTCCAAGAATAAAACTGCATATGTGTGTCCAATGCAAAGAAGCCATAACACGACTTGTTCTTGGTATGAGCACAACTTCCATTCTGCTAAGATAGATTTTACTACCGTAAGTGCAGCTTATTACTTCCATTTAGACTATCATTTATCTCTCTGCTTAGATGGTACGAATAAGACTGCATTTCTGTGGGGAATGTGAACTTTTTGCTATTTCTATGTTTCACGCATACATCAGCTTTTTCATTACCACAGATCGCGATGAGACTTGGAACCCATTACCCCTGTGTTGTGGCTCTTGTTTATTATGTTTGATGTCACCATTTAGTGGTGTACATAACTGCGTTTCTGCAGTTATACGAGGAGAGTATGCTCAAAGAACAAGTGTGAATTATACCGTTCTTGATGGTCTCTTTATTTTTCTATACCCGTAGAGAGTGCATAGTACTTGGCAGTGAAAATTGATGTGCACTGAGGTAGATATTGTTTTTCCCCGACCTCTCTTGTACTACAGCACTTCCAAAATAGCTGACGAATTTGAACCATCAGTGTAAAATGCCATGCCAGTCGTTTGGCCCCATACCTGTCATTCATGATAAATACTATGCTTGTAGTTATGGCCATGAAGTGTTGCTTTTTCTAAAGCTGTTAAAGTGAAGCATCATACAAAGGGCAGGCAGGAGTGGATCACAAAACAAGGCGGTTTTGGGCAATATACTCATTATCTAATTTTTGGTATTTCTCTTTAAAGCGGACAAGGAGTGGTCCTGTTGCTTGAGGTTTGTTCAGAAACAATGTTCAAGATGTGCACTTTTTAACTATATTGAATAACGGATGTGCTATGGCAGTGAACGGATTTTTATAATGTATGGGTACATCAGCACGGTTCCAACCTGCAAGCGCTAGTTCACTGGTTTCCAATTCCTAAACAAGTGTTTAAGTGATGTCCTGTAGTCCTTTCAAGTGAGTCCTTTCAAGTATGATCTCTGCACAATGCACCCATAGTCTAAGCTGGAGCACGCAACAGAGCAATAAATTTGTAGAAGGCATGTCCTATCAAAACCTCAGTGTTTGTATGAAAATACTTTAAAGGGCCACTAATTTGGGTCTGGACATTTTAAAAGCATTTAGTACTTTTCTCAAGTACCAGAGATAGTCTCCGCAAAATGCTAAAGCCATGCTCTAGTAGGATCTGCCCATAAGCCTCATTTCAGTGAGAAAAGTATGACCACAGTTTTTTGGTGAAAGCCAGAAGCCATTTGTCTGCCCATGTTGCCAGTTTTTTTTCAGTCAACTGTACTTTTCTGAATGTCTATATGTTAGGCTATACCAGGTGCGCCATAATTACTGTCACACACAACTATTCCCCCTAATATAAATATTTTTACCATCGTTCTCACAAATATTTTTTTATACAATTTTAAGTGTTTGGGCTGTGTTTTAAGCTCGCGTTTACATTTTACAAGTCATGGCATGTCCTAGCCAGCATCGACCCGCAATCTTGTTGCTGAGGGAAATGTTGTATATTTAGTTTGTTTCCCTTTCAATGTGAATACCGCTAGGGCGCTACAATTGTGTGTATATTTGTTACGGGGTAGTTCAGCTTGTAGCAGAGGGCGGACACCGAAGGCAAGGCTTTCAAACAGATGTTCTCTGTAGGCACCAGCCGAAGCTGTTGAACGTCGCCTTTTCTCAAACTCACGAGATTCTTCTTCTTTCCTTATGCGTATGTACCGCCAAATGTGACACTACCCCGCCGGCTGAAAAGCACCGTCCCGGTGCATACTAGCGTCCAAACCAGGGTCCATGTAGTACGGTTTTAGGAGTGCAACATGGACAGTCTCGGTGCGTGGTGTAGAGGCATGGCGGACAGGATGCAAGGGCGCAATTTCGTATGTCACTGGTGTCCCTTGTCGTAAAATACGGTAGGGTCCTGTATACCGGGGCAAAAGTTTTTCCGAAAGGCCAACGCGGCGAGCTGGAGTCCAAAGCAGCACGAGAGAGCCGCAAGAATACTCGGTGTTGCGATGAAAGGAATCATAGCGACGTTTCTGGGAGTGCTGAGAGGCTGCGAGTCGGTTGCGAGCAACAACGCAGGCAGCATCAGCTCGGGCTATGGCGTCACGAGCATATGAGCTGGCAGTGGTGACAGACGGGAGCAGGCTGTCAAAAGGAAGCAGAGGTTCACGGCCGTATAGAAGATAGAAGGGGGAGTAGCAGGTAGTGTCGTGACGCGACGAATTGTAAGCGAATGTCACAAATGGCAGCGTTATGTCCCAGTCACGGTGGTCATCAGAAACGTACATAGACAACATGTCAGTCAGTGTCCGGTTAAGGCGTTCGGTAAGCCCGTTCGTCTGTGGATGGTAGGCAGTCGTGAAAGAATGACGAACGTTGCACAGCCGTAGGATCTCCTCGACTATACGAGCCAGAAAGCAACGGCCACGGTCGGTGAGCAGTTGGCGGGGAGCTCCATGGACGAGCATAACGTCGTTGAGGAGGAAAGCAGCCACATCAGTTGCACAACTGGTTGGTATTGCTCGTGTGACTGCGTAGCGTGTGGTGTAATCAGTGGCCACGGCAATCCATTTGTTCCCCGATGCGGACAGTGGAAAAGGCCCTAGAAGATCCAGACCCACTTGAGAAAATGGGTCTATGGGGATGTCGATTGGCTGCAGAAGTCCAGCTGGTAAAACTGATGGCTTTTTCCGGCGTTGACAGCGGTCACAAGCAGCTACGTAGCGGCGGACTGCGCGATATAGGCCTGGCCAAAAGAACCGATGACGCACACTGTCGTATGTGCGAGAGACGCCTAGATGACCCGCTGTAGGAACGTCGTGAAACTGTTGAAGGACGGCTGAGCGTAGGTGCTGAGGGACTACTAGTAGAAGGTCGGGGCCATCAGGTCGCATATTGTTCCGGTATAAGGTGCCGTCATGGAGCACAAACGAAGGGAAGGGTCATGGCGATCGGCGCTGAGGCGATTGATAATTTCGCGAAGCTGAGGGTCCTGGCGTTGCTCATGGCAAATGTTGGAGAAATCAGAAATAGAGAGTACGCAAGCGTCATTGTCACATTCAGGTTGGCTTGGCGGGTCGACTGATGACGGGACAGGCAATCGGCGTCTCGATGCAACTGGCCAGACTTATAAACTACTGAAAAAATGTACCCCTGAAGGCGCAAGGCCCAACGTCCAAGGCGGCCAGTAGGGTCTTTGAGTGTAGAAAGCCAACACAGTGCGTGGTGGTCAGTGACTACTGTGAATGGCCGCCCATACAAGTAAGGGCGGAACTTAGTAATGGACCAAACTAGGGCTAAGCACTCACGTTCAGTGATGGAATAATGTTGTTTGGCCGCAGAGAGGAGTCGGCTGGCATAGGCGATGATGCGAGGTAACCCGAGCCGACGTTGTGCGAGAACGGCACCAATTCCATGACCACTTGCGTCAGTGCGTACTTCTGTGGGCGCTGACGGATTGAAGTGAGCCAACACTGGCGGACCGGTGAGGTGGGCAATAAGAGCGACGAAGGCGGCCGATTGTTCGTGGCCCCAGATAAAGGAGACCTCTTTTTTCACAAGCTGCGTGAGCGGACGGGCTATTTCTGCGAAGTTTGGTACAAATCGCCAGAAATATGAGCAAAGTCCGAGGAAGCTACGCACATCGCTGCTAGATTTCGGTTTAGAGAAATCCCTTACAGCGCGAATTTTGTCGGGGTCCGGCTGGATGCCATGGGTGTTGACTAAATGTCCTAGGACCTTAAGTTCCCGGCGACCAAAGGTACACTTCTTGGAGTTCAACCGAAGGCCAACTCGTCGGAAGACGCCAAGAATAGCCGAAACACGCTGGAGGTGGCCTTCAAAGGTTGATGAAAATACGATGACGTCATCGAGGTAGCACAAACATGTGGTCCATTTGAGCCCGCGTAATAAGGAGTCCATCATACACTCGAATGTCGCAGGGGCATTACATAAGCCGAAAGGCATCACCTTGAATTGGTAGAGGCCATCCGGGGTGACAAAAGCAGTCTTTTCACGATCTCTTTCGTCAACAGAGATCTGCCAATATCCAGAACGGAGATCGATGGAGGAGAAGTAGTTAGCACCATGCAGGCAGTCGAGAGCGTCATCGATCCTTGGAAGAGGGTACACGTCTTTCTTTGTTATCTTGTTTAGGTGTCGATAATCAACGCAAAACCTCCAGCTGTTGTCTTTCTTTTTGACGAGTACTACTGGAGACGCCCAGGGGCTGCTCGACGGCTCAATAATGTTGCTTGCCAACATTTTCTCTACTTCTTCCTGAATGATCCTGCGTTCGGAAAGAGCAACTCTGTAAGGCCGTCTATGAATAGGTCGGGCATCTCCAGTATCAATACGATGTGTGACGACGGACGTTTGGTCCAGGGATCCGTGACCGAAATCAAAAATGTCGCTGTATGACCGCAAAAGGCCGGCAAGGGCGCTGGCATATTCGGGACGCAGGTCAGAGGCAACCATGGCTGAGATGCGGTCCTCCGGACTATGTGATGGGACAGGTTGTGCAGGTACGTCGGCGTGACGGTCAGACAGCACTGCAGAAATAGTAAAGCTGGACAAAGGCGACAGCTCGGCAAGAAAAATGCCCTCCGGGAGAACTTGTGAAGACATGCTGAAGTTGAGTACGGGAATGTAGGTGAGGTTATTCTCGACGTGTACAATGTTATGAGGTAGGACGATGTTGCGCTGTAGAGTGACGTCGGTGATGGGGTTGACAACGTAGTCGCCGTCAGGAAGGGAGGGAAAAGGTGACATGGGCGCGTATACTGCCGCCTCGGGAGGTAGGCGAGTAAATGTACAGGAGCGGAGGCGAGGCTGGAATTGGTCAGCACTGGGGTCGTAACACAATAGGGCAGGGCTAGGCGCAGAAGTCCGGAGGAACAGTCAATGAGAGCGGAATGGGCTGTTAAAAAGTCTAGGCCTAAAATCACGTCGAGGACAAGTAGTAAGGACGGCGAAGAGCACAGGGACGTGGTGGCCGGCGATGCTAACGCGTGCAGTGCACATTCCGATGATGGCAGCAGTGTTTCCATCAGCAACACGAACTGTAGAGGTGTTAGCGGGCGTAAGAACGTTTTTGAGGCGCTGGCGGAACGACGAACTAAGAACTGAAATATGGGCTCCAGTGTCAATGAGAGCGGGCACAGGGACTTGATCTACGAGGACATTGATCAGGTTGCAGCATGGTGCGATGGTCGAAACACAGTTGGCTGTCCGGGTTGGTAACACAGCGTCACGCCCGGGCGCTGCGTTGCCTAGTTTCCCGAGTAGGTGCCTTCGTACGTTGGGGACAAGCTGCGGCGACGAGTAGGTGATCGGGAATGGTGGGCTTGAGGCGATGGAGAACGGCTAGGACGACGGTCTTGCTCTGTGTTCTCAGTACGAAGATGTGCTGGGGTGACAGAAACGCGTCGTGGTGCATAATAGTTATGGCGGAGAGGGCTGTAATAGGGTTGAGAGGGGGGAGCCGTACGGCTGCGGCAATAGCGGGACGTATGGCCAGCTCGACAGCAGACGAAGCAAATAGGCCTATCGTCAGATGTGCGCCACTCCGCAGGATTGCGGGTAGGGTAGCGCGGTGTGTAGGGCGGGGTTGTGGCAGCAGCAGCAACCACTGGGATTGGCTGTGGTGCAGGGGGTGGTGGGGCAGGATTTGAAACGAGGGCCACATTAGCGAATTCTTGGCGGACAGCAGCCTGTATCATAGCTATTGTTGCCTGTGCAGGAGACGACGTATGTGTAACAGGAGTCAAGGCCTCCATTTCTCTGCGGACGATGGTAGTGAGGTTATTTTGACTTGAAGGCTGCTGTAACGTGGGCAAGTCGTCACATGAGGATGTAGTCTCCGTGTTGGGAAGGCGCTGAAACCGATGGACGATGCGGCGCTGCTTCGCCTGTTCGAAACGGCGACAGACTTGCAGGACTGAGTCCACCGTAGAGCAGTCTTTGCAGAGAAGTATATTGAATGCGTCATCAGCGATACCCTTAAGTTTATGGCCCACTTTATCATCTTGGGTCATGGAGGTATTCACCTTTCGACACAATGCGAGAACGTCCTGTATGTAGGCCAGGTATGACTCTGTTGACGATTGAGCCTGAGTAGCCAGGTCTTTTTTGGCTGCCAGACCTCGCCCAATTGGTTTGCCGAATAAGTCCTGCAGTTTTTGTTTGCAGATGTCCCACGTAGGCATCTCCTGTTCGCGATTGGTAAACCAGGTCTTCGCCGTTCCCGCCAGATAGAAGATAATGTTTGCAAGTATTATGCTAGCATCCCAGCGTTTATTCTTGCTGCACCTTTCATATTCGTCGAGCCAATCTTCAACATCCTTGTTGTCTTCGCCGTTAAAAATAGGCGGATGACAGATTTTGGTTAAAACCATGGGGGCAGCTGGAGTTTCCGTAGCGGGTGATGCGTCCTGGGATGCCATGCTTACTGTGGTAGTCGGTGGGGTGAGCTCAGGGAGATGACGTCCACTGCGCAAATCCAGGTTTCTGGCGCGAAAGTACGAGGAGCTGTGGCAAGGGGAATCGAAAGTACCTCCACCAAGGTGTTACGGGGTAGTTCAGCTTGTAGCAGAGGGCGGACACCGAAGACAAGGCTTTCAAACAGATGTTCTCTGTAGGCACCAGCCGAAGCTGTTGAACGTCGTCTTTTCTCAAACTCACGAGAGTCTTCTTTCCTTATGCATATGCACCGCCTAATGTGACAATATATATGTGAGCGTCGCTGAATAAACGTGGTTAGTTCCATGTGTTCGCTGTCATGGTTCATGTTCTTCAAGGGTGGTTCACGCCTACACCACATTGGCGACGAGGATAAACGGAAGAGAGGGCGTAACAACCTTTTCGCTTCCAGTCATGAGCTTTTCCGGACTCGCACCATCGCCCCCATTTTTGCCTGTTGCAGGTCGTCCGGCTGTTCCTTGGTCACAATGGGTGCGACTATTCGAGAACTACCTGCTGGCTTCGGGAGAGTCTGATTTTTCGGCAGACAGTCGCAAAGCCCTTCTTATTCACAGTCTGGGCATCGAAGGCCAGCGACGCCAAAGAAGATGAGAGCGCTACCACTAAGGATCTTCAAGTGCATAGTGAGGGCGCAAGCACGGGATTGTTGCCAAAACAGACAAAGACATTACCTTCGCCGTATGACGATGCGGTTACAGTCTTGGGAAACCATTTTACCACCCAAACCAATATAGTCACAGAACGTCACCATTTTCGCAAACGCGTCCAGCTGCCAGGGGAATCTATCAACGAGTATGTTGTTGCATTGCGTGAGCATGCAGCTACTTGTTCGTTCGCCGTACTTGAGGATGCGCTCCGTGATCAGTTCGTGGCAGGCATTTCTTCGCAATATGTCCGTGAGCGTTTGTTGCTCGATGGCACTAGTCTTCCGAAAATTCAAGTTTATAGAAAGTCAAATTTGATAGAGAAATTCACTTCTGATTGCCACTATGTAGAGGAAGGGGTCAGAAGCCCAGCCTGATGCTTGATGGTTAAAAGTCCTTTGCAATTCAAGTGTCTGAAAACCATCTACAGTCTTAGTTTTTTCGGACTCTCCAGGGAAAGCGAAAGCGTCCGAAAATTCAGCCAGTCCGAAAAATCCAATTTTGTAGAAAAATATCACTTTACATAGACTTCTGATTGCCATTATGTAGAGGAAGGGGTCAGAAGCCCAGCCCGATTCTTGACGATCTCGCCGTGCAATGCTTACACAGGCAACGGGCAGCAACAGGTATTCGATGGCTGTACCTCGCACCTCGCGGCAAATGTACTGGCTTAAATGAAGTCCAGACGCGAAAGCACTTCGAGCTAGGCTGCGTTTTGAGGATGCTTCACCGCATAGCCCTCATCTGCCGTGCGGTTCATGAAGCATCCTCGAAACGCATAGGGCCGTGTTCGCATCTACTACTTCTCACTGTTTAAAGGACTCCGTATTTCTAGCTTAAATTTGCTTTATATCATCCCGCTTTTGAACCCCCTTGAAGCCTGGATTAATGGCGTTCCACAATACATGCTATATTGAGGCTTGGCTATTGGTAGTGGTGCCGCGGCGTGCGAATGAAATACTACGAGAAATTGAACCATCAGTCTCATGCATCTGAAATTTCGGGAGCTGATATACATTAGTTGTATGTAGCCTGTCGCAGTGCCATGAAGAAGTCCAAATAATCAAGGATGTGCGAAAAATCGGGCGTCCGAAGTTTTGGTTGTTGACTTATTATATGAGTAGAGTGAAAGAATAAGGCATTTTTTGGCACCCTGAACCGGGCCTTCCCTTCCTTGTGCTTATCCTAGAAGCCTTGCTGCTGATCTGATGTTGATGGTACATAACTGCTTTCACTTGTCTATCATGTCCTCAGATAAGCTGGACACCCATTCAGAACGAGTGGATTTGTTTGTGCTCAGCCACGCAGTGTGAGAAAGAGGCCTTGGGAGAGTAGGTGGTGGAACAGCCCTAGCCGCTGTCACAGGGCGCATGGGTGGCCCTGCTCCAGACTCACTATGTGCAACCGAGGCAGCTGTCAAAAGCCGCAGTGGTACGCCTATTGGACCACAACAAAGTAACTAGGTTTCTGCAACAATAAAACAATTCTGCACTTCCCTAAATGCTGCATTTTTTTCTTAACTTTGACTGCCACAATTTCTGTTTCTGTACTGGGTATGCACATGATTATGTAGGATGGTTACATACAATTTTCACACAAGTGTGGTTCTGCTTCACATTTCTCAGAGTCATGTTCATGAGAAGCCCATTTGGCACACGACAACTGGCCTCTGCAGCTATGACAGCTGTGGATGTACCCTTTTATTTTTCAAAGTATCTTGTTGAAGCTGCGAGTGAAGAACACAATGCTGATTTCAAATATGAGTTTTGATCTCAAATATCTCATTTCAGGGAGAAGATATGGCAAAGCAACTGTCCTAATTTGGTTTTCTTTTACGGGTTATTATGGTGATTTCTCGTTTAAAAAATCTCCTTTAGGAACATGCAGACATTTCAGAAGGCCCATTCCCATCCTAAAGCTTTCCTTTTTTCTTCTTATATATTAGCAATCAGACTAAACTTTATCCAATTACTACAGTATACTTTTTTTTCTAACTTTGGTATTTATTTATGACCAAGAAAATGACTTTACAGGAAGTTATTTCATTTTAGGATGTGCAGTGGACCTTTTGAAGCACATGCATAATCCTAAAAGAGGTCATTTTTAATGTTATTTTGCCATATTGTCTCTTCCTGATGAGATTGTATGCTAAATCTAAATACATATGCAAAATCAGCATTCTGTTGTGCACTTGCTGAATTTCAGCGAGATATGTTGAAAAATACAGGAAAAGAAAAAGTTGAAATTTTATGCAGCTTATTTCTAGAATCTTTGAGAATGCTCCATGCAAATGCAAGGGCGTGTTTTGTAGGAATTGTCTTATCTTGTCTCACTGCTGGAAAGCAAGGCCTGTTCCCGTGCACGTGAACTGTGATAACCCAATATGGTGTAGCATTGGGTGGTTAGAAACACAAGGTTAACCCTCACCCCCTGGAAGAAATAAGAAGAGGGGAGAAGAGTTGATAGTTATGAGAAAGAGGATATAGAGAACTAAAATATGCAGCGGACGACAGAAAAACGAGACTGCCGATTTTTTTTATTTGAGTCAGTCTGGAGGTGCTGTCAACATGAAACAGGGGCCAAAGCGGTGTTTCGCCTCCACCGAGGACCATTAAAGGTTCAAACACTTTTCACTGGCTCAACCACCAGGATCCTTTTTTTCTCCAGGCATGGCGATGCCTCGCATGGCTAAGTGTGGATGGTCAATGTGACGTCACACAGTGCACCATTCCTCTGCTTAAGCAGATGCTGCCTATGGGGATTCACTATTCTCCCAGCTGTAATTACGCACACCATGATCGCATAAAGCGCACTGCCCTCTATGCACACGCTAATGCCCAAAATCCTGCAGGCTGTCTTTGCAAAGCACATGCGGCTCTAATGAAGGCTTGGCAATAAATTATAGACAAAATGCACCAAACTTACAGAAGTCATCCCTGATATCAGGGCAGTCCAAAATGCGCTCGGCAGTCTTTGGTATGAATCTAGTGTTCTTCTTGGCAGAGGGCAGCTGCTTGGATGCACTGTAAAGAATCCTGTTCCCGCCGTGTCCTGTGGGGAACAAAGGAAATGCACAAAAAGTTAAATGTTAAGCATACCACTCAGCCAACTTTGCATGTGATAATTCAGGATGTTCAACTTCTGAAAACCACCAAGTTTGAATATGTTAGACTGTACACAGTTCACTGCATGACATGCGCCTCAACTCCCATGTCAAGATATGCTCTAGGTCACCAAGTCAAAATAGACCATACAAAAAGTGCTGCCATCTACCGGAGGAAAACCAAACCAAGCAAGCAGTGTCATGTTGGGGGATAGCGGTCGCGGAATTGCCTAGTGCGGAACATATGAGCGGCTTTCTCGGCGTGGCAATCCTTTTATTTTAAGGTTTAAGAGAAAGATGTCCATATTTCCGAGTGACTTTACAGATAGCGATTATGCGTAAGAACGCAATCCGAGAACCACCGCGGCACCGAAGAAATTCACAACAGTGTCGTATACGTTCAAAGCAAGAAACTGCACTGAACAAGAATATCTTTTCGTTTTGAAACGTCTGACTCACACTGTTCTTCAATCGTTGGCCTCTGTTGATTTGTTTTCTTTTTGCGTCGACTATCATATCATTGAGGTTCAGGTATGCTCTGCACCCTCATTGCGCTAATAATGCTGTATCACGATCACGCTCGATTACGTATACACCTTGCCGAAACTTGCTGATTGCTAGTGTGTTTAAGGCTAACCAAAGACCTAATGCTGCTAAGACACTTGCTGAATCACACTCACACTCGATTACGTATACACCTTGCTGAATCACGATCACATTCGATTACGTATACACCTTGCCGAAATTTGCTGATTGCTAGTGTGTTTAAGGCTAACCAAAGACCTAATGCTGCTAAGACAAAGGATGAAGGCTCAATCCTGGCCACAACGGCCTTTTTTCCTTATGGAAGTGAAAAAAAAAAAGAATGCTCGTGTGTAGAGGCTTCAGTGCACGTTAAAGATCCCCAGGTGCTCGTAATTAATCCGTATCCCTCTACTACCGCATGCTTCACACCCCTGGTGTAGCTTGACGTGCTAAAAGAAGAATTTGCATTGCTGCGTGCATATCGGTGCCAGAATAGCAGGTGACTGGCAGAGTGACGGCCTACACATACTGCCAATGCTGCATTGTGGGTACACACCATAGCTTGGACAATTCTGCCTGTAAGCTTCAATCTTTGCAAAATATGCGGGAAGACCGAACAGCCAACTGCGAGTGGTAGAAGATGGATTTACGCGGCCCACTGCATGCATGCGCCGGGTTAGCTGAAGGTTAAAACAACGAGGGAGTCTATGTATAATACAGCTATATGTATTTTCTTTTCAATAATGTGTCTCAAAGCTAACAGGATTCCGTGGAATTCAGCGGTAAATTTACTTGTATGTCTGTTTAGAGTTTCTGACTTAAAACTGCAATCCGTGTGCTGCACAGGAGACTTGAGCAGACTTTAAAGCGTCAGTGTAATACTATTGCATATGTACTTTGCCTGAAGTGACATGAAGTGCTGCTGTATGGCAATAGGAGACTCATGCTTCCCGACTTCAAGGAACAATAGGTCACAATTAACATCGTGCATTTCCCAAGGAGGAATCTTTTACGGAAGTCGTATGAAGACTGGAAACCGGTACGTCCAGATGTTCAATATGCGGGGCTACTCTGATTTGGTATAGTGGTGTAAGTGATGGTTTTCTTGAGAAGTTCTGTGCTGGTTGTGTCAAGTAAGAGCCGGCAACATAGATGATCCAGTTGGCAAGAGTACCTTCGTAGCATAAGTTACACCAGTAAATTCTCTTCTTCATTGCAGTGACCATCGGTTCGCCTCGACATAGAAGTTAGCAATTGGGCTAGTTCGAAAAGCACCCGTGGCGAGGTGAAGGTCGAAGTGTTGCACCGGATAGAGAAATTTTAGACCAGAGGGTGATGCTGACCCATAGCCATTGAGCCATAGTCAACGCGTGATGGAACTACGCTATTAAGAAGGCTCAGAAGGCAGTCACGGTCTGTGCCCCATGACTGGTGAGACAGAATTTTTAGCAGATTCATTGCTTTGAGACATTTCAGTCGCAACTGTTTTATGTGAGCAATAAAGGAAAGTTTTTCCATCAACAGCTACGCCGAGAAATTTGTACTTTTTTAACGGCAAGGCTCAACCATTCAGTGTAATTTTGGGGTCAGGTCTGGTGCTACGCTGCTTAGAGAAGATTACGCAAACACTCTTTTCAGAGTTAAATTTAAACCCATTGCCGACAGCCCACCTAGACAACTTGTTAACACCTAGCTGGATCTGACATTCACAGATGGCCAAGTTGCAAGATTTGAAGCTTACCTGGAAGTCATCAACATATACAGAACAAGAAATGGTTTTTGGCAGCACGCTTTTTAGGGAGTTCATTTTGACTATGAAATGTGTGCAGCTGAGAGCACCACCTTGAGGGAAACCATTTTCCTGTATGTACTGCTTTGAGTATGTATTGCCAACACGAACTTTGAAGGTCCGTTCAGACAGGTAACTTCGTAACATGTCCTGTAATGCCATGAGAGAAGAGGTCGCGGATGATACCATAGCGCCAAGTGGTATCGTATGCTTTTTCAAGATCGAAAAAGACAGATAAGCAATGTTTATGTACACAAGCATCCCTTGCATAAGACTCAAATGCAATGAGCTGATCAGCTGTTGACCGGGTTCTTTTCCGGGTTTTAATATCGGGATAATGATCACTTCCTTCCACGCTTTAGGAAAGCGTCCTGTGGCCCATATTTTATTATACAGGCAAAGTAGGCTTTCAAGCGTGTCTACATGCAGGTGCCTGAGCATTCCATATGTGATCCTGTCAGGACCTGGTGCTGAGTTTTCACATGTGCCTAGTGCAATCTTCAGCTCCTACATGGCGAATGGTCTACTGTACCCTCCTGTGCATGGTGTTGTACAGTCTATAGGCTTCCTCTCCTCAGTTACCTTGTGCCGCAAAAAGGAATCTGTATAGTGCGCCGAGCTGAATATTGTCACGACTCAAGCCACAGGGAGCCGTGAAGGTAAGACCCGAGAGTCAGGTTTGCTTTTAGCTCCGATGACAGTGTCCAGCACCAGCGCGCCTCTCGAGCCAACAACTGCTTCATCGTCATCGGCACCAAGCACGGCGGCCGCGCGGCGCTAGGCACGTGGCATTATTCCCCCCCGCGAAAGGGAAACATCGTCCCGATGTCAAGGTGAGCAGAGAAAAAAAGATAGGGGTGAGGTGAACTGTACAATAAGTCAAGGTCTCACTTGCAGCGTCAAGGTTACAAAACGCGACGTTGACACAGCGCTCAGTCGCGTGAAAAGTACGGCTTTAAGCGCACCACGTGCACAATTTCAGGTCGCTGACACCGAACACTGACGATCGCACTTCCATCTGGAACAACTTCGTAGTTAACACTGTTTAAGCGGCACAGCGCAGAACTTTATAGGGTCCAAAATACCGGTGTAGCAGTTTTTCACACAAGCCTTTGTGGCGCACGGGGGTCCACACCCACACTTGGTCCCCTGGTTCGAAGTGGACTCCCCTGTGCCGAGGGTTATATATCGAGCATCGGTGGCATGCTGCTCCTTGATGTGCAAGCGGGCCAGCTGGCGGGCTTGCTTGGCCTGTTCCGCGAAATGGGGGGGCATCGGGCTCGACCGCTTCATCCCCGCATGGGAGCATCGCGTCCAACATTGTGCGGGCCTCCCTGCCATATAAGAGACTGAATGGTGCAAACTGCGTGGTTTCCTGCAGCACCGTATTGTAGGCGAAGGTGACATACGGCAGGATCTCGTCCCACATTTTATGTTCAATGTCAACGTACATTGAAATCATGTCTGCCAACGTTTTGTTGAGTCGTTCCATTAGGCCATTTGTTTGTGGGTGATAAGCTGTTGTCGTGCGATTATCGGTATGGCTGAGACTTAAGGTGCCCCGCAGTAGCAGAGCTGTAAATGCCTTTCCTCGGTCAGTAATAATGGTCGACGGTGCACCGTGTCTAAGCACAATTTCATTCATAAAGAAGTAAGCAACTTCCCCGGCAGTACCTCGGGCAAGAGCCTTTGTTTCAGCGTAGCATGTCAAGTAGTCTGTGGCGACTACGATCCACTTATTTCCGTTCAAGAATAAAAGAAATGGGCCTAAAAGGTCAATGCCCGCTCGAATGGTATGAGGGTGAGGGGCGGTTCAATAGATTGCAAAATGCCGGATGGCTTGAGCGCGGGCTTTTTTCGCCACTGGCATTGTCGACAAGTCTGGGCATAACGTTTAACACTCTGAGTAAGATGTGGCCAGTAATAGTTCTGCCGGACTCGGTTTAGGGTGCGTTTAAAGCCAAGGTGACCGGAAGTTGGTTCGTCGTGGCAGGCCAGGAAGATTTCGTACCTTAGTTCAGCCGGTATGACTAGCAAGTATGTTTTTGCACTCGATGTAGAATTCTTATAAAGCACCCCGTTGCGGAGGCAGAACAATAACAGCCCCCGAGCAAGGTACCGGGGCATTGTAGGGTGCCCACCTTCGAGACTGTCGATAATCAGTCGCACCTCTGCGTCGGCACGCTGTCTGAAAATGAGGTCTGACGTACTGACTGCTCCGAAGAAGCTGTCGTCGTCGGTTGCGTTTGACGGAGGAGGGTCGATGGAAGCGCGGGACAGGCTATCAGCATCGGTGTGCTTTCGGCCGGACTTATAAATAACGTAGAAATCGAACTCTTGCAAGCGCAATGCCCAACGTGCTGAGCGTCCGCAAGGGTCCTTTTCAGCCAACACGAGTGACGGTCAGTGATCACTCGAAACGGGCCATAAAGGTACGGGCGGAACTTGGCAGCAGCCCATACTACCGCCAAACATTTTTTTTCGGTGGTAAAATAGTTGGACTCAGCATGTGAAAATGCACGGCTGGCATAGGCAATTACTTTGTCGACCCTGTCTTGGTGCTAACTAGAACACCCCCAAGGCCGACGTTGCTCGCATCCGTGTGTAGCTCCGTGTCGGCGTCAGTGTGTGCCAGAATCGGGGGTGACTGGAGCCGGCGTCGTAACTCGTCGAAAGCCATCTGCTGCTTGGCGCCCCAGCAAAACAATGCGTCATCTCGAGTCAGTAGTGTCAGAGGACTGGACATCTGTGCAAAGTTTTTAATGAAGCGGCAATAATAGGAGCACAGCCCTAAAACCATCGGACTGCTTTTTTGTGGGTGGGTATGGGAAAGGCAGCAACGGCAGCAAGTTTCCCGGGGTCAGCTCGGATGCCGTCAGCACCGACGATGTGCCCAAGGAACTTCAATTCGGTGAACCCGAAGGGACACTTTTGAGGCTTGAGAGAAAGGTTGGCAGACTGAACAGCTTCGAGAACAGTTCTCAGGCGGCGTAGGCGCTCCGTGAATGACGGCGAAAGGATTATCACGTCGTCTAGATAAACAAGGCATGTCTGCCACTTCAAACCTGTGAGCACAGTGTCCATCATCCGCTGGAAGGTGGCAGGAGTGCAGCAGAGCCCGAATGGGAGGACGCGGAATTCATAGAGCCCATCTGGTGTCACGAAGGCAGTTTTTTCACGGTCCCTCTCATCAACTTCGATTTGCCAATAACTACTCCTGAGGTCAATCAAGGAGAAGTACTTGGCACGGCGAAGTCGGTCGAGAGAGTCGCCGATCCGTGGCAGTGGATAGACATCCTTATTTGTCATACTGTTAAGCTTACGGTAGTCAACGCAGAAACGAAGTGTTCCATCTTTCTTTTTGAAGAGGACGACCGGGGACGACCATGGGCTGCTTGACGGTTGAATGACGCCATCGGCAAGCATCTCTTTGACTTGCTGTTGGATAGCTTCTCTTTCCCGAGGAGACACACGATAGGGCTGTTGATGGATAGGTCGAGTGCCTTCATGCGTGATAATCCGGTGTTTAATGATCGACGTTTGCTGCACTTTAGATGAAGACGTGAAGCACGCATGAAACTCCAGCAACAGATCCTGGAGTTTGCTCTTTTCAGCGGAGGAAAGGCTAGAATTGATGTCGACAGCGCATACGGCATCATCCGGTTCGGTGCTAGGCGTAGCTTCCTCTGAAGTAAAACATTCGGAGACTTCTTGCAGATGGTCAACGCAAGCGATCGCAGTGCCACGGAACAAATGTCGATGTTCATTGGAGAAATTGGTGACGAGCACCTCCGTCTCTCTGCCACGAAAGAAACAAAGACCTCTTGCAACAGAAACTCCCACGGCGAATGAGAGGGACACATTAGGCTCAACAACACAGAGGCCGTGATGTGGCTCGTCGCAGGTAACTCTGGCGAGGATGCTGACGCGTGGTGGCACTGTGAGGCTATCATCGGCAACTTACAGCGTGGAGTGGGGACACACGGCACTCATGGTTTTCGGTGGCTAGTTTAGAGAAAAATGTCACCAACCAATTCGGGAGATCTATAGTGGCACCGTGCCCATGAAGGAAGTAGATGCCAAGAATAACATCGCGAGAGCATTCACGTAGAACAAGAAACGTTGCGACAAATTTCTAGCCTCGCACCGTAACCAGAGCCGTACACATACCCAGTGGTGCAAACACATGTCTGCCTGCCGCACGTATGTCTGGTCCGTTCCATGGCGTCGTCACTTTTCTCAGCGTCCTTGTAAGCCGCCCGCTAAGGATAGAATAATTGGCTCCCGTATCGACTAAAGCCCTGACCTCCTTCGTGTCGACGATAACAGGGATGTCCAGGGAGACCCGGCCCCGACCAGGGCCTGTCGACGTCGGTTCAGAGTGAAGCGAGCGGTGCGGCGGCGGAACCTGGGTGGCAGTTGTGTGGTGTGCATCGGGGCGATTCAGTCGACACAGCGGTGATAACTGGTCGGCAATGCGATGTCGGGGCGATCTGGTCTGTGCGGCGAAAACTGGGCGGGAATTCAGCGTTCGATGTCGGGGCGAATCGAGCGGTGCGGCGGTGGAAGCTTTGCGCCGATCTGTGTGCGGCGGCCTCGCCCCCAAAGGTCGCCGGAGCTAGTTTTCCCGACGAGGGCTCCAGGAACCACGGTGTGCAGCGGTATAACATGGCTCAGAGGGCGAAGAGTGGCGTGGCAAAAGTGATCGCGACTCACGATGAGGAGAATATGGCGGAAGACGCTGGCTGGTGACATACTCGGCGATGTCCTGAGGCTGTTGACCAGGTCATGGACGAGGACTGTCGGAAGCAAATCCTGGCTGGGTGAGGCCCGGGTACGGCAGTTGAACGACTACACTTATCGTTCTGTACCTCCTCACGGATGACGCTGACCAGAGAAGCTGGACCTGGGGCAAACGTCCCGTGAAGTTGCTGCAGCTCCTCGCGAACTACGGTGCGAATAAGGTCGCGAAGGGAGCTCAGGTCTGCCCCGGGATTGTAGTCTGTGCGATCAGTCGGCGGTGGTGCGGAGAGGGAATTCAGTGGCCGAGCATACTGACTGCATCGCTGCTGTAGCAGTTTCTCCACGATTACAGCTTCAGCCAGAAACATCGCGATGGTGGTGGGCGGGTTCCGCACGAGGCCAGAAAAAAGCTGATCTTTGACGCCGTGCATCAGGTGCCGCACCTTCTCTTTGCTCATGGTCGGGTCGGCGCGATGGCAAAGGCGCATGACGTCTTCAACGTACATTGCGACCCCTTCGTTCGGACGCTGAACTCGAGAGGTAAGGGCACGCTCCGCGTTCTTCCGGCGGTCACTGTTGGCGTGCGTACCGAGGTGCTGGTTTCGGAAGGCCGGCCACGTAGAGAATGTGGCCTCGCGGTTATCGAACCACGTCCGAGCAGAGTCTTCAAGGCTGAAGTAGACGTTTCGCATTTTTGCAGAGTCGTCCCAGCCGTTATATGTCGTGACCCTTTCGTAGTGAGCTAGCCAGTCCTCGGCGTCTTCGAACTGCTCACCGTGAAATGGCTTAGGGGTATGTGGGGTCTGAAGGATGAGACAGGACGAAGGGGTGGAAGGGACAGTCGTGGTATGGGCAGCCGGTATCGTTGCCATAGCTAGGGTGGAAGCTAGGGGCTCTTCGTCAAGAGGGAAGGTCTCGGGGGGCAAGCCTCCGAGCCGCCTGCTTGCACGATGAACTGAAGTGATCATGAGAGGCGGCCACGTTGGGTCGTCCACAGGAGAAGGGATCATCAATGGCGCCTCCGCCAGTGTCACGACTCAAGCCACAGGGAGCCGTGAAGGTACATGGTACCGTGAAGGTAAGACCCGAGAGTCAGGTTTGCTTCTAGCTCCGATGACAGTGTCCAGCACCAGCGCGCCTCTCGAGCCAACAACCGCTTCGTCATCATCGGCACCAAGCACGGCGGCCGCGCGGCGCTAGGCACGTGGCAATATGTATTCAAAGTGTTCCCCTTGTGTGTCTGCTTGATGTTCAAGAGAGTCACCACTGGAAGTACTGACAAGGGGTGTTAAGAGAGTGCTATATCCTTTGAGTGCCCTTATCCTGTTGTATACTTTGTGTGCATCAGAATAAGTGTCCACAGAAGAAAGGAAAGATGACCAGCTTTCTCGCTTGGAGATGCGTCAAACGCACCTGCCATTTGTCTTTGCGCGCTTAAAGGCTATTAGGCTTTCAGCTGTGGAGTATCGGTGTAACTTCGACCATGCCCCGTTTTGAGTTTCAAAAGCAGTCATATTCTGTATTCCACCAGGGTCTTCGTTTGTTTCGTGGCTCACTTGATGTTTGTGGAATGTATTTTTCTGCAGCCTCTATAACGTGCAACGTTATCAAGAATAGAGATTCATCAACGCCTAAGGCAGTAACTGATGAACAGGGCAAAGCTGAGTGTTCCCTGAACATCTCCCAGACAGCCGCATATTCTTTAACTTTCTAGAACTAATCACAATTACATTTTTATTGCCTGCATACTTTACAGAGATGGAAAAATGGTCACTTTGACCCTGAGGACAACAAAAACTTTTCAATTAGCACACCTCGGAAGTCGGTTCTTGTACATCCCCATAATGGGTGGTGTGCATTAAAGTCTCCGACCAGCAGCCATGGTTCTGGAAGTTGATCAATCAGATTTTCAAAATTTTTGCTACATAGCCTATAATCTGATGGAATATACAGCGAACACAATGTTTTTATTTTATCGAAAATTACGGTTTGTATCCCCACTGCCTCTAAGTCTGTATTAAGAGAGATATTTTGACAAGCGGTTGAGTTTTGAGTTACAAATTTGAGTTACAATGGCAATGCCACCAGAGGGGTGGGTGCTGTCTTGCCTATCTTTCCTGAATACAATATACCGCTTGAGAAAAGTTGTGTCTGTTGGTTTTAAATGAGTTTCTTGCAGACAAAGTATGCTTGGTTGGTGTTCGGCGAAGATTTCATATACTTCATTAAGATTTTTAGTTTTCGACAGTTCCAATAAATGAAGCTCTCAGTAGCCATTTTTGCAAGTGTGGAAGAAAGAGTAGGTTTGAGACTCTCCGTCCTTATCAGGTGGCTTAACTAGTGCATGTTTTTTTTTATTTGAAGCGGTCCAGCAGGCCCCACCTCTCATTACCAGACTCCTTAGGCGTCATTGACGCTGCAGAGTCCACGCTCACCTCCATCGCCTCGGGTGAAGGCGTGGAGATAGATTTTTCATGAGGGACCAAGTCCCTCTCAGATTCCTTTGGTGTCCTGGATGTCTGAGAGAGTGACCTCCAAGATCACAAAGATTGGTTCAGCCAGCGGCTGCTTAGTGAGGAGCCGTGGTGGGAGCACGTCAACAGCATTGCACTGTGTCAGCATAGGGAGCGGAGGAAAGCATTGTGTTTTTTCCACGCCTCTTCGTATGATATTTTCTCAGTTACCTTCAAATTTATCGCTTCCTTTTTGGCCTGAAAGGCCGCACAGGACCATGAGTATGAAGGGTGTGTGCCCTCACAGTTCACACATTTGGAGTCAATTGCTCTGCAGTTATCTGTTGCATGGCCTTGTGCGCTGCACAGGTGAGGCGTCCACGGCATATCTGGCTACTGGCTACCATGCTTTGGCTACCATGCCCGTACTGCTGCCACTTGAAACACCTGCGGGGGCTTGGTATGTATGGGCTAACTCTGCATTGGATGAATTGCACATTTATGAATTTAGGAAGTGTGCTCCAGTTGAAAGTGAGAACAATATGTTTCGTTCTTATTTCCTCATTCTTTCGCTCAATTGTTATTTTTCGAACTACTGTTACACCTTGGTTCTGAAGGTCCTCAAGGAAATCTGATTCTGTTTCATTTAGGAAGTCTTGCTCAGAAATCACTCCTTGGCAGCTGTTAAGACTGCGGTGAGGTGATACTTGAACTTCCAAGGTGAGCTTATGAGGAGCTTGTCTGACTGGCTGTTGTCTGATACCTCTATTAGTAGGTCACCAGATCGTAGTTTTCTGGGTTTCAGGGCATCTAGCAAACCACTATTTTCAAAATCCCTGACTTTTCCAAGTTTTCCCTGATAATTTCAGGTCAAATTCCCTGACCAGTGAAGAGGCTCAGAAATGTAGTTGCTGATGATAATGAGCATAGATGAATAACTCCTAACAAAAAGCTATTTATTAATCATATTCTTTAACTTACAATAGTGAACGGCTGTTATTAGTGTTAATGGCAGGCAAAAACGTCGCAAGCTTACTCAAAATTAAAAGTGCACTGATGCCAGCCTCAGCAGAGCTCTTTGTTAATAACACTTGCAAAATTTCCCACAGGCCCCGTGAATTAAAAAATAGCGATTTTGATTGGTCAAAATTCGGGTATATATAGGGCGCCTCAATGCGAGGCACCCTAGATCACGGCCGGTCTCAAAGGAGAGCGCGTTCCCCCAGTTCCCCCTCGAGACCGGCCGTGCCTATGTGTATAATAGTGGCGGCGCTCGGTGCCATTAAAGGAAACTGCATCTAAATTGCAAACTTTCAGATTGTTGATAAATGCGCAATGAGCTGGAAAATAAAATTAGTTAAAGACTTGCAGTAGCGAACATTCTAGAGAAAAAGCCGTAGAGTTAATTAAGGGGAGAAGCGGGTCTTAGAACGGTCGAAAATGGTCAAAAATCGATTTTGAAAAAAACATTTTCGGAACGTTTATCCTTTAGAGCACCTGCACTCAAATTATTAACGGTGAATTCGGTCAAGAAATGCAATAAAATTGGCTTTCAAAACGTCATGGCAGCTACGAAATGCCCCCTGAAAAGAGGAATTCGGTTTGAAATTCCTACGCGCACAGCGGGAGTTTCAGGCGGCCGATAGCCACCATCTTGGGCTGGGTTTAAAACTTCCTTTATGCGCAATTTTCGCTCTTCCAAAATGGCTTCGCTCAAGTGGACTGGTTGCGCGCACCAGTTTTCCGAAGGCAGTTTATGGTCTCCGATTAGTTCTCACAAGGCGCACTTTTCCGTGTTTCCCATTAGCTGGCGTGATCGGCACGTCATTTTTTTTTCTTGCTGTTTTGAGTTCGCCGCCGTGGCCGCCGCTTGATGCGCGTCTCCGTTTGCGCTCATGTTTCTTAATACACAACTTTGTGCAGAGTTTCTCCTTGCGATCGAGATGCTGGAAAACAGTAGATTATAACTGTGCACGCAACGAGCCTTTGGAAGCCGTAAGAAATGGGCGTGGAACAAAAACCAGAAGGCGCCGGCCGTGCCATCGGGACCAGAGTTACAGCCGGGGGCAGACTTGTTAGATGTAAAGGGAACATCAACCCCACTGCGCGATGATGACACCGCGGGTTCAAATTACAGAGCGAATTGTATCTCGGATCACGGTACACTGAGTTGACGCCGCCGCCGCGTACTACTCTACGGCGGAAGTCCGTTCTGTCAGGAAAATCCATGATCCAACGAGAGTTTCACCTCGGCATTAGCGCGGAATGTGATGCCGGTACAGAGTTTGTGATTGTGGAGATGAAAGTGTTAAGCAACTTTATCGCGCACACGAAGCGCGGAACCTGCAGCGAGATCGCGAAGACGTGAGCGGTCAATTGCTGGAGTCACACAGTGTCACACGGACCTCAGCTGTAGCTCAATTCCCCGATTGCTTTCGCGCTGGCCGCTGCGATTATTCCTGCTTTATCGTGTACTACTCTTACACAGCGCTTTCGTATATTTTATTAAGCACCCAACTCACGCACGTACTGGTTCTTCTATTGTGGCAGCTCAGCCCTGCGCTGGCGTCAAAGTGATATATCGTGGCCTCTCCTTGCTGCCGCGCTCAGCAAGAAAAAAAAACTGCATAACATACTTGCTGTGCGCCAGCTTAAACTGAAAATGCACTGCGGAATATATCATGCTATTTTCCCTGACTTCACAAAATTTTTTATGGTTTCCCTGACATTTCCCCGATTTTACCCAGTGCATGAAGACCGGACTGTAGACACCATGGCTTTATAGTTTGCCCCAATGATGGCCTTCAGCGAGTTGAAAATCAGATAAACTGATAGTTCGTTTACAGGTTTAGACTGTTATAGAGCGTATAGAGTGCAGGACAAGAAACTTTGGGAAGTTGTCAGTTGGTGCCATGATTTGTGTAAATTTGGTGAGACACCTTTTCGGAGGTCGATCAAGTTTTTTTGATAGTTTTTCCATGCAGTATGGATAGTCTAAGGGGTCCTAATATATGTCGCCTCTGGTTCACCCATATACGCAGAGGAAGGTCCCGAAGCCCCTCGCCTGGTGTACAGGCGAGGAGCCCATCAGCCGAGACTTGACCATGACCTCGACCCCCACCGTTCACGGTTCCTTCCCTCCACCTCTCAACCTTTCGCCACAGTACGGATGATAGCTTTAGTATGGGGGCTCAGGGTCCGTGGTGGCACCGAGCACCAACACCTCGTTACACAAGGTGCCCCTGCGGGGTTCAAGGAAAGTGAAGTGTCAATGGTTGGAAAAAGCCACCCAGACTTCCTGCTGTTTACCCGAGACGAGAATGTGGCAATAGCTTGAAGCATGGGAAACAACATGAACACTTCAGTCATGAACCATGTGCCACCTTTGTCTCGCAACAGCAACCAAAAGCGTATTGTAAGCATACATCAAGAGAGAAAAAAATACTGCCGCAAAAAATGCTGGACCATGCTGTTATAACTAGGCGTGTGCAAAAATTTCATTTTTTTTCACATGGATGAATTACAAACAGAAAACAAAAAAGCTACAAATAGTGTGGAAAAAACTGCAGAAAGGTTGCTGCTGCCCAGACATTAAATGCTGTACTGTCTTCAAAACTGAAATTAAACAAAAGTAGACGTGCACTAAGACTTATACAACTAAAGTGACTCAGGTTATGAGAGACGCTGTAGTGGAGGACTCCGGAAATTTCGACCACCTGGGGTTTTTTAACGTGCACTGACATCGCACAGCACACGGGCGCCTTGCTTTTCGCCTCCATCGAAAAGCTGCCGCCGAGGCCGGGATTCGATCCCGCGTCCTTGGGAACAGTAGTCGAGCGCCGTAACCACTGCGCCACCCCGGCGGGGTAGTAAGTGGTAATAAACCATGCGTATAAAGTGAAGTTAAAGGAAGTGAAGTGGTTTTGAAATGTGCTTAGACTCTAGCTTTTATAAGTAGATTATTTGTTGATCACATCTGCAAGTAATTTTTTCAGTGATGTATAAAACACCAGCGAAATTGCAGACTGAAAATGCACCATTCAAATCTCCAGCACCCCGCGTGACTGCTGCAAAGGAGGAAAGCAGAAAGAGAAACCTCGCTCATGCGTTCTTTGCGACGTCCCTTCGAGGAGCCAGACACTCAGGGCAACACGAGAACTTTCGGCGTGCACTGTTCCTCATCTTCATCCGCGCGTTGTGGACGTATAGAACATGTCAACTTAGCGTTCTGCCCCCGATGCCACCCTGCTCTGCATGCGTTCAATACATGAGCGCCTGTATGCGTGACAATGTAGTCTTCCTTTGATCGTTTCTCGCAACGCCAAAAGCTCGCTGCGCAATGGGGCGCTGCTGGGAAGAGACATCAATTCCAGCCAACCAGAAGCATTTTCGTGACTAAGTGCAAAGCTTGTTCCTAATGCAATTTCTAAGGGGCTTTGTCAAAAAGGCATGTCTGAACCATGACTTGGTTCCTTCCATTTTTTCGCACAAAAGAGTCATGTCAGTCACCATTCAAACGAACTGCCTTTGTTAAAGGGGGAAAAGGGAGGCAAGGGCTTGTGCTTCTGCTTTACATTCTATTACTTTCCGATGGTTCAGGTCTAATTTGTATGTCAACTGTTGCATTAAGCGATGATTGCGATCAGTTCACGGAGTGCAACCTCGTGATGGGACAGGCAGACTCTGCACATGGTTTTTGGTTTTATTTACATATCTCATTTTCTTACGTAAGGATACACGCTACGACTTCTGTGCTAAACATTGCACAGCTAATCTGCCACATACGCTGATGATTCTTTGCGAACGAGCAGGTGATTAAGAAGAGCCCACGCCTGTGTCGCAGGTTGAGACAGCTTTACGGGATCGTCTCCTGCAACGGCATGTGCCCGAGATGCTCATGGAGCCCCTGCGGAAGAGTTATTAGAGCATCTGGTGTGCCGCTCAGCTGAGTATGGAAGAATTCAGGTCTAGAAGCGCATTGAGCGAGGTTTGGTTCAATGCATCCAAGCAAGCAATCATCGCTTATATATGGACTCGTGCTTCCAGCCGTTGCTGCCTCGTCATGAATAATAGTTAATAGTGCCAGTGTCGTCAAATACATTTCATCATGTCAGTCTTGCCAGCATCGCAAGCTGGCAACATCCCCTCCTGCTGGCCTACTGCAACCTCTACCTTGCCCATCTGTGCCTTTTGACACAATCGCCATTGACTTGTTTGGTCCTCTCCCTTTGACGTCAGACGGCAACCATTTTGTTGTCACTGCCATCGACCATATAACGCGATACACTGAAACCGCACCTCTTCGCTCTGGTGCCGCCTCTGAAGTTGCCGATTTTTTCCTGCGTGCGATAGTTTTGAGTCATGGTGCTCCTCGTATTCTCATTAGCGACCATGGAAAGACATTTCTTTCTCAAGTCCTTGAGGAAGTACTGCGCGCAGCCAACACCGTCCATAAGACTTCTTCTAGCTACCACCCTCAGACCAACGGACTTGTCGAGCGGTTTTATCGCACTTTGTCCGACATGATATCCACGTATATCGCTCCCGATCACCGGAACTGAGACGTTTTACCTTTCGTCACCTACGCCTACAATTCCGCTGTTCAGCGCACTACTGGTTACAGTCCTTTCTTTTTAGTTTATGGCCGTCAACCAATCGACAGTATTTGACGCTACTTTCTTCTCTGCTCCCTCTACGTCTGAATCTCTGGGCGAAGAGTTTGCCGCTCGTATGTCCCAGTGTCGCCAACTTGCCCGTTTGAACACTGAAGATGCTCAACAAGAATGCAAAGCCCTCTATGATCAACGCCATCGAACTCCCTCCTTTTACCCCGGTGATGAAGTTCTCCTGTGGATACCAATCCGCATTCCTGGCCTGTGTGAAAAGTTCCTCCATAGTTACATTGGCCCTTATACAGTACTCCAACAAACGTCTCCGGTGAACTATCGAGTTATTCCCTCGCACGCCGTCACAGATCGACGTTGTTGCTCCGAAGAAATCGTCCAGGTCTCGCGCATGAAGCCTTATGCCCGTCGTACCTCATCCCTGTAATCAGCGACCAGGGTGGCCGCTCTCTTGTCGGGGGGATTTGTGTGAGCGCAGCGCGTGAACTTTCACCTCTTTCATCTGTATAGATCCATCATCATCGCTGACTGCTGCTCGGAGCGTCGCGCGCTGTGTGCCAGCTGGTTCTGGAAAAGAACAGATGTTTGTGCGAGTGCTGTCCCACAATAGATTCACTCGGACCCATTTTACATAGTACCGTCTTGTTTAGGGATTTGAATTAAAGGAGCCCTGCCATGGTCTCCAATATATTGCAGTTTTGTAGTCTGGCAGATAATACTGAAAAATATTTTATTCAGAAATTTGAGAGCCCTATAGAAGCATTCTTTATTTGAAATGAAGTGACTGGAGTTTAGACAACGAAGCTCCTCCCACCGACAGTGACCGCCATGTTGAGATGATTAGTGACGTCACAGACCGACTCTGTATCGTCTGCTGCTGTGCCGGTGCCAATAAGCTGCCATTACACTATGTTTGCGCTAGCTCAGAGACCAGCACGACTCTCAATGAGTGTACTCAGCATGTTCCTGAAAGCAGAACATAGACTCTAGTGAAGCGAGATTTAGTTCTTGCCCACACATCCACTTTCAGTGTGACCGCTACCATCACCCATGGCACCACTGCCCCTATCGCCATACACATCACAGCGCCGGCCATGCTCTTCGAGCCTTCCACAAGCTGTCTGCGCCAGCGATACGGCAGATCCGTTGCGTCCGTGTCAAAAAAGCATGCTAAAATTTGTTTTTCTTGTAATAATACACTACCTTAACACTACGCTGCTGCGCTGTCAGGTGGTACTCGAAGATTGTACAAAAGCGCTGTCTGACGGTATTTTACGTGCCCTTTGTATGTTGCTTTTGAGATGTGTTTCAATGTATAGTGTGTACTCTGTTTGAATAGGCCAGCTCATCAGATTTTTCTACTCGGGTGCAGACATGCTCCTGAATCCCACCCACAGGTGCCACGCTATTACCTAGGTTAAAAACTAACAGATCGAAAAGCAGGTTGCGGTAATTGCGGTTAACAGCATGAGTGCTGTTTGGTTCGCCACATCAGCTTCGCGTTACCGCGGTTTACGCTCCTCGTGCACAGAACATTCAGCAGACAGCGCGGCGCCATTTTGTCGTCACCGGCTACGCTGATATCCAGATCAGCAAGCTGCTCCCGAAGAAACGAAAATACTAGTTTTAAAAATATCTACAGCTCCGATGAAGCTGAAACTGAGGTTTAGTTGCATGGCACAACGGGAATAAGATTTAATAAACAGTTTATATTCCACAATTGGTGTCATGACCCCTTTAAGTGAGAAATGAAACCAAAGACTCTTTTGCAAGAAAACATTTAAAAAAATGGTTTTCTCATGAAAGTATGGGCGCGGCAGAGTTACAGCTTGGCTTTTAACATATGTGAGCTGTCGATTCACTACTATACTACGAGCGTACAAAAAGAGGAGGTTTTTCTACGTCTGATAAACGTGCATGACTTGAGCAGCATTCTATGAGGGTTTAACTGTGCCCAGAACAACAGTTTCATCACTGTCTACAAAGCATCGCAGAGCTTGGCAACCACACTTCCCTCCCTTCATTTTTTGTCTAATGGCAGCTTTGTGCTGCTTCATCCTTTCCATAAAATTCTTCATTTCCCAAATGTATGATGCCTGGCACTCAAAGCAGGAATTTGGTGCACCACGCCTGGGGCCCTTTTTTCAGCACAATGATCATTCAGGCAGGGCAGGAGGCTTGCGATGGAGGTAGTCGGCCGGTGCATTGTTCACAGCCCTTCCTTCCAAAGAATATGCACGCCAAGGTTTCGCTGCGGGCCATGTAGTTTCTGCTAATAATGACATGCACTGCTCTTCAAAATGCTTTAGTCTATACTACAGCAAGTTTTCATGCAAAGCCGGTACACGCCGATGACTGACCTCCGCTCTCCAAAACGAAAGTATGGCGTCATTGGTGGATGCATCTGGTACGAATATACCAGCTGAAACCCCCGATGGTCACTCCAGTGGCCATGCGGAGAACTGCGATTAGCATGCAGCGCAATGATGGAGCTGCATCGACAGCTTCCCCGGCCCTCAAAATGTCATCACGCGAGTGCGAGTCTTGGCCAATCACAGGCGGCAGCACAACCTGCAGTGAGCCCCGTGGCGCTCGCTACGTATTTCTGTTAAAGAAAGGCTATTTTTGCTTTTTTATACCCAATTCTAATCTGATATTCAAGTTCGCGGCATGAAAAACTGGACAGCTGCTGAAAGCCTGATTTTTGCAAAAAGTGCTGCAGTGTCCCATTAATGAACTGACTTCGAGACGTGACATTTGATACCACTGTCGCACAGGCACAGCACTCAATAGATTACAAGAGCACTTAGCATGTCACACTGCTATTGATTGGCAATTTCAGTAAATGGTGGCAGACTAATAAAGACAAAGTAAAAAAAAAACCCTTTTGATTGAAACTTCTGTGCCTGTAATGCAGCCACATCCCCATGTCAAAAGGACCAGTTCACTGGCTTGTGCATATGTTGGTGCTACGTTTGGCCAGGCACAACGGATGGCATTACAAACACGCAATGTTGGAAATCAGACCTGGCATTTTAAATATCTACAGCCTGAAAGAATACCTTTCTGCAAGCAACATTTATTTTGGATTTGACTGTCTCCTACACGCAAGGGTAGCAGCCCTTGACTGCATTTTAGAAAACCTGCTTAGGGTCACCAACCATTATTATGCTCAATAACAACTGAGCTGCCTGCGTAGAAACCCTAGACCTGCACTTAGTTTGACTCCTAATCAAAGGTGCTCGGGAAACAGTGGTACGCTCTAATGTGGGTGTACTGAACTCAAGGAAATTGCCAAATAAGTTCAACACATTGACAATTCAATACAGTATAGTATATTAATGCAATAGATTAAGCTATCTGCAACACAGAAGCAAGAAAATGTTGAAAGCAAACTAGCGATGTTTTCAGTGGCATGCTGTCTGCCAGCACATTGCAAGAGACAATCTGCAAGGAATCGTAGAAGCAAGCCACTGTGGACAGTGGTTTGCAAACAGCCACTGTCTACTGTAAAATGTTTAATCCCAAACTATATAAATTATATTACATTATGTTTGGTTCCTGCAACATGTTTGCCAGAAAGTGATGGAATCAAGTATGAGTCCAGACATCCCTCTAATGCTCCCCCCTTGCTGACATTGTCACACCATTTCACAGAGCTAACTGCTGCCAGAGATGGCCAAGTCCATGCAGTTGGACAGTCCTCGCAAGTGGAAAGTGAGTAATGATTTAGGATAAGCATCACTGTCAGGGGTGTGGCATGCTATTCAATGTATGAAATGTTCCGTTAAATGCGAATTTAATACATGTAAACTGCAGTGCTATAGGGGACTCAAGCATCGCAGCGTGGCGCTGCGGGCGCCAGCATACAGTGCCATCTTCAAGCAGCTCCACGTAACCTACTGATCAGGCAGACTCTCTACTGCCGACTTGCACAAGTCTGTTCCATCTGCATGTGAAAGAAATTTCTGCGCACACGTGTATGCTTCCTTGCTTGTGCTGTGAGGCTGCTGTGAAAGATTAACTTGGTGTACGCTCCCGTGGTTTAGAGAACTGGTATTTTGCACTCATCTTGTCAGCTAGTATTTTTCATGAGAGAATAATCATGTGGTATACAAAGTAAAAATTAAAAGGCTACACTAAACAAATTTGTGGAATGAATGTGTTTCACTTTTTCGTGCCTTGATACCGTACTTTCTCAACTCTCTGTGCTTGCTTCCGTCGTGTTTGTGTCCTGGTAGCATTTATCTGGTAATTTTTGCTTTTTCGTTTCCGCGGTGCTTTATTCGCTTTGGCTCCAGACTGCTGACACGAACACCCCTGATTGACTCTTGCTGCCTTTTGATATAGGCGAAATACAAAAACACATTTTGTAATGTCTCTGCACATAAACACAGACGGTTGAAATTGGGGAGCGTTATCGTTTCTACCGTTTATTCACATTAAGACTGTGATGCCAAGTTGGACTTCCACTGGCCTGAAAAAATTTGACACGACCTGAGGTCGCACTGTAGCACCAACAACTCTGGATGAACATCGCCTGTTGATAGCCTGTTGACAAAAAATTTCGCAGTTATTTTCGGGGTAGGCTTGAGCCAGATTTACAGAAAATTGACTGCCTGTGAGTTCGCACTGAATGAACCACCCAGGACTTGGCGGCAAGGTGCCGCATGTCGATGAGCATCGGTAACAGTTCCCATTTTTGTTTTCGTGGAGCCTTCTGCACTTGCTAACTGACCAGTGACTGGGCAAAGCCGTGTGTTCATGACATTAACAAGGCACTTCCTTCTCGACATCCCATCGCAACGATTAGGTCGCGTAGGAGATGCGGTGTGACAGATCTTGAACAACGACCATACTTATTTACGAGCCAGTCATCACTGTTCGGTGTTCCCAAGAAGGAAGCTTGATGGAGAAAAGGAAAATGCACCGAAGACGTCTCTGTTGGGCGTTTCATTAAGGCCCCGCACATAAATAGAACTAATTAAGCATTTATTCTTCAACTAGGGACATGTGTGCAGGGACCCCTATAAGAAGAAGGCCGGAAGTTACCAGTTTCAGTGCTCATCACATAAATAAACCTGTTAACATTCTCTAAAAATTTTGGTCCATCTCTGCTTCAGCAACCACCACCCTATATCCGAGTGCCTGAAGCAGACACTTTACTCAGCACCTGACTGCCTTGTAATAACGCCCGCTTCCAAGCTTTCTTGGCTGGTGCTGCCTTAATTTAGGGTTATAGTTAGCGTAGATGTCTACTGATCCGGAGCTCCCAATGTGGCTTTGCCCGCCTGCTAAAACCATTCTTTGGTCGTTAATCTCAAAAACTGCTACCATGACATTGGTTTGGTATGCTTCGATGTGGCACCGCTTTTGTGCTGTCATGCCAAAGTTTACAAAGTGTAAGGGTTGTGGCAGCTATGACAGCACTTCAAACATCACAAAACTAACCGCAGACTAACATAACCAGCCCGTGGTGCTCCCGCCGGGCGTCTCCTTTGCTTGCCCCTGCCACAGTCAAGAGAAGACAAGTGCAACAGGCGTGAGCAGTACACAGAGAGAAAGCGTGCGCAGCCTGTGTTACACAGTCGGTGAAGGCACTGTGGCAGCACCGTGCCTGACATACAAATTTCGCTGGACTGTGCACTACAGTTGCGCACCCAAACTTGAGTTTGGGTTCCCTGTATTGTATGAAATTTCCAGGATATAACAACTCCTTTATATAAATCATAATCCTAAATCCCAGAGAGATTGTATATATATAAAAAAAAGAACCACAGCCACATAGCACACGAATATACTGTGGATCCACCAAATTAAAGTGGTGGATCCATACTGACTCCTTGCATTTATATGCAGACGCTGGGGATTTGTACTACCCAGCAGACGCCTAGGGGGCACTTTTTAGCCCAGTTTTCGTGGCGCCCCCTGGGTAGTGCAAGACTCCTATCGACAGATTCCTGCCGATTGCGGCACTGTATGCGTTGCCTTTTCCTCTGTGAATGCGATGTTTCAAAACTAGCAGCACCAGAAAGATTGGGAATGACCTGCTGGTACACACTATGCTCTCCACGTGAAAGGGAGGAAGTGTCACAAACCTTCGGGTGCTGCGGGGGCTTTGTCACTGCACGCTACAATGCGAAAGTTTGCAAGGTCCGGACAAAGCTGTCCTTCCAGAACAGCTCGGTAGTCTGTATTTTCCGCATCCTCTTGGTTCTCCTGGCTGGTCAACTGAAACGCCAACATGGAGAGATAAAAGCTTTGTGCGCTGGCCGCAGAGACTAGAGTGGTGCATAAAATGAGGAAATCATTTGGTTGGCAGTGCAATGCTTAGACCAAGGAGGCTGTTGTCATCAGAATAATGCTAAACTGCAACAGCACCAAGCTATCTTGAAATTGAAGAATAAAGCACTATTATAAGTCTGTGCATTTCTAGTTTCTGGACAGTTGAAGTGTGCGCTAAGAGCCCTCTTTTTTTATTGTGCCTGAAGTTTCATCACCCAACCAATAACAATGGTTAATACTGATTCACAAGAGACCGTCGGTCCGCAGGCCGTGCATTATGTGTTCACACGTCACTACTGTGTGAGGCACACTGTCTGCTCCCGGACCGGTCAAGTGAAAAAAGACAAGTGCCTTTTCTCTAGAAAGGTTTAGCGGCGAGCCACAAACCTATGCACGCTAGGTGTGGCAATCAGCCCACTAATCTCAATGTTTCAGTTCCCAGAAATGGACTCTCACCGCAGGCGTACAGACTGGAACTCATACAGTCAGACAATAGAAGGAGACTGCCCTGTGGTTCGTTGGTTGTTCAGGATAAGGATGCGGAGGTGTGAATGGGAGAATTTGTACATAAGGTCGACAGGACTGAAGAGCGCGCCGACAAAGGCTCGATTGTCTCCTTCCCTTTCCAACACTACCAGTCAATTTAAAGTGGTCTAGCAACTTCGGTTTGTCCAGAGCGTCTGCTTTTTTTGGTCAGCCGAGTCCGTTTGACGGTATCAGACCACAGACCAGTTTGCATATGCGGCCCGCGGACCGGCGGTCCCTCACGTGAATCTGCCTTTGTATGCAACAAGCTTACAAGTTTAGACAAAGCAAAGGCACTGAGCCTCAAACAGTCAACAGCCAGAACATAAAAGCCTAAAGCTCTATGTGAAAAGAAAAAAACAGTGGTAAAGAAGCAACGGATGTACAGTGCTGCACAGAAGTTGAGAGGCGAAGCAATTTGACAAAACTGCATACCAGCGTTTCCTGATGGCGCAGCGGTTGTTTTCACGATTTGCATACGACAACCTCCATGATATGCTTGCCCGAGTACTTTTGTCTGGTGCGCATTTTTATTTGCAAAATCAGCAACCACAGCAGGTCGCGTGGTTTCTCCGCTTTTGAGCAGAACTGTACATACTGACTGCTTTACTTTAAGTTTGTGGGAAAATGCCATTTTGAATCGCCAGGATAAGCTTTTACCGAACCATCCTAAAGCTAAATTATGCTATATATCTAGAAATTGCAGAAATCCGTGAAGACTATCTGAAAGGATGAGTCTATTGAACATAATCAGGAGCAATAATGAAAGCTGGGTGCATGTGAATGCCTCAGCTCGTACTGTCCTTTAAACGGCAGCAAAGCATACACCGTTACTTCAAACACCTGGGAAAAAAAAAAAAAAAAGACCGCAACCAAAAATGTCACATTTGGCCACTGAGAAGGGAATAGGAAAAATACAAAAGAAAAAAGAAAGACGAATATTGAAAGAATATAACATACTCACCACATAGTTTGCCAGCTCGAATTGCATTTTTTGACGGTTTGGAATAAAGCGGTCCCCGCCGTTTCGACCAAGTGGTGTCGTCTGTTTTGGTGGATTTTTGTGGCCACGACTGTGCTTGCCTGCAAGGAGTGCAAGTATTAAGCAGACATGCAAACAATGATAACCTAGGTCAGGTAAATGACAGAGGGTTCTATAATGTGGAAGGAAGATTTACCGCAAAAAAGGGAGAAGATAAGACTGGCATGTAACTGTCTAGGTGCACAAAGTTAAAACAGTGGCTGGATATACTTTATAATCAGGGCTTCAACCTCATCTTGCGATTTGCACTGGCAAGCACTCATCTGCCATGGAAAAGTAGACAAAAAGAGCCAAAGTACTTTGAATTTTTTTACCTTTTTTCCACTGAGCAGCTAGTTGCTAACATGTTTCAAGTGATGCCCCAGATTGACACTGTGGTCCTCTTTCTCAAACTTGAGTGACCATGTAGTGAGAGCAGATATCTCAGCAAAAAGAGCCTCACAGTAGACTCCTTTCCCAGAAAAGGTTAAAGAGTCCCAAGAATACGGTCTTGAATCAAGTATCCATGCCTTAAGGGACAGTCTACTGCCCGAGACGAATATAAAAATATTGGCATATTCTGGTAGATCTCCACTTGGTGGAGTAACGAAGAAAGAACTCTCGGTTTAACCAGGAATCTATATATTAAATTGATCAGGAAAGTCAGGATTTAGCAGATGGTGGCACCATACAGAGTCTTTACATTGCTGCTAACATCTCATCTGTTTGGAGCATCTGAAGTGAATACACTACATTTTATGACTATGCCACAGCGTCATACAGAAAGGTATTTGTGTTCATATCAACTTAAGTATCTCTGTCAATAAATTAGTTATTTTATTCTTCAATTTTGCTTGATTCACCTTTAAAATGCATTCAAAACAAAATCATTCCACCAAAGACGCCGCTATACTTATAGCGCTGCTACAGGCAAAAATGATTGTTCGCATTTATTGTACATATCACTGAGTTTATTTAGATTAAGTGCTCATTTAATTTTGTTAAAAGCTATATTAGTACACTCATTCACAGTATTAATAAAATATGTACAGCCTTTGTCAAAAATATACGGCCCAAGGGGGTTCGCTTCTAAGCATTCTAGCTAAGCCCATAGAAGCAATACTGGAATATATAGGTAAGCATAGAAAAGAATGGGCAGTATATTTTTAGTCTACAAAGTTTCGAGCCCCGTTACGAGGCTTACTGAGGAGTACTGAGCCCCGTTACGAGGCTTAGAAGCAAAACCCTTGGGCTGTATATTTTTGACGAAGACTGTACATCTTAGTTTATGACATGCTCTGCATGCGACCTACGTGGCATGACAGCTGTAGTGTTCATAGAGCTGAATAGAGTTGCAACACTAGCTGTATGTCATGTCCATGACAGTGTTTGCAGACGCTCGCTACCACTGAAAAAATAGCCTACCGTATGAAAAAATTTCCCTGACGCGGTGGTACAGTGGTTAAGATACCCAACTACTGTGCCGGAGTACCCAGGTTTAATCACAACCACCAGTAGCTAAGTTTCGATGGAGGCGAAACGAAGAGGCGTCTGTGTGCTGTGCGATGTCGGTGCGTGTTAAAGATCCCCAGGTGGTGGAAATTACTCTGTAGCCTGCCACTACGGCTTCTCTTTCTCTTTGCACTTTCACACCCCCTTTCCCTTACAAGGCGTTTAGGTGTCCACAGAAACAAGTGCGAGATACTGCGCCTTTCCCTTCCTGTGAACCAATTATTATTATGAAAATATTAAGCTTCAAATTGTTCTATCATGCTTCTTGGCTCCACAGACGGATATTCACTGATTTGGTAATGGAGCTTTTGAATGGAGCAAGAAAAACATGTTAAAGAAACCAGAAGCCTGCCCCTTTTAAACTTACAATAGACTCCCTTTAGGACAAACTTGAAGGGAGGCCCCGGGTCATGTTACGGACGATAAGAAAGAAGAAGCGGGCAGTGGCGCGGGCAGGAGCGCTCGCGCTAGGCCCGCGAACATTCATTAAACGTCATCTACCATCGTCATCGGTCATGTTCTGTCTCCTGTCTTCATCGGCTTGCCGCTTCGTAACAATATATATATATATATATATATATATATAGTCTGGTTTGTGGGGTTAACATCCCAAAGAGACTCAGGCTATGAGACGCCGTAGTGAAAGACTCCGGAAATTTCGACCACCTGGGGTTCTTTAACGTGCACTGACATCGAAAAGCGACCGCCAAGGCCGGGATTCGATCCCGCATCCTTGGGAACAGTAGTAGAGTGCCATAACCACTGCGCCACCCTAGCGGTATATATATATTTTGTCCCTTGCATCCTGCCCCATGCACACTAGAGGTGCCCAGCAAGATAGCCCTGTCTCTTTTAATTCACTCCATATGCAACATATCTGTTACCCACTGCACAAGACTGCATGGCATATGCCTCCTCGTACACTGCAGGCAATGCGCATAGCACAAATATCTGTCCATCTCGGCGCCCTGATAGCATGTGTTGCGATGCGTTCTCAGGTGAAAAACCTTTTCAGAGTAATTTGTTGCCATCGACCCTGACACCTTTCCTAAGGGAAAGGAAGACCCGGATCGAAATGACAGCCAATTACTCTGTGAAAAGGTGAAAATGCACGGGATGCCTGTTGCTGGGAAGAACTGCAAGTTTCTGCTCACTAGCACAGACTACAAAAATGTTGAACATAAAAAAAATGAACCAAGTCGAGGTGCTTTAGGATGTGTAGCTGAGAGAAAACATACCTATGATGATTCACATGCTGCATTATGTGAGCCTGAAGTTCTGAACTCTTTCTCTCTCAACAGAAGGTGAGTTAAAATCAGAAATACAACTCAATTTGTTATAGAAGAGAGCCTGGTGACGCCTGTAGTCAGCCAGCTCCAAACAAGCATTTCGTGGCTCATGTTCTGTTGGTATGGCACAAGTACACATTGGCAGCTTTTTGATGCAGGACAAAACTGGCACCATGGTAGTGGAACGGAGTCAAATGTAGAAAATGAAAAGTAAAAGGATTTCATCTATGTACACCTGTCAGTTTGTGGCAGGTGAAAGGCTGGTACCGATTGATTAACTGAGATCCCTTGAACAGGTTGGGGGTCGGCTGAAAAGTATCTCTGAATTCAAATTATATGCTCACACTTGTTGCGAATTTGCAGGGTCGCAGCGGAGCACCAGAGCAAGATGACCAGCGTGGCAGGCCTCTCATTCTGAACAGCCCAAGCCGAGCTTGCGCTCCCAGCACGCCCTGTACATCTTTATTTTCCTCTAACACGGTGCGTGCCCTATAGCATCGGCGGGCGCTATACACTTAAAGGGGCACAGTGACGTGCGTAAGGCCGTTAATTCCAGCCAACCTCTAGGTTCTTTGCACCGTGCTGATGTCAGTAAAATAAGAATTGCAAAAATCAGCGCACGGAAACTAGAATTATTCGGATTATAAAATTCTAAATACAAGAGAAAAAAACAGCGCGTCTAAGCTGGTGTGAGAGGAAGCCCCTCTCCCATTTCGCTCGCCCAGCGCTCTACTCTGGCGGAACCTATCAGAATCTCAGCTTTCTGCCGACGTATCGGAAGCTATCCACCATGGTTGCCTGTCCAACCCAACCTGCAGCTGCATTTTTTGGCAACGTCGTTACCCTGGTAACAACGCTGCGAAGCACAGCTATGAGGACCGGCTTCTTCGTCTGCTCCCTTGGTCTGCTCAAAGTTAGCCTAGCCCACCAAATGCTGCTCCAAACCATCTTCGCATCTAAGTGTAGTGCCCACATATTGTTCACGGCTCAATACCGATAATAAATATTTTCCAACCAAACTGCAGGGGTGTCTACGAGGTGGACCCGACGGTCAGCAAATCTGCTTCGCCGATTTGGTGTTCCGCCGGCGTCCATCACTGCTGCTGTCACGGATCACTCGAGCGCTACTTGTGCGAAAGGTCGAGAACGAGTGCGAAAGGCAAAGAGGGGAGAATGGCGTACACGAGCTAAGGCGAAGCCTACCCTGAAGCGAACGTGCTTCACGAGCGATTTCGACACAACTAGCACCATCTGTGGGGCGTCGACAGAAACGATCAACCAGGTGATTTTGGCTTGTCCAGCGATTTTGCAGACCTCCGAGATCCGAACGCTGTCAGCTGTCTTGGGATTTGAGGAGCCTGTGGGAGTGACCTTTGTGCTTGTGACCGTAGAGCCTGGACAGCGTATTGGCAAACTTTTTTTCTTTCTCTGTTTTTTTATTTTCTTTTTTAATGTTTGGCTCCGCCATGCCAGAAGGCAGCGGCGACCCGCTACGAAGAGCAAAGCCACCATCATCATAACAGCAAGCAGACGCTCCATCGCGCTTGCTGACAACACTGCATTTATCTGACTTTACAGTCCCCATCTTTACAAGCACTTCACGCACATGCTGAATTAAAACACCATTTATTTGTTTTCTGCATAGTAACTTGAGCATTTGAATGTAAAAACTAAAGTGCGTGCCCAACCAATCAGCGAAGCAGCACCCCAGAAAAGGAAACATATTCGTTAATGAACTTCACCGTCATGTGCCGCTCACATTGGTGCCAAAACGCTGATTATTGAAGCGGATTAAAATATTACGCACTACGATTTCGCCGTTATGATTGGACTTTGGGGTATCGGGAAGGTGTAAAGAACTATAGCGGCCGGCTGGAATTAGTGGTCTGGTGAACATCACGGCGCCTCTTTAACAAGGCCGCCCTCTTAATAGCAACGCATGAAGCCTAACACCACAAGCTGCAGCATGACGAAGGAATTCTGGTTGCGACATGTCAGAGGGGTTCATTTTTTTAAAGCCTAGAACACACCCTAGAAGCAGCTAGCAGAATTCAAGGAACTGATGCAGTGGGACAGCTGTTGCGAGAACTCGGATCTATACCGCACTTTGTGTGGACCACGAGGTATGCACAACACACAAACATAACAGCATATGTGGTTTACTTTCATACATGGGCCACAAAAGGTGCACCTTGCAGCACACATGAAAGCGTTACACAGCAATGAGAAACCTGAGATGCATGCTGGCACGGTATGTCTGGCTCGCTCGCACAGAAGGACAACGCTAGCATAGAGCAGCTGTCTCTGAATTACAGATCCGATGCACTTGCGTTCTTTGAAATATGCAGAGAGCTGGACAGCTAGGTTCTTTTACCGAGGGTGTGTCGCAAGCATAACTAGCGAAGTCACCCCCGAGAAGGAGAGGAGGAGCATAAAAACTTTTGCAGAATGCGAGGCAGCGTTATTTGTAAATAAATAAATTCTATAGATTGTGTAGATGTACTGCCCTGCGACCATCTAATACAAACAAAAAATTCGGCAACAAATGTTGTTGCATAATCCTGGACCTATCAGAAACGCAGCTTTCTGCTGACGTATCGGAAGCTATCCACCATGGTTGCCTACCTGCCTACCATTTCATACTCTTCACTTTTCTCTCCATCCAAGATTACCTGCTTCCCATCTCCTAAACTCATGTCAGCAGTACGGGTAATCAATCCTGCTACATGTACAGCCATGGCCGACGAAATACCATGCACGCTTACAAATATGCTCTTTATTTTGTGGATTCACACGAACTCTCTCAGGGGCTTTTTGGCAGTTGGTCGTGCATGCGCACGGTTGTTTTCTGCCAAGGAAACCGCCTGTGTCACAGTCGCCCGGTCACCGTACGCCCCTACCGCAACAGGCCGTGAGCGTGAAGCCACGCCAGGTGAGCAGAACACTCCTCTCACCTCCTTGCGTGTGCTTCCTCTTTTGGTGGGTTTTATTTCACCCCCATACACGAGCGGGACGTTTGCTTGCTACGGCGGTTGTATCCGAGTGCTGTTCTTTTGCCGCGTATAATTACTTGGGTAGATTAAAGCTTGTTCGAATGCGCAACTCGTGTTTGTCCCCCCTGGCCCGAATCCGCTGCAGTGGAGACTTCTCTCACCACGGGTTGGGGGTCACAGCTATCTGTTAGGACTGGCACGCCGTGGCTAAAAGGAGACTGTAGCGTCTAGGCCCCTTTGGCGCATTATTTCAAGAATAACCCCAATATTCTTGGTGCCTGAACGTGGGGAGCCAGCTGAGTTTGCGGAGCCAGCGAAAAGAACACAAACCACAAGATGGCTCATCTACCAGTTTTCAGTTTTCTCTAGTTCTGCTATGCCACACACATACAAAATAGCCCACATTGCCACCATGTTGTAATCCTAGCAACATCTGCCACTTCAATTCATTTTAGTTATTTCAGCACACATTGGTCCAAGTGTTTCTAAGCGATCAAAGTTTGCATTTCTCAGGTTTTAATGTGCCTTTTTATTTTTATGGTCACTTTCCAAAATTGATTTGTCAAAAGCAACTTGCTTTTTTTTCACAAACGCACCTTTCATCAGAAAAAATAAGACGACATTTCTTTTATTTTTATTTTACAATACGTAATTATGTTCTTTTTATGTAATGTTTTGTTGAATTACCAGCCATGGGGTACGTTTGTTATGTGCAGGTACTAAAAAAATATGCCTCCGCCTGCACCAGGTTGTTGGTATGCAGAGCGAAGTATCCCCTTCGAAATAAGCCATGACGACAAAGGGAGTAGTTTGGTGATCGGAGGGGGGTGCTGCTTCGTGCCACTCCCGATTCTAGTGATGCCACTGCAAATGTTGCATATTGTAATAGAAACAATTTGAAAACACCAATGTTGAACATGCACAGTAAAAAGGGTATTAACTACTTGGCAACACTATTTTGCCCAAAAAAGAAAAATTCTTAAAGGAGAGTTCCCTGTGCTTCCCTTCTTCATGTTTTTGCATTTGCCAAGTTGAACGTGTGACAGATATACGAGTGAGACATTTTAATTTGACACTAGAGGTTTAATACAAATAAACTGGCGTACTGTTAAAGCAGGGATAATTATGCATAAGAGGGCTCTGACTTCATTTCACAGTAAAAGGAAAAAAATTTCTAAGCCTCATCCCACTTATTTTCCAAGCACTTATCTCTTCCTAAGCATGTAGAAGAGCATGCTGCGATAATCGCTCCCAGAAAGCATGTGGGCACATAATGATTATGAGGATGGTGCAGAGGCCTTTATGTTCAGCACGAGCATACCCTCTCCTATTCCGTTACTAAATTCCATCAACTAAGGAATACCTCAAAATTCACAAGGCTGACCCTGTTCTTAACCTATAATCGAAGATCCAACTATAGGAAAGCATTTAAAGCAGAACACTGAGCTAGTTTTTCTGACTGAGAAGACATAACTGGTGCATAACCACAGGGACAGAGAAGAAAAACAAGCTACAAACAAGAATTTATGTTCTTTTTTCTCTGCCTTGGCCCTCTGAGTAGCCTATTAGCTGTGTATTTACCCAGAGAACCATGCCTACTCACCAGGTGTCTTCCTCGGAGTCTTCGAAGGCGTCTTGGTGATGGAGATGCTAGCCTGGCATGCAGAGATGTTGTGTGATGTGTTGAGCAGAGTGGAGGATGAAAGAAGTGATGTGTTGATAGAGTTGTCTGCCTTGCAGGGACGCAGGGGCCCTCTGCTGCTGTTGGCGTCCTTGCAGTCTCTTTCAGCCAATGAGCAAGACATGATGCTGCAACGAATGCAAACTGCCTGTAGAACAATGCACTGAGATAAGCATGATGACCTGTTCTGGCTGTTATGCAAGAACAAGGTTTAGGTCAGGAAATTAAGCAACATACTGCTAATAATAATCATCATCATCATCCTCAGCCTGACTATACCCACGGCGAAGGCCTCTCCCATAATCCTCCAATTAACCCGGTCCTGTGCTAGCTGCATCCACTTGACCCCTGCGAACTTCTTAACCTCATCCGCCCACCTAACTTTCTGCCGCCCCCTGCTACGCTTTCCTTCCCTTGGAATCCAGTTTGTCACCCTAAGTGACCATCGGTTATCCTTTCTTCGCGCAACATGTCCTGCCCATGCCCAATTCTTCTTCTTGATTTCAACTACGATGTCAGTGACTTAGTTATTTCTCTGACCCACTATGCACGTTTCCCATCTCTTAACGTTATCCCTACCATTTTTATTTCTATAGCCCTCTGTGTTGTCCGCAACTTAAGTAGAACCCTCTTTGTTATTTTGTTATTTTTTTTTCGTGGAAACATCCTGTGTCATCCTTTCTTCTGTCCCCATGTTTTCCCGGGCTGTTCGATGCAAAAGATGCCAGTAGTTAACAGTGGCTTTTGTTCTCCCTCACCTATTTAGCAGCTACTCCAGAGAACGCCTGCACGCATGCTTGTGATTTGAAGCATAGCCAGCAAACCACGTCAAAAACCAAGCACGGCTGCTTTACAGCTCAATATTTAACGCAGCCCTCCTTCAAGCAAGTTGCAGTAACACTTACAAAGTCCAGCAAATTGAGAGAAAGTCTGCTGTAGATACAAATTTGAAAAATTTCTAAAACTAAAACTTCCGCCAGAGAAATCTCACATGAAAAAAAATATATATCTGCTGGGCAAAGCAGTATCTTTTACTTTGTTATATCAATAAATAGTGTTACCAGTGAATTCCATGCACCATGCAGATTAATGTGATCAGTTGCTGCATGCACTGTGCAGCACCAATGAAGAAAGCAACACTCGTAGAAAAAACATTTTTTACAGCCACGAACAATAGTGCTTATAGTCTCATGCATTTGCCACAGAGCAACCCGATTATACAAGGGACACAATATATTAAATTAGCTATCGCCTCCTAGAGCAAGATGAACATGCTTTCAATAGGAAAACAGGCCTTCACTAAAGCAGGCTTTAAAGTGACATTAAAACGAGGTCCTGACCAGTTTCACATTTTGGTTTGCCTATGTGACGTACCCAGAATTCAATAAAAATGTTCATCTAAAATTCAAGGAGAATAAAAGGATTTCAAGGCTACAAGAAGTCCATAATTAAGGAGGGCATGAAACGTTTCTTGAATCAGAAACAAACTCTCATTTCCTTCTCCGCGGTCATGCCTGCTTCCTTTTCCCTGGCCTTTCGATGGAAATTATTTGCTTTTACAAGGAGAGTCATCATTTTTACTTCTAGCAGCCTTAAAGAGGCTGTTTGTCAATTCCTCTAGAAATTTCAGCATTTGCTGCAGATGTGTGTCTTTTCGACAGGTTCTTGAGATTCAATGCCACTGCCTTCCTTCTCAGACATCCTTGCAGACATTGCGACTTTCCACTGCATGCTGGCATTCTGGACAGAGATGTGCTTCAAGCTTTTCAGATGACTTGTCAGAGTCAATTCACCCACTGACAACACATCAATCATCTTATTCTACAACATGCACTTTTCTCTTTGCGGATCGCTCAAGTCCAGAAAAGAAATCGAAAAGCGAAAAGACCAGAGAAGAGAAAGCAACATTCATTCTTCTCTTAACCCATCCGGACCTGGATTTTTCATTTTGACAATTTTTTTGCTGGGCGTTTTTTCCAATATGATCCCCCAACTATGCAGTTGTAACGTGGCGCACGCCATCTAGGAGTTGTGGAAGAAAATCAAGAAACGCGCTTGCTGCTCATCGCGACAGAGGGGGCAAGGACAGTCGAAAGGAAGCGAAAGTATAGAAAGGACGAAACGTTACGCAAGGAAGCAGCGTCCTTCGCTTTGCAGGGAGTACCCCTCCCCACGCCCTCGGCGCTGAAGGGGGTATAAATAAAACAAGAAAACGAGGCCAGGACAACCTCGTCCGGCAGCGTTCGAGAGCGAGAGCCTTGGGTTGATCCTGACCTCCTCCCGAAGCGGCCGAACGAGCCGTCGGCGAAGACGCCAGCGACAGCTCCCCGCTGTTCTAAGTCTCGTCGTCGGAGTCTCCGTTGTAGACACCAGCAACAGCTTAAACCCCGCTGTCCTAAGTCTAAGATGCGCGGAGCGCAGTCCAAACTTAGAAGAACGGAGTAGCTCTGTCGGGAGCAGCTTGCGCTACACAAAACGAGACTGAGTCATGTGATTCTATCGAACATCTACGCGGGTACCCATACTCTACCCATCTACGCGGGTACCCATGCGTGCTCTGCAAGTATTTACGAATTTAGAGACCTGGCAGACAGAGACATCAAAATCTGACGTCAGGGCTTATTGGGTGTAAAATGCAGAAATGACCGCTTTGGTTACCGCATGTCACAACAACGAATTGCATGAAAATGTTTAATTTTGCAATATGCAGGATTCGTAAAGCAATTTACTTTCTTTTGGGCGGATATATTGATGTACCACATGCCGCAAAAGATGTGCCTCTCTGCGCCTGTTCACTTTACAACATGCATTTTCTCCGTTTTCAGTCATCAAGAATGGAGTTGGTTAGTTATATGGAGTTTTATGGCGCATAAGCAACTGTGGCTATCATGCGCCAACCGCAAGGTTAGACGATCAAGTGGCTACAGTAATGATGCTCAGATTTGGTTTAAAACATTGGCTTCCTTTAAAAATCCGTAAACAAGTGAAAAATCAACAAGTGCTTCTTGGCCTAAAAGCAATGCGGGATGAAATGGGATGTGTTCTTTGTAAAATATTTTTTCCTGTGCTCCTCGAGTTGTGAGCATGAGGTTAAAATATGATTTACTGTTAGCTCATGTCCACACATTTCACATACAGGTTTGCCTTTTTAAGAAGTTATGTGTTATGTGTGTACGGCCTATGCGCAGACGACATAAAATTACCTCAATGAAACGTTTCTGATGTTCACATGATTGCCATTCTCCTAATATGGGCTTTATGGAGTGAAGCTTGTTCTCTGCTTCGCTTTCCCAATCAGCCTGCCATTTAGCTCGTAATTTCGTACGTACTAACTTCATTCCGTCTCTGTGTGGCATGTTGATTTGCTTTATTTGTAAATTTTTCGCACTTGCTGCGCATATATCTGCTCGTTCATTACCCTTTATCCCAACATGACTGGGTACCCAGCAGAATTTGATAGTATGTTTTCTTCTTGTGATATTTACTATGTTGTGTATAATGTTTCCTATCAGTGGTTGAACAGCATTTTTGGAGTTTATTGCACTGATGACGCTTAATGAATCTGTGTAGATGATGCTGTTTTTGATGTTCTTATCCAATATTTTCTCCACAGCAACACAGACAGCGTAGCATTCGGCTGTAAAAACTGATGCACACTGGGGTAGTCGTGTTATTTTCTCTGTGTTATTTTGTACTATTGCACTGCCAACATAGTCTTTAGTTTTTGAGCCGTCTGTAAAAAAAGCAATGCAATTTTTATATTTTTCTTTTAATGCAAGGTATTCTTGTAATATATGCTCATGTGGTGTGCGTGTTTTTTGAAACTGCGTTAGTGTGAGGTCGAAAACTGCTGGGAGGGTGTACCATGGTGGGAGTGGTTTATTTCTTGGGGCAATACTTGGCAATTCACTAATGTCTAAATCTTGGCACATTTGTTCGAAGCGCATGAGAAGCGGCTTAATCAACCGCGGCTTGTTGTTGAAGACTGTCCTAGAGGGACATTCCGTGACTACTGAATGACATAGATGTTTTGGTTGAGAACGAAGTTTCAGGATGTATGCACATGTTAGGGCGCATCGTCTGTCCTTTAATGCAGGTTCATCTGTTTTTACATAGAGGCTGGTTATTGAGGATGTTCTGTAAGCGCCAACTGCTAACCGTAATCCAAGATTGTGTATCGGGTCTAGTCGTTTTAAATAGGGTGTCCTAGCTGAACCATATACTATACAACCGTAATCTAACTTAGAGCGCACCACGGAGCGGTAGATTTGCAGAAGGCATGCTCGGTCGGACCCCCACCGTTTTTGCGACAGCACCTTTAGGACGTTAAGTGATTGGGCTGCTTTCTTTTTCAGATTGTTTATATGGGGAAGAAATGAAAGTTTCTTGTCGAATGTGATACCCAAAAATTTATGTTCATGTTTCACTGGTAGTATGGTTTGGTTGAGGTATAACGTGGGATAGTTCTGTAAGCCTCGTCTCAATGAAAACACAACGGCCACTGTCTTTTGAGGAGAGAACTTAAATCCATTGCTGTTTGCCCAGGTAGCTAGTTTATTTAGTGTCAGTTGCAGTTGTCTCTCACAGGTGGATATGTTGGAGGAAGTGCATGCTACTTGCAGGTCATCTACGTAGACGGAGTACATTATGGACTTTGGGATTATTGCAGATAACGAGTTCATTTTCACTATAAAGAGAGTTGTGCTTAGAATACACCCCTGCGGCAAGCAGTTTTCTTGTGCAAAAGTCGTGGAGAATACTGTGCCTAAACGGACTTGAAATGTACGGTTCGTCAGGAAGTCATTCAGGCAGCTCAGCATCCTGCCACGGATACCTAGATCTGCTAGGTCGCGGAGGATATCGAACCTCCACGTGGTGTCGTAGGCCTTCTCCAGGTCGAAGAAGAGCCCGACACAGTGCTGCCTGTGGCTGAACGCCTCCCGGATTGTGTTCTCGAGGCGGACAAGGTGATCGGTTGTTGATGATGCCTTTTTGAAGCCGCATTGATGTATATCGAGAAGATGCCGGGATTCAAGAAAAAAGGTTAGTCTGATGTTTACGATGCTTTCAAAAGATTTCGCAATGCAGCTGGTTAGGGCTATTGGTCTGTAACTGCTAGGACATGTGGGGGGTTTGCCTGATTTCAAAAAGGGTACTATTATGGCTTTTTTCCAAGCTTCTGGTATCTTGCCAGTCGTCCATATTTTATTAAAAAAATTCAGCAATGCTTCTACAGCGGCTTGTGAGAGATGGGCGAGCATTTGATAGTGTACATTGTCAAGTCCCGGTGCTGTTTTTTTTGCCAGAAGATAAGACTCTGTTAATTTCATGTATTGTTATAAGTGCATTGTAGTCGTCATTTACACCTGTCCGAAGGGGAAGCTTTTGCTTTTCTGCTGTTGTTTTATGCTTTTGAAATGTGCGAGTGTAGTTAGATGAGCTTGACACATTGGCAAAGTGTTCGGCTAAGATGTTCGCTTGTTCTTCTAATGTTGTTTGTGTTCCGGGTGGTGTCAGCATAGGATATGTATAAGGGGTGAAATCTCCTGTAAATTTTCGGACCTGTTCCCACATTTTTTTGGAGGGCAACGAGCTGTTTATCGAGGACGCATATTTTTGCCACGAAGTTTTCTCCGCGTTTCTCTGGACATACCGCGCTCTGGCTTTGGCTTTCTTGTAGTTAATCAGGTTCTCATGTGTCTGATATCTGCGGAGGATGCCCCATGCCTTGTTTTGTTCTTTTTTGGCTAATTTGCATGCCTCCGTCCACCATACTTTGTGTTTTTTTCTTGCGTGTTGTGACGTTTGTGGAATGGATAATAGTGCTGCTGAAATTATGCACGCGATAAACCTTTCATTTATTTCTTCTACGCTCAAATCTTCAGAATATACTTTTTCTAGCGCAGCTTTCGTTCTAAAAACCGACCAATCGGCAAGGTGGAGTTTCCAGCGCCGTGGCCTCGATGGGATGATGGGTGTGGATGATGATAACTTTAAAACTGTCGGTAAGTGATCGCTTCCCAGAGGGTCATTTAAAACATCCCAATTAAAATCATTAAAAAGTGATGGAGATGTGAAGGCTAAATCAATGCAGCTCATTTTTCCAGAGCTGGGGCAACAATACGTCGGCTTCCCGGTGTTTAAAAGGCATATATTATTTGAAAGTATAAAGTTTTCTAAGATCTGTCCTCTGGTATCAGTATGGTCACTCCCCCAGAAGTGGGAGTGCCCATTTAAATCCCCAACAATCAAGAATGGTTCTGTCAACTGCTCAGTCAAGTCTTCTAATTCATGTAGTGTAATTGAGAGTTGTGGTGGTATGTAGAGGGAACATATTATCGTTTTGTGGCTTATGATGGTTACGGCCACTGCTTCAAGGTTTGTTTTGAGTGGTATTTGTCTGGCAGGGACATCAGGTTGTATTATTATGGCGACACCTCCTGACAGCCTACCAGCATGCGTTCGATCTTTTCGGAAAGTTTTGAACTTTTTAATGATGTTTGTGTGCTGAGGCCCAAGGTTTGTTTCTTGAAGACACACAGCTGTGGGTGTCATGGTTGTGAGGATATCTGTAATGTCTGCGTAATTTCTCAATAAACCTCTACAATTCCACTGTACTAAGTAAGCCATTATGATATGTTGGGGATTAAGAAAAGTTACTTTACTTCAGGAGGGGTTATACGTGGTCTTCCCTTTTTTTCAAGTGAGTGCCTCCTCCCCTGCAGCCCAGAAGTGCTGGGGGAGAAGTCCATCGCCTCACCCGGGGCGCTGGAGGTCCGTGGTGAAGGCACGGACGACCGATTCTTAGGTCTCCCCCTGGTAGGGGAAACCTTGCGGGCTCCCGACTCCGTGGTCGGCAAGCCCTCTTTTGAAACTGGCAGAGCAGCCTTTGCTGCTTCTGCCTGGGGCGAGCAGGATGGCCCTGCCTCAGGTTCCGAAGACACCTTGGCAGACGCCTGATTGCGGTGTAGTGCCTCGCCCTTGGACGCTACAACCGCATAGTCTGGTTTTCCAGTGAATAGAAAAAGATTAGTTTGTGCAAGTCGTTTTCTGGCCTCTGTAAATGAAATGTTCTCTTTTGTTTTGATAGTGATGATCTCTTTCTTCCAACTTGGGCATGATCTAGAATAGGCAGGATGATCCCCCTCGCAGTTCACGCAGTGTGGCGATGAGGCATCACAGTTTTCAGACTGGTGTTCTTTTGAAGCACATTTTGCGCATGTTTTGCGACTGCGACAACTTTGTGATCCGTGGCCGTATCGTTGGCAGTTAAAACATCTTCGGGGGTTCGGTATATAATGTCAGACTTCAACTTTCAGGTATCCTACTTCGATCTTTTCTGGCAGTACACTTGAGCTGAATGTGAGAATGAGATGTTTAGTAGGTATCTCTTTATCATCTCTTCAGATTGTTATCCTGTGCACATTTACAACATTTTGTTCTGCAAGACCTTCTAGCATTTCTTGCTCGCTTATGTGGAGGAAGTCATTATCGGAGATTACACCACGCACGGTGTTTAAAGATCTATGGGCGGTGATGGTCACATTGACATCCCCAATGCAGTGGAGGTTTGGAAGCTTTGCATACTGTGTTTCGTCGTTTAATTCAAGCATTAGGTCTCCGTTTGCTATTTTTGTGACTTCGTATTTCGGACCAAGGACAGCTGAGAAACATTTTGACACTAGAAATGGGGACAAAGTTCGGGCCGGCTTTCCTTCAACTTCGGAGTGCACGACGTGATATTTGGGGAAGCTTTTCTTAGGTTTTTGCAGGAATTCTGCAATTTCTTCGGTGCACCTTTTTTTGTTTAGGCGATCAGTTTTTACAGTAGAAGAAGCCATGTAATATGTGTGTTGTTTGGCCAAGGTGCCAGCCGCCCACCATGGAGCCCAACAAGGGGGCAGGACAGGAACTTGCAACCAAGTCCAGTCCATGCCAGCTCTACACCCCAGCTATAACCAAATATGGCGGTACTCAGGGTGGTACGCCACACAAGGTTAACCCTAGCCGCCTGGAAAAAGGAAAACCAAGAAGAGAGGAGAGGACAGGACAGTTGTAGGAAAGGAGATAGGAAAGTGAAAGATGGAGGGGAGGACAGGAAAAGACGACTGCCGATTTCCCCCGGGTGGGTCAGCCCGGAAGTGCCGTCTACGTGAAGCTAGGGCCAAAGTGGTGTGTTGCCTCCGCCGAGGGGCCTTAAAGGTCCGAACACTCGGCATCGGCTCAACCACCAGGATCCCCTTTTCCCCGGACACGGCGATGCCACGCACGGCTAAGCGTGGGTGCTGGGGTCCGTGGTGTCGCACAGTACATGCAAACACCTGCTTTAACAGGTGCCCCCTGCGGGGATCAAGAATGGAGTATCTCAGCTGATAATACGTCAAGACGACAACACGCTTGTCCAAACTAGCACGGCTTTCTGAAGGGCATTAGTGACATAGGCTTTTATCATACCTGTATCGCCTTCTACCAAGCTTCCAGAACCTCATTAGTGATGCTCAGCGTAGAGCCCAGCACAGTGAAGTGTTCACAAGGCACGAAACACAATGCACCCGGTTCATACCTCTTTTCAAGACGAGTGTCACAATGACAAATTTGCTAAAATTAAAAGTATTCTGTAGTCTGTTCATCACCATCATCATCATAAGCTAGACTTTACCCACTGCGGGGCTAAGGCCTCTGTCATATTACTTCAATTAACCTGGTCTTGCGCTAGCTGCATCCACTTGACCCCTGTGAACTCATCCGCCCACATGACTTTCTGCCGCACCCTGCAACGCTTTTCTTCCCTGGAATCCAATTTGTTACCCTTATCGGTTATCCTCTCTTTCACCCTAGATACTCTGGCCATGTCCATTTCTTCTATATTTCCACCAGAATGTCATTAACTCAAGTTATTTCTCTGATCCATTTTGCACACTTCTAACCTCTTAACTTTATAGACAGTTTTATTATGGGCACTGCCATTTTGTGTAGATGGCGCCATCTAGCAGCTAAGTTGAGAACAACCACCATGCTGATATGTGCGGTAGCATCCACGAAACAGGAGACAAGTAGCGCACATCGGCCTTTCGGAGCTTTTACATGCAAATTTTTTCGTTCTAAGAGTACCTTGCCTGAAAGAAAAAATCTTTTCAGCAGCAGTCAAGCCGAAGACTACAAGCCTGATGACAATTTGTGGCCAACTTTTATGCAGCGCAGACAGAGAGGCAGTGCGCAAGCAAGGCAGGGCAGCTTTCGATCTACTTTTTTATCCTTGAACGATTTCTAGAGACTGGCTGCCATAACAGTTTGAGCAATGAAAGAAATCGAATGTAGCCAGTTCAGGTCATTTTTAGGAGTTGTGCCAATCATGCTGCATTTGTTGGGTCAATCGAGCATTCATATACTGTTTACTGCTTGAGCGGCTACTGCGTGGAGTTCTCACACCTCCACTGGGGTTCTGTTCATAGGAATCCAATTCACTTCGGATCCATTTACTCTGCACTACGTTATTTTTGTTGGGTGACAGAGCCAGGGCGTTCAAGCGTCCACTACCTAGCCAGCATGGCCTGCATGACTCAACCACCGGTCAGCCGGTGCATGCAGGGAGTGGCGATGAATGTCATTAACAGCGGGAGCTGCTATCCTGGAATTTCTGTGACTGGATGCTAGCTGCGTTCGTCTAATGCTGCAGTCATGCTGAGGTCTGGCCAGATGAAATAGAAAATGGACAATTGATACTTATGGAAAAGTGTCCTTATGTAATAATGTCCCATATGACCTCAGCAAAAATTGCTTTTAAGAACAATTATTATACATCTCATTTGTTATATTATTTGTTATAGATATGTTATCAGCCAGCGAAAGCTTAAGAGATGAGTGTTTAAAAAGAAAAGATATAATGTAGCACTTTTTCTCTTAAATAAGTTGACAACCAATTCATTGGGCATCGTTGTCTTCAATTGGGACATGTTTTTTCATACCTTCATAAATCTGAGAAGATGCACCGAAATAGTTTTTCTTTGTCAGACAGCTTATCAGTAAAGTTTTGTCGCAAAGATCATCTGCTTGTTACCCAACGGCTACCATTGTTGCATGGGTATTCAAGTTTTAAGATTCCTTCTCTACAAACACAGTGTTTGGAACTCGCAAGAAAAAGTGACAATGTGAAACATTTTCGGTTGGTACTTGATATTCAAAGGCCGCTCATCTTCGCCTGATTACAAGAGTTGCAACTGTAACAGTGCACAGCGACACGAGCCCATACCACCACTGTTAATCTGTTCATCTGTTAACCATCTGTTTCTAATTGTTGTTATCTAGTTAATTCAAACAACAGAGTAAAGGAAAAGATTTTGCTAGCCGCGGCAATTGTTAGCAGCTGAGTTGCGGCCGGTAGAAATGAAGCGATCAGAGAGGGAAAGAAAAGAAATGATCGAGAAGAAATGACAAGGGCCGGGCATGTAAAAAAGTGTAGAAAATGTAAAAATAGTGTAAAGATAGTGCACATCTCGTTATCAGCTGAGCAGCTTAGCAGATTTAGACTATTCAAGGCGCCTTTGTGGGCAAAAGACTGCGTAGCACCTGTGCTTTCTTGGTAGAATGCCCTGCCACCCATGCTGCTATCGCCGCGTCCCCACAGAGGAGGAGTGGTGCTGTGCGCTCCAGTTCAAGGCTATTTTCCTCCTCGCCGCAAAAACTGTATGCCATTTTCAGTTCCATAGTGCTCTCTACCAAATTATCAGTTCTACACAGACAACATAAAATTCAGTTTCAAGAAAAAAGCAGCAAAATACTGTATTGTTCCCAGCATCGAGGATGCGCCATACGTCATCATCCTCGTCTTCATCAGCCGGACTATACCCACTGCAGGGCGAAGGACTCTCCTATTTTCCTCCAATCAACCCGGTCCTGTGCTAGCGGCATCCACTTGACCCCTGCGAATTAATCTCATCCACCCACCTAATTTCCGCCGCCCCCTGCTACGCTTACCTTCCCTTGGAATCCAATTGGTCACTCTTAAAGACCATCACTTATCCTCTCTTCGTACTACATGTCCTGCCCATGCCCATTTCTTTTTAATTTCCACTAGAATGTCAGTAACTTGAGTTATTCCTCTGACCCACTCTGCACGCTTCCTATCTCTTAATGTTACACCTACCATTTTTCGTTCCATGGGCCTCTGCATTGTTCTCAACAAAGTAGAACCCTTTTCATTAACCTCCATGTTTCAGCCCCACATACACTTTCCTTTTGAGTGATACCGGTAAACTGCTAGTCATAATGTTTAAGTACCTTCCAAATGTGCTCCATCCCAATCCTATTCTCTTCGTTATTTCCTTTTCGCAGTCCGAATCTCGGGTCACTACCTGTCTTAAGTAGACATATTCGTTTACTACTACCAGTGCTTCGCTACCTAACGTAAACTGCTGCTCTTTTCCTCGACTGTTCAGTATCAACTTAGTCTTCTACATACTAATCTTTATGCCGCCCTTTCTGCTTCTGTCTAGATCATTATTAGTTGCAGTTCGTCCTCTGAATTACTTAACAAGGCAATGTCATCAGCGAATTGCAGATTACCGAGATATTCTCCATTGACCCTGATGCCTAACTGCTCCCATTCCATGCCTTTGAATACACTCTCTAAGCAAGCTGTAAATAGCACTAGGGAGATATTGTCTCCTTGCCTAACAATTTTCTTATTTGGAATTGTATCACTATTTATGCAGAACTATAGTTTTTGTGCAGCCACTATAGATGTCTTCCAGTACTTTCACATATGGCTCACCTACACCCTGATCTCGCAATGCCTGCATGACCGCTCAGGTTTCGACCGAGTCAAACATACTCTGAGATACGCCACACATGCTGCATGCAAAGTGGTGCACTACCTGTGTTTCACATGCCACACCAGTTTCCTGGCGCTCCCTAGCGGTGTCCACATAGAGAAGGAAGTGGTAAAAAAAATAGAAGCTCAGTTGAGTGGTGAATTTATTCTATTTTCTCAGGCTGCAGTTCGGCAACATTACGAATGTCATTGCATGGCTCGATTCCAACATTCGTATTCTGTAACAGCAAATACTTCAGTTTTTCATATCTTCAAAAGGGTGTGGTTAATATAGATACATCTGCAAAAGTTCTAGAGAGCACTTTGGATTACTAAAGTGCGATGAGGCAAAAGCCATTATAGCGGTGGATCGTAGCCCTCCACAACGGCACCTCTATCTTCCTCTCTTCTTTCACTCCCACCTTCCTCCCTTTATGGCGTGGTACATGTGTCCGCAGAGAATTGTGACAGATACTGCACCTTTTCTATCCTGTAAATTAATTTGAAATGCCGCTGATGCCTGCTGTACAAATGCCTCCTAGACACCAGAGTCTGCTTCTGTTTGCTGTGTGGTGCGGCGTTCGAGGAAGCGCCAAATGAAAGGTGCCGCACGGACACCTGGATCGAACGCCCGACGGGGTTAGCTTCGTCTATGCATGAATAGCCTGGTGAAGTCATGACCAGTCATGACGGTATGCGGCGCGCCCCTTGTAGAACACAACCAGCATTCCACTGAACGCATCAAAGTTCACCGGCATTCTATAATTCGTTTACAGGAAATTAAAGGTGCATTATCTGTCACTTGCAGAATCGCCCTATCCTCATGGTAGACAAGGGGAATTGTGATGAATGTTTTACGATCCGGGGCGTGGCGCAGTTGGTAAAACACTCGGCTGGGGATCCAAGGGATGGAGGTTCGATTCCCGGTGGAGGCAAGGTTTATTTATTTTTAACTATCTCCTTTGAAAGTGTCACCCCCTCTGCCAACAGCTCTTGCTGACAACGGTGAGGAATTAAAGGCTTTCGCTTTAAAAAGCAATTGTAAACCTTTAAAAAGATTCCCTAGCATCACTCAATGGCCCCCACTGACAACTGTTGAGCCCTGATGGCGTAAAAATCTCAAGTCAAAAATGTGGTCCAACGAAGCCTCTACACAGCCAATCATATTTACAAGCCAGAAATACGCTAAAAATGGCATTTAGGAAAAGACTTAAATATATCAGCATGAAAAAAATAATGGGTAATAGGATATTAATTTGCCAATTTGCTATACTACTGCTTTTTTAGTCCTGGCTTCTCTGTCGTGTCTTCCTCCTCGCACTGGACCACTTAAAACACAAATGAGAGAATACTAAAACCCACAGCAAAGGAGACCCGAAAAGAACTACCCCAATAAATATCAATAGTTCTGTTCCTGATGTGCCACCAGAACGTTTGTGCTGTGGTGTCATTTAATGCCACGTGGACCAAAAGGATTAAGGATTCTAGTTGCACTGTTAGCACAGATGAGTTGCCTTTCCTCTATGCTGACAGGCATTTCCTTGTGTTGCCTGAAAACATTTTATAGAGATATTGGAACATATTATTCCGTGGTGTACTTCCCAAGCATTCTGTTGTGTGTGTGACCGTGCTGCTTGCATATAGTATTTTTATTCCTCTGCCAAGGATACCTTTTGTTTGTAGTGCCCCACACTAAAACAGTGTTATCTTCTCTCCGTTCATTGTCTTTTGCACTGGTTCATAAATATCAGGATCCAAGAGACTTGCCAACTTTATTCACTGTTTCTTAATCTGAAAACCTTAACTGTTTGACTTGTGTTCTTTTATTACATTTGTCATTCTTGCACATTGTTTCATTCTGTTTTTTATTATAATTCCTAACCCCTCTGTAATGTCTGCAGGCCCTGAGGGTAATGTAATAAATAATAAATAAAATAAAATAAACCAAAAGTGTTTAACAATGGCTCAGTGCAGTATGGAAATCTAAGTCCACTCTATTGGAGAGTCGTAAGCCCACAAAATAGGTGCGCATGGCTACCCTGGTAGCTCTTCTGAGATAGCTAGACACTAGTATAGAAGGAAGCTGCGCCAATATGGCACGAAGTGTGCACAGAGATCAAAGACCTAAGACAGCGCTGACATCGTAGTCAGACTACAGTGATGGTGATGAAACACAAATGTGTCCTGAAGACTAAATATTAGAAGGTGAGGATAGCAAACTGATTACCAGACTTCATGGGAATGAGAATGATGGCCAGGTAGAAAGGTGAAGACCATGATAAACAGAAGACAAAATACTACCAAAGCAAGCCACTAACATATGCAATGCAGTAACTGTATCAGGCAAAACAAGCAACCAAGCAAGCAGTTAAACCAGTACTGCCAAGTAGGGCAGCATATTCATCTATGGCAGTGTCTATTCTGCAGGCAGTATTTGTGTTGAAATTCTCCCTGCATCCCCTCAGATTGACTAAAAAAAAAAAAAGAAGAGAAAGGAAAAAAAAAACGATTTCTGGTGCTTTTACTGCCGTCTCAGACAAGAAAGACCTCTGGAAGCTTTGACACCGCAATTAATTTCCCTGCCAGAATGTTCACTACGGTTTCGAGTGCCTTCAAGCAGTGATGGACGTATTTACAGCCGCAGCGTGGAAACCAGCGCATTGAACACTGAAACGAGTTCATGCAGTTTACTGGGTGCGTAAAAGAAATGAAGGAATATATTACAAATGAAGGAAAACAGCGTGCACTATTAAAGGGCTCAGTTCGCGAGCTCGAGACCTGCATAGGCGCTCGACGTGCAAGTTAGTCAGTTTAGCTGAATTTTCGCAGCACTTGGTACAAGCTATTGTGCTTCAACGTCCGCTTTCGGCTGTGTCAAGCTGTGTGGATCGTAAGCTCTGCGCACGGAAGTTCTCAGCAGTCGAGAACGGCCGAAAGAAATAAGGTCAAGAGCCGGATCTGTCTGGTATCGTTATCTCGCGGCAGCGGCGAAAATTAACTGTGAAGCGAGCTTGCAGCCTTGAAAAGTACACAGAAATTGCTCTTACAGTGCCTGAGGCCCGTTGGCAGTAGGCGCATCCAGTGGGTAGGCCGAGACAGCTCGAATGCGCTTTCACGTGACACGAGACTCGCTCGCTTTTGCGCGTCTCGTGGCTCGAGCTCGCGCCGATGTCCGACGCAGCCAATCACCCAATCAGAGGAGATTGCTGGAAAAATTTCAGCCAGGAAATATCCCAGCTTCCTATCCTCTACGTTTTTTTGTTTGTTTTTGTGTGTGTTGGGAGGGGGGGGGGGGCTTCGGAGTCGGTGTAGTCAAAGTGTGGTCGTCGTGGACGCTAAAATGACATGACAAAAAAAAAAAAAAAAAAGAAAAAAAGAACGGGAAAATGTATCTTTAACTGCCAAAATGAAATTCCGACAGAGCGCTTCTGGCTCATCTATTCGTTTGCCAAAAACCGAACACAGAGTGTCACCGAATTCTATTTCTTAGCCTTTCTACAAGGCAAAGGCAAAACGGGATAATGAAAGCAGCACAGCACATGACAAACGACGCGTGCAACCAGTCACCGAACTGAAGAAAAAATCCGTTGCACATCGCGTTTCGATTACAAGGTCGAGAAATGATTTACCTTGTTGAGCAGTCTTCCAAACGCTGGATGAGGTGAAGTGCAGCTGCAGCAGGGAGTATCGACCGCAGAGGGCTTGTTGGCACCACCAATCGTCCGTCCAACAACCGACAAGCTGACAAGCTCTCTCTGCGATTTAAATCCTGGCGCACAACACCTGACGTGCCAAACATAACCTTTTCTGCACTGGCCGCAAAAGAGGGCAGCACTAAACTGCCTAATTTGTGAAATTGAGAAAAGCTTACTTAACGCAGTAGCAATATTAAGTATACCAAAAAATCATTTTAATAAACTTTTAAGGTCTAAGACATGGCAGTTAGCATAAATATCAGTTTTTTTTTAATTAGCGCGTTTTTAACGCCATTACAAGGATGGCCATAAGCAACCTTGGCCACACTAGAACACAGACGCAAACTATGGTGGCTAGAAGGGGGAGGTGACGCCAACGGCGGACGGAAGCCGCTCCTCCATTTCAAGCCGGGAGGTGTTGGTGTAGGTGGCGCTGCTGGCCGTAGTGCGATGCATGGTACGCACCGCTCGCCTTGAGCCACGGCCACGGTACTTGAACATACGCATGTCTGCCGTGCGTGCAACGCATCGGCCTTTCAGTGATGTTGTTGCAGGTAATGGTTTAGCTCATTAAACTCTAGTCGAACCTGATTACGGCTGACAGAATTCAATTTTAAGCCGTGGCGGTGCAGTGGTTAGGGCGTTCGACTGTTGTGCCCAAGGATGAGGGATCGCATCCCGGCCGCGGCGACCACTTAAAGCAAGGCGCCCGTGTGCTGTGCGATGTTAGTACAAGTTAAAGAACTCCAGGTGGTCGAAATTCCGGAGTCCTCCACTACGGTGTCTCTCATAGCCCGAGTAATTTTGGCACATGATACCCAACAAACAAAACAATTAAAATCGATCGGTTGGTTGTGTGTTGTGTTGGGTTTTTTTGGCGCATAAGCAACTAAGGCTATCATGCGCCAAGAGCAAGGTTATTTTTTGTGTGTGAAACAAAGCGGGGAAACGCGTGCGTTCTAACTAGAGTTTGTTTAGAAAGTCTCCTTTTACGAAACGGTTGTGTTGGTTTTTATGGCGCATAAGCTGCTAATGCAATGATGTACGTGGAAAGCTTGAGGTTTTAATTTGTTTACTGGTGCACACTTGATTTATTCTACAGTTTGCATAAGACATTTGCTTCTTTTAGAAAACTGAAAACACAAGACAAATCTACAAGTCCATCTTCGCCTAAAATCAGTTTTGGGTGAAAAGGAACGTTGTTTGTAAAATGGGGTAAAATATTTTTTCCTTGGTGTTTCGAGACCTGTGCATGATAATAAGACGTGGTTAATAGTTAGTTGTTCTCTACATCGGTTGGTACTCCAATACTTCTGGTGCGTAGAATACGGGCGCGTATCTATCGTTTCAGTTTCAGGAATTGAAGGGTCTTGAATGAGTCCCGTCTGGTCGAGATAGTGCATGTCGAAAGTAGAAAACAGACCAAGAGAATGAAGATGGAAGGATGTTTTGGCTCCGTGCGGTCGCATTTTTTTTTTTCCACAACGTTGTTTTCTCCAGGGCATAAAATAATATGTTAGAAGAAAATTAAAAGGGGTAATAAATGAAAGAAAAAAGGTTGGCTGTTCTTTGGTCGATGTTTTCCACCTCCTTCAGTTTCAAGAATAAGAAGCATCAGCATTACTCCTAAAATATGTGATTGGGGATCCAAACAAGCAAAACAAAGCATAGCAAAAATTTATTGCACATCGTAGTAATAGCAATGTACTGCACATAACATATTCAGGGCAATTCAAAATAACAGATACATTTACACATGCTTCTGTGTAATTAGAAATAAAAAAAAAACATTCAACATTGATTACCAACACTGCATCCATCGCTTGGCACTAAGAAATGGGGAGGCAAGGATATCACTTCCCGCTAAATAAAAAAATATTACATTCGACCTTGAATAAATATGCCACTTAGAGCACCCTCCTAAGTTTCAGCACTTTCATTCTTCCCTGCTTAGCGTTGCGCTTACAGTTCTGGGCCTTAACATAGAAGTGCTGCCTGGTAAGAACATAAAACTTGATACTTTTGCTTGGAAGGGACATACTGTGATTTTTTTTTTTTTTTTTTTTTTTTGCACTGGAGTTCATCTGTTCGGCGAAGTTAGGCACTCACATTAACATGTCAGCAGCGCAACACATCTTGCCATAAACGAGAGATCACGCTGGCAGCCGCGAACAAACAGGAACGCTGCCGCACCGTCCACCGCGAACCTGCTCACGCGCGCGATCGCGTGACTGCATCGCCAAGCTGACCGCAGCGCCACCGCGGCCTTCGCGGCAGCGCATGAACCAGAGGATCGCGCTTTCTCGGCGGATACGCCGGCGCTGGCGCCACCTCCCCCTTATAGCCACCATAACGCAAACGGCAGGCAGCTGTTAAAGTTGGTGGAAGGGGAGCGGCTTGTCATGGTGAACGGCTCGGGCAAATGCGAGGGGCGTACAACCTGGGCGTGTAGGGACATGCAGTCGTGCATTGATTTCTGCCTGATGACAGAAAGGCTCTACGAGGAGCTAGAGCGAATGGTCGTCGATGAGGAGGGCGAAGGAAATTTGGGGAGCGACCACAATCGGTTGCGCCTGCGGTTTGGGCACGTGCACCGGAGACGGGAACGGCCCCAGAAGTCAACACAAGGGCGACTTAGCGAGTCCGAGCTGCGAAAGATAGCAGAGGGCCTGGAGGCAAGAGTGGCTTTCTTAGACTCCTACGACGCGATGATAGGAGAGATGGTGAGACAGCTCGCGGCATGCAGGGGGCGTACCAGAGGCCATCATAGGGCGAAAGCTTGGTGGAGTCCAGAGGTGGCGGCGGCCATACTCCGGCGTCGAGCGGCGAGTAGAATACACCGCCAAGCTGTCAAGGGGCAGGACAAGGAGGCCATTGCCAATGCGTGGGACTTTTATAGGACCCGGAAACAGGAGGCAGCGGCTTTGATCCAGTCGCGGCTCCACATCTTTAATCGCAAGATGATGGATGAGCTTCGAGCGGCGGGCCGGCAGGCGCCTCAGCGTTTTTGGCGCTGGGTTAAGGAGACAGGGCAGACCCAGAGCCCAGTAGCGTTGAAAGCGGCCCCAGGGGGCGAGGCGGTTACAGGGCCGGCCTGTGTCCCAGTCGACGGTGGACACGGAGCTCGAAGGAAGAGAGATGAGCGAGCCCCGAAGACAGTTAGCAGAAGACCTTGCAGCAGACCTTCGTGCAGCACCTACGGATCGGGAGTGGGAACGGGCAATGAAGAGGGTGGAGGCCAGGACCGCAGTGGGGTGCGATGGCATCCCCATGAGCCTGATCAAGGCACTGGGGCCAAAGTCACAGTCAAAGTTGAAGGACTCCGTCGCAGAGGTGCTGGAGGATGCGAAGATCCCGGAGGACTGGAGACTGACAAGAATAAAGCCGCTGTATAAGGGGACCGGTGACAAAGAGTGCCTGGACAGCTACAGGCCAATAGCAGTGACCCCGGTACTGTACAGAGTGGCCGCACAGGTGGCAAAGGCCCGTTTGCAAGCGTGGGCAGAGAGAAATGGGGCTCTTGGGGAGCTCCAAAATGGTTTCCGGGCGGGACGGTGCATTGAGGACAATTTATTTGTCCTCACACAGTGCATAGAAATAGCACAGCAAACGGGAAACCCACTCTTCGTGGCGTTCCTGGACATCGCTAAGGCTTATGATAATGTGGACCGAGCCGTATTGTGGAGCATCCTGCGGGGTTTTGGCCTTGAGGAGTCCAGCATCGAGCTACTGCAAGAGCTGTACGCCGATGTCAGAGCGTGCGTGGAGTGGGCAGGTCAGAGGACTAGCTTATTGGAGAGCCCGAAGGGGCTACGACAGGGATGTCCACTGTCACCACTGCTGTTCATGTTGTACGTCGCAGGGGTCACGGAGCAGCTGGAGGTGTCTGGGCACGGATGTCGGTTTGAGCATCTGGATGCCGGGGTGAAGGTCGAGCGACGTATACCAGCGCTGGTGTATGCCGATGATTTTGCGGTCCTCGCAGGGACACCAGAAGAGCTACAGAGACTACTGGACATTTGTGCTGCGGGAATGAGCGAGCGTCGACTGAAGTTCAGCCCAGCAAAGTGTGTAGTGATGGCATGGGGCGAAAGGGACAAGCTGAGCGGGCACAGGTGGGAACTTCAGGGAAATCAAATAGAGAGGGTGGATTCCGCCAAATACCTCGGCGTCCGGTTGTCGGCAGGGGCAAACTACCTCGGGCAACACGAGAGGGAAATGCGGGGGAAAACGGCACGCTGTAGGGGTGTGTTGGGCCGTCGGTCGCTCTGGGCGTTTAACCGCTACGAGGTGGCGAGAGCCCTGTGGAAAATGGTGGCGGTGCCAGCGCTAACATACTCAAATGCAGTTCTGTGCATCTCCGCCGGCACCCGGGAGTTTCTTGAGCGACAGCAGAGGGCAGTCGGCCGGGTAGCTTTAGGGGTGCCCAAACACATAGCGGTGGAGGGAATCCAGGGCGAGGTCGGATGGTCCTCTTTCTCAGCGAGAGAGGCGGCGGCCAAAGCAAAATATGAGGACCGACTGATGCGCCTCCCGGCAAGTAACCTGGCACATCAGACGCTAATCCACCTGGTGTATGCTGGAATAGCAACGAAGTGGACAAGGCGGCTAGCGAGGCTGCAGAGACGGTACCATCTGCCAACAGTATGCCTCTCGGATGTACCGGCGGTGAGCCAGGGGAAGAAGCTCAAGCTGAAGGTGAAGGAAGCTGAGACAGCTGAGTGGATGCGCAGGGCAAAGGAGAAGTCATCTCTGGCATTGTACAGCGCGCAGAAGACAGGGATTAGTCCTGAACCATGGTATGACAACTCCGTGGGGAGCGGGCTACTGGCTGAGGCCAGGTGTGGAGCCTTGAGGACGCGGCAGTGGCGATCTAGGTTCACTAGCAAGTGCGTATCTGACTGCGCCCTCTGCGGAGCGGAGGAGGAAACTGTGGAGCACGTGATACTTGGATGTGTTGCGATTTCTCCCGCCCCTCGCACGGCGTCGCTGCCGGTCGCCCTTGGCTTCGCAGGCAACACGGCTGACACGGCAGAGGGAAACGCCGACGGGGCCGCGGCGTCACACGAAGAGGGGAGCGGAGTGTTATCCCTTGGTGCAGTCGTGGAATGTACGAAGAGACGCCTGGAGTTCTGGTGGACACGAGGAGCAGTGCGGCCAGAGCGGCGTAAAGACGTGGAGTGAACTAACATCTGTACTCTCCTTTTTCCTTTTTTTTTTGTGTGTGTGTCTTTTGTTTTTTTTCTGGTCAGATCCCACTGGGTGATCGCCCGTTCAAAAGGGTACGACCATATCGCCATCGCCATCGCCATCGCCATCGTAATCATGGAGGAAGAAAAAAACTTTTATTCCTCCATGACCGTAATAGTGAACTATAGCAACTATAGTGCCTAGAATATAAAAGCACTATAAGTGAACTACACAATTGCAACGCCTCAAGCATGAAGTAAAAAAAAAAAAAAAAGAACTCAAGCAAGTTTGATTAAATTTAGCCTGCTTTAGCGCTTTAGCTTCCATGCAATAGTCGCCGATCTGGTGGTAGGTGGCCATCCACCTTTTTGAATCTTGACGAGGAACCAGGAACCAGCACTGAAGCTACCATGTACAGTGTATGTGTGCGCAAGAAATAGTCGTCAGCTGTCTGCCACCATATGCATCAGCAGCACAGAAGACGAATATCCAATCTGGCGCATCCATTGATAGAAAAATTCTCGATAAAAATATTATAATGCATTTGAACCAAAACAGCTATGGAATCGAACATTTTAGACATCAATCTTTCCATTGTGGCAAAAAAAAAAAAAAAATTGAGACCTAAATTACAGTGTTCTGTCCCTTTAACATTACAACCATTTCCGTTCCATAGCTCTCTGCGCTGTCCTCAGCTTACATTTTACGTCCACGTTTCAGCCCCATATAGGTACTATATGTACAGGTAAGATGCAACTGTTATATAAATGTTCCTTTTGAGCGATACCGGTAAGCTGCTAGTTATAATCTGCGAGTACTTGCCAAATGCACTCTGTCCTTGTCTTATTCGCCTGGTTATCTCCCTTTCATGGTCTGGACACGGCCGCTCAATGGAGGCGCACTTGGTGCGGCCCGTCGCGTCGCGCCTCAATGGCTGGGGAAGCGCGTATTGGGAGAAGTTACAGTTTCCGCCGTCATTCTCCGCGGGGGCGCCACCACTCCAGGACAAGACGCCGCCGGCACGGACAAGCAGACGACGCGGAAGGAGCGCGCTGGTTGGGTTGGCGCGTGTTATCGTTTTGACTACTCAGCATAACAGCGTCCTAAGCGTATGCAGCACCACGCCAGGCAACTGCTGTGTGCCGCTGTGCTCCACGAAAGCAAGAAAAGATCGGTTACCATGAGTTCCCGTGCGATTCACAACGTCGAGCAGCATGGCTGAAAAACATATCTCGGGAGGGCTAGGATGGAAAAGGAAGCGAGCCGAGTGACAAGTCACTGGTATACTCACGACACTTCAAAGATGACGATTACAGGAAGAACATAAAACTGAAGATCCTGCATCCTTCAACTGTCCCCTCCGTGTTCCCGAACTGCCCACATTACAAGTTACTAACGCGGGCTCATGTTGAGCCAAACAACCTTGAAAAAGTTATTGTGCGAATGTCAATAGCTTTATTTTCCCCACTTGTTATAGCTACACTTCATTTCCTTCTGGACAACCCCCCGTGTCATCCTGAAGCATGTGTGTTTCAAGATAGCTGCGCCACGATCACTTTTATGACAGTGATATCAAAATGGTATGCCTTGCCCAATATCGCATAAGTGAAGCCATGGAGACACCAAGAGGAGCCGCTCTATTTGTCAGATGACGAGCGACTATCTTGGTTAGAGTTGGACTTTGCCATATCGAAGACATTCAGGTCCAAGGAGGCACGTGAAAGCAAAGGCTAACCAAGCAAACGTACGAAGCAACATACATGACAATCAGATCCACAGTGGCGCAAATTAAGTACCTTCTTGATCACATCCCAGTCAAAAAAAAGTCAATGGGTCCAATTGGGAATTTCCCAATTGAAATAAATGGATCAAAAACCAATTGTGTTTTCGCCACCCATTGGGCCTGACCATTTGATATGAATTGGTGCTCCCAATTGGAAATAATAGGTCACCATGAAGACCAAATGGTTTACCAATTGAACTCAAATGGCATACCCATTGAGCCCAAATGGTTTGAACTCACATAGCTGAAAAAAAAAAAGAATGGAAATGCAATTTCAATGTTTTGTGTCCAGAAGTTATAGGGGAGCCGACTTCTATACAAGTGGAATGAAATTACAATTTTTTACAGAAATCATATATGAGACAAGCAAGCATTACACACACGCAACTAATACAGATTCAATGTATATAACCACCGGTTGCAGACTTATATACTGCATTCTTTCAACAGTGCTGCTGGGACCAGTGACACATTTTTGTTATTCAGAGTTAACTTATTTAATTATGCCTGCACTTAGAGTGAACATGATATAATCAATTAATAAGATTAAGCGGCATATACTTTTTATAAGAACTTAAATTTTTCTCTGTTGTCTCTTAATAGAGGTATGTATATCTGTGCATATCTCAGTCAAGGATATCACTGACGTCTTTCCCAATTGGGAATGTTTGCTTAGAACCAATGGGAAGCCCAATTCGTTTCAAATGGGCGTCCCAATTGGGAGCGACGGAATCCCAATTGGGATTGAAATAACCCATTGGGCTTCCCATTAGCTCAATGGGTTTATTCAATCCCAATTGGGACCCCAAAATGGTTTCTTCATTCCCAATTGGGAGTCATGAAACCAACTGGCGTCCCAATTGGGAGTGAGGAAACCAACCGGGCTTCCTAATTAGGAGTGGAGAAACCATTTGGGTTGGACAGTACCCATTGGACAAACCATTTGGGATTGGCAGAACCAATTCAATCTGACTGGTCTTCCCAATTGGACCCATTGATTTTTTCTTACTGGGATCAAGTATCTTAATTACAACAATGTCTTCTGTGTGCCTTACTAGTGCATTGCATTTAACCGAATCTTATTTTCAGCTTCCGATACGCCCTAAAGCAGGCTCTGAAAGCGGGTCTATAGAATCGCTTTTTAGCAGTCTAAGGCAATATTCAAAGGCGGGAACGACAAAGTTGACGCAAGGGCTGGAGTTTTCACCTCGGAGAAAATACTGAAGGTACCACTAGCGAAAAAATAAATATATCGACTGATGTTATACACATTTTGCCACGCTTTGTGCAGGTTGGCATCTTGCAAGCATCGGTCTGCAAATGCACCTATCAATTCGTGATTATGAAAGTCGTACCTTGCCAACTGCCATATCACGTCTGCTGCGAGAGAGTTTTCGAGTCAGCTTGGATTCATTCATGTGGGGTGTGAACCAGCAGCTGACATAGAGTTAGCACCGATTGCATTCTTGGCTGGTTACCTTGCACATCCATTTGAAGAGAAAGTATGAATAGTTTTACAGAATCTCATGAAACATTTTTATTTATTTTGTTTTCAGTGCCTGCCCGTGTTTTCATTACTTATATATTGCCAAAGTTTAAATAACTTCTAGTGCTTACTTTAGAGTGTCAATAATTTTATTTTATTAGTCCCCATCCATTTATTAACTATTGTGCCTTGTGATTCCTGCAAAACCCTCGACTTATCAAAATTCTTGATGAGGGACGCCTAAGGTATCTGAAAATCACCATGCACCTTTGTTAGCAAGGTGGTGAAGTGCCCGGAGGTCAGAAGGAGCAGCAAGCTATGCAACATGTTAGTTTCATCCCTTCTTCCCTATTTTGTGCAATTTCCGGAGTTGATTTGCGAGAGAGAAGACCGCAGTCACACTAAGGACCTAACCAAACTAATGCGACCACTGCTGACCAACTGGACAGGCAACATCAATCTGACAGTGGAAAAAATCACGCTTGCACATAAACCTTTTTCGAGGAAAGTTCTTCGCTTGTAAAATAAGCTTGCGTGCCTTCTGTGCATCACGCGACTTCATAATCAAACGAAAAAAAAAAAAAAAAACATTGCCTGAGTTTGAGGGCGTGTCGATGAACTGGCTGTCTTGTGTTGTTTCTTTTGCAACAGTTTGTGTTAGCTAGTATGTTTAGGTGGTGGTACCCACTTGTATATTATTTCCAGTGAAAACGGAGGAACTGGCAATAATGTTGAACGCTACGTCCTCAACTGTAAGTTTCCAGAAAAGTACGCGCTGAATAAATGGCCCCAAACCTTGTCCCGATTTCAAGATTGTAATATCTAATACGTTATTACAGTGGTTGAAACGCAACTAAATGGGTTCCCACTCAGCGAAGCACACGACTGCCTCGATTCTCGTTGTAAACGGAAGACCACGAATGACTTGGAAAAGCCCAGTGATGATGACATGCCGCTATCACCTTATCAATAGCAAACTTGCACGTAGCATCACATAATGTGTGAAACGCCGCTCATAAATCCTAAATTGAGCAAGCGCCGACCACGCGGACGCCGAAGCGAAAGCACAGCCACGGCCGCTGCGCAGTGCGCCCAGCTCTCCGCCCGGACTCGTCCCGGAGCGGTGGCGCCGCAGCGGTGGCGATGAGAACTAGGCGCAATACGGCTCTTGTGGGCGACGCGACGGGCCGCACCCAAGTGCGCCTCCATTGAGCGGCCGTGGTCTGGATCTGCAGTCACTAACTGTACTAACTAGACATATTTGCCTACCACTCAGTGTTTTGCTACCTATTGTAAACTGCTTTCCTCTCCCAATTTTTTCATTGATGGGCTTCTTTCTTACAGTATTGTTCCCTGCAGACATATGTTGGGAATGTAACTGCTTATCGAAAGTTTGTAAGCTATGACAAAATGGCCAAAGTGTGCATGCTGCAGTTGCTGATTACGTGACTAGCATAAGGTGCATGTCTGCTCTTGTTCTCCTTTGACTACCAATAATGGGTTTTGTACAGGCATCAAATCTTGATTTGCTTATTTATTTTGCTGAAATGGTGAAGACATTGGTATACATGAATTGGAATGTGGTACTATTCATTTCCACTTGATAAAGAATTTATAAATGAATGTACTGTCTCATGTTGGCTTGGTTTCCGTTTAATATTGATGAAGTAGACATTACTGTGTTGGCTTTGAATGCCATTTAGACTTTCTAGCAATGAGCTTTCTGGAAGGAATTACTTGCGATGAACACATTCACAAGTATTCAATCTACTTGGCTCTGGGCCCTTTGTAAACTTGACAGAGGCTTTTCTGCTTTAAAAAAAAAAAAAAAGAATAGATGCTCCCAAGATAACTCGGTGTAGAATTGTGATCTAGACAATCCAATGCATACACAGGTCAACAGCTCGCTACCATTTAAGTGAGGCAGTAAAATTCTGCACTAAACTGAGTTACTTCAGAGCAAACCATACCACGTTGGTGAAGGTGGAGTTGTGTATTGTTCAGTGGTGCATAAGGAAGGTGGAGGAGGCATTCTTTAATGCTAGCTGAGATACTGTGGAGGATCAGGGAGGATTATCTACAGCCTGTACAAGGAGCCAAATCAAAATTAAGTCCAATATACTTGCACCACATCTGTGTTTAAGTATACCAGACGAACCCGACAGGTTGGACAGAACTCTGCGAGCAGCCTGCAACTAGATTACAAAGACAGATTATTCCGCCTGAAAAAAAAAAAAGCAGCTAATCAAGCTACAGCATACACTCGAGTAACAGCCACACTCGTAAATGAGCTACTTCTCCCCCACTTGGCAAGCAACAACATGAGAATGAAAAAAGTTGCCAGGGAACAACTGCATTTCATGCATGTATATTTTGCTTGCATGGCATGTTCCGCAGGCACCTATTGGACCATGGCAGCTACCTTATTCTTTTCGTATTTGCAATAATCCTGGGTGGCAAGACGTCCTGCAAATACAATGTCCCATGAGCCTGTTTTTACACACTCCTCTTGCCGGTTGTCGCATCATCCAGACTTTGTGTCACCTTCATAAACCAGGCCCAAGATTATATGTCTTAGTACGGTGGGTCATTACACAAAGAGAGCAAAAACAATCTGGATTCCAGCAATGAAGTCAGAAAGACTGAGGCAAAATTTGCTGCTTTATCTGAATATGCAGGCCAATGCACAAGTGGAGTACGAACAATTTGGGTTCCAGTACTGTAATCAGAAAGGTGAAAGAAGCATGCTTCTCTCACCTTTGCAAGCTGCAACACCCCTTCAAATCACCCCCCCCCCCCTCCCCTTTTCTGAAAACAAATAAAAAAGTGCAGCCCTTGCATAGATGCATACACTACCCAGTGAAAATTTTCATAGATTAATGCTGTTAGAAACAGTGAATTGATTGAAGACAGTCCAGTTTGAGTAACATCGATGTGCCTTTATTTTTCCAGTACAATAGTGCCTGGAGCTAGAGCCTGCTCCAGACCATGCAACACTCATAATCATGACTCTGGCAAGCCTGAAACTATTATATGACGCATTTGTAACTTGTGACAGTGTCCTTTTTCTAAGTATATATATATATATATATATATATATATATATATATATATATATATAATATATATATACATAAACACCTCACTGTCAGCGGTGTGAACTCTGCTTCTTGCAACTTTGTAGAGTTCACGGATGACTGGGCCGGGGATCACCAGAAACAACGTATGAAAAAACACAGAGAACTGCATAGCATATATCATTTGCCTGAAATGAAAAAAGAACAAGTCCAGCATTTAAATGGAGGCTGACAAACACCGACTTGAAGACAAGATGATGTACAAGGCACAGGAAGCCTTAAAGTGCAATGAATGTTGTCAGTGATGACAAGTGTATCTCGAAAGGTTGTATAAAACTAATGTTGACATGTCCTTAATACTATGCACACAGTTGCATCATAAACTAGCAGCTGTCTGGTGTGCCTCATGCTCTTCTATTTGGTGGACACCTCTGGGCAATTTCTGCTTTTGGTGAATACTTCTTTTTTTCTCTAACAAAATAGGATACCATTACATGAGCACTGCTTCAAACCAATCAGTGCATACCCTAACAATTCTGTTAAATAACTAGAAATAAGATCAGACTAATAAACAGGCAATTAGCAATTAGAACTAGTTAATTTTAATGTTTATCTTGAGGAATAATCAAAGTGCAAGGACAGTTACCAGAGCTGTTGTAGGCTGTATATGCAGTCTTTATTCATAACACCAAATAAAAAAACCAAACATTGTTTAATTTATTCACAAATATTGCCTGGTTTTCAGGTAAATCTTTGTACTTAAAAACTTACCATTTTAGACTCATACTTCCTCTCAATAATACGATGAGTCTTTGGGTCTGTAACAAAAGTATTGGCACTCAGCTCCAAAACTTGCACCAAACAGCAGTCTAACTACAATGCTAACAGCTGTGGTTTTTCTCCAGGTTACATAAGTGTATCAGCGAATCAATGTACAAATTACATGAAATATGCAAGCCTTGTCATAATTCACGATGAAAATTAATGTAATGCCCTTTGCTATAGTCACAGTATTAACTTATTATTTAAGATAGACAACCTAATATGACAGCATTCACCTCTTCATTTAAAGAAGAATGAAACAAACAGAATAAATAAAATATGCAATTTGCAACAGCGTATATCTGGAGCCACAAGGTAAAACGAGCAGAAAGTGCTCAGCAAATTGAGAAGGACCAGCCAACTTTTGTGGGCTACTTACTGTATTCTTCAAGTACAAAGATGGTATTGTTCTGTGTGTAGCATCTCTTGATATTTTCTATTCTTACAAAGAACTGAAAGAATGAACAAGTTTTTGAACATCAGAAATATGCAGCGGACATAAATTACAAGAAATCACTTAGAGCTGAATTTTGGGAACTATATGGCTTAGCAGCTATGCATTATACATCAGATGTGTACACTTTTTTTTTTTCTTCCTTAACAAGTGAATGGGGTGCAATGCACAACTGCAAGGATTGCAACATATACTGCCTTACTGAAAATATAAGCACACCTTTCTTCCATTCCACAGACATTTAGCCCTGAAGGCGAAAGGGAGGTACTAGCACTGATGTGTGCTTTTATTCAGGACTTTCCTCAAACATAATAATCAAAATAACAGGGCATGTGTTAAGAATCACGGTGTGGTTACATTACCATTAATACTGTACTTAACATACTTAGCACTAGAAATAAAATAACTCCTCTACCTGAACAATAAACCCTGAGAATAAACACCTACTCCTGCTAAGGCACAAAATCCGTTGCATAGTGTGGCGGCAGATTTTAAATCTCGACCAGTGGTATGCTTTCCCATCATTTTGCAAGCTAGCAAAGTTTCAACAAGTTTCTAAGAATATAAGTGGGCAGGACAGGGGTAGTAATTTTGGTTGATTGTGTCATATGAGCTTTTACAATAGATGTTGGGTAGTGTCTCTGTGCATATGTAAAGAAAACATTTGAGCTGTCAGAACAGAACCGCAGTGTTTGTTAATCTTAATGAATGTGCTCAGTGTCGCAGCCCAGTATGGAGATCACCAATCTGATGCGAGACAGCTGAGTGATGTACTGCACAGAAAACGGTGATGTATGAGCTTAGGTGCTAGATTCTAGAGACAATGCTTATGCACAAATGAACCTGTAGAGAAATAGATGGCATGTATACCTTCGAGGCCGCACAGACAACATGGGCAGCACACCTCGAATGCAGCTAGCAAACAGTGCCTGTGTTGCCTGCCTTGATCTGCAGTGCACCACTCAAGCAGTCTTCACAAGATTGACAAGCTCTCTGAAGCCTACATAGGTGATGCAATGAGGTGCAAAGGTCAAATTAAATATACAACAAAACCTCATTCATAGTCTACTTCTGAACAGCAAGGCCATCATATATGAAACTTCACGTATGCAACAAACATACATGAAACCATCATACATGATGCCAAAATAAAGAAGACACCTTCAGAAAAGCTAAGAAAGCTCTAAGCACCTGAGGCAGCTTTCAGAAATCACCTCTCCAAGTACCTAATGCATTACTGAGATTAAAATATTGCTAATATCTGCATTGATTTCAAAATGATGAGCATATATGGAAGTATGCTTCCATGTTGCCGATATTTCCAAAAAATTTGACCAGTTATGCTGGGTTACGAAAACTATTGATGCATTAGAAATAGGCGGTATTGATCACTTTAAAAGGGATGTGAAGAAAAATGTCCTCAGGAGCTGGGCAGATTTTAGTATATCCCTTAAACCCTGCCGAAACATTTTCTTGCAGCTGATGCTTGCAGAAAAAAAAAAAAAAAAAGAAAGAAAAGATATTTATTTAAATTATTGCAGAGCACCACAGTTAATTGTTTTAGTACTTTTTTCACTTCTACACTTTTGAGTCTGAGCCTCAGGAGGGAGGAAGTTCAATGTCAGAAATGAACTAACATTCAGTCAACCTAAGCCCAAGGATTGAAGGTGGCCACAAAAAAGTCTGGAACATTACTTACACTGTTAGAAGCAAGTAAGTTTATTAAGAAAACAAAAACAAAACAAGAACCGTTACACAAATGAACTGTCATAGGTATCATTTTAAAGTTAAGCGAACAAGCAACAGATTAGTATGTAAGCTGGCTAAATATGAACCCACATTCAATTCCGTACTTTCGATTATGTTACATGCACCACTGTAGCCAAAAAAAGTAATAATAAGAAGAAAGGAATTCCCAGCGCTAGTCAGAACAGTGACCATTGCATTTGAAAAGTAGACTGACTCCACATAAAGCAACTTTGCTAGTAAAACGGTACTCCCTGCATTTGAAATTTCTCTTGCAATGAGGTTTTGCTGTAAATGAATGTGCTCCTGCGTAAGGTAGCACGATAATATTAAATACAAGCAAAACACAAAGGAATTCAAAGGCAGAAGACAAAAAAAAAAAAAAAAAAAAAGAAGAAATGAATAAATGTGCAACAAACTTCTACAGCTAAACAATGAAAGGGAATCAAGGTACAGTCTTCGTCAAAAGTAAAGAGCCCACTGTGAAAGTGTAGGTGGCATCGGGCCATTCGTGGAAGTTTCTGCCGTACTCCTAGCAGCAGCAAGAACTCCAGAGATTAAGAGTTGTTTGCAGATTATTACAATCATGGAATGCCATATGCACCACATATACACGGTATACAATAAAGGTACCACATATATGTGCGCATATGCCACGTGAAGGTTCCACACAGGCTAGTAATTATCGTTGGCTATGCTCACACGTGCAGTGGGCTCTTCATATTTTTGCAGACACCATACACCATGCTCTACACCTTGTTATGTGAGAAACGTGTCATGCCAGTGCAGTGAGGTGGATGGGTGGAATAGAGAACAACCAGAGTGCATCAGCGGTATACATATGTGCTACTGATACCCAGTCTAGCACATGACGCGACAGCAGGTCAGTTGAAAGAGAACAGAAGGCGCAAACCGCTTTCATGGAGCAAGAAGGTTTCACAAGGTGACCAACCTCCCCGTGAGTTTTCGCCACCACCGTTCAACTTCAAGACACAGTTTTTGTGCTGATTAGGCTGGTTACACAACATCTCAAAGCTATTATCTGCCAAGATGCCATGATAAATAGCATTGTAATATTCTAACTTGTATTCTAACCATTAGAATAACGTCCAGGACCTACTAGAAGTATAAGTATTGCATGCTTTAATGACAATACAGAAAATTTATTCTTTGATCGACTTAATTCTTGGACAATGGCATTACTTACTGATGTCTTCAGAAGTAGCAAGTATCAAACAAATAAAACTGGGGGAGATGAAGGAACTCTGTTTAGTGCAAGGGAAGATTAATATACCAGCAGGTTCTAACAAGCATTCAAAAATATGGCCAAATACGTTCAAATATAGCTCACTTATGAAGCTTGCATCTTACAGTAGCAAAAGCCCAGCAGTCAATCTATTCGAGGTCGTTTATTGCCAAGAGACACATTCAAAGCATGTTTCAGTTAGTACCACTCTAAGCTTTGCAAGGTACGCTCACTTTATAACTTTCAAGCTGGACCTCATCGCTCCTCGAGCTCAGCAGTATAAGGAAAGGAGTGCAGGGTGGGACGCACAGGAGCATTGGGACATGGATGGTCGTTGCATAGCAATACAAGCACGTGCACTGACAGCACACATGCAACAACATGCCGAAAGGTGCAGTTACAAACGCCAACTCCGCTGCCACAAAAGACCAAGGTGGTACTGAAAGCAAAAAGAAGAGAAACGGCTGAGGCAGGCATGTGTGTGTGTGGTGTGCTTCACTGATGCCAACCAACACCTGCAAGAACAAGCACAGCTGATGGACGCAGCTGCAGCAGGCAACTGGTCAGGAGGAGGAAAGCACAAAAAACAAAACAAAAACATTTGACGGAACGAAAAAAAAGTGAAGTAGAAACCCAAACAACAGCACGGAAGATGGGGGAGGGTGACACCCACAAACCGAAAGCAGCAGCAAAAGAAGAAACTTTTGGAGATGGTCAAAGTCACGTCAAATCATGTGGTGTTGCTCCAATTCTACGGGAATCAAGCAAATATAGATATGTTTATATGTATGATAGACAGCATCATGCTTTTTGAGACCAAGTAGAAGAAAAGAAAAGAAAGAGAGAGAGAAAGAGAAGGTGGTAAGTGTGCGTGTGTGCATTGGCTTATTTTTGCACAAGTGTAGTTGCTGCCAGGTTGTCGCAACCTCGAGTTGCGTCGACCTCACAGCCAAATGGCAGCTCTATGGAGCGTGGTCGGCATTTTGTCTGCACGTAAAACAGTAGCGCTTGGCGTGCAACTACAGTGCAGCAGCTATGTATGGCAATGCTAGTACAACTAGTGCTACGGCTAAGTAGCGATTGCTGTTGTAGTGACAGTTGTGGTGGTGGTGACGGCAATGATGGTAGTGACAATAGTAGAAGCAGCCCACCCTCTTCAGCTTGATTAAGAAAAAAGAAAGCTTTGCTCGCATATGTACACTGAGAACGCATTTATCAAGGGCACGCACTACTTGACAGTTAGCGACAAGTGAGAGAAGGCTCAATGTAGATTAATGCATTTTAGGCACATTTAGGCAAATGAATTCTAAGGTTAACACTCAGAATTCTCTGGCCATCTAACATGTTTTAACTATAAAAGAGTAGTGACAAGTGAAAAAAAATAAGAGTTGGGTCTGTACCTCGAAGTCCTTTTCCCCGCATTCACGTGGGAGGAGTGGACAAGAGACACACAGCGACATAGAAGAAAGAACCCCAGGGTTGGCATTAGTTAGGGGGGAAGAGGAAAAAGGGAAGGGGGAAAATATATATGTATTTATATATATATATGTATATATATATATACAGGAATGAAGAAAGACTGCATAGGTTGTACATACATGAAAAAAGGCAAAACTGCGAAAAAACAAAAATGCCAGCTTGGTAGAAATAGCAGAGTACACAGTTGTGACTGCAAACATTGCTACAATACTGTATGCAGGCTTGTGGCTCAATTACAGTGGCTGCAACAGAAGGCTGTCACTAATCCACAAAACTAAAATTAAAGGAGAAACAACTCTCTCCATGCGCTGTAACTATCCTCATGCGATAGTTTCACATATGCTAATTATGCAGCTCAGTTTGCTGTTCACCTCACTAATTTCCAAGTTCCTGAATGCCTACTTGACCTACAATTGTATAATAGATCAAAAGCAAGAAACTCAAAGTGGAAAGCAGAAATATACAGAAAAAAAGGGAGGGGGGGGGGGAGCTTTCTTGCGAGTACACAAGCATAAAACATATCTGCATTAAAATTGAAAATTAGACCATGACAGCAACACACGAAAGAAGTAGGCTTAAGTTACTGACAAAATGGCGTTTGAGAAATTAATCACTTTGTTCTTAACTGCCTGGGAGAGTCAGAGCGTTGGAAGAAATAGAACGTGAGAAAAATGAAACAAAATGTGCACACAGGAAGAAAGAAAGACACAATGTAAGAGTACGGGGAGAAAGAGGGAACTTCCATTTGCCTAATGAATAAAACCGAGCGAGAAATGGTTTTTTAATGTGGGAGACAAAAAGACAGGCATGTTGACAAAAGTAGCAGTGGAAAAGACACAGTATAGGACCATCTCAAAAGTCCCTTCGCTTGCTCCTTTCTTTTCGACCATACGAAAAGATATCTTTTTGTGGGGTGGGGAAAGAAGAGATGTGGGTACGTGTAGATATTTATAAAAATCTGGGCAGAAAAAGAGAGGTATGTATAAGTATATACACAAAAAGAGAATAAGAGGTGGTTATACGAAGATATATAGGTATATATTGATATACATATGAGGAATCAAAAGCGAATAAAAGAGATGGGGCAAATGTATCAAAAATTGCATGCACAGACCTCATTCCAAGATTCACCTCACTCGAGAAGTGAGCAAAAAGACAGCTGGCTTCAGAAGGCAAGAGACTGCTGCGCACGCGCTACAGAACTTTTATCGAAGCTAGTAAAAGTCGCCTTCTCAATATAAAAGGCATCCCATACAAGTGTCTAGGAAGGCAAAATTGATGCAAAAAGAAGAAAAAAAAATAATAAAAGAAGTGTGCATCAAGAATGAACACTTCTTCACAAGGTAGGTCTGGCAAAAATTTCGGACAAAACAAGAGTGTTGGTACTACATTGGATTCCATGAAACGCTTCAAAAGGAGGAAAATACTGAACAGAAATCATGGGCGGAGGACAAGTAGAATTCTTCACCCTGTAGTACGAGACGCGTTAAAAGCATTTAAATGTTAAAGGGCTTCAAGAGTGAGAAATGAATATTGGGAAACCTTCATGTTCGATTAAATAGTCGGCTGGTGTTAAAGGGCACTGCACTTTCCAATGCTAACTGTAAGAGGACCTAACAGGAGATACAGTGGGGAAAAAAAAGGAAAGAAAATCAACACACGAAAAAGAAAAATGAAAGGAAAGACAAATTTTTGCTCTTTCTTGGAGCAACACGGGCCAAAATGCGGTTCTGGGAGATACACTGCAAGGTGGGGGAGGAGGGAGCAAGGGTAGCTCTGACGTACAACCTCAGTCACCTCAAGAAAAGGGAGGAGGAAAAAAAAAAAGACAAAGAAAAACAAAAACACTCAACTTAATCAGACCACGAGGGTCATCAAGCATTCAGCAGCATTACACCGAAAGTAAGCAAATAATGGTGAAAGCAAGCAAGAGGAGGAGTTTTGAGAAGGTCCTATCGACACAACAGAATGAAAAAACCATCATTGTTGGCCTGGCTACGCTGCATACAGGTGCCGCAGATAGAAATAAAATTGACACTTTCCTTCGTGACGCTCGAGCAGAAAAACCCAGCTGCAGGTTCCATAGTCTTAAACCTCCACCACATTTAGTTGGCTGCGACCCGACAGTGAAGAAACAGTATATTTCAGGCCAGGTTTAAGGATTTTCACCTGGGCACCTTGTTTTGGTATCATCCAAATACACTGCATTTAAGTCTTGCCCCTTCTGTCTTTCCCCTCACTGTCCAGCTCAACCATTCTATTCTGGCAAAGCCTGTCTACAGTGCCTAGAATATACTGGCTAGTGTGACGAGCGCCCGCGCTTCCCTATGGGCGAGGATGGCGCTGTTTTTAATGAAAGCTAATTGTTAGCGGCAGAGGGCGCTGCTTGTCGGGAGGGTACCACCTGAGCAGACGACGCAGTTTTCTCGCTTCGGAATACGGCAATCTGTTGGTGTTGTGTGTGCGTGTCAAACCTGCTTCTGCGCGTCTTTTGCTTTCACGAAGGTGCAGCAGTTTACTTACGGTGTAGGTGTTTGCTCATGCGAGTCGTTCCGCACTTCTACCAGCTCGGCGACGATTGCATCGGGATTTTTTTTTTCGCGTTTTGTGCGCGCGTTCTGTGCTCGCCTTCTTCTTTTTTTACTGTGTCGCCAATAGTGAAGCACGGTTCCTGAATGTTGTTTCCCCAGTGCCTCACACTAAACTGCAGAAAAAAATGCTTAAGAGAAAGCGGTGGTGCACAGAGAAGACTTGCTTTGTTGGCATACGGGGCTACCGCTAGAACAAGGAGCGTACGTATTACTGCGCTATCTGATGCTACGTAAGTACGCATTCTGTAGAATGGGAACGAAGTATCGATTCTATCGATACTTCAATGCAATAACGGAAGGTAAACGGCAACTGCTTTTGTTGGCGAGAAACATTTTTAGGGCTTGCAGTCATATTCATAAGGATGGAAACTTGGGCGAGTCGGTATACGGTGCTCTATGACAGTGTGTAGCACAAAGAGTACACAATCAGGCGCTACAGACAGCACCTGTGTTGTGTACCTTTTCTGTGTCCCTCGATCGTCCTTTTGCGCTACAAATATGTCATATGGATGCAGTTATATATTGGGCGCATGTTTCATCGTAAGCGCGGCATTACCAACGAGCTTCCTCGCGATGAACCGGCCGCGTCTCGTGCCTATTGTGCATCTGAGAAAAAAAAAAAAAAAAAAAAAAAGAAGAAAAAAAAAAAAAAACTTCATCAGCTTCTTCATTCAAAAGATGGTGACTTCGGCAAAACCTTGTGTACAATCACAGGCCGCGATGTACCTTAGCCGCTGTAAGTAAAGGTTCCTCGTATTGTGCTCTGCTGTTCATGCGATTCTGCCACGTGTGCCTGTGTTTGTTATTACATATACATAAGAGAGTGTTGCGTGAATTTGTTTCCTGTGTTGTTCGCGTATACAATATATAAATAAAACTGCGCGTACGTGTTTACTTGTCAGCAAGTGTACAGGGCACAGAAAGAACCATATATGCATGTCAATAAAAATGAAGCATTTCAATTTGTTCCAAAGATTACAAATATATTTTATATCAATAAATGCCTATGCTTTAATTGTTGTTAAAAGAGAAATTCCGGGTTTCCCTTTGTGAGCACAGGATGTCCGGGACTAAGATGCTCAAACTTCGCAGAAGCCTTCGCAAGCAAGAAGCGTTAAATACGTGCGCCGCTTACAGTCCAAGACAAAACACACACCCTGAAACTTGTAGTCTGCGGCTTCAGTTATAGCTGAGGTCTGTTGCGACTTAATTCGAACCCGACCACGGCGGCTGCGTTTCGATGGAGGCGAAACGAAGAGGCGTCGTGTGCTGTGCGATGTCAGCGCACGTTAAAGATCCCCAGGTGGTCGAAATTACTCCGTAGCCCTCCACTACGGCTCCTCTTTCTCTCTTTCCACTTTCATTCCCACCTTCCTCCCTTCCCTTACGGCGCGGTTCGGGTGTCCACAGAGCAAGTGTGACAGTTACTACGCCTTTCCCTTCCTGTGAACCAATTTATTTATTTTTTGCGACTTAATGACAGCTGAAATGCAGTGCAAGCAGCCCTCTTGCCGAAGATGCGAGAGCGCGGTAGGCAGCAGACAGCGCGGCTGGTACCCACCCAGTTTACAGCGCTCCTGGCGGCGGCCGCCGGCATTCATCGCTCATGGTACCACCCAGGAGGCCTCGGTCGGCACACTAGCCAATATATTCTAGTCACTATAGCCTATCTATGAGGTTCGAAAGGCAGGAACGCTGCACACATATCTTGTGATGCATTTTCACAGAGCACTGGAATACTTTGTTACAACAGTACGTAATAAGCAAGTAATGAATGAATGACCGTGAAGCACAAAACCTGAGCACAAAATGTTGAGTATACAAATATGTTTGATTAGGCTCGCTAAATACAATATTAGGAATAACTCAATGCAAGTAAAATACTTCAAGCAAATAGAAAAAAGAGAAACCGTTTGTGGTACTTTCTAACTTGAGTGCTTAAGTTCATGAACTTGACAAATCATATTTTTTTTACTAGCTGTTTAAGAGGCAAGACCTTGGAGTGAGAGCATTTTCTTTTATATTCAAAGAAGAGCAAGTATTAAGAGACAGCACTCAAGGCAACATTATTAACATATCGCTTGAACTGCCAACTAATAAACAACCTATTTTCTGCCTTTGGCAGTTATCCTATGGAAGGCAGGGCATAATTCCTGCATACCGGTAAGCTTTCAATTCTCAGTTTTACAGTTTGACAGACATACCAATGTGACCAATAAAATCAAACTTCACTGTAGACTGAGCAGACTATAGCTTTACGTCACCAAACGCGAAAATAAATGAAGATTATTATCACTCCACGTTTCCAGAAACCTTTTGAGGCATTCAACAATAGATGCTTTATTGACATTGAACAGCAAAAAAATGAAATATTGATGTCACCCTCACTGGCCATTTTCGACTGTATTGCACCAAGAAAGCTTTTTATGTGTAGATACCCAAGGCTGCGCCACCATTCATTTTCCCCTATAGGGATCACGCAGTCCTTTCTAGTCTTAACGGCACAAGTTTCAGTCGAGTCTTGAAAAAATGTTTAAATACAATTTTCTTAGCGTGACTGTGTCCTTTCAAGCTGAACAAGCACTAGTTTAGCCTGAAAAGGCCCTAGAATTGATTTTAGCCAAGAATAAAAGTTAGATGGAGGTGTCCCCTTAACCTTTGCGACATACATGCATGACCTTGCGTTCAAAATTCTGTGCTACACTGAAATATATGTGCTCACCAGAGGGTGGTGCACCTACACTGTCAAGATTCATTACTTAAGGCACATTTCTAATACAACTAAAAAGTTTCAACGTTGAAAGCCGTTAAAAACAAATAAATAAACTGTTTCCTTGATTGTAACAAATTTGTTGGGCAAGTCCAGTTACATAGGGCTTTAACAGACGGCACCAGTTGCTTCCAGCAACGGAATGAAATTATTGTGGGGAGAGAAATGCACTAGACGGCCAGGCGCACCGTGTGGCCCAACTACATGGCAGAAACCAAAAGTAACAGATGCTTTTTTGCCCATGTAGTCTTCCCTTCACTGCCAAGAAAAGCTGTCGCTATGTTGGGAAAATAATAGCTCCAGGTGAAACAACCAAAGTGCGGAAGACAAATTGTGGACAGCCTGGCACAGCTGATGGAATGCCACTTTCCAGACAGGGTATCTCGGACTCAAAATCAGCTATAAATAAAATCTGACCCAAGAACAAAGCTATTTTTCAAAAATTTTACCCTCAAAAGGTTTGAGTGCATGTTCACGTTTTTGCTGTTTCAAACAGTAAAATTCTTCACCTCCTTCAACGTGGTTAGCACTCCACAATAAGTTTGAAACCTTAGATTACTCTGTTCCAGTTCGTGTGTAGTAATGCATGCTTCAATGAGCTGACGCCCACGCCAACACATTTAACAGCGGCTAAAACACTATGATGCCATACAATAGAGCCAGAGCCTAGAAATCCTACTGCCTTGTAGAAGACAACACGGAACCGAGATAAGCGCATGGAGCATAACTTTTTATGTACGGTCCATTTTTTTGGATATGCCTTAGTACAGTCTCCAATAAGATGCACTATTGGTGATGCTGTATACAATATAAATCTGTTTTCACACCCGACATCACACATATGCAAATGAGAAGAGAGTCCAGTAAAGCTTCTTTTTGCATCCATGTACATGCCTACAGGAACGAATATTGTTCGAAGAACAGTACTCAAGACCAGCTGAAACTAGAAAACAGCTTGTTAAGACATTCAACAAGGATGCGTCAATGGCAATTAAAGAAAGAAGAGTCTATTTTTTAAAAAGGAAGGAAGTTCTAATTAGCTCAAGTGCATGTCTGGTTTAGTTAGTACAAATAGAAAGAAGAATCACTTGCATTTTCAGTTTTTGAAGAGAATACCTGGCTTTTATTAACTACCTTGTCAGCCACTTAAACAGCACATTTATCACTAGAACAAACTGCGCTACATTATACCACGTAAACTTCGGACGACCTTTTGCGTGTGTGCAAAGAAAAAAAAAAAAATTAATGCACTTGAGAAAATAAAGTTCATCATATAAACCGAACTAAGTGTAGTTGCTGCTAACCCTAGTGATTAGTAAACGGTAGCTGACGTCCGAATCACTACGGGGAAAACAAAACAAATTAATCGCACTGTGCCAGTCCATGTTCACTTTTCCTTCCCTTCTCTCTTTCTTTTTAATGAGGCTCAGCCTACACTGGCGTTCAAAAACTGGAATGTTATTTTGAGTGACGACATGCGCCCCAAACTTTACTGGATGCATCTGACATTGGAAGGGTGCGCTAACACAATGCAAATATGTAGCCTGCACAAATTGTAGCTTCTTCATTTGCAGTAGTGCTGAATGCCTACAACATACAAACACTGACTGCGAATAGGCACTAGAAGTACAGATCCCTTCACTCATTTTTGCTAAGCTAGCAAGGCGGTACAATCAAAATAGCAACATTAACTGAAGACAGAGTGATGGGTAGTCTTTTATTTTATTTTTTCTCTAAGGGAAAAATAAAGAAAAGAAACGTTGAGAGCACAGCAGCAACTGCAAAACATTCAGAGTAAGTATTGGAATTTGGTTAAAGCAAGGTAAAAACACAAAAGGTGAAAGCAGTAACTACATTTTACTTTTGTCTTGGACTTGCTCTTTTCCTTGCTCAACAGAGAGAGATTGATGTTTTGAAAAATAGCAAACTCCAGAAGCACATCTGTGCTAAAACAATAGCTGTATCTCAAGGAAGAGAGCACAAAAAATACAATAGTTATTCCCATGCCCCTTTGTTCCACAGCAGCTGTCTGACGTTAGCTGCAGCTAACAAAAGCCCCTGGTTAGGCGTCTCAGGCAGCCAACATCTTGCACCAGTGCCATCATATGCTCTGTGTGCTGCTACCAATAAAACGTATCTCGACCAGATAATGCCACATGTACATTTTCCACTTGTGCATTTCTGTCTCATCCTACAAGTGCTATGCATTCCTCCGAAAGCCGGACAACAGCCGTCGCACAGCAAGTTTTAACTCATTTGCTATGAATAGCAATCACCAACCTGGAGTTGCTTTTCTTTTCACCCTGGAAAACTAATGGCCACATGATTTTAGATAGGAGCAGTGTCACGAGAAAAGACGATGACAGGATAATTTACTATATGTGGAGTACTGTTTAAAGATATTAACGATGAGTGCCATTCGTTTACAGACTAGCCGGTTCTGCCGTGCGATAGGGTCATGGAAACAAAACCTCACTCGTATGGACAGTTTACCAGTTGATTAAACAGAGTTTTTTCCTTCAACAGAAACTGCACTGTGCATTTGACCGATGGGTGACACAGCAGCAAAATAAGCCTGCTGTGTCTGCTTGCTGCACTATTTCTCTAAGTTACAGCAAGAGCATGAAGCGAACATGCTTAAACTTGCATACTCAGAGAAGAAGGGATAGAGCAATATAAAATAGCGACGAAACACACAACCAATGAGAATTCTGCCAATGCCCGAATAATGAACACTTTTAATGTGAAGGCAAGTGCAAAGACCTTTAATGACGGTTTCAGTCACACTAAACTGATTGCCATGGGAAACACCTTTATTGACCACGTTACTGCCACTGTCCAAAAACAAAACAGTGGTACAAGAAGGCACAGTTTTGGTTCATTGAACTTTTATTTTTGCTTATTATTTAATTTTACCAATTAATTTGTATATATTAAGGTGATGCACTGGCAATCGAGGTGCAATTAATTAAAGGGCAATGTTCTATCAATACTTGGTACAGTCACCTTTCACAAAATGTTTTTACCAAATTATATGTTTATGCTGGCAGTGCGTTATAAAAATTAAATAAATGATGAGGCCCACTGCTCCTGAGAGGTGTAACCACAAGAAAACGTCAGTCCACAGCTATCCAACTGGTGGAGTTTAATACAAACAAGCCATACTTTTGACCAACACCACCAAAAATGTTTGCCAGCATGAGAGCAACCTTGCTTTTGCATCCATAGACAAAGGCTGGATGCAAGTAGAGATGGCTGCGAAAGAGGAGCTGTTGCCAATAAAACTCCTTATAAAGTACAGCAGTCCTTTCAGACGTCTACAGCTATGGACGGTGAAAGGAAAAACATGGTCACACGTGCCTGAACAGACAACTGGAAAAACATAGAAAGCCACAGTAAGGATTGTAAACATTACAAAGAAAAGAGGCAGAAGATGGCCTACCTTGCTATTGGCAAAGAGCAAGCCCACGCCTTCCATGCATACTTGCAAAATGCCACCTTCCCGCGTTGTCAAGTCCAGCACTGGAAACTCTCCCCCGAGTTCTGTGCCTGTGGAGAAGTCATATAAAAGATGAGGATAACACAAAGGGAGCGGAACAGAGCACACCATGGCATAGTGAGTTTGTGCACACACGCTAAGTGCTTCAAGCCACAGGAAGCCCAAATGCCCTAGCGAAAATACATTTTTTCTTTCTTTCTGAACCACTCCCACATGCGAGAATCATGACACTGTAGAGTTGATGCACTACAGTATGCATGAATCAACAGAAGTACTTTATTTACATGAATTTAAAGCGAGTATTTTTCCTCACATCATCAATTGCAGAATATACTTTTCGTTATATTCAGAACCAAGGTACGAATATTGCAAGATTTTTTTTCTGCCTTCGTGCTCACGACAGCGACAGTAAGCTTCATCACGAGGAATGTAAGTTGCTGGAGAAGCCAGCTTTACGGTGGCCTTCGAATTGTGCTGTGTGCACAGGTAATGACGAGCGTGGCTAAGAATGCGAAAAGAAAGCGGCGTAGTTCACTGAAAGGAAAAAAAAAAAGAGGCAAACCCTTTCTGATGCTGGAACCAATATGAGTCAAAAGCAAAACTCTCAGAAAGAGAGAGAAAAAAAAAGAAGCGCTGTAACAAGCAATTTAATTCACAGCAGGTCACGTCTCCTCCCATTGTCCTCCATTCCTGAGGCCCCCTGTACAGGCGTCAGCAAAGAGATGCGTGTCTTTACAGGTTTCCAGGAAGGTCAGGCAGTTGGCTTATAAGGCCATAAATACATGCAAAGAGATTTTAAAATAATAGATTGTGGATAAAAATTGCAGGTAGAAGCCCTACATAGACTTATTTCCTTGTACATAGCCACATTTACATGCCTGAGCTCAGAATCTCATGTTACTGGCTTTCCAAAAGCATTGCGTGGCTTTTTTGTAATTGCACAACACAGCATCTTACAAGCATTAACCTATTCAGCCTGATCAGTGACAGCCAAGAGCTGAACTGAAAGCATAGGCCAAAGGTAGATCCCACTTACCAGACTTGAGTACATTTCCTTGGGCAGCTGCCCTTTCCATTGCCTCTTTAATACAGTAGTACATGTCCTTGCACTGCAGTTAAAAATTTTCACCATCAATGCTGCTTCTGATACGTACCAGTCAAGTGACCAGCAGCATATCTATGAAAAAACGTTCTTTCTTTTCTTTTTTTTTGAAATTTCAAATTTTCTGGTAAAGTACAGTAACAGTTAAGTTACAGGTGCTTGAAAGGCCCACAACACTATTTTCCACTTGTCTGCTTCCTTCTGCTGTACCATCAGAGTGAAGAGGTCATAGTTATATCATAGCCCAAACCCTCAATGGCCATTTTCCTTGTTTCCAATCTTGCAGTGCCCATTCTCGGTTCCGATTGATTGACGGCGCTTTGCATTAAGCATCCATTTGCTTTATCAGCTACCACAATACGAAAGTGTGCATGACTTTTTGCTTAGACCTGCGGCTGCCCATTACAAATATGACGTTGCATTTTATCTGTGCTTTTATGTAATAATCCCCTAAAATAATGCCTCTCAGGGTGAGGTATCTCGAATAAATAAATAAATATGATAACCATAGTCCTGAAGACAGCACATGAACCCAGATTTCATAGCTGGTTAATCAGTTTCCAATTCTAGAATGCAACAAAATTGCGGGAATGAAAGAAGACAAAATGAAGAACAAAAATGTAGAAAAGTTCCTCTCACCCAACAAAATCCCCCAAGTACTGTTGTGGAAAGGCACCTCCCACTGCTCACCTTTTTTGTATAGTACTTGTGGAGCTGCGTTTGGCCTGAGCTCCGCCTCCAGAGACAAAGCACCTTGTTTTTGGGGCAGTAGGACATGTTCACCAGCCTCTCATACCACCAGCGTTCTATCACAACACCATTGGCACCACGCAGCACCAGTCCATCATCCCTAACCTGGAAAAAAAAAGAAAAAAAAGAAAGGGCAGATAAAGCAACTTCGTTTTTGGCAGTTGGGACGCCACTGGCATGCTGACAAGAGCTACCCGCGACTAGTTTACAGATTTTTTTAAAGTCAACTCAGAGACCACGTGTAGGGGCGTTAACTCAAGTATGGAACAGGTGCAGGACGCATGGTACTACGCATGGAGGAGCTTACTTCACTCACTCGTCCCATCGCTACAGAACCACCAGCTCCGACGTATGCTCCGAACGTTCCGACGTATGCTGAAGTCACTGCGGCTCCTCCTCCTTGTCCTCCTGTCCATCACGCGCCTGTCCCACCCAGCCTCGCCGCCCTGTCCCCGCGACCACCGGTGTATGGTAATTGGCGGCCTCTCCCACCTCGTCCAGTATGTTTCTACTGCGGAATCCGCGGCCATGTAACACGCGTTTGTCGCCGACGACTGCGAGATGAGCGTGCGAGCTATGGGTACGTTCGACGTGACGACGCCTACCAGCTTCCTCCTCGCCAGCACTACACCGATAATGACCTCCGTCCCTCTTCCTCCCCGTCGACTTCTCCTGACCGGTCTAGGACAGCACGGCCATCGCGTCGTCGCTCCCCGTCACCCTTTCGCCGGACTTCGTCGCCCCTTCGCCCTCCATCTTCAGCTTCTGCCCGCCAAACGGAAAACTAACCTGTGCAGTTTCCGGAGGTAAAACTGCACCGCCTGTCGTCGCTCCAATTCCTCCTCTGCTCCCATCAAACATGTTGACTGTATTCCTTGAGGGACATGAACTGGAAGCTTTAATTGATACCGGCGCCGCTATTTCTATTATGAAACTTGACTTGTGTTTAAAACTGCGAAAAGTGCGCACACCTTATACCGGTCCTCCTTTACGTGCTGCAAATGGACAGAATATTAACCCTTGTGGAGCGTGTACAGCCCGAGTCACCATTGATGGCATCTTGCACTTCATTGAGTTTGCTGTCCTATCCTCCTGTGTCCATCAACTCATCTTCGGCTGGGATTTCCTCCAAAACGCCTCAGCAGTCATTACGTGTTCCCCTCCCACTATTGAAGTCACTGAATGCAACATTCTTGCCGATAGAGAACCACTTTCTTCCCGTGTAGTTATGCTTGCCGATCACGTCCTCTATCCGGGCAACGAAGATATTCTATCTGTGACTTCTGACGCCGTCACCGATGGCGACGTCCTGATTATACCCAGCACCTCCACCACTTGTGAGGCAGAAGAACGCACCAGCAAATTCACCTTTTTACTTCAGGTAGACCGAAGCAGCAGCTACCGACTAGCCACAGCTTAGCAACACTTCGTCTTCTTCGCACGACCCGAAGACCGATGATGATTACGCTGAGATGAAGATGAAGGTCACTCACAGTGCTTACAGTATATATAATGCTCTCTGCTTTTCCCCGTACCCTCAGGATGAGGTCGGCTGCACTTACCTCGAGGAAGCGCACTTCTTCGTCATCGGTGTTTGTGGTGGTGTGCACAGTGAAGCACTGAGATTGCATCTGCCGACTTCCCAGGGGCTTGAGGTCAATTTCGTTGCCATACTACAAGAGCAGGGTAGCACAGTCGCTGTGTTAAAGTAGCTGCAGTCTTAACCACTACTCTTCATGAAGTCTCTCATCTTTCGTAACATTCCACTCAAGGGACACTTTCTGCTCCGACTAAGAAATCGGTTCCCCAGCTCTTTCTTGCTAAGCTGATGTACGTTTGGGAGCAAAATATGCGCTTCTGGATGAGAAAATTGGAATTTATACTGAACATTTTTTTTGTGGTGCATGGTGTCGATAATGAAAGGACTCCGTTAGCATCATTTGGAAGCAAATGGCTGCATTGCCTAGCCTCAGAGGTATGTGTAAGAAAAAATATGGCATCAATGTCATTGCAGTTGGTTTGTATGACTGGCAGGGGTACTCATATAGGTATATTTTTTGGTTTCTACTTATCGAAAAGGAAGTTGCCTTTTTTGTAATCATATTAGAGTGATCAAATGATACAGGCAAACTTCAATGTGCGTTCTGTGTCCCTTAAACTTTTCAGAGTATTACACACGATTGCTGTATGCAGCTGCAGTTGGAATTGATGACGGGGGCCAAGACAGTGAAAGTAGGAACAAGCAATGCGCACCTTCCTGATCTTGTTCCCGTCCCGGTCCTGTAACAAGCAAGGGTATGCACTAAAGATGTCATTTCAAGCCAAGATAAAAAAAAAACTGCACGACCACAAGCTAGGAAAGGATAACAAAAACTCACACACTGTAGGACTAGACCGGACGGTGATGGTGAAATGCATAACAAATTTACTACACCGGCAGTGGATAGGTTACAATGCTTGGAATAAATCTCTTCAACTCCATAGTGTATGTATATATATATATATATATATATACACACACACATATGGTTTATAGAGTTTAGCATCCGAAAGCGACTCAGGCTATGAGAAACGTCATGGTTGAGGGCTCCAAAAATTTTGACGACCTGGCATTCCTTAATGTGCACCAACATTGCACAGTATATAAGCTGCTTGCTTTTTTTCTCTACCGAAAGGCAGCTAGCTGCAACAACGTTTGGTAAAATAAACTCCAGAGAGCTTAGTTTTCACTACTGCAATTAGTTACGTCTTTTACTGCTCTTCCATGTAGATTGCCTGTGAAGAGAAGTGCTTGCCAATTGCTAAAGAGAAGCTAATTGCTCGTGCTTGTGTATTTTGCATAATTTACAGGTCTGAGTAGGAGTTGGACTTTTGAGTTTCTATTTATTCAGAAGAATATCATTTTAGGTGTTTTTGGAGAACACACTTCCAGAGCTCAAGTAACCACCCTCACATCTTTGGTGCCATTCCCAGCACTGCCAACTCCCATATAAACATAAACACAACTGGCAAATATCTGGGCTCTCCATTGCATCATATATTAGACAAACAACAGTGAAACAGACTGCTCAGGAGCCAAGATTTGAGCTAGCGGTGGTGTCTGCCTTTGCTCCTGTTTTTTTCTCCTCCCTATACTGCTAATTTGTTTGGAAAAACTTCCCCACAACAAAAAGTTATATTTTAATATGCTCTGTTGTGTTGCTTAGCTCCAATGCTAGACATATGACTGCTCGTGTGAAGAGCTTTCAACTGCAACAAGGAGCATATGGCCTGTAAAGTTCATTGCAGGACCCTGTGGCAGACTTGGCATGCAGCTTTTATTTTTTCACAAAACAGTGTTATTCACTCCTAAAATGCTCCTTTCGAGCCTATGGTATAATTCTACAATAACATAGTTGTGACATTCAATTGCAGTGTAGTCAGACGCGGCAACCATCATTAACCACAGTCTTATTACTAATTGGTCTGTTCCTTAACAGTCAGTGGATGAATAAAATTAAAAATAAGATGCATCGTGATCTTATATCTTGCCAGCTTATCTCTCTTGCAAGCCTTAATACCATAATAACCAAAGAAAACAAAAATTAATGCTATTAAATGTGCCCTCTGGCTCTAACTTCTTTCGGACTACTTGTGGGTGAACACTACACAAACTCCAGAAGGGCTGCTCCTGGTCCTACGAGGCTGGGACAGGTAGGTAACTGCCGCTTGCGGCGGGGGCTAGCCTGTCACCATATTTTTCTGTTGTAGGCCGTCATTGCACCCGCTACCGCTTCGATGGTGGACGACAGCTGTTGTGACGTGCGACTTTCTCTCCCTCTTCTTTTTCTTTTTTCTCTATTTTTTCTTCTGTTCGCACGAGGCAGCGGAGGTGGCTCAGCTACAGAGCCAGTAGCAGGCCTGTGCATTTTCTTCTTCTTCTTCCTTCAGTTGCAACAACAACAACACAAGCTCCAGATATTGTCCCAAGTGATCAGTAAGTGATAGCAAAAGCTGTGTTATAGCTATCATGTAACACCTTCATCCGAGTTTGCTTTTATTTTTCTGCAAACCTATCTGGCTCAGCCTTCTCCCTGCTCCACAGCACTGCTTTGAAGCATGGTGGCAGCATGCAACAATTCCAGACTTAAACCAGCCATACCACATATTCGAGCCCATCCAGGATAGTGTTGATCTCGGCGCTGTAGACAAGGCTGATGTGGCACTTGCCCAGCAGGCGGCGGGCTCGCCGCCGAATCTCTTCAATGGGTACCTCCATCATGAGCATGAAGGCGATCAGGTTAGACAGTAGCGTCGACAGCAGCCGGTCTTCGTCGTGCTCCAGCCGCTTCTTCTCGGGGCTCGACAGGGATCGGTACCTAGGCAAATAAATTCAAGATAGGCAGTTCTTAAACGGTGCTTCCCTACGCTCTAACATTTAAAGACGGGGCAGACACTACCAGGAGGTGTGCGAATAATACCTGCTATTCGACTTGACTGCATTGCACTTTCCCTATTCAAATTATTCAAAACCTCCCAAACATTCAGAAATTATGAAATCACTGGGCACGAAGGTGACCCAGTTACTTGTTGAGGATAGCAGGATGGATGGAGTTGGAGCCAATGTGCACCACTGCAGTGCATTCATGGCAAACGCCCTTCTTAATTTTCGTCCTTTGGAATTATAACGGCATACCTTAGACAACACAAGACAGAAACACTGGCCTCGAAGCAAGTGCACACAGTTGCACAGGGGCGCCTTCGGTTTGCAACCGTATTTTGGGCTGATCACAGGGCTTGCAGTTCAGAGAAGCCTGCACGCAAGGGCTAAGAGGGCTAAGTGTCGTTGCAAACACTGCATTTAGAGCGGCATTCCGTAATCGGTGCCTTGTCTTGAGGAGCTCAAATGAGCATAGAAGGAATGTTCCAGTTCGCATTGTAGCTCAGGTTGTGGCTCTTGTGTCTGTTTCATGAGCCGCATTGCTGCACTTTTCCAGTACTTTTTCCTGTGCCTCGCCCCTGCAATTACTAATTGGCTGATGTTGCTCTTGCGGTAAGGAGTCATCTGGCCACCTAACAATACTCAATGACTGAAATCAGCAATGTTCTTTATTATGTGACCATAATTTTAAATTGCAACATCGGGCTTTCCCAGCAAGAGCTACATACTTACCTCTAGCCAAGTTCAGCTGAGAGACTGGAGGGTCGGCTATGCACTTGTCTGCAGGGCTTCACCTGACCATAAAGCTACAGCCAACATCAGTGACTATAGTGGACGGTTCGTGGTTTGGTTTATGCCATTACTCATTAAATCTTTCTTTACCACATCCACTGAGCATCGTTAGCCTGCTAATGATGACTTCACGCAACAATTTCGAAGCCTTCTGCGTTGCTTATGGAGACGCAGTGCCATTTCGCATGTAATCAGATAATAACTGAGGTTTAGTTTATAATGTAGTTTTCTTTTTTTTTTCTCGTGCCACAATATTTTAAACGCTTTTTGAAGGCGCGGTACATCTATTAGTCCCCCAGCAATGAGCTCCACGTTGATTTCAAAGCAATCCGCTTTGCTTACTTACACGCTGAGCCACCTCTAAAATAATGAGACAACTGGAGTTTCGTTTTCAATGTTGTATGCTTTTTCTCTTGGGGCACTACTTTTTTTTTAAAGCATTCCAAAGTTGTGGCAGTCTCCAAGTCTAAAACAAGACACCCCAGCTCTGCAAAGTTGAAAATCCCGCGACTTCGCCTATTTTGCAGTTGATTTAATCGACACCCTAAGCAGAAGAGAGTCTGGAAATGCTGCTTTTAATTAATAATAAAGTTTTGACAGCGGCGCCAGCAGAAAAAAGGCTGCAACGTCGGCGTATGTGCACTGGTTAGTTTCATTTTTGTCGCTGGCTTCGTTTTGGGTGTACAGTTATTATCTTGCGCCGAAAATACTATTCAAGTTACAGCTTTATTTTCTTTAGAGATAGTAGCCAATAAGAGATCCAACATTCTGTATATTCCAGAAAAATATTAACTTCATTTTCATTTCAGGTGCAAATGTAGATCTAGAAGTTTTGCTCTATTTTATATAATAGCAATTCTGGTAATATTCGCACAATAAAAAATAAAATAAAAATAAAGGTCTACCAATAGAGACAAAAAACGGTCATTTTCCCCAAGGTAAGGAGAGTTAAAATGGCAAATAAAGGACTGTGGCTTATTGTGCAGTTAGCTTATTATAGCTTGTCTCGCTGTTGTTTTCAATGAAATGCACCCTTCAGTTTTCTTTTGAATGGCAAAGTCCACAACCAATTTCCATTATTTGTGTTTGCAACCAAAAGCTTGGAAGTTTATTATCTGCACACTTGAAATGACTACAAGTGCAACTATTCCAGCACCATGGAAAATGGTAGAAGAATAAAACCAAAGGTTGCCCACACACCCACTGACATAATCAATTACTTCTATTGTTACTCCTTTGCTAGAGATAAGACAAGGATTCTTTCTAGGAAAGCACATGAGTCCATTGCTCAAACCAAAAGGTGACAGACATGCTTTCTTGCGAATCGCTGCCTGGAAAAGGAAAATGTCACTAGCAGAGGCTTGTCCCCTAATAATCGAAATAAATTTTCTTGGTGTTGGTAGAGCTGTGAAAGTCAAGGTGTTTCTTCCAGTGTGTGCAGTTGCAACTTAAACTATTTAGTACTATAGTAAGGGTGTGCATTCTGCGTGTTAATACAACGAATACAATATAAATTAATTTTTGACTGGAATGGTTCAAGAAGCTCAATAATGAACTATGTGCTGAGCCGACTTCAGATGGAAGGCTCGACATCACCAAGAAATTGGTGATTTGGGCACAACACACACACACAAAAGGTAAAGCAAGAAAATCAGCCTTTAAGAAAACAATGTTTTCCATACCAAGGAACCCTGCCTCACCCGTTTATTTTTATAGTTAGCAAGAAAGGGATGTTGCATCATTGTAGTTTAGTTAGCTAAACAAGAAATTTTTTGAGCCACAACTATGTCTACTAAAATTACCTTATGGGATGTTATACCTCTGTCACACGGACACGGCTGAACTCCTTTCAACTCCCTTCAACCAAGGTAGCCATTACCTCGAGGGAGATACGTGCCGTGTCACACGGCAGTCCATTATGGAAGGAAGTTAAATGGAGTTTTGAAGCAAAGGAGATCGACGATCTACATTGATGGGCGAAGGGAGTACTCTCGTTTCCAATGTGCTTTGCTTCCGAGTCATTAAATAACATATTTCTTCAATAATGTAATTTTTACTCCTAAATATATTAGTTTTTATTGCATAAAATTGTATTCTAACTCGGTTAGTTGCGTTTAATTGTCGCGACTGCACCACGTAATGCACAACGCCGCGTATGGTGTCCAGCAGAGCGGAAAAAATGGCTATGTTTAGAGCATGGTCGTTGTTTTCAGCAAATGTGTGTTCTTTTATATTGATATGACTAAAGCTAATTGCATTTTGCGAGGAAAATAGTAGTATAAAAAATATTTTAGTTTGTTTTGGACATTATTTTTTATATCTTTGTGCAAAATAAACAGCGCCTAATGGCCCCCTGTTGGCTGCTCTGAGAAGCTCGTTGCAAGCCGTGTGACACGGGGACAACTCCTTTAAGGCGAAACTCCCTGCGACTCCCTTGCGCTCCTTTAGACCAAGGAAGTTCAAGGTAGTTCCGAGTCGGCCGTGTGACAGGGATATTACACCATGCTGCACCATCAATCTCAAAATGACAACACTGGCAATGCTTGCCTTTCCATAAGAACTCCTGGTTGCTGGTCCATCCCGATAAGGTCACGCTCTTGAGCGACAGCATCGAAGAAGGCATCTTCCCAGAACTGAGGCTCACCCCAAATACTGGCCCGTTCTTTGCCTGTGCAGGAAGACAGCGAAGTGAGCAAGCAGACCTAGCTGTGTCTAGCATCACCAAATCCATGATCGACATAGGCGGCACCACTTGTCATTATTCCAAAGGCGTAATAATTGCAGCCTAGCCTTTCCGAAGCCCTCTGCAAATTTTGGTGAATAAAAAGTTACAGTGAACCTTTGTTAACCCAAGGTTTTAAAGCAGAGAAAAGGTTTTGAGATGAGCAAGGAAACAAAATTCACATTCAATTAAAGAAATTTAAGAATTCTATTCTTATTCTGCAATAACAAAGTTATATCTTTATTTTGCAACAAAGATTCCTCTACGCAGAGTGAGCACATAATTGTAATAAGTCCACGTCCCATGCAACAGCCTGGAACAAACTTGCACAATTAAAGGCCAACACATGAGGTTTGGGAGTGAGTCTACCTCAACTTAAGAGGCTCCGTAAAACAAATCTGGAGAGCTATTGAGTTAAGCAATGCTTTGAAATAAGTGAGTTAAAAAGTCTATAAAGTCTTACTGCATTCCAATTTTTCACTGAATGCACAACACAGACATTGCTCCGGTCTGTGCTGGAGTGTGCTTGGCGCTTACAATGCGAGTGCACCCACCGATCAGGCCCTGGTAGATGTACGTCCGGCACTGTGGTGGTGGGGATGAGCGAGTGGGCGTGCTGGGACTGGCCCCCTGGGCCCCCTGCCCGCCGCCGGGGTTCCTGCCGCCCCCGGCGAATCCAAAGCCCCCACTCAGGCTGCTCTTGGTGCTCCAGATGCTTGAGGCACGCATCTGCCTCGACATCATGAACTGTGCCGAGGAGAGAAAGTCGGGAAAAGAAAGGCAACGCCTACTATGGACAAAGCTCACTCAACCTTTGCCCTCCTACACTGGGCAGTGTGGCAGCTAACGCATTATATATATTGGATAAAAAACAGACTCCTCGTTACAAGAGGACAATGCATTATGCAACTCTCCAGCAGCTAAGCAGCTGTGCACCAATCACACAACAGTTAAGTGACGAAAACTAGGCATCAGAGGACAAATTACACTTCAATCACATCACAAAAACGGTCACAAACTTGTCAATCGGCCCCCACTACTATTGGTTGACAGACCCGTTGGTCAGAATTGACCAATAGGAGCGCGGCTAGCCGATCGGTTTGTGACAGTTTTGTGACAGCTTTTGTGATGTGATTGCAGCATAATTCAACCCCAGTTCTTGCTTTTCCTTGCGATCTCCAAAGAGTAACACCCGCCCCCCCCCCCCACCTCCACCCCCCCCAGCCATCCAAAAGAATAAACATATCCACTCACAAGTTAAAATACGAAACTTAATTATGTCCACTTGGCCGTCCGATGCTGATCTCCAGAATTCAAAATCTCACCAATAACGTCTCTGCCCGATATCAGAGCCAGCCCAAGCGCTGCCTTAAACACTGACCGCTATGCACAGGAGCATAATGCAGGCTGGTATATGTATATATATATATTTTTTTCTTTGTCTCGCAGGGGAAAAGATGAACAGCAAAGTACCGCAAAGTTTGGGCATCCATAAAACAATTTAAATTTAAGACTGATCCCCCAATAAGTATACACGCATTCACACCTCACCACCACTAAACCTGCTATTGCTTACCAATTTCTAGAATACAATTTATTTCAATACCAGAATTTGATTCCACCTTAAACCAAGACCACATTAACACACCTAAATTAACTTTTCAGAAACGTTTTTCTCTAAAATGAAAACCCTTAAGAAAGGACGAATCCTGAGCATGCAGCCACTGCGAACACTGACCTTTCTCTCTGTGCACACCAAATCATTGAGCAAAACACCATAGCTACTCCACCAGTTAGGTAACAAAGAATGTATCAAAACAAAAGTGCAAACTCGCTCGTTAAACAAATACTATACTTCTGAAGGGATGCTGAGGTTTCAGGGATGATGCAAACCAGACAGTCTTTTATGACAGTAGTCGCTATGGAATGAAAAAAAAAAAAAAAATCACACATGCACACATCATATGCAAGCATGCAATAATGAGCAATTAGGTAAACAGCTGTCAGTGCAATGTCCGTCTCTGCCTATAAATTGAGGTGGCATTTCAAGAAAAAGATGATAAAGAAAAAGTGCGTGAGAAAAGCAGGAAAATATAAACAATCGGTATTTTGTGAGCTGTCTCCGAAATGCGAAAATTTTAAGGTAGCTTCATAAATACTAAAGATATTGACAATCAAAACTGATGCTCCTTCTCCTCCCTTAACTCAATGAACACCAATGTGCAAGAAAAAAATAAGAACGACAGGTCGCAACGGTTCCCCCTCCCCTCCACTTGGGTGCACCCAGAATAAAAGTCCAGTTGACGTCAACAGGAAGAGGCAGCTAAGAACATGGCTAAGAACAGTGAGGTGTCACCCTAATCGGTTGCAAGCGGTCGCTGGAAACAAAGTTTTAAAATTAATTATAAATTAGTGTATACACAGAGCCTTTTGAATTTTGTTCAGATACCCCTAAAGACCACCTCCACGGATTTGTTATGACCATAAATATCTTTTCTGGGGCCCTTTAATATTCTACGAATGACCAGTGATTTTCAAGACTGTCCTAATCAGTATGCTTGACCCTACACAGTGTTAATACCTGGCACTATCTCAGTACTCCAATGTAAGGCTATCATGCTTGCCAATAACAAACACCCAAAGCTCACTATAATTTCCAGTGTATAAGACGTAGTTTTTTACAAAACTTTGGTAGAGCATCTTATACAGTAGTCTGCCTTATGTGCATTTTTTTATTGTCTCGCGCAACATTCATAGGTGAACTTCATCATGAAACCGTTGTGGTAGCGACGTCTGCTATCAGAATAGCTACGGTTGCCTACAGGCATCTAGAGCATTAGTAACATAAAATGCCAAAAGATGGCAACATACGCGCTCCTCACTCTTTCCATGCTGCCAAGATAAGCCAGGGCAAGCCGACTCACATTTCCAGTTGCGATATACAACTTTGTTTGGTGGCTATTGCATATGTTTCCCACTTCCTGCGTGCACTTTGCAACGTGTGTCAGAACCCGAGCGTAGCGAGACGATCAGCGCAGCGATTATGAGCACGAAGAGGATATGGCAGCACTGCCACGAGAAATTGGCGTGCTTTTTTTTTTTATAGCGTGTCCGAAGATGAAGCCTTTCAAGGATTTGAGTAATAATAAAGTGTTGCTGCTCTCACTATGCGAGAGTATTTTCAGGCATGACCTCTTTTTTTTTTTTTTTCCCCGTCATTAGCATGTAACCAGTTTTTTTTTTTCTGGCACAGAGAGTTTCGCGATGGTCATGCAAGAAGATGTAGTTATGTCCTAACTTGGGAAATTGTGATTGAGATGCGTCCTATATACCAAATTCTTTATTGCAAGCCTCTAAATATGATGCTGCGTCTTATACACAGGAAAATATGGTACAAATTGTAGTGCGCTGCTGCTGCTAAAAGCAGTTTTTAAAAATTGGATCACCTTGCAATTCATTTAATCCTAGTCACGCATGAACACTTGCAAGCAAGCACTAATTATGAACCTAACGATGAAGATAAGGCTCAAGATGATAGCCCTCAGAAGAACACATGAAACTCATAATCCAGCTTCCACTATACCTTTTTATCTCTCCAGCCTGCCGTAATGAAACCTACAGCTGGATATGGTGCAGGTCAATGCTACAGAAAAGCAAGGGCTTAAGAATAACACAAGTGAGCATGACATATGCCGGACAATAGGCAGAAAGATTACATGCCCACTCCTCAGTACAAGGAGCCAACTAGACCGTCACTGTTTTAAGTAAGAGGAAAAAACTTTATTAAAAGCAGCCTTTCATGTTTGCTGCTTTGATAAGCTGTAACAAAAGATTATGGACAAAGAACTGTTGGCAAAGTTTTTGACTCATTAAACCTGTCACAGCCCACTCCCGCTAACCAACGCATAGAGGAATAAATTTTGTAAATAGCACGACTAAAAATGCAGTTGAAATAACGAACTAGGTCCCACTCCTCCTGTCCTACACAATAAATGATTTTAGATGCATGAAAACAATATTTCCGATAAAGCACTTGTTGGCCTTGTCAATGTTTTAACTGTCCACAGCCTTTCACTAGATGACATTGAATTTTGTGAAAAGGTGTGGCAATATATATAAAAATTGGCATTAAAAAACTTGACAAATCTGTTTTATCCCGTATAAACCGACTACTGCACTAAAGCCCTTTATGTCTTTAGAAAAGAAACGGTTGGGACCTATGCCTCCGTTTGTTTGGCACCGACACAAGTTTCTTTAGCTGAGGAACATGGATTTACAAGAAAAATCAGACTTCCACACCACAGTGCTTAAACAAGTTTACATGCTTGTGCACGTTCATTCACAGTAATATGCTATGCTGAGCTGGCCTTACTGATGTTAATGAAACTCCTTTTTCATGATTTCCTTGTTCCGGCGTTTTGTACTTTTATTTTCAAAGATGAAGAGAAAAACACAACTCCGTCAAGCCACCATTAATCTGTTAAAAACAACTTACAGTGCTCAGTTGATCAATTCGCTCACTGCTCAGTAGTGCCCATTCGCAGTACATGAAAGTATTTGGCGAGCCAACGTGGGTGTTTGACATCCTTGAAAATCGATATATGGTCCAGAATATTTCTACACTGAGGCTAACACTAGTATTCAAATGGCCAGAAGCTATTGAACAGTGTTGAGCACACAACAATGAATAAGAAACCTTTAATGCTGTGGCTACAGCTGCAAAGTCACACCTGACTTCATACAATAATTTACTAAGAATATTAAAGCTCTGTTTGTTCGTTGCTTGTTTGTGTTGGGTTTTATGATGCACAGGCTGCTAAGGCCATCATGCACCAAACACAAGGTCTAAGTAGATTCTTTGGTCAGCAGAACTACAGTTTGTAGTGTGTTACAACTTATTTAGGATCCCCGATTCTTTGAGGAAACTAAATACGGATGAAATTTAAACAAGCGGATTTTCTCCTATGAGTAAAGTGAGATGGAAAGGAATTAATTCCTTGTAGAATGAAGTAAAATATTTAAATCCTTAGCGGTTCGAGTTCTATGCATAAGAATAGAATTTCTCATAAAATGGTTTGTCCCGTTTTCTTGGTAAAAAGTTGTGTGCTACGTGTGTATGTTTCCAGTTGTGATGTATGGATGCGAGAGTTGGACTGCGAAGAAGGCTGACCGCCTGGTGCTGGCGGAGACCCTTGAGAGTTCCTTGGACTGCCAGAAAATCAAATCAGTCGATATTGTCGACCATAAACCCTGACTGCTCATTGGAGGGTCAAATTCTAAAGTTAAAGCTCAGCTACTTTGGTCATCTGATGAGAAGAGAGGAGTCGCTGGAAAAAGCTTTGATGTTGGGAAAGGTTGAGGGTCACCGGAGAAGAGGTAGGCAGCGAACGCGATGGTTGGATGGCATTCTCGAGGTGCTGCAGATGAAGTTATGTGATGTTAGAAAGATAGTGAAAGACTGGAAAGCGTGGCGTGATATGGTTCATAGGGTCACGAAGAGTCGGACACAACTGAACGACTGAACTGACGTGTGTATGTCCAATATGAAGACGGCCCAGAATTACTTCATAAAAGCGCTTTCAGCGCTGTGTGGATAACTTCCATTTTCCTAGGATGAGTTTTACCAGGCATAGCTTATTTCTTTCTTCACTGTTCCATTTATTCTGCCATTGATCCTTTAGCTTATATTGTAGTAATTTGATCTTTGCGGGGAATGTGCATTTTCGTTATTCTTCTGAGCTTGTCGGTACAAAAATCGGCTCTCTCATTACCATCTATTTCAACATGGCTCGGAATGTGATCATCTGTCCTCGTGTGGTGCCTTTTTTGATGTTGTGGATGATGCTCCCTATTATTAGTTGAAAAGCATTTTCGGAATGTAATGCCATAAGAAGACTCACGGAATCAATAAATTATGCTGTTGTTAAGGTTTTGATTTATTACTCTGCCTATGGCCACATAGATAGCATAAATTCGGCTGCAAATATGGATGCATAATTTGGTAGCCTCACTACACCTTCACTGTTACCTTGCAAAACTGCACATCCAACATAATTTGATGATTCTGAGCCATCTGTGTAAAACTCAGTGCAGTTCTTATATTTCTGTTTTAGAGCCAGGTATTCTTGTAAAATATGTTCGTGCAGTGTTTGCTTTTTATGAAAATGTGTGAGAGTGAGGTCACATGCACAGGAAAGGCTGCACCAAGGCGGCAACGGTTCATGTCTTTGGGCAATATTTGGAAGGGCGTCTAGTATTTCTAATTCTTCGCATATATCCTCAAAGCGGAGCATCAAAGGTCTGATTGACTGAGGTTTATTGATGACCAGTGTTCTGAAATTGCCCTTTGTAACTATTGGGTAACAAAGATGTTTTGTAAGGGATCTTATTCTAAGTACAAAGGTACATGTAAGCATCATCCTGCTGTCTGCAAGGGGTGCTTCATTTGTTTCTGCATAGAGGCTACTTGTGGGGGATGTCCTGCATGCACCAACTGAGAGACTCAAACAAAGGTTATGAACTGGGCCCAGTCGCTTTAGATAAGATTGTCTCACAGAGCCATATGCTATGCTTCCGTAACCTAAGGTAGAACGCATTATAGATTGATAGATATGTAAAAGACACGTCCTGTCCGACCCCCAGTGTTTTCGTGACAATACTTTGAGAATTTTTAGCGATTTCAATGCTTTCTTCTTGACGGTGTTTATGTTGGGTAAAAATGTTAGTTTTCTATCAAAAGTAATGCCTAAAAACTTCTGTTCAGTTTTAACAGGTAGTGCAGTTTTGTTTAGGTGGGATCAGTATGCAGGCCATGTTTGACAGAGCCACTGATTTCTGTGGAGAAAACTGGAACTCCTTTTTGTCTACCCATGTTGCTAGTTTGTTTATTGTCAACTGTATTTGTCACTCGCACGTCAATATGTTGAAGGATGTGCAAGCGATATGGAGGTCATGTACCGTATGCCTTAGTACTCTATGTGCCTTATCATTATGGCCAAGTTTAACAAGTTTAACGGTCTTTTTTCCATCGTCCTTATTGTGTATCAAACATTGATGGCATGCCATTACCTCGTCTTCAGTTTCCCCGAAATGCTGAATGTGCTAACTATGTGTATAAAGTGTAAAAATGCAACTTACTGACAAATGATGTCACAGGCATGGGAATTTCCAGAGGACTAAAGTGGCAGCCTAATATTTTAAGCTACTTTTCACATCTTTAGTTTTAAGTCTGTCAATGTGGCCAGATGAGCTCACTCTGGTGCAAGAAGCAGGTTAGTGAAAGCAGAGACAACAAGAAATCTCCAATGTTTCTGCTTGCAGCCGTGCTCTCCTGTGGTGTTTTTTCTTTCATAAAGAATAAACCTTAACAAACTTTCCAAGTTCTAGTTTCAGTTTCACGCACAGACAGCACACTGCCCTCACCTAGTCCTTGGTTGCAGCCAAAACATTGTGGTGACACACTATATTGCACTGGCAGGCTGATGAAAGAAAAAAAAAAATTTGAGCAGCCACAAGAGCGACAACACACGATGCAATGTTCACAAGCACACACACACACACACACACACACACACAAAACACACATATCGAGCATGCATACAATGTCAGGCAAAAAACTGGAAAGAATTGGAAAAAGCACCATTCATATAATGTAGCCCAAATGTAACAAAAAAGAATGAGGGTCTATTTACTACTACTACTACTACTACTACTACTACTACTACTACTACTACTACTACTACTACTACTACTACTACTACTATTATTATTATTAGGTACTACTACTACTACTACTACTACTACTACTACTACTACTACTACTACTACTACTACTACTACTATTATTATTATTAGGTACTACTACTACTACTACTACTACCACACCTACTACAACAAGCTACCACAACTACAAAGTATATCAAAAAGGGGTTGACTCTTTCATTGAGTATATATGTAATAAAAAGTCCAAACTAAAACATGTTCCTTAACACACAGCCTTTGCAGAACTGCTCTGACCATCTGGATAATTTGCACAACACACAAAGCACCAAAGCAGCAAATGATAAGAGTGCATCACTCGGATGCATGAAGCACACCTCCAGTGCTATGCAGACACGCAGACAATGCCAGAGTCTCGTGATTAGTTCACACGTCACACAAGTTCTCACGGTTTGCAGAGAGTAAGTGTCCATTAACGAACAAGTGAGCAAATACAACAGAAGTTTCCAGATTTCTTGCGGACATCCATATGTGTGTTACGAAGATAATGCGAATTAGATACCATTACAGTTCAACAAATTCTGCTGTGCAGAACCGGCTACAACTTGGGCAAGACAAGACTTGAGACAAGCTCAAGTCGTTTCTTGTAAACACTACTCACCTGCATACATGTAAACCATACTGAAACTTGCAACTCCATAAGGCAAAAAGAAAAAAAAAGTTATGTTGTGCCATTCTGCACTGTATTATTGCCGCATCATCCAAAACATCATGGTCTACAACATTCATGAAACAATGCTAGTAGTAAGTTAAGGAAATTAACAGCAAACTGCATAAGCAAAAGAAAAAAAAAAGTCTTTACAAAGCATGAAGCTCTAACTTGGGTTTTACTGAGTTCAACAGGCCGGGACACTGGCCCATTACTTTTCAAGCACACAAGCTCCCCCATTTCACAGCTGGTGGCATGCTTGCCAGCTGAAACTTGCATAACTTGCCCACATAGAGGAAGTGGGGGGGGGGGGGGGGGGGAGTGAAAGAGCAGCAAAGGGACTGTCCGACAGAATCTGGTCCCAGGACTTCTTGCAGGTAACATTTGCATAATACTACAAGTGCTTAGAAGTTTAAGAGACTGCAGCTCCCTCATTCTAGAGTGGCAATCTACGACAACTTAAAGAGAGGGAGGAAGTCATGGATGAGGATGCTAGGTATACTCACGCCGCCTGCCTCCACCTCACTGTCAGAGACGGTCGAGCGAAAGGAGGCGTTGCTCCCCCCTCGCGACTGGCGAAAGAAGGCAGGGTTCATGGTGACGCTGCCTGTATCGCTGATGTTGCCACTGGGCACCGTCAAATCCGAGCCTTGGCTCGTGCCGGCGTCCGACACCTATGCAGGGACCAACCCCAGACACAGGTGGGTGCAGTTTTTACACGTGAGATGGTGGGGCTACACTGCCACTAATCACCTAACCACACCACCTGCTCACAACAGTTGATAAGACTATTACACACACACACACAAACACACACGAAAATAAAGCTATCGGATCTGCAACATTTTGCCTAACTGAAGAACAAGGCTGTGGCAATGATCATATAATGATAGTATTTATTACACGGGTGTTCCTGAGGAACTTCCAAACTCAGCTAATCCCACTTTCAACCCTCTTGCGAAGATGGAAATGATAGTTGTTTTCACCTATTCCCTCCTCAGTTTTCATGCTTTATTTCTCTTGTGTTGCCCCCTTGTTCTTTCTTAATCCCTCTGTTGCCATTTATCCCTTGACAGTACAGTATCTATCACAATGCTCCTACTTTTATAATCATTTTCTTCTGTATATTCATGCTGTAGAGAAAAAAAATCTCAACCGTTTACCCTGACATGGACTCATTCCTGGGGCTCAATTTATCATACCAGTGTTAGGTGGAGCCCAAACTATAAGAGAAAGCCAGTTACCGAAAATAATGCCTCGTGGTACTCATCACATGAGCAATGGCAAAAGCAAACTAAATAGAGAGAAAGAGAGAAAAAAATGGAAAGAATGACACATAATAAGCAGAGGCCCAGCTGACAGCAAAATTAATACATGTCTCATCTCCCTTACAGCTCCTGATTAATTAACACTGATGACATTTACTCCCACAAATCCAATAAACTCAATGCAATTCAGGTGCCCCTGATGTTGTATTCTAAAGCTCCTGTAAGTGTGCACTGCAGAGCTGCTGCACGCATAGTGAATAGGACATAGGAGGCTTCTATGTTCGGGTCCAGTATTCTAAAATTCTCTACATTAAATAGGTTGGTTTGCAATGATATCTAGGCTGCTCGTGCAGTCTCTTTGATACTTTCAATACTATTAACTACCCCCCACTACATAAAGCAGACAAATGTAGAGAGGATGAGGGACTCATTATGATACATAAATATGCACTGCATGCCTTTCTTCAATTTTTATTATGTAATTTATCTCTACACATCAACATTTCAATAACTACTGCCTCATTGGTTTCACATCCCTTACCTAGTTAGCAGGATGCATCCTAAGAATATGCAGTTACTCGTCTATTGCTTAGTTGATCAAAACAAAAATCTTATGTGTAGGTAGGACTACAGTCAAATCTCGATATAATGAATCCCGCGGGACCGCGAAAAATCATTCATTATTTTGAAATATCGTTGTAATGAAAAATCTGCGATTATAAGCCAGTGGTCAAACCTAGGTATGAAAATGACGTACCTTGGCAGTAGGCACGTGAGTAGACAAGCAAAACCTCAAGTGAAAAGGTTGCACTAACTCCAAAGCTGATTTATATGAAGAAATCCATTATTTTCTTCTGCCGCGTGCAGCAAACACGACCGCACACTACATTACACCTATAGTGAACTAGAATATTATCCTAGTGGCGTGAATGAAGAGGCACAGGCGTGCTCCTTGGCGTAGAAACCACGAGATGGCGCCACTGCAACTTCTTCTAGCAGCAGCATTGTTGCTGCTTCAGACACTTGTGCATGTTTCTCTGTGTCGTTGCCCTATTGTGGTGGATTTATCCTTCTTTAGTAAATAAGCATGCATGCCGCTGCTTTAACTAGCTTCAGTGTAATTAAGCATTTTGTTTCGTACCTTGGCTTTCTGAGCAGTTCAGCCGTGGTGAAAAATTGCGTCGTTCTGTGTTGTCTGCTACCATGAAGGGGCGGTGCGAAATGCTTGATTTGTTGCTGGCTTTTTTGTCTTCATTCGCGCAGAAAAGTACGCATTTCTCATGGAGAATTTCAAGTCCCGTGTCTCTCTGTATAGTTGTTGAGAAGAGCATGCTGGCGTCACTATTGCAATTCAGCCGACAGAGCTTTGAAGGAAGCGTCACTCGTTGAAGCACATTAATTGCGAAGGGCTAACACTCGGTGAGGCTTGCAGCTTCAGCAATTCGTTTAAAGCGTTCAGCTCAGAAACAGAAATATCGCTTCGATGCAGACAAACCTCATCTGTTTCGATATGTGTGCCTTGTCGTGACTTCTTGCTGGTCGCCGAAAAGGTTGCTTTTGCTGGCCTTTTTCTTTCCGGTCTCTGTTTAACGCTTCGCACAGAAAGGTAAGAGGGGCAGTCAGGCAGGAGTGTAGGCACCGCACCAGGTGCCAAATACGGTTTTCCACGAGGATGTCTCACTTCGGAGCCGTTTATCACGTGTACGTAGTCCTGCAATATGCCTTCGGGCTCAAAGTGGCACTCGCAGACCGCTGAAGATTTTGTCAGTGCTTTGTCCTCCCTATGAAGATTGCGCTCCCACCTTTTACTGAGGTCATCGTCTCTTAAGTGCCGAACGAGGACGCCTTAGGAGCGCCCGGGTGACCGCTCGACAGCCCGGCGCAAAGCAATGAGTGTCTTCCTCTTCGACATCGTGCCACTCAGTACGGACTACATATACACCAACACCGTGTTTACAAACAAAGGGGGCGCTCGCGGCGTCGCAGCCGACTGGGGGTGAAAAATAGTGTTAGCGCCCATATGAATACATGAAACCGAAAGATTTCAAAGCAGTTTTCTCTTTTCACGGGGCATCTACGATGTCGTTATTCGACACAGAGCAACCATGAACGCCCTAGAACAGATAGCGAAAGTATAAAATCTCATTACCGAGGCGAAGTATTTTTAAAATATCGCGAAACATGTGGGGGTGCGAGTTGGGAGGGCGACCCGTAGAAATACATTAAACACAACTTACCAGAACATTTTTCTCCTTTCGCATAGCACCAGAAGTGGTGGCCAGTCGATAAACATTGACCAGCGCTTTGAAGAAGTGTGTGATAAAGTATGGTGCGTCATTACGGAGGCAGTCTACTTTTAAAATTGCCCGAATAACGTGTACGTGTTATAAATCCAGACGGCGCCATAAAGGCAAGCTGGGTGTAACGAATCGCGCAGTTTTGCTTACAGTCTGATATGCTGCCGCATAGGGTAAATAAGCTTGGTAATACTGTCGCTCCAGCGATACGTCCCAGACAGAATTACATTTAAAAAGCAGTTGTCAAACGCCATACAACAATATGGACCGAACGAGATTCGCGCATTGCAGCAGACGACAGCGCAGCTGGCGATATCCACCGCGGCCGCCTCCAGCTCCGGAGCGTCTGCTAGCGACAGCGGGTGGTGCATGGTCATCTGCAACTGTGCGTGGTCGGTTTATCGTGCTGTGAGTGGTCCCGCAAGTCATCAGACTTGCATTACTTGCAACATGACGTCGAGGCGTCGTACAAGCCGTTCACCAAAAAATGAGAAGGGTTCAACGCTGCTGAACCGAGCAAAATGTTGCGGTGAGTTGTGTTTGCATATGTTTCTATGGATCGCCCTCCCAAATCGCTATCGCATACAATTCGCGGTATTTTAAAAATGCGAATAATGAGTTTTCATACTTTCGTGATCTGTTCGAGGATGTTCATGGTTGCTCTGTACCGAATAACGACATCACAGATGACCCGTGAAATTAGGAAACTGCTTTGGAATATTTCGCTTCCATGTATTCCTATGGGCGCTAAGCCTATTTTTCACCCCCAGTCGGACCACGCTGGCGATAGGAGCGCCACCGCATCGTGCTTACGTCACAGATCAGTGTTGGTCTATAGCACTACAATCAAACCGACCGCACGCAAGAGACGATTTATGAATGTGAAACATTACTTCGCTATGATCACAGATTTCCGTCCGCAGACCGCGTCTGCAGGCCGACCGAAACGCAGAGTGACCGTCTGGAGGACGTGGTCCGAGAGCCGTTCCGACTGCCCTCAGCAGTGCGGAGGCACTGATGCGGGGATAGTAAAAGGAGTGGCAGCACCCCTTGCGGGAGGCGAGCCGTTTTGCTTCAACCGTTCCGCTGGCGCGCGCCTCCGTTCGCGCCAGTAGGTGAGTATTCTAGTTCATTATAATTACACCACTACAGCACATACACCTTCCGCTTTCCGGAACACCTCATCGCATGCGTGATTGCACCGAGCGATGAAGTACGGACTTTGTCCATGTGCAAAACAAAAAAAACTAAACATCGGAGTTTTTTTATGACCCCATCTTCAATGCTCCCTGAGCTTTGAAAATCTTGTCTCGGTCTTTCATAATGATCGCGGCAGTCGATGGAGCAATGCTAGCTGTCTGTAGAGGCCGAATCACTTTTTCCCTGCATCGATTTCTTGCATTGAAAGCAGCTGCGTTCATATCTTCTTGGCACTTCGCTGGCTAATATCATCGCCAACCTCGCACAAACTTCGCAATAAGATAATCAGCGGAAAAAAAAAAAAAAAAAATACCGTCCCGCACGCGCGAACGACCGAGTCACGTACGGCGCACAACACAGGAAGAAAAAAAAACGCAGGCAGCTAGGCCTGCTGGCTACTGCGTAATAAACCATAGCTTCATGGTGGCGCTAGGAGCTGGTCCTAGATGTCCTGATGATGATAGCTACAGCCCACGGACCATACACACAGAAACGGCGGTTTCTGTTTCGTTTCAGGCGAGAGTTGCAAGCTGCGGTGCTGTTAATTTGAGCCAAATTCGTAATACTGATGTTTCAAAATTATAGAACAAGAAATAAAATATGTTCGTTATTCTGAAATATACGCTATTTTGAAATTCGTAATTTTGAAATAGTTTTACATTCAAAACATGGCAAATCTGCCGGGGATTCATAAAAAATTCGTTAATTTGAAAAGTTTGTTAATGTGGTGTTCGTAGTAAAGAGATTTCACTGTAATACGCATGAAAAACTAACCCACCTAACCTGGTGCCAGTGGCACCAGATATCCAAGGAGAGTAAGGATGTCTAAAAAAAAAAAAAAACATTGCAGAGTATAGTTGTTTTAACAGGCCTAATTCTTTTCAGAATTAAGTGCCCAATTGCTGTTCCTTTGTTTTTTTACTCGGATTACTTTCATACGCATCCATTTTCCCCTAGAGTTTGGGTACTCATTTATACAGACGCACACACGCAAAAGCATATTTTGAAAGAGAGAGGAAACAATTGACAAAGAACTGGTTGATAAGCTACTTGGTTGATTGGTAGGTAGGTATGATTGCATTTATTGGTAGTTTCAGTATAATAATACTTGCATAATGAGCAAGTTCATTTCAAAAACTAGATAGCACTAGCACTAACTAATGTGCACCTAAAATGCCCTGAAATGTTTTTGCCAATGACAAATATAAAACCCCATATTACTTACAATACAAACTGCTAAAAAGAATATTTAAAGTCAACTGAGCCACATTACAGAACAATTTGCAATCCTTACTGAAAACAAAATGAAAACATTTTTTCAAGTGCTTCAAATGGTCACAACGAAAGTTTATTTGCGGTGCTGGTAACCTTTTAACGCCATGTATATATGAAGGCAAGCTGCCATGTGAAAGAGGTGCTTTTTCCAAGAAAGAGTGCATAGTATAGTAAAAGAAAGAAATTCGTTGTCCCACGGTAAGGAACAGAAAGAAAGAGCAGGTACCACGAGGCCAGGTTCATGCAGAAAGAAGCCTTTGTGAAAATGTATACAATAAGAGACTGCCATGTGCTTGCAATGACACTGCACCAGCTTTGCACAGTACCAAAAGCCACAACAGTAACAGTGCACAAGGCCTCTCAAAGGTGTAGAGAGAAAGGGAGAACCCCCTCTACAATATCAGAAAAGCATGCACAGCTGCAAAGAAGCATTTGGCAAGTGAGGAGGCCCCGACTCCCCCAATGCGAGCGGAGACACAGCGAGTAACACGTGCACAAGGTGCCACCAGAAAACACAGCTGTCCAGAGAAGAAAGATGTTTGCACTAGACTTCGATCCAACCAACAGCAGCCCATTCCACAGGGTCAAACTTGGTGATGGCTTCATCATCATCATCATCATCAGCCTGACTATACCCACTGCAGGGCGAAGGCCTCTCCCATATTTGTCCAATTAACTCGGTTCTGTGCTAGCTGCATCCACTTGACCCCTGCGAACTTCTTAACCGCATCCGCCCACCTAACTTTCTGCCGCCCCCTGCTACGCTTTCCTTCCCTTGGAATCCAGTTTGTTACCCTAAGCGACCATCGGTTATCCTCTCTTCGCACTACATGTCCTGCCCATGCCCATTTCTTCTTCTTAATTTCCACTAGAATATCAGTAACTTGAGTTATTTCTCTGACCCACTCTGCACGCTTCCTATCTCTTAATGTTACCTCTACAATTTTGCGTTCCATAGCCCTCTGAGTTGTCCTCAACTTGAGTAGAACCCTCTTGGTTAGCCTCCATGTTTCAGCCCCATAGGTGAGTACAGGTAAGATGCAACTGTTGTATACTTTCCTCTTGAGTGATACCGGTAAGCTGCTAGTCATAATCTGCGAGTGCTTCCAAATGCACTCCATCCCAATCTTATTCTTGTTATTTCATTTTCATGGTCCGGATCTGTGGTTACTACCTGTCCTAAGTAGGCATATTCGCCTACTACTTCCAGTGCTTTGCTACCTAACGTAAACTGCGGTTGCTTCCCGAGGCTGTTGAACATTACCTTAGTCTTCTGCATATTGATTTTTAAGCCTACCTTTCTACTTTTCCTGTCTAGATCATTAATCATTATTTGCAGTTTATCCCCCGAGTTACTTAGCAAGGCAATGTCATCAGCAAATCGCAAATTACTGAGGTATTATCTATCAACCTTTATTCCTAACTGTTCCCATCCCAAGTTTCTGAATACTTCCTCTAAGCAAGCTGTGAATAGTACTGGGGAGATTGTATCTCCTTGCATAACTTTCTTTATGGAAATTTTGTTACTTTCTTTATGCAGAACTATGGTTGCTGTGCAGCCACTATATATATCTTCCAGTACTTTCACGTACGGCTCGTCTACCCCCTGATTTCGCAATGCCTGCATCACCGCTGAGGTTTCAACTGAGTCAAATGCTTTTTCGTAATCAATGAATGCTATGTATAAGGGCTGGTTATATTCCGAGCATTTTTCTATCACCTGGTTGATGGTATGGATATGATCGATAGTACAGTACCGTTTCCGAAAACCTGCTTGATCCTTTGCTTGATTGCAGTCTAAAGTAGTCCCGATTCTATTAGCGATTACCTTAGTTAATACCTTATACGTAACAGACAGTAAGCTGATTGGTCTGTAATTTTTAAGGTCCTTAGAGTCCCCTTTCTTATGAATGAGGATTATGTTTGCATTCTTCCATGGTTCCGGTACCGTCGATGACGCCAGGCACTGCGTATACAGGAAGGCCAGTTTTTCTAGCACGATATCCCCCCCTCCTTTAACAAATCTGTAGTTATCTGATCCTCTCCAGCTGATTTCCTCATTTTCGTAGTTTCTAATGCTTCCTTGACCTCGTCCTTCGTCACTGTTGGAATGTCTGACTGGTTTTCCCTACCACCAATCTCATTACGCTCCTGACTACTTTGGCTACTGTAGAGATCTGTATAGAACTCCTCGGCTACTTTGACCATCTTGTCCATATTTGTGATGATGTTGCCCGCTTTGTCCCTTATTGCATACATCTGGTTTTTGCCTATGCCCAATTTCTTTTTTACCGCTTTAAGGCTTCCCCCGTTCTTTACAGCATCAATTTTCTCCATGTTATACTTCCTTATATCGGCCACCTTGCGCTTATTGATTAGCTTTGATATCTCGGCCAATTCTATCTGGTCTGTTGGATTGGAAGCTCTCATACTCTGGCGTTTCTTAATCAAATCTTTTGTCTCCTTACACAGCTTACCGGTATCCTCTCTAACTATGGCTTAACAAACTTAACCAACTATAACTAGCTCAAGTAGTTTGCAGCTGCCCCTTTAAACACTAAATACCTAAATATTGTGATAATTTACTTCCAGTAATGAGGCACTAAAAATATAAAAGATTACTGCTGTTCTGCCTTTACTCTGTGCAGAAAGCTGTTATAAAACTATTGTTGCTAAGTAGTCCCCGCTACAAGTGCAGCTGCAAAAATTGGCATCTTCTATATTCTTTTCAACTTAATTATGAAAACGTGTATCATTTACAGACAATGCGAAGCCTTTTGCACTCCCTGTGCATTCAAAACTGTACATTTTAAACAAGAAACCAATAAGAAGGCATTTTAGACAACTATACTCAGTTAGAAGCACTTGACTATGATCAAGCATGTATTTCTCGCCCCAGAGAACCAGTGTGGTGCTGCAGCTAGCATGCACACTCCACCAAAGCTGTCAGTGAGTTATAGACGAAACTGTTAGGGGAATCCCTACAGGCGACAACAGGCAAAGGTGGCAGGACCCAAGTGGAAACCCTCACCTCTGAGTCGATGCTTGTGATCTTTGAGAGAACAAGCTTTTTGGCGTTCAGCAGTCCTCGGAACATGTCTGACGGCTCATTGGACTGGTCGACGCTGCCGCTGGAAGGTATCACATTCATTTGCGGTGGTGGGTGTTGTTGGTGCAGTGACGGTGGTGGTGCGTGCTGAGACATGTCAGTCAGGCCTGGTGGCAAGGAACATTAAAATGACGGCATTAATGTGACGATTAGAAAAACACTCCCTCTATGGGAAACACAATAAGGTTCTGTAGAAAAGTTTGGTAAACAGACACTGCCAAAATACTAGGTTCACTGTATGAGGGTGCTAACAGTGAATCTGCAATCAGCCAAGCATCGATGAGAAAGAGCTCGATGGGAAACAGTATAAAATCAGCACAAAATTATCTCGTACTTATGGGCCAAAGAAAAATGAAAAAGAGCATTCTGAGAGAAACAGCAAAAGCTAAATGTAATGGAACACTGCTGTTACAATCCCGGGTGGTGCATTTTTGGTGCTGCTACCTACGTTTCCTTCAGCAGTCTCGGCCTTCCAACCTCCCACAGAAACCACCGCAATGCAAACTGAGCTGCTGTTCGACATTTTTCGAAAGCGTTAAAACAACATGGACGGAGAAGAACCAGGCAGGGACAAGCGCCTTCTGAGCTTCTGTAGCACAACTGTGCCAACTTTTCCGCATACCCTGTCACGATTGTCAGTTTACAGTAGTGGTTTATTCTAAGCTGGCATTCTGACAGTTGGCATTTAGCACATGTTGAATGGTTTTTGAATGATCCTGCGGTGGCGGGGAGCGAACTTGGCGAAGTGCCCGTGATGACTTGATTGCACAAGCCCGGTTTGATTTGTCATGCCGCGCTTGGGGCAGGCGTAGTCCACTGCCACAAAATCATTGGAAAGTGTGATAGCTGCAAATGCTGTAAGCGAACAATGCTAAAAGCCGGTGTCATGATCACAGTTGACCGCGTGCTTTCGTTGATTCATAGATGCAAGAATAAACCTGCTGCTTGTTAACATCCGCAGCACGCCGCATGTTCAGTATGGACGACTCTTGCAAAAGAAAAAAAAAATTGCTGCTTCTTAACATCTACAGCAGCCATAGCATACGCTACGCCGCACATTCAGCATGACGAAGATGGTCAACTCTCGGAAAAAAAAATAAAAAATGCTGCATCTTAACGTCCGCAGCTGCCATACCCATACGCTACGCAGCACGTTCAGCAAGACGACAAAGATAAACGACTCTCGCGAAAAAAAAAAAAAAAAGAAGGGGGGGGGGGAAGAGAGAGAGAGATAATGCGTTGCTTCTTAGCGTCCATAGCCGCCTAGCTTCTGCGCTTTCAGCACGACAACACAAGATGCACATCGCACGTCGGCTGTCGCACGCAGAGGGTTCACAACACACACTGGAGAAAGCATCCGACGTTCTGTCTGCCACGGGCTGAGCTGGCATGCATAGTGTGTGCTGCTGCGAATGAAGACCAGGAAAGAGAGGAAGGGGGGAGATAAAGCTCTGTAGAAGAATGGGCACACCCTTTCGCTTCGCTCTATCGCGTTTTTCCCCTCTCCCGAACACCACGACTGCATTGGTTCCCTCTCATTCTTTCAAGCACATATGGCTTGCAAATGTCACGAGCTGGCGCGCGGCAAACGATCACAGCAGATGCGCACGCCTTTAGGGAAAGGGCGCGGCGCTGCCCTAGACCAGCCGTTGCCGAACTGTGCCCTCTCATTCCTTCCGCGTGTGGCTTGAAAACGTCACATGGCAAACGGCCGATGATGCGATCGTCTTTGGGGAAGGCGCACCGTCCAATGCGTGGTGCGGAGTTTGATATATCGAACGACCGGTGAAATTGAGTTCGATATATGACGCAGCCTTCCTATACATTTATATAGGATTTTCAAGCAGATATTCCGCGAGTTCGATTCGAATAATCCGGGTTCAACTGTATGACTACTCTATGGTACAAGTTTCATGGTTATACTTCAAGAACTTTTTTCTATGCAATATGTTTCTCTTCATTTTTGTGAAGAGCCGAATGAGTTAACAAAAGGTGGCTGAGTAAACTGGTTCAACATTTGCTCCATTTCTACCGAAATGCTACAGGTCATGGCAGTCTTGGATATTTTTTTTTCCTACAACGTGCAAATTTCCAGCTTTGAATTTTTTTCCCTTAGTTGCTGCAAACATGTCTACACAGAAAAGAAAATCTCATCCAAATATTTACAACTAACAAATTTAACAAATTTTAAAAATCAATAATGTCTTGACCTGCAGTATGGTTCCAGGAGTGCAACAAAATAAACAGGGTCATAACAGATAAGACAACTGCAAAGAAATCTGCATCAGAAGGTGATCATCTTTTCAGAAAACTGGAACAGAGAAAAACACTTTTGTTGAAGCGTTTGCACAATAATATGCAGAGCAAATGAAGGTCCCGAAACAATTTTTTTAGGGTACTTCCTAACAATTTCAGCAGTGCCACCCTGGGATGAGTCATACAAGCAAGTACAAATACTTTCACACACAAAAAAATTGTTTTTGGCCCTTTATTGGAAATAACAACTGTGTTCATTCCTAGCCACAAGGTTCTACTGTATCCTATGATTAGTTTCTCTGCTTCTGCTATATGTATGAGAAGAATTGCTCGAGATGATTGCAAAGTTAAGTGTCCTACAGTTGTGAACAGTTTTCTTGTGAATGACAGAATTGTATTTCAGGGTCCCGTCCACCAGGACAAATGACAGGCAGTCAAATCAAGCTGACTCACTGAAACGATGATCCACAAGAGAGCCACGGTCAAATGAGCCTCTTTCATCTCTTTGAGGAGAAGCATCAACAGGGCTGCTGTTTCCATAGAAATCTGCAAAGAAAACTATTTGAAAATATAGCACAAGCCAGAACCACAGAAATTTTTCTAATTTTTGAGCCAAAGACAGAGCCAGAGCCAGTCAGCCTTGGCGCGCTGAGCTACCTCACTAACACCTGAAAGCTCAGTCAGTCATTTCTTCAAAGCAAGCACACATACTGCAAAGAACAAAATAAATAAATTGGTGACATTTACGCACTGCCTTTATGGGTATGAGGCGACAGCGTTAGTGGCTGCCACTGGCCGGCTGCCCCGCAAGGATCCTTGTTTGTGTAACATGCACTTTTCTACTTGCTCACCTACTAATCTTTGAACTTGTGTCTATATACCACACATACTGATCGGCAGACATTTGTGAAATGCCAAGTTATGCGAGAGATGAGCTGACATAGATATAGAGCCCTACTTTAAGGGGCAGCGTGCCGAACTCGGAACCTAAGGTTCCTGGAAGACTTCATTGCGATCTCACCTGCCCATCTCAAAGACAAAGTCAAAGTAGGCCGCGCCTTGCCAACTAGGGCAAGTCATGTGGTCTCGTGAAATCATGCAACCCACTGACCAATCACTGCCCGCTATGTCATTTGCCAATTACCACTTGCTCAAGGCATGCTTGCAAGTTTTTGCTCACAATGCCAGCACCACATTTTCTAGACAATGATTAAGGGTCAACTTTTGAACTGTTTGGGCCAATTTTGATAAAATTTTCAGGGGTGGCTTATGCACCTCTTATTAGAATATATTCTAAGTTTCATCACCATAGCACATTCAGTAATTAAGTGTGCCAGCTTAGGAAAACTACCATTTTAAAATTAACAAACATGTACTAACAGTTTGTGATTAGATAACTTCTAGGTAGTTCAGTGTGCAGAATAAGGCAAATTGCAGATTCTTTATCAATGTCTTGTAAAACTCTGAGCACTTTAAGAACGAACTTCATTTTTTTCTGTTTTCACTGCATGTCACGTATTTGATCATTTTTTTCCTTACTTAATAATTAGGAATCCAAAAAGTACCTTAATTTCTTCTCAACAAAAATTTTAGTTCAGAAACCAACTTGCAAGCAGCCTTTGGTAGTATAGTTTGGAAATGGTAGTTTTCCAAAGGGTTGTGCTCTTGTAAAAAAGTGTAAACTGAGAAAAACGAGTTCAAAGATTTCAGAACATGCTATTCCAGTTTAAGGCCTCAATTATTATACCAAAGTTGCCTGGTGCATATGTTGGGTTGTCCTTTACAATATGACATTGCTCTAAGGTAATTGCTTTGAGTTCTCTTTTTTTTTTTTTTCAGCTTTACAGCTGTCCAGCGAGCACCCTTGTCTGCGCTCATGAAATTCTTTGCTTCGTTGATTGCTGGGCGTGCATCTTCGTCTAGGCTCCCTATTCTATCTCCAGCTTGTCAAGCACTTTGATTAGCTAGGCTCCCTGTGGTGATAGAACAGAGTTTGAAGATTACATGCCCTGTTTTAGTAAAAAAAAAAAAAAAAGCTTCTATTTGGTCTACCAGCCAGGCCGCTGTTGCCATGGCCTAAAATTTGCCTCTTCTTTCTATTTTTTCCTTTTAGCTGTCTGCTGTACCCTCAATATGAGGTCCTTTTGGCTAGAGGGCACAAATAATAAGCATTCTAACTTGGGGATACCCTCCGCGTTCAGCTTCTTGCCCGTTATGTGGCTGCGTCTTGAATCAGCGTTCATAGGCACTTTCACTGGAAAAATATTAATTTTTCGCAGCACAGATGACAGCTAAACTTGGTGAGAAGTCTCTTTAATACATGTACAATCCAAAACATCAAAAATATAAAAATACACTTTTTTTGTGAAAACTACTATATATCACTTTAGCCCTGCATCCCCCCTTAGAAGAAAATACAGGGCACAAGAGCCACGCTTTTGGGAATATGGTGCAAAGTAATACAACTCAACCAAAATGACTGTGCCTGCATTGTGAAACAGATGTAAGCAATTACAGAATGGTCAGTTCCATTTATAAGGAGGGCAAAGATATTGATGAATGTCAGAGGAAACTTCCACAGAAGCCACTGTCCTCATTTGAGACGCTATAGCGCCAATTCCTTTCAAAGCGGCCAGAGGAAGGCCTACTGAAGTGCTGTATTGTTGTCCTGGCAGCGGCAGCTTTTCGTTGGAGGCGAAAAGCAAGGCGCCCGTGTGCTGTGCGATGTCAGTGCACGTTAAAGAACCCCAGGTGGTCGAAATTACCGGAGTCCTCCACTACGGCGTCTCTCATAGCCTGAGTCGCTTTGGGACGTTAAACCCCACAAACCAACAAACCAACCAACAATATCACGGTGAGAAAAAGAAAAAGAAGGACGTCAAGCGCGATTCCAACTACTGCCAGCAAAAAAGTAGTACTTCGGATGCCGGCACCTTAGACAGCGCAGTCAGCGCTGCATCTTATCGCGTTGTGTGCATGCGTTGGGAGGCATTCCTTTTGAAACATCAGTTTCCTTCAGTCACCAGGTGCGCTGAAGTTGCTGAAACAAAAGTTAGCGAGAGTTTCAAACCCCTGACCAAGAGTTTCGCGAAAACTAGTTTGAGAACCCATGCTCTGGTAGCTAATTTTAAATACTGCTGTAGTATACCTCTTCTAGCAAAAAGTAAGATCAATCTGAAAGTAGGCATGGATCTGGTCACTTTTTTTTTTTTTTTCATCTGTCCTGAGCAGCTAGATGGTTTTTCAACAGGAAAGTGGCTTTACAGAGCTGTTTGACACTCACCAGATGAGGACGTCGTGATGTCATCTAACCCAGGTTGCCTATTCAAGTGCTCACCACTGCCAAATGGCGTAGTGTCCTGGAAGTTGAAAAGAAAATAAAAACGAATGAGTTCATTCCAAAAAGCATCTGCAAGGTAGACTGCAAACATTTCGGTTTCGAATATGAAATGAATAATAATCAGGTTAACCACCTCAACTCTTCGTGGACACTCATGTTAGGTTGACCACTAGGACCCGAATAAAGCACATTGAGAAGACTTCGGTGTAGAAGTGCCGCTAAAAAAAACAAGTACATGATCTGCTATTTTAGCAATTTAGTTTCAGCAATTAAGCGTATGCCAAAAATTTTATGCACGCCTTGTGGTAAGTTTTGCCATAACTTCCGCAGAATAAAGAATAGAAGTGTAGTGTGCAAACAGTGAATTCTGCCTCGTCAGCTAAAGCCAATGCTCGTGCCTCCGCTAAGCCAAGAGCTTACTTTGCCACCCATTTGAGGCCCTAGAGCTATAGTAGACGCAAAATATGAACGCAGCAGAAGAGAATGGTAAAGCACGCACGGAGCTTCGACTGTTGCACTTCCCATCCTGGGCGCAGAGAGAGTTCTTGCGTGAGGAGGCAGCTGAATGGTTCAGCAGACTGTTTGGATCTGCGCTCTGGGGCCGAAAGGCTGCACTGATCGAGCCACGCACACTGCTGGTGGCACTCTCCTGCGATATGGGAAGTAACAAAAATAAGGGGTGCAAATACCATGCAAACAAGAGGAGGCTGGGAAGCAATTCCTTTTCTTTCTTTTCCCCTCCTTTGAGAAGGCAGTAGGCATAGGACAGTATATGCTGCCTTAGCAGGTAGCACGAGAGCCAATGTGTCCCGAATATTTATCATAAAGGAAGCATAACTTGAAGATTAACGCTTTGATAAAATGAGAGAGCTGTGCTAGATGACACTTTGAAGGTATGCGGCCCAGCGGACAAAAGCAACACTGTTGCATGAGTGGCGCATCCCATCACAGGCTCAATTCTGTAAACAGCAAGGCAGGTGAAGCAAGCCTAGTCAGAGCCACCAATAATCTAGAGCCAGTCAGGTGAACTTCATTGCATGGCCAGTTTTGTACTGAATGCTGGCTTTCCCACATGACAACAGTGCTGCTTGAAAAATGGTACCTTGAGATTGAAGGCTCTTGTCAATTGTGCCTCGTTTCTCACGTCACAGAGTTTGGTATCGCATTCATGTACAGTGGTTTTCAAAAATACACGGCCCACAGCTTCAGTCCGCGGAGCGGCTGCCGGGCAGCACCGCGGCGCTGCTATCTCTGCCTGGCACTCGGTACGAGGGTGCCCTATGTGACGACAACTTTCTCCCTCCTTCTCGCGCTGTAAAGTAACACGCCTTCGGAACTGTATGTGCGGCGTTCGTCCGTTTCGCCTTTCTTCCTCTATGGTTTCGCCGCTGGCCACTCGCTACGAAAGAGGGTGCCTGGACTCTGGATATTTGCATCACCGGTCTCGGCGCGCGTTTGCAAATACTGGCGCCCTGCTACCCTGCACATACGTTCATAGCCGTACGTGCATCCAGACGCGAAAAACGAGTGCCGTGCCTCTCTCGCCGCGCTGTTATCGGACCTATGTCCACAGAGCGTTCAGATGCCGCGCTCTGCAGTGGCGAGACCTTGCTACTGAGTCTGTTTCTCTTGTGCAGTTGTAGCGAAACTCGGTATCACTTTTTTTAGAAAAGTCGGCTCTCATCAATGCAAACTCTTCGAAAGAAGAAATACCAAGTTTAATGGGAACAAATGTTCTACCATTGGCCATTTTGTCGAGTACAGTTGCACTTGACAAATCGGAGACCATAAACGTCTACTGTGAATTATGTCAGTGAGAATAAATTTGAACATTATGCTACATTTAATGATATATCACAGGATAGCTTGTCAAGTATGATAACACTGTACTAATTGTGGGTATTAATGAGTTGTCACTAATTTGTAATTTGTGATTAAATATTTCGCTATACCTTCAAGTCATAAATTGTTGGATAGCTATGCAGAGTATAATTGCGCTGGACTAGCTAATTGTACTTTTCAATTAATTGTCGCTCTTTTGTTAATTGCAACTAAGTATGAAATATGCTACACCACGAAGTCATGCATGGTTGGAAAACTTGTATGAAGTATTATAGCAAATAATGATTGGTAGGTGCTAAACTATTATCGCTAATTTGTTAATTGCGAATAAATATATATGTTGCACTACTACCTCAAGTTAGGTATCATTAAATAGCTTATATCGAGTATTATTGCACAGAACTAATAATAGGCGTTAATTATTTAGTGCTTATTTGGTAATTGCAAATAAATATATATGTTACACTAAACCCTCAAAATATGTATCATTGGGTAGCTTATGTCGAGTATTATTGCACAGAACTAATAATAGGCGTTAATTATTTAGTGCTAATTTGGTAATTGCGAATAAATACATATGTTACACTAAAACCTCAAAATAGGTATCATTGGGTAGCTTATGTCGAGTATTATTGCACAGAACTAATAATATGGGTAATTATTTATCACTAGTTCGTTAATTGCGATTAAATATATAATACACTACAACTCAAGCTTATATATCACTTGATAGCATATGTTAAGTATCATTGCACAGATCTAACAGTAGGTGTTAATTAATTATTGCTTATTTGTTAATTGCGATTAAATATATATGTTACGCTACAATCTGAATTTATATATCATTGGATAGCTTATGCCGAGCATTATTGCATAGAACTAATAATGAGTGTTACTTAATTATTGCTAAATTGTTAATTGCAATTAAACATTGAGTGCAATGCTAAATGTTCGAGTTATATATCTTTGAATATCTTATGTTGTGTATAATTGTACCCCACTATCAAGAAAGATCAGTAAGGATTACAGTATCTTGCTCTTAATTAGACTAAATCTGGTGTATTGTGGCGAACTGTGTCTATGACGATAACAAATTAGCGATAAAAAATTAACCCATATTATTAGTTTTGTGCAATAATACTCGACATAAGCTATCCAATGATATGTAACTTGAGCTTGTAGTGTAATATATATATATATCTATATATATACAAGTGAAAAATTGCTTCATACTGTTTCCAAGTTTATTTGTAGTCGACGTTTCGGCAGGAGCCCTGGATAGTCTTGAGAAAGGCAGGGCTCCTGCCGAAACGTCGACTACAAATAAACTTGGAAACAGTATGAAGCAATTTTTCACTTGAATGCAACCTCTAGCAACCAAGTACGTCTATTTACTTATGCTATATATATATATATATATTTATTCGCAATTAACAAATTAGTGATAATTAACACCTCCCATTATTTACCTGATATAATGCTTTATATAAGTTTTCCAACCATGCATATTGCATATTTAGTTACAATTAAAAAGAAGGCAATAAATATTTAAAGTACTATTAGCTAGTCCAGCGCAATTACTATCCAAGAATTTATGACTTGAAGGTGTAGCAAAATATTTATTCGTAATTTACAAATTAGTGACAACTCATTAGTACCCACAGTTATTACAGTGTAATCCTACTTGACGTAAGCTATCCAGTGATATATCATTAAATGTAGCATAATGTTCAAATTTATTCACACTGAGACAATTCACAGCAGATGTTTAAGATCTCCGATTTGTCCAGTGCAAGTATACTAATGGTAGAACACTTGTTCCCATTAAACTTGGTATTCCTTCTTTCGAAGAGTGCATTGAGGAGAGAAATCTTTTCTAGAAAAGTCGTACTGAGTTTCGCCACAACTGCACGAGAGAAGAGAACTGAGAAGCAAGATCCCGCCACTGCAGAGCGCGGCATCTCAACGCTTCGTGGACATAGGTCCGCATAACGGCGCGGCGAGAGAGCCACGGAACTCGTTTTTTGCGTCTCGATGCACGCCCGCCTATGAATGTATGCTGGAGCAAGGTAGCAGAGCACCAGTATTTGCAAACGCACGCCAATCGCCCACGTGGTGAGCTCCGAGACCAGCGATGCGAACACCCTCAGTGAGTGAGTGAGTGAAAAAATTAATTGAGTAGAGATAAGGGAGGGGGATGCGTAGGTGGGGGTCCCTAGTCCAAGACTCCAGCGGCTGCTGCTGCTATCCGCGGCCGTGTCCCGAGGGATCGTTAGGCCTCTAGTCCAGAGCTGGATAGGGCAGCCTCCCACCCCTCAATTGTTGGCACTGTATTTGTGTTATCTGGAGGCCCCAAATGCAAATATTGCGGGGAGAAGGCAGACCTGCACCACATGGTGTGGACCTGCCCACACAATCCTCCAGATGACCCGAACATCCTACGAACATCTAGTGTCCAGACGCCCTCTTTTGTAGCGAGCGGCAGCGGCGAAACAAACGGACGAACGCCATACAAAGTGTTCAGAAGGCGTGTTACTTCACAGCGTGAGAGGGAGGGAGAAAGCTGTCGTCACATATGGCACCCTCGCGCCGAGCAAAGATAGCAGCGCCGCGGTGCGGCCCGGCAGCCGCTCCGCGTACCGAAGCCGTGGGCCGTGTATTTTTGAAAACCACTGTACCTAGCATGGCCAGTAGGTGCCCAAGGTGGTGCCCAGACTGCACTGTGCGCGCAAAGGGTGATGACAGGAATGCCATTTGCAGGTGCGCGGCGTGGCATTCAATACGCCAGATGTTTCGTTTATGGCCATGCGATAAAGGCGTTCAGTTAGTGTTACACATTTTCATGGGGGTTCTGTATATTGCACGCATGAATTTTGACAAGTGCAGCAGCTAGTACTACGGTCAGCATGGTTTCACACATTTCTTCTAAAAGCACCTCAGCTTAACGTGCTTGCATGTGCATGCATTACTATGAAGGACGGCGCGACAATAACTTTGAGTACTGTTTCAACTAGATACAGTTTGCAAAAAAATTTTTTTCACATTGCAGTCAAACCTACACAGCCAAAGCATTACCTCTCTTCATACAAAGCACTGTAAATAGTCCCCAGCTGTAGTTTACAGTTTTCTCCTAAAACATAGCGTACTGGCAAAAGTTTCTATTTAAGACATATTTCTAAGGTGGAGAGTCACATGAAGAAGTTTAATTATGAATTGATTAGGCATGTCTGTACAAGAAGTTTCTACAGATGGTATCAGCTACACCAGCAATTCATCATGACCATCATCATCATCCCGAAGTGAAGCAACTATGCAGCAAGCAATATACCAGGTGGCTGTCCGGTAGGCAAATTATCGGCTGAGTGACATAGTTCACAACATTCTGTGCCCCTGTAGCTTTCGTTTCCTCGCCAAAGAAAAAGTCTCCGAGTTTGACTTTTGAAAAGAGACTTCAAAGCAACTGGCATAGTTCTAATGAGGCTGTAATGTGTGCCCAGTATATACATAAAAGTAAGCCATAATAATCCCACTAGATCATTCTTGTTTTTTTCTGTAGATACCCTCAGAATTATAAGAATTTCAATGCTAGCAAAAGCACTGTTTATGGCTCACCAACGGCGCATTATGCATGAAGAGTATGGCATGGAAGTCCCTGTTTATGCTTCACTACAAAAGTGGTAGCAAATATGAATAACCGCGATTCTGTCATGTATCTGCTGGTGTTTAAAAATGTTAACTGAATAGACAGAGCTCAAAACAGGTACTGCGAAAAGCTAAGTGCTTACCCTTCTGTTACCACCACTTCTAGCAAGGAAATAGTTCTAACCTGTGAGAGGCATCAGTGGCAATATTGCACCTCTGTCTGCAACTGTTGTTCTGTGCTCGATGGTGAGCTGCACTTTTACAAATGCACCTAATTACAGCTGCCACAACAAGCAGTACCTGCATGACCACCTCAGAGCCGAGGTCCTTGGTCCAGAAGTGAGTGTGGGCAATCTCGAGGATTTGTAGGGCACTCGCCATGCCCCCCATGCCACAGTTGTGGTAGCTGTGCTCCAGGCCGGTGATGACCAGCTGCAGCATCCGCAGGGTGCCCTTGTACACTGCTTTGGAGATCATCTGGGGAGAGTGGAGAGATAGAAGTTGAAAGAAAATGCTCATCCATTGCAAATCATGGATTCAGGACAAAATATCTTTCATTAAAAAAAAAAAGAAAAAAAAAAAAGCAGGTGATTACAGAATGTGATGCAAAATTTCTGCACCAGCATTAAGAGTTTAACTTTCACCTTTTATATTTCACTTTTAATCTCTATCAGACTAACTATGCCCCCTGCAGCACAAATGCCATCATAATAATCACCATCAGCAGCAGGGCTATACCCACTGCAGGGCGAAGGCCTCTCCCATATTCCTCCAATTAACCCGGTCCTTAGCTAGCTGCATCCGCTTAACTCCTGAGAACTCCTTGACCTCATCTGCCCATCTAACTTTCTGCCGCTCCCTGCTATGCTTTCCTTCCCAGCACAAAGGTTTCTCTCGTGTTATTCCACTTAACTCAGTCTTGCGTTAGCTGTGGCCTTGTTATCCAAGCAAACCTCCTAACTTCAACTACCCGCCTCACTTTTTGTTGTGCCCTGCTAGGCTTGCTTTCTTCTTGCAATCCAGTGATTCCTTTAGAAGCCATCAGTCACCTTGTTTTCTTCTTGATTTCAACTATAATATCATCAATTCACATTACTTCCCTGATTCTTCCTGTCTCCTAAGGGTATGACTATCAATTTCCTTTCCACAGCTCGCAATGTTGTCTTCCTTTTAAGTTAAGCCACCCCCCCACGCACACCTGTGCAATAATAGTGGGCAAATGGGGAAGCAGAAGAGGCTAGGGTGACACGACAGGATGATAAGTAAGCCCAGAGTGGGTGGAGTGATGAAAAGAGCTAATAATGACAGTTTTCTAGAGGAATAGGAAGGCTTTAGCACCTTCCCTTCTCTCACTCTGCCCTCTTGTTGCGGTGATATTTTTCTGCACATCTCTTCCTCTCTTTTCTCACTTGCGCTTCTGAAAGCACTGCGATGAGGGCAATAGTTCTTTCTCCTGCTAGCAGCACTTCTGCAAAGCGCTCTATTCTTTCTTTCGCCTTTTCCTCGCAGTCCTTCATCCTGCCCGCACAAACCTTCGGTCACAACAGTCACAATTACAAGTTTTGAGGAAACGAGGGTCATTACTGCTACAGCAGTAAAAGGAGGTGGCACGCACCACGTCCTTGATGTGACCGTCGGGACCAACCCTCCTTTCCAGGGTGCGGTTGAGTTTCAGGACGACCAGGTTCCGATAGCTCTCATCCTCCATGAGGCGCACAAGGCGGTTCTTCTTGAACCACTTGATGCCTTCCCCGTTTACCACCGAATTGAGCACATCCTTCAGGAACTGCTGGTTGTCGCTGCGTAAAGCCATTTGGCAAGGGGTCAGGCATTGCACACAATTCAATCTTGACAACCATTTACAGAAGAACTTAAAAGAAAAATCTCCACACTGCCAGCAAATGTTCCTGGAAGGAGTAATATAATGAAGGGAGCCAACAGTCACCGACACAAAAGAAAGCATAGAGGATTTTTTTCGTGTTAACCTGTGTGAAATAATAATATACTTGTGGTATAGTTTGGTTAAGACAGCAGAAAAAAATCATTTCCTCGCCATGCCAGCTGCCAACTACCATCTGTCAAAGCCGTGATGACTTGCTCACAACAACCATGCCAGATTTTCTGGATAACGAAGCCTTTAATGCTACCGCATTAAAAGACATGCCACCAGTCTGAGCTACAATGATGGTTGTTTAATCTTTTGTTTTCATAGGTATTAGTATTTATATTGTGTGTAACCTATCCTTGAGGCTGTTTGCCACCCTCTTCCGTAGTGGCAAAAGTGGACTGTCCTGTGATACCGCGAGTGTCATATGGAACGTGGTGAGGGAGGAGTAAGCCATACAGTGCATCACTCAGGCCAGGGCTTTTTACATCAGGCATAATGGGAACCTTCTTCAGAATGCTTTATGGGTTCCTTCTCAACCTAAATCCATGCATGCCTCAACTCTCGCCTTTTCTTTCCACATTTCGGTACTTCGGTCTAATCACACAGCAGTTGCTCACAGACTGTTTCATGACACAGCCAGCCACTATTTTAAACTGTTTTTGGGTTATTTCTTGGAGAGAATTGCATCCTTGCTACATGCATGTCGGGCAAGAAGGAATGAAAGCCATGACATAGAGTGTCCCTCAGAAGATTCTGAAAGCAGCAGGAGCTACCAAAGGCAAAAAAGAAAAAATAATAATACGAAGCAACTTTTAGATTTTTAGGTTTTCGTACAGGCATTACTACTAGGGTTAAAAAAGTAAGCCACATAAAGTTTTCAAGCTGCTTTGTGAATGAGAAGCACTAAAAGTTTAAGCAAACGAACAGACAAATGCAGCACTACTAATTAAGCAGCAATGAGACATGGCAGTAAAAAGTGACCACAAGATGTTCCTTTGAACCCATTCAGAACAAAATAACTAAAGAGGAAGGAAAGAGAGAGAGAGAGAGAGAGAGAGAGAGAGATGGGCACCTTTGGGTAGAGGACTGCTCCTCGAAGGATTGCATGGAGGAGCGTGGCTGCTCCTGAGGCTGGACCCTCCTGCCCTGCTGTGGTGTGATGTGCTTGATGAGTGGGGTCCGCTCCACAGGGCCCCTCCTTCCCATGTTAGCTGGCAGTGGTGGTTAGTGAGGTTAGTACTGTTAGTCAAGCAGGGCTTATGGGACAAGAGCAGGAGGCAGCATTTACTTGTTAGTCGTGCATGTCACTGTGAGAAGCCCCTGACGGCACAAAATGGAATCAAGCAAAGCTTTGGGAGAAGCCCTTATATAGACGCCATGCTCAACGAAGAGCCACATATAATAAAAAATAATGATGTGACTAATTGATTGATAATGACCTACAGGTTAACAACATCAAAACTGCGCTGCTGTTAACAATGGCACAGCAAGGACAGACAGGCTATGCAATGCTTGTCAATAACAAGATATTATGTGCGAGAGAGGAGATGAAAAGCGATGTTATTGTAGTGCTGCACGAAATTATGTAATCAGTGCTAACGCTAGACATTATCATCAAGATTTGTCATGGCTTCCATCTGATAAGTACACCTCTCCCACTCAAAGAAAAGGTGTGAATACCAGGCAATGCATTTTTACATGCCAAAATCTCATGTAACGCAAGAGCCATATACGTATATATAGTCAAATCCACTTATAAAAATACTGGTTTTAACAATATATCGAATATAACAATGGGGAGGCGCTGAACCGTCAGGCTTGCCATGTGTTCTATGGTAAAATAAACCGCCTATTACAATAATGTCACGTTATATTATCAGTTACAACAATCAAATATGGTCACTGAAAGTCAACAAAAGCGCGGCAATGCGGCGACCACAAAAGCACGCGCATATGTGGAGACACCGATGCGCGACAATTAAAAAAAAAAGAAATTAGGACAGAGTGTGTCGAGCCAATGCATTGGTCGGGTGCGCCAAGGAAGCTTGCATGCCGCGGAGATGCAGGGTAGGACCAAGCGCTTTCGCACGCGATGCAGGAGGGAAAGCATAAGGCGCTGTTACGCATAGCTTTTCTGAGGGAAAGGTCTGAACACTCCCCCTTGAAACTACCATGGCTTAGCCAGCTCGCGTCCTCTCTGCCTCTGCACGGTGGAGCAGTCCATTCTGAGGCTGCGCTGACCATGGTGCGCTGCACTATCCTCCCCTATTTGCTTTGTCCAGGCCCTGGTGGTAGTTGGATTCAACGATTCAAGGAGAGACATGGAATCGTCTACAGGGCAGTTGTGGGCGAGGCATGATCACTCAATGCAGATGCTAGGCAGAAGTGGCTTGAGGAAACACTGCCCTGCATCCGAGAAGCATATGCGGACCAGGACTTGTACAATGGGGACGAGACTGGGCCGTTTTCATTTTTCCAGACGTTACTGTCAAAGGCAATCCCTGTAAGGGCGACAAGCAAATCAAATTGCGCCCGTTTTCTTGTGTGCTAATCAACATGAACGGCAGCTAACAAGTGCCCCACCTTCCTCATAGGGAAATCCAAGAATCCCAGCTGTTTTCGTGGTGCCGCGAGGATTCCAGTTCGCTACCGTCATAACAGGTAAGCATAAATGACGCGTGAACTTTTCTGCGAGTGGCTGGTCGAGTTTGATCAGCGGATCACACCAAACAGCTCAGAAGCTCTTGCATGTGGAAGTTTTTTTCTTCCCACCTAACACTACTGCAGGCTTGCAGACTATGGGTGCAGGCATGATTGCTTGCTTCAAGGCCCTGATCGCCAACATGTTTTGTGCAGGCTTGCGGTGAACCTTGACATTTCTGTCCGAGAACACCGACCGGCGCCAGGCTTGAAAATCTCGCTCCTGATGGCAATGCAGTTCATTTTTGGAGCATGGGCAGACGTAGGCTTCTCCACCTTCATGAACTGCTTCTGGAAAGCGGGCTTCGCTGGAGATGCCAGTGACACAGAAGGTTGCGAAGCTCCTACTGACACAGCGATGACTGAACTCTGGTCCACAGTGAGTGGTAGTGACGGCGACGCGTCGGGACTTGAGGAATTTTTACATACCGATGATACAGTCATGACAGATGAAGAGCTGACAGATGAGGCTATCGTCGCAGCAGTCACTGGTGCGGAGGACAGTGACAGTAGCAAGAAGTACTTTGCTTTGGGCTAGTTGGTTCATGGTTGAAGTGGCCTTGTGGTAGAGCATCCGCCTCGTGTTCGGGAGGTAACAGGTTCGATCCCTGGTGCCGCCGGGTACCCACCAGTTTTTCAATGGGTACAAGCTTTCCCCCGGCGTGGTGCTCGGCTCTTTGGGGTGAAATGTTTGGGAAAGGGGTCATAGGTCCCAAATAGTTGCTCCGATGTGGCAGTGATCCGTTCCGCCATCGGACAACAATAAGTCCGCCTCGCGCGGCAAAAGCCCATTATGTGGCCCTTTTTGCGAGCCTAAGCCTACTCAGAAATTCTTGTTCTCTGAGGACTTCAACAACATTCCTAGGATAGTTCGTAACAATTCCATCGATGTCATGTCTCAAAAATCGACGGTTTGGGTGCTTCATGTGATACGGTTTGGGTGCTTCATAAAAAAATGAAAGTGTTTGCGCGAATAAACATTAGTTGAAAGTTGGCGCCTGTCCTGTTATTTTGGTATTCCTTCCTTGTCCTCGTCCCTTTCGCGCCGTCTTCATAATCCACTTCGACAGTAGCAACAACGACGAACAGGAAACTATGCAGGTTGCGTCTCACCAGGAGGCTTTGTGAATGATACACTCCCTGCGAACTTTGTTTTTGCTAAGAACCTTCCACTACACTATGTTCAGCAGTTGGATGCCCTGCAGAAAGATATCGGCCGGATTGCGTGAAACAGACAACACTTACAGATCACGGGTTTCTTCCTACTACAAAATAAAAAGTGTAAGCTACTTTGTCCTCATTAAATGTGTAGGTAATAATGTTTTTCTTTTGTTTTTGTTTTTTGTGGCATAACCCGGTTATAACAATTATAGGTTTTAAAAATGATATTTCCATGGAACTTCAATATTGATATAAGTGGGTGTGACTGTATCTTCACATCATTCATGCTATTAGTATTTTTTAACACTGCTTACTTTGCAGAGCAATACCATGCAATAAGAAATTACAAGAAAATATCCCAAATGTAACATGTCAGGTGCATGAGGTTCAGTGCTATTCTAAAACACACATCATTTTTTGCCTCTGATCTAGCATTACAGCACAGCTGCAGCCAGCTGTTTTACTTGAACTCAGACAATGAAAGCCGTAAAAAAGAGCCTAGGAAGGTGACCCACAAGTGTTGTTAGCGCGCAACAGGAACTGCTATGCTGCAGAGAGAGTTTCCTACTCTGCTGTATTGCTGCTTTGTGACTCGGTAGATCAACACATCACATGCACAGATACTATAAAAGAAAAATATGCATATATTGAACAGATAATACACCTATTATCTATGAAACACCTCTAAACTTTTTTTTGCAAGAGAGGGGAGCCACGTGGAACAGGCAGTATGATGTGGTAGCCAAGAAAAAGCAGGCAGAAGCAGAAGGGTGCCGCGTTTACCTTTTGGGAAAGGTCCAAACGGAGGTGCTCGTTCCCTACCCTTAACAGCAGCTGAAACCTTGTTGCCTGAAAGCAAAAGCAAAAACAAAAAAAAAAAAATGTAATAGTTTGCAGAGCGTTCAGACGGTGCTTGGGGACAAGATGACCGCAGTGCAGTACAATGTCAAAGTGCAACAAATCTAATGCTGTTTACAGCAATGAAGTAAAAGAAGGAGCTAGCAGTTGACGTTCAACACGTGCTTGGCAACAAAATGTGCATATACAGCCGACACTAGCCTGCATACGGACACATCGACACAATGCCTCTCCAACTCCTCTCACAGGAAGGCTTACATCAGACTGTTTCCAGCAGTTGTAGTACAACAACCACGCCACTGCGAAAAAAAATCCTTGCAGCCCCTACCGTTCATAAGTTGTGTCACATAGGCATGCATAGGTCTGAGGGGCACGAAAGGCATTGAAATTCCAGCCATAATTTGCAGCTATAGACCTGTGCAAGATAAATGGCTACTAGTCTGTTTAGCAACTCAGTAAATAGCAGTAAATAGCATTAAAAAGAAAAAAAGGGGGGTTTTGTTTCAAGGATGCAATAGCAGCAGGAGAAGTAGAGAGACTCTCGTGCAACAAGGGCTGGTCCACTGCCTTCTACTCCTGTCAATGTTTAACGTATCCGTCAACTGTTGTAACAGTGGGAGTAGATGTGATCTGTGCTTGCGATGTGAATGCCATCGACAATGTCCGAGACCAACATAAGAGCTAGTAATAGCCAATGCAGCAAAAAAGGGGAAAGCAGAGGCCAATAAAATTAATTTAAGAGATTAACCACGATAGGATAGACAGGGCTGGCCCAAAGGAGTGGTTGAAGTTCTTACAAAAGCAACAACCTTAGTTTAGGGGTGGAGTTCACCTAGGCAAAAACATTTGGGGTGAACGATAAAACAGTTAGCTTTGCATCTGGGGATTGCAGAGAAGACACCAAGGACAGCGAGTGCCGCTGTTTTGTTCATGTCACTCGCCCCAAGGTTTGGCCCACTCATACGTCAACACGTGTTTGGTTTGGTTTGTTGGGTTTAACGGCACAAAGCCACTCAGGTTTTGAGAGACACCGTAGTGTAGGGCTCTGGAAATTTCGACTAGCTGGGGTTCTTTAAGGTGCACCGACATCGCACAGCACACGGGCGCCTATCTTTCTGCCTACATCAAAAAGCGGCCACCATGGCCGGGATTCCATCTCGCATCCTTGGGCACTGCAGTTGAGAGCCCTAACAACTGCACCACCGTGATGGGGTATCAGCACATGTGTGGTTATTATTAAGTGCATCATCATATCACACGAATACACATTGTTGAAACTTTGACCATAGCAGCCAAGAAATTGCACTACCTCGGAACATATTAGGAGAGTAGAAAATGGTGCAATGCTATGGGAGGTTTTTACTGCCCGCGATTTTGAGCATATGCATTGGGAATGTAGCAACAAAGTTCTATCATGCTTGTATATCATGCTTTATAATTGATACCAAGTCTTGTTTTACAGCACAACAGGTTGCAAGCATCCAGCAGCTTATAAATTGCCTCTAAAGAAAATATAAGAAGTGCTTGTGTGCTTGCTTCTCCTTGCTGTGAATCAAATGCTACAATGAACCACAGATGCCATAGGATAAATGGTGCCAGGCGTACACAAGAGCAATGTGTGGGAATGATTCCAGCTCTGCACCGAAAACTGCAATGAACGTTGACATGAGTACAGATATAAAAAATAACACAGCAGGCATCACTGAAAGAGCAAACTCTTGTACTTGCTTGTTACCAAACATTCCAGTAATAAATTGATCCAGACTCATTTTTTCCTTAACCGCTACCTCGCATCACCGCAATCAGGTTTGTCTTGACATGAAATGTCAAAACGTGCCCATCCCTAAAAAGGACATTATCTACACTTAGGCGGAAGTTCTTCCTGGGTTGTTTAAAAACTCACCGTTCCTAATCAGTGAAAACTCGCTAACATAAACTTGCTTAATTTCAATTTCCAGTTCATTTGAACTGGCATTTTGGCCCTGTCAACATTGTGTGCATTGTGTGGAGCCTGAGTGGGGTTTCTTTAATTTCAAATCCACTAATTTAGAGCAAATTTCCAGTCAACTCGAGTTTAAATTATTGAAACAGGAGTGTGCGTGCCCATTACAATCAACAGCAGCCTGACAACAAAAAGTGGCCCAGTAATATGCCTATCGTAATGCCCTCACCGAAAAGTCCCGAGATTCCCTGGATGACGTTGGAGGTGTGCGCAGCAAAACCGTTGAGCTCGCTGCTCACAGTGGACATGAGGGACCCAGAGTCCCGGCGAGGGAACGACTGCGCTGGCTGTGACTGTGACTGCTGCTGCTGCTGCCCCTCGCCGGACGCCTCGGGAGTCCCAGCCTCCTGCTTCTCTTTGTCTCGGTCACTCAGGGCCTGTACACATGAGCAGCACGGCACCATGCGATAAGCATGAACTGCTAGACATGCTCAGTTAGACGTCCATTCAGTCAATAAATCAAATTCATTTCGTCCCTGAAGGAGAAACAGGGCCATAAGCAAAAGCTGCTCAAATGCATCATCAATGTACTACTACATAATAGTATACTGCATTTAGAACGATACTGTGAGGCAACTGCAGAAAGTTGTAAGATGTGCATATGTTGATGGGAATTCTCTAAGCTTCTGATGCACAGAGGAAATTTGCTTTTAAAGATTTTTCTGCGCTTGTGTCGAGAAACTTGGCAGCTGTGGGACATCATCGGGGATAAGCTGTGCGGCGGCTCGTTTCTCCCCACCAGCATTACAAACCTCTTGAAAATTTGAATATAAGAGAAACTCTAGCCCCCTCTCCACTGACAATTCGAAATTCCATGCATGCCATAAGATCCACACTACACGGCTGAGAAGTAAACCACTTAGTCTCTTTATTCTCGATAAAGGCTGTAGAGAGGAAAAAACGCTTGCCAATAACATTTAGGCTGTGCGTCCTGAACATTTTTCAAGCTAAACACTTTTTGAGCGGTACCTATAGCGATAACACCCAGCTGAGAACGGTCTGAATGTAAGCTAGACTTATTAAACTCACGGGATTATATAGTTACAGACCTGCCAACCCAACAGTGCTAAATCTACTATAGGGATGCCAAAAATACTAAGATTTGGTGCAAAATACTAAAGTGTTTTTATTAGTACTCAAAATCCCTTTTGAATGATGAAAAAACAGAGCAGTCTAAACTAGAGTTCCGAAAAGTCACGTAAACACAACTTCAGAAAGACGTATTTGAAGTGAAAGGTTGGGAAAGTACTCAAGAGGTTACCGCTTTTGCCTTCTGCAGGAAGTCCTTGTCGAACACCTGATTGTGACAAACTCCAGACTCCTTGCATTTGACAATTAACAGTTATTCTAGGCCCTTTTTTGACATGGAGGAGCAAAACCTGGTGCACGTCTTCCTGACTTTGCTAAACACTCTTTCATACTCTGCGTTACTGCGTGGGAGAGTCAGAATGCCTAACGTAACTTCTGAGAGCTTATCATACTTGAAAGTATGCTCAATGTCCTGAAACCTGGCAACAACGTGCCCTGCTCGTCTATGCACTCTTGAAAGGTTGCTTCTACTCGATCAAAAAAGCCGTAAAGAAACACTCAGCTTGAATAGTGGCTTGGTACACTTAAGAATTAAAATACCCACTAATCTTCTCGTTGGTGTCAACGATACTTGCCGTATCCTTATTCTTCTTTGTACCGAGATGTAGCAGAATTTCCCGACGACCGGCATGCACAATATTCACATCAAGCGGCTGTAGGTGCAGAAGGCATACCATTCGCCTTGCTATATTTTTGTATGCACAAAAAATCAGTTGAATAATTGGGCATGAACACTTGAAAGTACTTGAGACATCTCACAGTCGCACCAGCAGCAACTACGCCAAGGTCAATTCAAATGGTCGCGCAACTTGTAAGAAAACGCGTGCAGCTGCCTATTGCGAGCGGCATCAACTCGATGATGAGGGCCCCTGAGAACTGTGAGGCAAATTACTAAAGCACAGAAAATAACATCTGTCAGAACTCCAAAGAACTAGAAAGTAAACATAATATTTGCGCTCAGGAATGAATGCAGTTTTTGTTTCTTGCGTAAGAAAAAACGTGTTACATTTAATTTTAACTTGTTTCTAACAGCCTCTCTCGGCCATTTAGTATCCACTGCGTAGTTGCCCAAAGCCCAGATATGGCTCAGACCAAAGCTTTTTTCATCCGCGGAATGGGTACGTCATCAGCCCCGGTTCAACGTTCATCGTTGCGTGCTGTGTACAGAGTGGGTTATCTGTACCAAACCGTCAGTATTTCATTGTACTGGTTGTGGTAGAGCTTTACAGCAAGGCGAAGACTGTGTGTGCTCGACGAGAAACTGATTGCCGCTGCATGTGTGCATTTCTGGACGATGGGACAACGCTGCGTCACAGCTCGGCGGCTCGGCTTGGCCAGCTCGGCCTCCCAGGCACGTAGCAAAAGTGGTGGCTCGTATTACGGATACACGTCTGCACAAGCGGCGTATCGCTGCATTTTTTAATTGAACGGTGAAGGTGAGATTTTATTGCCCCCAAGACGCATGTCGCATTGCGCAAAGCCTTCCGGGATCTTTCTCATGAACATGTTAAATGCTTAAGTTGTAAATTTGTAGCCTCACATTGACTCATCTCAGTGGCAAATGAAGCGCGAGTAAAATAATGGAATTGTGAACAGGGCGAGATTTATTGGAGCGAAGCTATATCGTAGATATTTTCACTTCTCAGACGCATTAACTTCTAAATACTAGCAATCTCAATTTGAATTGCTTACCTAAGCTCTTACAGGTTGGTGTTCTAGCGCTAGCGTTAGTTATTCCGTTCGTTTGTTTTTTGTTCTTTGACACTGATATGTACTTTGTTTGTTAGCAAGATCTTTTACCCTTTCATAATCTCACCGCGTCTCGTTTGGAGACCTACGCTCAGGTCATTTTGTTATCACGAGGATTTCGTGAAGACCGTGACGAATGAGCGGTGGTCGCTTTCCTACACTTAAAGATTTCATTGTCGTGAAGCGTCTATGTAAATAATCGTGAATTAATAAAGCCTGGCTTTCTGTGCAGCACAGCTTCACTCATTTATGTCCTTAGTGAAATGCCTCAAGCCATGTGATTCTATCCATGTGCTTGCTGAATTCACTTGAAGGCCCTTGTTCACAAACATGCCCGAAGAAATAAGCCCCAGAATGCGTTTACATGACGCACGACGAAAGACTAGGCTAACGACAGTGGAGGCAGAACGATGCTATGATAAGGTGGTTAAAGATGCCGTAACATTTCAGCTAACATAAAACTTGACAGCAGAAATCCATGTCAAGTAAAGTTGGCTGAACAGTTACGGTGTCCATTTTTCTGCCTTATCGGAGCATCGTTCTGCCTCCGTCGTTGCTGGCCTTGTTTTTCGTTCATAAGTAAAAAGACAATGAAATTCCCCACCAAAAGTATGTCACTGTGACGTCACAAGCAATGTCACGTGTTTGTTTTACCTCACAGTTCGCAGGGGGCGCCGGAAAACTAAAGCCTCGCTCAGAGTCGACACGCAGGCTTCTATGGGAGTTACGCTACCATACTAATTTTACCATGACTACGCTGCCAACCACAGTAAGCTTAACTAACAACTTGACAGCCTCGGCTAGCCGAAACATCAAGAATTGTGATGACGATGTAGCCGTACTTTATTGAACGGACATGATCTGATTGGAGTAGAGGCACCGACGAGTGATGTGGCAAACAAATAAGATGCGCCGTGGAGTACACAGCCCGCCATGAGATGGCGCACGCGGCACAAAATAAGCTGGGTTCGCGTTTTCGCGTGTCTACTCGGTCTAACCCTGCTACCTTTTTTAATTCAACATACAAATCAAGAAAAATCGTAAAATGAGAGTGGGCACTATGATACTCGTAAGAGAGCACTGAAAACCGGGCACTTTACGTAAAACTTGGTAGGTATGTAGTTAGTTTTTGCTTTGTTCGTCGGCGTGATTTTCACAGCCACTTTTGAATTCCGGACCACGCGGCTCACACGATCTAGACAAGTGTTTTGCCCTCTGCACATTAGGTAATAAAACAGATATGAAACAAGTGTTGTGACCAGATTTTTGGGCTGACTTCTCAGAGACAGGACAGGCATCGAGAGGCACATATACCCAGTCTGCAAAATGATCTGCTTTAGCCATGAGAAAAGCAACAATATCACAATGGCCAGCTGGTTTGGTACAGCAAGCACCAGTAATTCATTATGCTGTAAAACACAGGGCTGTATAACAGAAGTGATAGGACGCAAGCTCACCTTCAAACTGAACTTTATTTGGAATTAGAAATAGAGGAGGATTGAAAATTAATTATGAACAGTTACCTTTTCTGCACAAGAATGTTGAATGACTGTTGGAACCTGGCATGGCCCTAACTCGTCAAGTTTCTTGCATCGAGTGTATGCACGCATTCAGTCTGTGCCCTCAAATTCCCTAGGCGGCACCTCAGCTGAACATGCACGTCCTGTTGCCTATCTTCCTTCTCGCATTCAGTTATTTTTAAATTTGATCGGATGACCAGCGTGCCATGCTGCACAGCATGGGTGATAAGGCTACAGCCAGACAGTCACCTTCATGAGGGTCTTGCGGCCAGCCTCGCGAGCTGGCTTGGTGGCCTCCAGAGCAGTGCGGCTGACCTCCGCGGCCGCCTTGGTGGCCTCGCGCGCCACTTCCTTGGCTTCGCGTGCCACAGTTTCAAATAGGGAGCTTTGGCTGCCCTGCAAGAGTTGCACAGCGTTCTCACTTTGCACAAAAACCTGCCCGCATTCTGGCCACTGCACAGCAAGAAGGAAGCGATTAGACCCAAGCATGCACTTTCATTCACAACCACACATTTCCACAGTGCGAGTTTTGTGGCAAGCGAAAGACAATGACTATGATGGAGAGTTTCAAGTAAAGAAGAGCAGGACAAGACGCCACCTGAGAAGCAAAAGGATGAACAAAGAAAAGTATTAAAGAGTATAGCTACAAATGCTCTCACGGCAGGTTTCAGTTATACAGGGTGTCCAAGCTAACTTTATCCAAGGGTTAAAAAATAAAACATCCAAAATAGGCTAGGGAAACACCTTGCATACAGCTGCCAGCCGTCTGGTGCACCAGAGGAAATTTTTCACCTTGCAATTAACCAATTAGCAATTTATATGATTTCCCTGTTTTTTCTAAATACTGACCTTAGACAATAAATCTGATTTGCAAAGTTGGAGAGCACCTTGAGAAACCCCCATTCCATTAATTTCCGACAAAGAAAGCCTCAAGTGTATCTTTTTTCCGAGTTCTAAAGAAAGCCTGCGACATACAAAAACTATCACGTGACTAACGCATTTGCGTGACACGGTCGTGGTGCTCTCAATTCTAGTCTAAGTGAATGAAATTAGCAGCGGCTGTGACTCGACAGCCCAGTTTTGGCGGTAGGCTGATATGTTGGCTATGGTTGCTGCTAGCGCGGCAAGCTCGCTGCAGCTTACACTGTCACGCACGCTGGCTGGCTGAAGTGGGCGAAGAAACCAATGCAGACATACAGTCGAACCCGGATATATCGAACTCGAAGGGGATCGCGAAATAGTTCGATATATTGATAATTCGATATACAGAAATCGGCTTGTGACGGCACTTACAATGCGAAAAAACGATACCACATTTGTCGCGTAATCAACCCACTCGCATAATATGCCCACCCTCCACTTTTGCACCCGAGAATTCGAAAAAAAAAAAAAAAAAAGCGTTAAGGCCAGCTCGCTCACATGCGAGCGATTGAGCGATCTCAGCGACGATGCGAAAATTTTCAAACTTGGAACTGCGTCCCTCTCACCGAAGGCGCGTGTCGCTCCGTTTCGGTCCTCTCATCCACAGCTCATTTCTTGACAGCATGCCAAGATGCTGCGCAGTGATAATGTCAGGGCACGTTTATCTCCTGATAGCTCCTGTGGTGAGGTGGAGCGAACTTGGCAGAGTGCCCGTGATGGCTTGATTGCACAAGCCTGGTTCGATTTATCACGCCGCGCATGGAGCGGGCATCATGATCGCAGCAGCTGACCGTGTGCTTTCGTTGATTCATACATGCAAGAATAAACGACTACCGCAAAAAAAAAAAAAAAAAAAAAAAAAGCCCTGTTGCTTCTTAACGTTTGCAGCCGCCATATCTTATGCTACGCTGCGCGTAAAGCACACTGATAAAAATGAATGACTCTCGCAAAAAAAAAAAAGAGAGAGAGAGAGAGAGAGAGAGAGAGAGAGAGAGAGAGAGAGCCACATCAGCCGTCGAGCGCAGGGGGTTCGGAACACACGCTAAAGCGTCCGACGTCTGTTTGAAAACGGGCTGAGCTGGCTTGGCGCATGCATAGCGCATGCTGAAGGAAAGAGATAGCTCGGCAAAAGAATGGGCACACCCACGCACATGGCTTGCAAACGTCAGGTGCTGGCGCGCGGAAAACGATAACTGCAGATGCGCGTGCCTTTGGAGAATGGGCGCGACGCTGCCCAAAGCAGCCGTCGCCGAACTGTCCCCTCATTCCTTCCGCGCGTGGCTTGAAAATGTCACGCGGCAAACGGCCAATGGTGATGCGATCGTCTTTGGGGAAGGCCCACTTTCCAGTGCGTGGTGCGGAGTTCGACATATCGAACGACCGGTGTTCGATATATGACGTCGCTTTCCTATACTTTTACATGGGATTTTCAAAGGGATATTCCGCGAGTTCGATATAACCAAAATTCGATATATCTGGGTTCGATATAACCGGGTTCGACTGTATTGGCTTGCCATTGCAACGGGCCCATGACGTCACGGCCACAGCTGTATTCGTTTACTCAAACCCCAACCGTGGCACATGAATGCGTGAGTCATGTAATATTTTTTATATTTTGGTCGCATTTTTTGGTTCAGGTGCTCTCAAGCTTTGCAAATCAAATTTATTAAGATCAATACAGTAAAATCTCGGTGATTCGAATTCACGAAATTCCCCGGCCAGAGTGCATTATGTACAATGTGCAAATTTTCGGATGGTCCGAATAGTCTCCCGCGCCATAACGCATGATACGAACGCACTAACTGCGGCCGCAACCTTGAGCACTACGCACCGCCCGCCATCATTGACTCCCAATCGCCAGCCACGCTGTATGTAAGCATCACGAGCAGTGATGACGCGATGTGACGCGTGGTCCGCACCTCGTCGACGTTGCGATTTTCTGTCGGGCCCACGCTGCGAAAAGCTTTCAGCGGCGCGTAGCCGACAAACCGCAGACGGCGCAACCACCATAGCTGGCAGTGGCGTACGCGGCGCGTGCGCACGGACCGGACATCGCTGGCTCCGCGATTGCAATCCGCGAGCAGTTTGCGGCGCCGTGCGGCCCGGCCCACATGTCGCCATCTCCAGTCATGCTGTATGTGCCGCAAAAAGTCTGCGGAGGCGGGCGGATTGCACATCACCGGCATCGCGATCGTTTTCCACGCCACGGAAGGTTTGCAGCGGTGTGCGGCCGTAAGTAGTAGTCGGTGGCATACACGGCAGCGGGCGCGCATGGGCCACACACGGTAGACTTCGCAACCGCTAGTAGCGCTATACGCATCGCGAGCAGTCTGCGGCGCCGCGCGGCTGGTATGTCGACATCTCTTGCCGTGCTGTACGCGCCGCAAGAAGTCCGCGGAGGCACGCGTCCCGCGCGTCGCTGTCGTTGCGATTGCCTGTTGCGCTGTGTGCACCGCGAGTGGCGAGCTGTGACAACGCGACCGTAATAAAACTTCTCGGACGTAAACAGATCTACGCGACTGCCTTTCCCATGCTTCTGCATACTTACTTTCGTTCGTTTTTATGATACAAATTTTTTCGCAACCCCGTGAGATTCGTATCACTGAGGTCCTTTAGAAATGAAGGTAAATTTTCTTAATAATTAATAAATTGCAAAACAAAAAATTGCCAGTGGTGCACAAGACGGCTGGCAGCTCTATATAAATGGTTTCCCTGGTCTAATCTTTTAACCCTCAGCTAAAGTTCGCTCGGACACCCTGTATAGTGTTAAGCCAACGTTCTACACACTACACACGACTGTCAAAACTGTGAATGCAGGCATTAAAGGGACACTAAAGAGAGAAAGGAAGTGGGTTTGCATCGATAGAATGCCAGTTCCTGATTACAAAAAGACCACTCTTACTGAAAACAGAGCTGTTATAAGGTAGTAAAGAAGAATAACAGAAATACAGGTATCGCCGCCACAGCCAAACGGCCGAGGCTCGCAACTACAAATCACGTGACGCGCTAGGGATCCCGGAGGCTGACAAATGTGAATTACGTTGCATGTTTGAATGCAGTAGTACGTTTTTTCTCAAACATGATAACACGCTTTTATCATACGTAAACGACGGCGAAAAGACAACGTAAACGTTGCAAGGCAAATACAAAAATATACTTAGAGGTACCACAGGCGCCCACTTCAGTTTTGGTTATGTTTCGGCTCAGGCATTTCGTGCGCACTCAGATAGTTTGTTTGAACCTGCAGCGCCTGAATTACGAGCTTGGAGCAGCAGATGCGCCTTGATGGTTCCCATTTGAGCATTCGGAGGCACGAGCGAGCGAAATCCGCTACCGCCGACACGCTCCTTCGTTCACACTTCTGCGCCAACATATCGCCGCCGTTGCCGCTTTGACTGCGACCTGACCGCTTGACTGCAGCTACGTACGCCACGAAAAGCATACATATGCTAAGTACCAAAGGAAAAACGCATTATCATTCAATTGTTCACTAAATCATGGCACATCTGACCAACATATACTGCGTCAACAAGACCTTCAACGTGCTATTTGCAGGCGTCGTAAACAAAAGGGGCATACTTGCCGCTCATACCAAGGAGAGCGTCGATATATTGCGCTCGTCGCCCGGCGAAAAAAAGGGCCTCGGGTAAAAAGTAAAAACTGAAAATAACGAAGCACCAGAAATACATTACAAAGAGTTTAAAAAAAAAATCGATTTGCAAAAAAAAAAAAAAAAAAAAAAAAAAAACGCCAGTAGCGGTAAGACTCGAACTCGCTACTGCTTGCTCCGTAACGTTCGGCGCTAGCCACTCGGCTACGGCGCGCCACAAGAACCTTGGAAATATTTCTAGTTTTTATGTCATGGCCCCATTTACAATAAAAGTTTTTCTGCTGCCGGTCTAAAAATTACAACTTCTTGATCATCGGAGCATGCTGCCTGCTCTCACGTCTTGCAACTAATGTTCTGGATGCCTATGCGCACTATATCGTGCACTGGATCAATTTTAACATGTGGAATTTCACAGCGCTGGCAAATGTAGTGGCGCCGGCACTTCGGTCATGTTCTGCTACCGTGGACGTAATTTTCGCTGAACACGGAGCTGTAGCACAAACCTTGAAGGAAAAAAGGCGACGAAGCTTCAAAACTGACAAGCGCAGCAGCGAGGACACTATTTTGCTGGTAACTAAATCTTATTTGTATGTAAACATGTCAGGAAGCGTTGCGATGATCGAGGGCTCGGTTTGTTTATACACAGTGCAAGAAGGAGCGCAAAAGCTTGAGAAACATGTAAAGTATTGTGCATTACAAGCGCTCTATGTTTTTTTTCTTCTTCCTTTATGGGCCCATCGCTCGGTAAATTACTCTCTTCATCGTTTTATTTATTTCGGCTGAGGCCGTCATTGCGAGTACGCTGTTGCCATGTTGGCCCTTGAGGGATGCGATGCCGCGGGCCGCTCCGGCTCGCTAGCTATCACGGAGTCTCCGCTTACGTCATAGTGTGCGTCACTCAAGTCCGACTACGTACTCGGAGGGCACAGTTTGAATTCGACCGGCGGGAACAAGAAAAAACCTCAACTTCTTATTGCAATATCTCAGCAATTATTCGATTTTTTGCTGCCGGATATGCGGCGACAGTGTCACCAAATGTAGTTTATTAGATTTTCATACCATCTTTGGCTGTCTTAAGTGTCCCTTCAAGGCTACATTCATAGTAGGCATTCAAACTACAATAATGACAAGGGAATGCTATTTACAGCTCAAACTGCACAAGAAGAATTGTGCAGCAAGAAGAGGGCTGGAAAGCATTCTGTATGCAAGCAAAATGAGCACCCCCTTTTTTCAAGCATTTTGCTGCCTGCACAGAAAATGAGGGAATGCTAACTGAATAAATCTCCAGCAGGCACACAATGCAGTGTTTTCATTTACCTGAGAGGAGAGGCCCGCCCGATTCAGCACACCTCCGAATCCCCCAACCAGTGGAGCAGGCCCACGGCCTCCGCTGGTGTCAGGTGGCGTGCTGCGGCCACTACTCAGGCTGCCCCCCGGGCTGCGTCCCGATCGCACCGTTGAGGGTGTTGGTGGCTCCGCCTCCACACTGGCATCCCCACCAGCCCCGAAGGAGCCTCTGCCAGTTGCCTCTGGCTTCATCTCCTGAAGCAACGATGACATGGGATATTTCCTCCCCCTCTGCTGTAGGCTACAACGACTATGTCGGTGCCATTCTAGTAGTATATCTCAACTAGTCACAATGGCTTGCCTGCAACAAGTTCTGAGAAAGTTACTTGCAGTGGCCCGCACTGAATTAAACCTTTCATAGATGCCGCTTATCACGTCCTTTAAAAAAATTTTTCTGCCTATGTCGTGTGTGCAGATGATTCCCAATTCAGAAATACTGTACTGATTTGTAGTGACAGTGACGTTGGGGGGGGGGGGGAAATGATCTCTCAACATCTACACTGTTACGCCCAGATGAAGACAAGTCCCCTTGTTGAAATGTTGCCTTGGCTTGCGAATAGAGGCTCCCCCTCAATCCCTGTTCAGTGCTCTTCAAACTGTGTAGTGATACTGGGCATTTAGGCAATAAATAGAGACACAAAATAAAGCAGTGTATCATATTAACTGAACATAAACAGGACTGATGTGCATAAAAGGTGCCCAGCTGAAATGAGCAGAGCATTTTCGTGTCCTAAAATGCCTCTAATAACTTTAGTTAGACAAGGGGAGCAGCCATCTTACCCTGGCATCTGCTCTTGGTGGCTCGAATGCATCCCCAGGGTCCCCCTGAGGGCTGTGGGAGAGCAGAGAATTAAGCACCAGGTGCCAACTCAGAACAAGTAGTGCTCAGGCAAAAAAAAGCACAAAGATATGCACAAAAGAAAGCAGAGCAGCTCATACTACTGCATTTACTCGAGTGAAACACAAGCACTTTACTGTCATCAAAAGGAAAAACTCCACTCCAGGTATAGAGCTCACCTTGACAGTGAAGAGCTTGGAGACGACGAGGAGACGGAGCCGTGCACCGAGTTCTCGGAGTCGGCACGCTTCAGGTTCTGTTGGTTTGCACCCGGAAGCTGGAGTGTCTTGGGGGGGTTGAATGCAGCCATGTAGTCTGCGCGGTTGAGTATTGCTGCTGATGCCTCTTCCACATGAGCTCCACCTGTCGAGCAAAGCAGGACGCAGTGGGGCACTCTCAAACGCTAAATAAAATGAAATCTCAGTGATGTAATCCTGCCTCATGAGCTTTCGGCATAATAGCTCTTTTTCTCCTTTTTGTACCTTACATCATGAAAATGTATGAAAAACTCGCATGGTTTAAAATTTTTGTTCCAAGAGGCAGCAAAAAAGTTATAGCAGGAGCATATCAGAAGCTGCAGTAACAGTAACACTCATGGCTGACATTTGATACCGAACCTATATGCATAATGAATCCCCTCCTTGAGAATTTATATATATATTTTTTATTTCCGTTTTCATATCGCGTTCCTCAGTTTTGCGCTGTACTTGCCCCAGTCACAGCACTGACCTTGGCAGCGTGCGTGCCAAGGTGCTGATGACATCTGGCACGTATACGTGTTTATCTTTTAAGGAGGTCTCCTGCAGAGGCAACACATTCCGCAAAGATGGCAGAGTGCCAATTCGAGAGAAAAAAGAAAAAAAACTTGGCAGAAGAATGTGGATGAATGAACAGACACCAATACGGGACGAGTGTTGACCTTCCTTTGTCCATATCCTTGACAGCGTTTTTTCGTCAATTAGCCATGAACCAACTAGCCCAGGCTGAAGTTTTGATTCAGACCCCCAAGTTTATCGTGGAGCTAAGTGGATGAGATTGCAACTAGATTTTATGAATTTCAAGAAATCTTGCTTCTAGATACTGAGAAGTAAATACTGAAGCGCAAAGTGACAGACTATTTCAAAGTGCTGCAATAAAAGTAAGTTCCCAGCCAAGTATGTATCATTTATGACTTTTTTGTTTTAGATGACATAACCGGACTTTTAGATGATGTTATTATTTTTAATGCCTGCGAGAACTGTACCAACAATACTCCACTGTAGCTCATTCTCATTTATAGGGAAAATTAGAAGCTAGTAAAACGGGGAGTTTAAAAAGCAACAGTGCAACCTTAAAAGATGCAATAAACAATGGGTATAAGGTTAATGTGTGTCTTTCCCTCAAATAAAGGCGTTAGTAAAATTACTTTCTTTTTTTTTTTCTGACTAAGCAAACAAAATTATTAAAACGAAAACTCCCTCCCATAATAAATTTGCCTGTGTCAACAGTTTCTCCGCAGTTCACATAAAAGCTCAATTTCTTCAGACATATACAGTCGAACCCGAATATATCGAACTCGAAGGGGATAGCGAAATAGTTCGATATGTTGTGAAAGAAGGCCAGGTCCAGACGGCAAGGTCGTGAAGGCAAGGCAAGGTATGCCGTGTCAGCATTTAATCTGATGGAGAAAACCCAAGCGCGCGCCAGAGCCGGCGCCGCGGGACGATGATGATGGTATGTACAAGAGGAAGAAGAAGATCATGGTATGTACAAATGAAAGAAGATCCGTGGAGAGCTCACACAATCTGCCCGGGGGGGCGGAAGCGGCCAGCCTGGCCGCTCCTAACCAACTGATGTACCGCGGCGCACAAACGGCTTCAAGCGAGATACATGAACAATTCCAGTTCCACGGTGGCGTCGGTCAGCTAGGGGATCAACAGGAGGAGGGGATGCAGCGACGTGAGCATAGGTCGGTGCTGGGCGAGGTGCAGGAGGATCAGGTGTGACAGGGTAGTTGATAGTGGCCAACTCTTCTTTAATGATGTGGCGGAGGCCGGCGTCGTTAGAAGGAGGAGACGAATGATCGCATCCGTGCCGGCAGAAAGGGCTGAGGGCTTGGAGCTCCTCGCGGATTATCGCTCGAATCATGGCCCGTAGATCGAGGTCAGTAGAGGTCGGGGCAGTAGTGAAGCCGGGCTGCAATCGGGAGGACTGTAGCTGGTCGAGGCGTTGGCAGGTCGTTATAATGGAATCAACACTTGATGGATTTTGGGCAACTAGGGTGGTATAAGCTATTGAATTGATTCCCTTCAAGACATGGTGTACACGTTCAGATTCCGGCATGGTGGGACTGATACGCCGACAGAGTGCCAGCACGGCCTCTATGTATGACGCATAGGACTCATCGGGACCTTGACGGCGGGTAGCGAGCTTGTTCCTTGCGATCTCCGTCCGAACAGCCGGGTCGGCGAAGTACTGTCGGAACTGCTGCTTGAAGGTGGGCCAGTTTGTGGTGTGGGGCTCGCGGTTAATAAACCAATTTCTGGCGACCTCAATAAGGTAGAAAGATACGTTCAAAAATTTAAAAGCATCATCCCACCGGTTGTAGGCACTGCAGCGTTCATAAGTGTCAAGGCAGTCATCGACGTCTTCGTCGCGACGACCAGCGAACAGCGGCGGGTCGCGTTGTCGTGTGGGCACCATCGGAGACGGCGGTGTAGCCGAGGTAGAGGGTCCGGCCGGGTCGGGATTGCTCTCGGTTGACATGACGATGGTAGTTGTTAAACGGCGACCGGAACGTAGCTCCAGAGAGAGGCAGGACACAAGGCAGCAAGGGGATCGAATTTCACCTCCACCACTTGTGAAAGAAGGCCAGGTCCAGACGGCAAGGTCGTGAAGGCAAGGCAAGGTATGCCGTGTCAGCGTTTAATCTGATGGAGAAAACCCAAGCGCGCGCCAGAGCCGGCGCCGCGGGACGATGATGATGGTATGTACAAGAGGAAGAAGAAGATCATGGTATGTACAAATGAAAGAAGATCCGTGGAGAGCTCACAATATCGATAATTTGATATACAAAAATCGGCTTGTGACGGCACTTACGATGCGAAAAAACGATACCGTATTTGTCGCATAATCAACCCACTCGCATAATGAACCCACCCTCCACTTTTGCACCGAAAATTTGAAGAAAAGAAATAAGGCCAGCTCGCTCACATGCAAGCGATTGAGCGTTCTCAGCGACGAGCGGCAGCAACAGAGCGAAAAAATTTCAAAACTTGTTGGAACTGCGCCCCTCTCGCCGCTCAAGCCACCGCGGCAGCTCAAAACAAGGTTTCTGTGTCGCCGCGGCAGAAATCGCGAGCGTTTTCGTTTGCATGTCGATGGCACGCGTCACTCCGTTTCGGTCGTCTCATCCACAGCTCATTTCTTGGCAGCGTGCCAAGATGCTGCGCAGTGATAACGTCCGGGCGTGTTTATCTTTTGATAGCTCCTTCGGTGGCGGGGAGCGAACTTGGCAGAGTGCCCGTGATGGCTTGATTGCACAAGCCTGGTTCGATTTATCACGCCGCACTTGAGGCGAGTGTCATGATCGCAGCAGCTGACCGCGTGCTTTCGTTGATTCATACATGCAAGGATAAACGACTCCCGCAAAAAAAAAACTGCCGCTTCTTAACGTCCGAAAAGCACGATACGAGATGACTCGCAAAAAAAAAAAAAAAAAAAATAAATAAATAAATAAAAAATAAACAGAGCTGCTGCTTTTTAACGTCCGCAGGCGCCATAGCCACGTCAGCCGAGCCGCCACGTGCAGAAAGTTCGCAACACACGCTGGAGAAAGCGTCCGACGCCTGCCTGAAAATGGGCTGAGCTGGCTTGGCACATGCGTAGCGCGTGATGAAGGAGAGATAGCTCGGCAAAAGGATGGGCACACCCACGCACATGGCTTGCAAACGGCGTGTTGGCGCGCGGGAAACGATAACTGCAGATGCGCGCCTTTGGGGAATGGCCGCGACGCTGCCCAGACCAGCCGTCGCCGAACTGTCCCCTCTCATTCCTTCCGCGCGTGGTTTGAAAACGTCACGCGGCAAACGGCCAAGGGTGATGCGATCGTCTTTGGGGAAGGCACACTTTCCAGTGCGCGGTGCGGAGTTCGATATATCGAATGCCCGGTGAAATTAAGTTCGATATATGACGCGGCTGTCCTATACTTTTACATGGAATTTTCAAGGGGACATTCCGCGAGTTCGATATAACCAAAATTCGATATATCCGGGATCGATATACCCGGGGTCAACTGTACTGTGGTGAGGCAGGCCAAAAGTAAAGAAAAAATAATGTGCCTCTGCCCGTGCCAGTGCAAACAGCTTTCACAAACAGGTCACAGCAGTCAAAAAACATTAGAACAGTAAATCTATCAAGCGAGGATTCACTTATTTGGAGCTACCCTAGGATCACGTTAGCCTCGAAGAGCGAGCACAGAATTGCTCATTATATGAAAGCAAAATGCAGCACTTGCAGTTATACTTGTGAAACATACTAGGCCAGAGTTTTCAGAAGCATTATTTTTGTAGTTGCAGGAAATGACAGCGCAGCTGTCATTTCCAAGTAAGTGGAATACCAAAGTTACAGAAACAAAAAAGTTCAGTGGCATAAAGTCACTCACACATGTTGTCCCCATTGAATTCCACCATATCACAGACAAAGTCACTTAAGGAAGAGTAGGAGGAGCTCGTGCTGCTGGCATCATCACTTTCGCTGCCACTTTCACCTGAGAGAGGATAGGGAAAAAAAAAAAAAAAAAGAGTAATAAAGTTCAGCCTCAGCCTCAAAAATATCACTAATTAGACAGCATGCCTAACGAAAAAATACTCGGAGACATGTTAGTACAACAAGAAAGAATTCTGTTAGCAATTTGGGTCATGCGATGTTAAAGAAATGCCAAGAGAGGTGTACTAATGGCACCCTAAGCATTAGGCTGGATGTAACGAATCAACGTTTTTTCTTGCGCACCGCACAGGACTGGAATGGCCTGCCCACCGAAGTCGCTACAGTCATCGACCCCAAAATATTCAAACGGCTCATTGAAAACATCTCATATTGATCATCGACCTCAAAATTTTCAAGTGCATCATCGAAAACATCTCATGAAGATTTTTGTTATACTTATATGCCCTGTAACGCCCACTCCCTCATGTAATGTCTCATCAGAGACCTTTGAGGAATAAATAAATAAATAAATAAATAAACGTGTTCAACATGTGGTCAGGAGCATGCAAATCAAGTGCTACTGCTCTGCACGCTGCGTGGAATGCAGATATAAAAAACAATTCACAAATTTCGTTCAGGAAGGAGTACCACTCTCCTCAACACCAACCAGTAGCAAAATATACTATTAACAGCACAGTGCATTCAATTTCAAGTAACTCTGCAGACTCGTTATAGTCATGGCTGGAAACTATAGGTAGAAAATAAACAGACGAAAATAAAAAACTGACACAGCCATCACTGCCATGCAGAGTTCTGGCATTCGTTCACATCAGGGCTAAAGCCTGCAAGGGTCTGCTTCTGTAAAATAAGACTAGACGAGGAGGAGAGGATATAGGAATGAGTAAAGTGCTCAGATTCTTTCTCTAAACCCAAAAACCTTGAACTTTATAGCACTCATTAAAAAAAAAAGGTTACTGCAAGTGAATGTAGTCATACTATGTCCAGAAAACAGAAGTCCACAAAAAATCTTTCTACCGAAACTGCTTTAAAAATCTGTAAACAAAAGCCCATTATATGTGGCTGCAAGCTAATGTGAGCCGTAGCACCAATTAATAATGATGACCGATAAGTCTATCATTTTACCACCGCTAACCCCAAACTGTTTACCTTAAATTATAGGGGCACTAGGGACAACCATACATAATTTTTCTCAGTAAAAATTGATTTTCTGGCTCTTTCTGAGAATGCTGAGGCTTGTCCAGCAGCAAAAGAAAAGGTTATCACGAAAAAAAAAAAAAAAGAATAAAGATATCTTCCTGCCATCCTAACCAAGAAGGATGAGTTGCCACTGTTCTCAAGTGAATGTGAGTGTAGTAATGTCTCCGAGATCCACGCATAAAAATCAGTGTTGATGCATGCACATCATCGTTAATAGCGACATCTGAATTTTGCTTTATGCTCTTTTCTAAGGCATAAAATCCCCGTTCTCAATGAGTGTGGTCTCCACGTGACTAGAATGTAGTACCCTATTGACGCAGATCAACTTCAGTTTGCTATTTCTGTTCCTTTATTATGTTGTAAAAAAGAAGGGGAATGACAAGAGAACCTGCATACATGTAATGACACTCAAAGGGAACTAATAAGAAAATCCTGCCAACAACTTCTTCCTTTCCTGTGAGGGCAAGCTTTCAAAGTCCTCTGAATAAATGAGGAAAGAAATATTCATCACACGAATTCTAGTTCACTCACTAACAGCCCTTGTACACAAAGGCAAAACTTGGTGCCAGGAAGTGTCTTTCTATTCCATTTCAGAAAAGGGAGTAAGCTCCCTCTAAACATAGCCACGAAGGTGCTTCAAATGCAAAGCTCCTGATAAATACACCAAGTTTTCCCTTGTAGCTGCATTATGGCTGCAGACAGGTGGGAATTAATGAGTAATTGAACCTTAAAATCAGATATTGTCTTTGAAATGCTCGAAAGACTGACCCGTGCTTGCTTCGTCAGCTTGACTAATGGAAGCCATGTCGATGTTGAGCGTGCAATTTTCTGACCATACCTCGAAATAAATGGGTTCTAACTGGTGGCTGTACCACTTTGCCTTGTCCCCTATCACTGCTGGGTCAAACACACCTGTGTCAGAAAAGGAACAGATTGTTACTACATGCCTTCAGTGCCAGAAGATGAACATGCTAGCATCGCAGAAACTTCAGTCATGATAAACTGCTTTTCATAAAAGCAGCAGCCTATAAACTACCTTTGTAAAATGAATATCATACCGTATTTACTCGCATAATGATCGCACTCGCGTAATGATCGCACCCCTGAATTTTGAGGTCAAAATTCCATTTTTTAAATTCCCCACGTAATGATCGCACCCCGAACATGGAGCCGCCTGGTGGTTGATCTGCAGTCATCCCGCAGCGAATGCATTCCGACGAGTTCCCAACCTAGTCTAGTAACGTTGGAGTTCCCATGATTCCATGCTTTGCGGCGTTCGCCATTTTGCAATTCGGCAGCGTCGTAGCGTGCTTTGTGTTTTTGTGCGAGTTTACGCCATTTCACCATGGGGCGGTATGCCAGTTACACTGCCGCGTTCAAGCTCAAGGCTGTCGACTATGCACTGGAGCATGGCAACCGCGCTGCTGGTAGGCATTTCGGCGTGGACGAAATGAGGATACGCTATTGGAAGAAGCAGCGTGAGAAGCTGATGGCTACGAACAAGACACGGCGGGCTTTCCGTGGACCCAAAACGGGCAAGTTCCCTCGTGTTGAAGAGGCGGTCCTAGAATATGTGAGGGACCTGCGCAAGGATGGTTGTGCAGTGTCATTAGAAATGATACAGACGCAGGCGCGCACAACTGCCAGGAAGCTGGGAATCGCCGCAAAGGATTTCCGCGCTAGCTCCGGTTGGACGACTCGCTTTATGCGACGGAATGGACTTTCCCTGAGGCGGCGGACGTCGTTGTGCCAGCGGCTCCCGGCCGCGTATGAAAGCAAAGTGATAGACTTCCATCACTTCCATGGAACGGAAGATGACTTCCTGTGGGATTGTGAAGATGCTCCCAGCGACGACACTGCCGTTTCCGATGAGTCGTGCAGCAGTGAAAGCGAGGATGGCGAGGATTCAGACTTTGATTAGAGTACTGACGAAAAAAAATAAATGGGCATTGTGCACTCCATGTGATGCTTAATGTGCGTGTTTATTGCGAAGGTAAGCCTTACTCAGCTTTTATTTTTGGTTGTAATCGAGATATATGTTCTAAGACGTCTGACCTGCAACTTGTTTGTGTTTTCGGTGCTCAAAAATTTTTTGTAGAAAATTTACCCCGCGTAAATCGCACCCCGAAATTTGCGTCAGTATTTAAAAAAAAAAAGTGCGATCATTATGCGAGTAAATACGGTACTTCTCCTGAAACATAAGCATGACAAATGCTTTTCTTCTTGTTATAGATAAAGTACACAGATTTGACACAAGACAAATGCAATAGCCAACCACATCTGTTTCCAATTATTAATTAGACAGTCACAATAACCCTCCTATTTCTTTATTATAGCACTCACTTTCAATGTTTACAGTCACAACTCAAGTATGTGTACTCAGCAGTGCACTATAGCACACTGTCCAAACACAGTTGTGTGGCTTTGCAGGGGTGGCAGAGATCAAGGTCTTCAGTCAACTTTATAATTACTTCAGAGGTGCTTACGTGAAGTTCAGAACATTCACAGAAAAGCACCAACACAGAGACGTCTGTTGTATGTCAAAGATAAGCATAAGAATACCACGCTTAAGTTATTTTGTGCACAAATTTTTCTGGTTCCTCCAAAGATATCTGCATGTCAGTTCATTATACAGTCTGAGATAGCATAAAGTGTCATCATCTGAGCAACAAGGATTATACCATGATTAAAAGAAATATGCTTTCAACAAGCAACCTAGCAAAAAAAAAAAAAAAAAAAGGGGGCAAGATGATGTTACATGCTACATAACTGGAAGTATTTATAGTTACTGCTGACCTAGGCAGTGAACTTTCTCATGTTCTCATCACTTCTTTACAAAAAATGGAGAAAATAGTTTGCAGTCATGATAGCAAATTACTTCAGTTAAGGCTTAAAGGGACACTAAAGACAGCCAAAGATGGTATGAAAATCTAATAAACTACATTTGGTGACACTGTCGCCGCATATCCGGCAGCAAAATATCGAATAATTGCTGAGATATTGCGATAAGAAGTTGAGGTTTTTTCTTGTTCCCGCCGGTCGAATTCAAACTGTGGCCTCCAACTACGTAGTTGGAGTTGAGTGACGCACACTATGACGTAAGCGGAGACTCCGTGATAGCTAGCGAGCCGGCGCGGCCCGCGGCGCCGCATCACTCAAGGGCCAACTTGGCAACAGCGTACTCGCAATGACGGCCTCAGCCGAAATAAATAAAACGCTGAAGAGAGTAATTTACCGAGCGATGGGCCCATAAAGGAAGAAAAAAAAACATAGAGCGCTTGTAATGCACAATACTTTACATGTTTCTCAAGCTTTTGCGCTCCTTCTTGCACTGTGTATAAACAAACCGAGCCCTCGGTCATCGCAACGCTTCCTGACATGTTTACATACCAGCAAAATAGTGTCCTCGCTGCTGCGCTTGTCAGTTTTGAAGCTTCGTCGCACTTTTTTCCTTCAAGGTTTGTGCTATAGCTCCGTGTTCAGCGAAAATTATGTCCACGGTAGCAGAACATGACCGAAGTGCCGGCACCACTACATTTGCCAGCGCTGTGAAATTCCACATGTTAAAATGGATCCAGTGCACAATATAGTGCGCATAGGCATCCAGAACATTAGTTGCAAGACGTGAGAGCAGGCAGCATGCGCTGATGATCAAAAAGTTGTAATTTTTAGACCGGCAGCAGAAACACTTTATTGTAAATGGGGCCATGACATAAAAACTAAAAATATTTTCAAAGTTCTTGTGGCGCGGCGTAGCCGAGCGGTCAGCGTCGCACGTTTCAAAGCAAGCAGTACCGAGTTCGAGTCTTACCGCTTCTGGCATTTTTTTTTTTTTACAAATCGATCTTTTCTTTTAATCTTTTGTAATGTATTTCTGGTGCTTCGTTATTTTTAGTTTTTACTTTTTACCCGAGGCCCTTTTTTTCGCCGGGCGACGAGCGCAATATATCGACGCTCTCCTTGGTATGAGCGGCACGTATGCCCCTTTTGTTTACGACGCCTGCAAATAGCCCGTTGAAGGTCTTGTTGACGCAGTATATGTTGGTCAGATGTGTCATGATTTAGTGAACAATTGAATGATAATGCGTTTTTCCTTCGGTACTTAGCATATGTATGCGTTTCGTGGCGTACGTAGCTGCAGTCAAGCGGTCAGGTCGCAGTCGAAGCGGCAACGGCGGCGATATGTTGGCGCAGAAGTGTGAACGAAGGACTGTGTCGGCGGTAGCGGATTTCGCTCGCTCGTGCCTCCGAATGCTCAAATGGGAACCATCAAGGCGCATCTGCTGCTCCAAACTCGTAATTCAGGCGCTGCAGGTTCAAACAAACTATCCGAGTGCGCACGAAATGCCTGAGCCGAAACATAACCAAAACTGAAGTGGCCGCCTGTGGCGCCTCCAAGTATATTTTTGTATTTGCCTTGCAACGTTTACGTTGCCTTTTCGCCGTCGTTTACGTATGATAAAAGCGTGTTATCATGTTTGAGAAAAAACGTACTACCGCATTCAAACATGCAACGTAATTCGCATTTGTCAGCCTCCGGGATCCCTAGCGCGTCACGTGATTTGTAGTTGCGAGCCTCGGCCGTTTGGCTGTGGTGGCGATACCTGTATTTCTGTTGTTCTTCTTTACTACCTTATAACAGCTCTGTTTTCAGTAAGAGTGGTCTTTTTGTAATCAGGAACTGGCATTCTTTCGATGCAAACCCACTTCCTTTCTCTCTTTAGTGTCCCTTTAAGTAGTAACAGTTGGCATAATATGCTGCCATAAATTACCTAAAGCAAGTTATGACAATGTGAACAGCTTGATTTTTATTTATCTCCCATCTGTTTCTTACTGCGCATTGCAAAGAAAAGAAAAAGAGACTATTTGCCTACCTGTATGTACACGAAGGAAAGCCACATTGGTTGGGCAAAGAGACCACTCAGCATAAAATTCAACAGCCTGAAACAGAAGAAAATGCTTTAGCAGCGCACATACACACACTAAAAAGAAAAGACTGTTAAATAAACCTTGTTAAATGCAAAAATATAAGCCTCTGTGCCTGGAGCTTCTTTTGAGGCTTTACAGCTTTCTCTGCTGACAGCTGAGTGATGAAGGCAACATCCACACAGCGAGATGACTTATGTCACCAAGGCATAATGAACGAAAAGAAAAAGCCACTACTACTATGCTACGCTTAATATGTCCCAAAACTCTTTTAGTTTCGATATTATGCACCTATCTGCTTTTCTAACCATTAGTGTCCACTTGTTCGAAAAACCAGACAGTCAACACACAAAAAAAAAAAAAAAAAAAAAACGGCTTTATAATTTCTGTTTGAAGTGTGTTACAGTATGTAGCAAAATGTGAATGAGCATATGGCCATGTGTGAACAACCATGAACCACACGGAAACAATAAAATGACAAAAGAAAAGCAAAAGTTTACATGTGTCCCTCTGCGATTGGCGACTAAACAACATGGATCATAGAAGCCCCGGCGGCATTACTAACCTTTAAATTATTCGTGACCCCAAAGACAGTTGTTGGACTGGTTATCATTTAATACAAGCTGAAAAAGTTTACAAGCCTTTATTGAAACCAGTCTTTTGAGCTCAGTTACCCCCCACAGAAACTGCACTTCTAAGCAGCCTCATAAATCCAAACAACCTTGTTGACTTCAATTGAGCCCAAAAGCAAACAAAAATGGTTGTAATAGCCTTTTAGAAATACGTTGAAACAGAAACTCACCTGCGTCCTAACAAACTTGCGCAAGAAAGAGGATTGCTTTGTACGTGAGTGCAAAAAGCTGTTCACTTGGAAGGCAACAACGGGACGAGGGTAGAGGCGCAGTGTCCGCGTGTGTTCCATGAAGTGTGCAAGAACTCCGACAGAGTTGAAGAAGCGCACCTGCACCACAAGCAAAACAAAACGAGGCTCCAAAAGCTAGCAGATGAGACTTGATTGCAGATAGTATACAAGTGAACAGGAATGCAGCAAATGAACTAAATTAGCGAGCTTGCTAAAAAAAATGTCATTGTGACATCTCGCTCTATGAGAGTGATGAGCGTGTTGCAGCTCCTCTGCAACTCAGCCGCCGTTCGAGACTTTATGAACCAGTCGAAGCGGAACTGCGGTGCCTGCCATATGACAGCTAGAAGCTCGTCGTAGACGGTTTCGCGCTCAAAGCCCAGCTTGTGCACCATGCAGACAAGAAACCGGTCCTCCTCCTCGGTGTAGTTCTTGCCCTTGTTGGTGCCGTAGGCCATGCGCAGCTGATGGAATGGTGCCCGGTAGCGGCTCATCTTGGCCTCCAAGGCACGCTTGATGGACGCCCGTCGCTGGATACGGGCCTCGCCCTTCTCTATCTGCCCCATGAGCCGCTCAATAATCTGCAGCTCATGGCAGCACTCCCAGAAGAGAGCCGAGTACTCCATTACCTCTTCGGGTGTCTTTCCTTCCACATCTCTAGCAATGCTCTCAATGTCATCACGGACATATTTTTCATTCGCCTTGATGAACTGGTTGAAGTCCCGCCGAGCCCAGTTGGTGAACTCCTCTGTCAAGAGTTTCTCCTTCTCAGCCAGCTCCTCCTCAATGAGTGGCTCAGACTCGTCAATCTTGGCCTTTTCATCCCACTGGATACGCCCGGCATCTGATCCGAGGTCAGGATTCTTTGGGACCTTGTATCCTATGGTCTTGCGATAGTAGTAGATCTCTTTGTCCAGCAGCTCAAACAGCCTCAGAGGAAAAAACTGGAAATCCTGGATGTTTGGCTGTTTGGGAGGTCTAGGTGTCTTGGGGGCTTTTGGTTCGCTCACATGCAGGGCCTCCCTGAAGTATGTGTCGACTGCATAGTTGGCCTTACGCTCCCGCTTGGGTGGTTCGATCCAATTCAGCCCCCCGCTCTTCTGCTTCTCTCGGTAGTCCTCCCCCTCAAACTTGTAGACGGACTCTTGCGGAGTATCCAGGGTGAAGTTCCGAAGAGAACTTTTGCCGAGTGACTCAAGCTTAGTCTTAAACTCCTCCGTCTTGCGCTTGCCTTTCTCCAAAATGGCATCAATGTCCTCATCCGTGATCTCACTCTCCTTGGAGGCAAAGATGTGGTCAGCGCCGTGACTGATCATGCCCAGCATCTCCTCCTTGCCCATCTTTGGACTGGGCATCCACCAGGCGACCTTGTTGGATGACGACAGTGTCAAGGCGCAGTTTGACCTCAGCCCTCTCCACAATACGCTCCTCAACAGTGTTTTCCGTGATCAGACGGAACACACGCACTGCCTTAGTCTGCCCAATGCGGTGGGCTCGGTCCATGGCCTGCAGGTCGACCTGAGGGTTCCAGTCCGAGTCGAACAGGACAACAACATCGGCAGTTGCCAGGTCGATACCCAAGCCACCCGCACGAGTTGAAAGCATGAACAGGAACTTTTCACTGTTGAGCTTGTTGAACTCGTTGACGGACAGTGTTTGCTCTTCGTGAGGTGTCTGGCCATCGAGATGGCAGTAGCCGTAGCGTCGCCAAAGGCAATAGTCCTCCAAGATGTCAAGCATGCGTGTCATTTGTGAGAAGATGAGCACGCGAGAGCCTTGGGCCTTGAGCTTGGGCAGGAGTTTGTCCAGAATCACCATCTTGCCACAGTTGTAGACTATGTGCTCATCTGTCGTGTAGGGAAGGTCCAGGTTCAGCACCATCGAAGAGATATGGGTGGTTGCAACATTTGCGCAGCTGCATGAGGATGTTGAGCAGCCGCATCTTGTCCACTTTCCCTGCTCTGTTGACAACGTCAATGTCCTTCAGCAGACACTTGGTGTACCACTCGCGCTGCATCTTGGACAGGCCAACGTATACCTTGACTTCTTTTTTGGGCGGTAACTTTTTCTCCACCTTGGACTTGAGGCGACGCAGTAGGAACGGACGCAGCACTGCGTGCAGCCGCTCCACAAGATGGTTGTCGCCCAGACAGTTGTTCGTATTGAACCAAGTATCGAAGTCCTCAGATGAGTTGAAGACATCAGGAAGAAGAAAGTTCAGCGGTGCCCACAGCTCGTGCAAGTTGTTTTGCAATGGGGTGCCAGTCAGGAGCAGGCGGTTAGTGGTCTTGAACTCCCGGACAATCTCTGAAAGCTTGGATTTTGCATTTTTGATGCGGTGAGCCTCGTCAATGACCAAGTAGTGCCAGTTGAACTTCTTCAGGACAGCCTTTTCACGGATGACCATCTCATAAGAGGTGACACAAACGTCCCACTCACCAGGCATCAGCGTGTCTCGAATGAGCGCTGCCCTGGCATTCTGGTCTCCGATGACCGATGAGGCAGACAGCGCGCAGCGATGGGCACCACCTCTGGAACTCACTCATCCAGTTGGCCAGTGTAGATTTTGGCACAATCACCATGTGCGGCCCATTGATGTTACGGTAGTGCTTCATGTAATCCAGCAGAGAGATGGTCTGCAATGTCTTTCCAAGACCCATTTCGTCAGCAAGGATGCCATTGATACCATGCTCGTACAGAGAGATCATCCAGTTGAGGCCACGGATCTGGTAATCTCAAAGTTCACCCCCCTTGATGTAAGCCGGCGAGGTCTCAAATCGGGTCACTGTGATTTCTTTCCGCCGGCTATCTGACAACAACTCCTCGTCTTCTTCCTGTTCTGTCATGCGATGTCGCAGATCTCCCATCGCAGCAAGTTTAGCTTTCTCGTCATTCTTCTTCAACTTCGGCCGACCTGGTTTCAGCTTGAGAGGCGAAGTAAGTCCTTTCGCCGCGCTGCTTGTGGTCATAAAATGAGCAAAGATTTCTGTCTGCTGTAGCAGGTAGTCAAAACGATTGCCCCTGTCCAGATCCAGTTTACTATCGTAGTCTGTGTCATCCCTCTTTTCACCGGCCAGGCCCTCCTCTTCATCAGTGCTAAGCACACATAGCACTTGCAATGCCACTGTGTGTCAGCATACTTCCAAATATATTCACAATGTCGATTTTTTTCCCTTTAGTCTACAGCTATTTCTACTAAGCTGTCATAATTAACAATTAAACCTATCACTATCGGGCGTTTCTGGCCGCGACACAACCCCACTGTTGGTTTGGTTTGGAAAATATCAGGGAATAGCCACAGAGATTTATTTCTGATTATGGTACAAATAACATAGTTAATGAAAAATGCACTATTTAGTGTTCTCAGAATCCAATAGGGGTGTAGCCAGAGGAGAGTGGCATTCTGCTGTCAGAACAAACCCATTTCAAAATTTTCTGAGCACTGCACTCTCCACACCTTTCGGCCTTTTCTCGGCCATTTTTTCTTTTTCTTTTTTCTTATCAACCAGCGGCATATAACACTCCCTGAAAAATATTTCTGGCTGCACCACTGAAATCCCCACTATGCTCATGCAGAATCAGAAGAGTCACTGCTCTAATCCGCTGTCAAAGTTCCTGCATGGTGAGCCATCCGAAAGCAATTATGCGCACGGAGAGCATTTTCAGTGGCCCGCACAACATATAGACCAGATTTTTTTTTACCCTCGCGCGCTCCTACTCTCGATACCAGGCGACATCTGTCGGGCGCGCGCGGTCAGGGGACTGCGGGACCGCGAGTCGCGCAGGCGCCTCGCGTTGAATACATGTTCGTGAGCGATCATTCTTCAATTTTGTGGTTATTACGCTCTACCTCTTATGCATGTAGGTGTGTGCTGTGCCTCACTACTTACATTTGTCCCTGTTCCAGACAGTACTACAGCATTTTGAAGCGCACCATTCTCTCGAGGCAATATACAAATGTAGACTACCATGCAGGTTGCGAACTGTAAATCGCTGTTTATGCGCAGCGGTGGCATTTTTTTCTGAGACTGCCCTTCACATGTGGCTAAAAATAATAAATAATAAATAAAAAAATAAAAAGCACGTTTTGCTTTTGCTTTTTTGATTCTATGCATGAGAATGTAGAATTTTGGACCAGACTCCATGGTGTGAGATGTAACCGGGATCGGAGCTTCGCGCTGAAGGCTGCTAAGGCAAAACATGTTTTTGGCCACCAGTCATTCGTCTTTGGCTGTCATTTGCCGTTCCGTAACGGGAGTGTAAGTCCGACTATAACAGATGCTTGGGCGAGTTGGTAATCCACGAGTGCAGACAACGCAAGAAGAAGAAGAAAGAAAAAACAAAAAAGGCGAACACCTACGTCCCCGGCTTTCTTTTTCTTTTTTTTTTTTTTTTTGTGCGCTCTCTGTACTCAGACTAAAAGCAATCCAAACTGTTATTTCCTTATTTCAGAAGAAGACGGCATGCAAAACGGTTCAGCGTAGTAGCTGTGGGGTTCTCACAGGGCTCGGGTTCCGCTCTAAAAGCCAAACGCCTCAGCGCTAGCTCTCACCACATCCGTGGCAGGGAAGAACAAAACACCGAGGCACAGCCAGCGAGCCAAGCTGTTCATTAGGAGTGCCCAATTTTTATCCTCAGTAATAGCAGCATCCGCGCGTTCCGGCGACGCAGCATCGTCTCTCTGGATGCAGATGCTGTCCGCCGAGATGAGATGGGAGGGGGAAGGAGGGGCCACCCGGCACGTTAGGCCAGTTCTCTCATCCCTCACCCTCTACACCACAGCTCGTGCTCCAGCTAGCATTACTTTGCTGCTGTTTCTTCCTTTGAATGTACGTGCAGGATTAAAAAGAATGTATCCTGCTTGAAATGGAGGCGCTACAGTTTGATATGCGCTAGATTTTTCAGCGATAAAAAGAAACGATCCCAATGCGGCGGTGTTTATAAATAAAGCGCAACAAAACTTGCCTGCTGTTAGCTTGTCGGTTCCGATGAGCACACAGTGATAATTTGTTGGTGTTACTGGCATACACCCCGCAAGTGACAGCACAGTCTAATAGGTGAGGATCAAAATGACTGCCAGAAAGAAAGAAGAGCTCTTTAGAAGTGGAACTATATGAGAGTCATACGCAAGAGCAATGCTTGCAATTGTTCACAAACGTTTTCTAGTCAGTAAGGCACTGAAACGGCAGCATTATAGCGCGGCTGCAGGCCGAGCACCAACACAGCTAACGTGAACATCAAACTAAATCCTATTAATAACGAGTCAATTTTAACTATACGACAATGCAAATAAACTTACTCCAATGCAACCGTGCGGTTAAAATATTTTTGTCAATATTCTCTAGCACCCGAACGCTAGCTAAACATGGCTACCAGGCAGACGCTGCCCCGCAGTCCCCAGGGAAGCGCCCGTGCGGCGGCGCGCCAATCTGCAGAAAATGGCCGAGCCCCCCAAGCAGCTAAAAATCTGGTCTATAGGAGTGGTAAGTTAAAAAACGATAAGAGAGAGAGAGATGGAAAGAGAATGCAAAAGCTAATAACAAAATCGGCTAGCAAACCTTTTCGAATCAAACCATAGCCGACTTGTTCAAAGCATTATTTTATTCTAATACTTCGTCTGAAATTGCTTGTCTTACTTTGAGGACTTTACTTCAATTAAATTACGAATTCCCCGTACTGTTAAAGCTCGTTAATTCGAACTTCACGAGATAGAGGGAAAAGTTCGAATTATCCGATGTTCGAATTATCGAATGGCCTCGAAAAAACTGACAAGAGCCATTTGTATTACGGTGAATGTAATGTATTTAGTCGCCTAACGAACTCGCTCGCATAATGAACCCACCCAGCCCCGATTTGTGCCTACAAATAAATAAAAAAAAAGCGCCAGTCGTTATTGCGTCCCTGCTTCATTTCGCGCTGTCACGGTCCACAACACATTTCTTGGCAGTGCGCCATGATGCTGCACAGCGATAACGGCACATGCTTATCTTTTGACTTTAGCTCCAGCAGGAGGGAGCGAACTTGGCAAAGTGCCAGCGCTTGTCCCGTTGTGCAAAGCCTCCTTTTGAGTACATTCGGTTTATCATGCTATGAGGGACTTGGGCGGGCGCCGTCTACTGACACTCCAATCATTGGATTGCGCGATAGCAACAAGCGGCTTTTGAAGCGAACTATGCCGCCGTACCCTCCCTCCAACGCCGCCAGCCGTCGCGCCAGTTAAGTTTTACCCACTCTTCCATGGTTTTACCTGGCTCCATCTTCTGTCCCCGTTTTGGACGTGTGCAGCCTCTAATTATGCCTTCCTATTGCGGAGGTGTTTCTTTTTATTTTTGCCACGTGATGTGCACCAAGCTGCCCAAACGCGGCGCACGCGTAGTTCAAATTATCCGTAGTGGAACCGACTCGCGTTCGAATTAACAGGCTTTTTTATACACAGATCTCTACGGAGCTTGGCCGGATCAAGTAGTGTAGTTCGAATTATCCGAAAATTCAAATTATTGAGGTTCGAATTAACGAGCTTTCACTGTATTACAAGGCAGCTGTGGCCCCCAGTTTGTGCTTGCTAGTCCCACGGCTCCTTCACCATGGCTATTCGCGTGGCCACGTCCACGGAGTCGACGTCGTTGCCGTAAATGAAAGGGTTGAATCCGGAGAGAGGAGCCGGAGAGTCTGGCTTCTCTGCTGGAGCGCCCCCCAGCGACTGCCTGGGCGCCGGCACTGGGACCCTGTCCAGGTTCTTGATTGGCTGAGGGTTGATGCTCATTGAGGCCAGTGCCTGGGGAGGAGCAATACAGGCTCATCACCAGCAATTCTTTGTCAACAAGAGCATGACACTGTATTAGGCTCCATTTTGTACCCTGTAAAGCACTGCTACTTCCTGGAGGAGCAATAAAGGCAGTGGTAGCGAACACTTCCCAAGGTCTGTGAAGCTGAGCATCAACAAACTGCATGGCTTGCAGATGCTCAGCCTTTGTCAAACTCTACAGCCTACAGGTTTTTAGTTGTATGGGGTCTTATGCAGCATAAAAGACTGTGGCTACCATGTGCCAAAACAGGTCAGAATTGGTTTTGTTTCTAGAGATTGCAGCATAACTTGTTCTGCACTGTGAAGGGACTTCTCATCCTTACCTCTAAGCGCTGAGAACTTGTGGAGGTTCTAGGTGGACCCATTAAATGGCTTAGGAGCAAAGTCCTTAAACTGTACTAGGTGCAAGAATGTCCAGGTGCCATCTCTTGACAGCCCCAACACGGCACTAGAAGCTCGATGGCGTCAGTCCCTATCCTGCTTGGTGGCGCATCTCGGGCTGTTTAGTTCATGCATATATGGCTTTCTGGGGCCCCATCTAGGTAACCTCATCTGACAGTTAATAAATATTGATCTCTTCAGCAAAAAAGCCCCTCATCAAGTGAACGAGCTGTCGCAGTATAGCTCCAAATAAATGTTCCTCGGTGGTGAATGGGTAGCGTGACTTACTCGCGATCCAAGGGTCAGAGGTTTGATTTCCGCTTGAGACACACCTTATTTTCCTAATTATTTATTTTTATTTAATTTCGCAGGTCCTGTAACGTCCCGACTCTCTTGACTAATGAGAATTTTCACGCTGGACACTGATAGGTTTTTGCCATGGCGGGTTTTCTAAGGCTAGAACGCTACAAGTTTCCATTTATCTTCCATCTCATGTGAAAGAAAAGCATGTGGGTCACCCATGCAAGCCCTTCCTTTGGTGTCAGGTAGCAATACTGTCAGTGTGGCTGTGTACCTGCAAGGCTGTGGCATGTCGAGAGTTGCGCGTCCGCGCCGTAGACGCCGCCACAGTCGAAACGATTGCAGCGAACCTGGTATCAGTGGTGAACGCAGCTGAAGTTAAGACTAATTGAAGTAAAATTACTTGACCACAACAGACATTAAAAACATGCTCTTGCATAAAACAGTAACCATCAACAACTACTAAAAAATAAGACCTTTGAAAAAAGTTTAGTGCACGTGACACACTGCGGCCGCGGCCGCGATTACAGCACCGCCGCACTCATCAGCAGACGACAGGTGACCACCACAACCGCGCAAGCGAAAGCAAATCTATCGTTTCAACTGGCGAAATGTCGCACATGTATTGTGCAAAGTGGTGCAGCACATCTGGCAAGAGCGGAGAGCACTTCTTCAGTGTTCCTGCACGTACGTAATTTACTTAGTTAAAAACTTTTGGCGACGTTTGTTGCGTCGGCCGTTGACTGTTACGATTTGAAACTGCTGAAGGCAGACAACGAATTTCATCTCCCCTGTTGCGTTTTCCTGCTATGACATTTATTTTGAAAGATGGGTTAGATAAGCATCTGTAAAGTGGGAAGAGATAAAATTAAAGAGCGGTGCTGCAGTTTTGGTGAATTGACGCGGCGTCATCTTACAAGCGTGGGAGCATAGGTTAGTTTTGTTGGATAGATTTTTGTGTGCCTGTCACCACCTGGCTTAACTTTGAGTGCTTTAATCCTTTATAAAATCTAATTAGTCCCCTTACATATCCGTGCCCTCAGACCCAATTTGTTATGTGGCTACTCTAATAATGTGTGCTAAAATCGTTAGCGTAACGGAGACACTGTAATGATCAGCTCGGTGAGTCTATAACTAAGCGCACCGTCTGCTGCATAGTATAAAGCTCAGAAGCGTGTATTGCTGGGTGATTGCTTTCATATTTAGGAGCGAAAAGAACCGGCGGAAAACAAGGTGCAAAAAGCCGTCGGGATAGTTTTTGATAGATGCACAGGCAGTGTTTGTGGATGATAACCAAACCCAACTACCCAGCGAGCTTCATGGAAACGATGCTGATAACTTGTGCTTATAGCAGTCATTGCAAATTCCGCTGTCACGAATAGTACCTACCGCCATCACCGAGCCTGGCTTATATTCCCAATACTTCACGTCAGCTTTCTATCAGCTGATCGCTGTCAGGGCGTGCGCGAACGACTATGAACTCTCTCTGTAGTTTTCCTCTCTGCTGTGTCCCCTATACTTTATGCAAGCTCCCAGAAACTTTGTGTCTGTTTTGTTTGTTTCTTCTTCGTTAAATGCTCTTTAAGGTCTAGCCCGTTATCGCTTCTTCGTGGCACTATAGGGCGGGTGAGAAGGCTAAAGTAGCTTTCGGATGTTTACGGAAAAGGCTTTACCGGAAAAGCTTGTACCGCCCCCTTTTTTACACCGCTGTTTTCGTTTTGAGCTGCACACTTTTCTTCATTATTCACGCTTGCAGCAGCAGATCATCTTAGCACATTAAACGCAGAACGTAAAAAAACAAAACAAAGACTGATGCTTTTATCATGCATTCATAGAGCAGCTGTTTATCCAGTCTTGAAAACTTGGAAAACTTGGTTATTTGGATCCATACGTGAGCGCATCAGCTGCTTGCGCTGATGTATACACGAGGTACTTCCTAATATTCACTATGTTACACATGGCAAAAGTTGTAGCTTAGATGTGCTCTGCATTACCATGGCCGGGGCTCTACACAGAGTAAATTTAGTATAACTAAGATAATACTAGTGATCAATAAAATACCTCCTTGAAACCTTCTCATGGAATACCCGCTCATTTTTCAACAGGTACAAGCGCAAGCATGTCCGGGCCCACATCACAACCATGAGACTCACCTGAGGAAAGTAAGTACATCAATAAAACATGATAGTTTATTGCAAAGTGCACATTTTGTATCTGTATAAAAAGGTGCGCATCAATACTCTTGATATTTTCGTAATGAATATTGACAGCTGCTTAAAATTGTATAAACTTTACTTTACTCAAAAAAAAAAAATATCTGGCTTTTTTCCTAAGTGTAGCTCACATAATCAATGAAAATGTTCATTTTTTAAGGCACACCTCCATAAATACTTAAAGGTCCACTGAAATGGGTCACCAAGAAGGGTAAACAACGCCATAACACTGATAGATATTGAACCACCCATCATTCTCCTGCAAACATTTTCTATCTAGCTTCTGTAACACCAGAGATATCGGCGATTAAAAATGACCCTTCCAATTTTCCCTCTCAACTCATACGCCAAAGGGAGCCATAAAAAAATAAAGAATACAAGCAAGTTCAAAGCTCCGCCCAGAAATACGTCACTTCGACGAACTTTCGGTTGACGCACGCTCGCTTGCTGGCGTACTCGCGTCAACCCGTCCTCGCTCGCACACGCCTGAGGAGTTCGCCAGTTCGTGCAGCGACGGTTAGTGTAACCGCGAATCCGTGGTTAGCCCATGTTACACTGCGGACCAAACCATGGTTACACCACTAACCACAGTTATCGCAAACCGAGCTTGGCGACCTCGGTTTGCGTCGTTAATTGAGGTTATGACGGCGTCTGTTGACAGAGGCTACTCGTCGGCGCCCGAGTGCGCGAAACGTACGAGCGGGTCTGCTTCACAAAGTTATTCATTTGCCCACTGTATCACGTTTAAAGATCGATGTATAGAATATGGTGCTGCCCGACGTCTTCGATTACGGCCGACAGCGCACCGACTGCGTACTGAAGCCTTGTCTTGCCTGCAGTATCGTTTGAACGGCTTGTTGCTGAGCAGATAAATGAAGGGGAAATGAGGGTGCTCGTTATAATACATAATATCTGTGAATATCCAAGTAAAAATTAAAAAAAAAAAGACAAAGTACAATCCCCAATGCTTTCCTTGGCCTCGCAGACTGTTGGCTTATTTCCTTCTTGTGGCTGAGCAGAACGTCAAAAAATGCGTGGCCTTAGCTATGAAAGTACACGAGTTTGCAGCGCTTGCAGCACTGGATGCCGCGAGCAGGCTGAGGCACGTTACGCAATTACCGCGAAGGTGGGGCGCGCGAGCGCGGCGAACGACGGTGCCGTGCGTGACCGTCCCTAGTCGTCGCTAGGCTTAAATTGTTTCGCTTCGAAGCCGCAGCGGTCGGCGCTTTGGAACTGATCAACGCTGTTCGTAAATCGTCTACTTATGAAACTGCTTTATAGTGAATCCTATCCTGCCGTAGTAAAAAAATTATATGATTAACTCTGGCGACGCATTAATCACAGAGCTAGTACGAGCAGATCGGATCAGCCGAAATGCACCAGCAGCAGCTGGCTTGAGCAGAAACTTGCTTATATCACGGCTATCGCTCTTACCAGCAATTTGCTGCTGGTCAGCGCTCCTCACGAGGGCTTCATGCTTGATATTCGGCTTAGTATTCCAGACGCCAACAAATTTTAGCACGCTTTATTTCGGACATCGGTGCTAACGATCCGCCCTGTCGTTCGCATATGGTATGCGGGAGGAGGGGCCACAGCGGCGGTGTTTACGGCGGTCGAGGAAGTGCTGCCATCGTGTGGTGCTTGACTGTGCTGTTGACGCCTCGTTGGACGACATTCCGGTACTCCTGAAACCATGTTATATAAATATTTGTAAATGCAGCTTCGTTCCGCCGATCACTGCGTCGCTTCGGTTGTTGTATTTGATGGGCAATAGCCGCCTAACCGATAAGGGCGGCGAGCTGTGTAACAGCCCGCACAGAGTTTGAGCAGCGCACGAGCAGACGAGTTTCGCAGCAACCGGAAGTGTGTCCGTGACGTCATGGCTGCAGTGGCCGCAGCGAATGGCAGCTTCTAGCAAGCCTTGCCAGTCAACTCACCCGTGACGTCACGGGTTAAGGAAATAGTTCCATGCGACACCGCCAAACAACGATTCCTCTGCCCGCGAATTTCAAAATACGCTGTTTTTAAAAATTAATAATAAATCGCTGGCTTTGTTCCAAGGAGTTATACTTTGGGTTAGAGCTCAAAAGTATTTGTTCTACACACTGAACACGTTTACAGTGGCTTCTTGGTGGCCGTTTCAGTGGACCTTTAAGCTACTCACTGTCGTCAGAACATATATTATTGTAAAGAAAAACACAGAAGTTAGAGGCCTAACATTAATCACATTTTTCACAAAATTTTTATTTTTCTAATACCAAAACTTTTACAGAGCATGAGTAACGCCAGTTAGTTTTATATGCCCGTCTACATGAATGCAACGCAAACTTTCCGGCGTAGCACACGGGGGGAAATGCTTGAGGACAGCACATGTATCACTGTAATCCGCCTGATGGGGCTGGATTGAGAAGGGTAAGGTGACTTGAAATGTGAATGAAAACATGTGGAGTGTAGCCAATTGGATTACACTACTGGCCCCTCCATACTACTGACACAGGTTACAGTACCCCCAGTACCCCTCGGCTAAGGATAACAAAAGCAAGCTGAGCATAAAGCGAGTGCAGCTGGCTTCTGAGGCCTGCATTTTGCATACTGTCTCGAGTCTTGATGTGCTGCATGTGAATGATGGCGTAACAACTAAACGAGATACATAACGGACTGCGATGTGTCACAGTTACATTGAGGTAAATGCAGCTTCTGTCACTTGGAGAACACTTCTGAAAAGTCCTAATATACTAAAGCCATTACTTTGCAGCTGCTGCTGCCTTCTTTCATTGTTTCAAAATGTTCCATGTTCATTGTTGAAATGTTTACCTGCCATGCCACATTTCTTCAGTCATAAATGTTCTCCCGACTAAAATCTTCTCCAACCGCTACATGTAAAATTACGCTATGAGTGACCATTTCAGTCCAGTTACAGGATGTTAATTATTTCAAACAAAAAAATGGCATGCACTGCATGGTGGCCTGTTAGTACCCCTGCGACTGCACTATATTGCGCAATTTGTGTGAAATTTTGATTTATCTATGCGGCTGACAATAAGCTCTTTTTTTTTCATATTTTCTTTCAGCTGAAGCCGGTCCCAGTGGTTTCAGTAAAGCCACGGGTTCCGGCACTGAGACACCTCCTCCGGAAACGCCGGAAGAAAAAGGGAGAAGACGCACGCCTGCGTACACCTCTCAGACCAAAACACGCATACAAAGTCTTCATTCCCGGAATGATAAGTATAGAAAAGCACTGGGCCGTATTAAAAAAAAGGCACGAAACAAGGCAAATAACACAGCAGGAGGCTCTAAACAAGCTTGAACCACATTTGCCAAAAGACCTTTTTGGATTGGTTAAAGCTCAGATTTGGCTGTGTTCTTTTCCAAAATCCAAAAAACACTGGTCAAAACAAATGAAACAATTCGCCCCCAATTGTATAATTTGGCTCCTGCTGCATTTCTTTTACGAAGGAAGTTTGTCCAAAAACATTTCCTCTGCGGAAACCTTGCGTGCCTTGCCAGTGTGAAAATTGTTATGACCAGGGGTTCTCTTTCTACAGTATTGAGGAATGCCAACAGCTCACAAAAGGTATCAGGGAACCAAGTGTGTTTTGGCTTCTCTCTCTGCTTGACATGGACAGAAAAACTAACACACAGTCACACAGCGTACAGAAATGCAAGGATTAGATCAATAATGATTGTCTGTATACTGAAACTGTCTCTAACTTGCTGCAGCATGAAAAGGGCAAAAATTAGGTCATGACAAGAAAAATTAAGGGCGAGGCATGCACGGATTCAGGTGCTCGCAAAATCCAAAGTCTGTAGAACACATGAGTTTTGTGATATGTATAGTTTAGAAACACCTGGTCATGACAGTTGGGCTGTGTTATACTGTGCTGTTTAGAGAACTTAGTAGCGTCTGGAATCCATGGGCAGCAAAAAAATACTGCAAGTGCTTGGATTTGTAACAATTCAATAGGGGTGTGTGCAGGTGTGGCTTGTTTGACATGTATGCTAGTATAGAATAGAAGCATGCCTTCATGCAGGTTCAAACTGTGATTAAGTGCCATCTATTATGGCTGTGTTACCAGTTTTTTTTTTTTTTTTCGAAATTGTACACTGTGGTGTTTCACGTCCCAAAGCACGACATGGGCTATGGGATAGAAGCAGTAGTAGTGTATAGTGTACGGTAGATTGTATTAAGACTACCTGGCATTCTTTAATGTGCACCGATAATCCTCAGTACACAGACTGCTTGCAATTTATCACTAAGCAAATTTTCTGACAGTGTGGTACATGCAATGTAATCACATGATAAAGAACAGTGGATTTTCACACTATGTGCATAACCTATTGTTGTACTGGGGGCATCGTGTGGTGATACAAAGTGCGGCGCGTGAGAAACTGTTGACGATGCTACACGAGTCTCATCAAGGTGCGTCAACCATGAAGACAAGGGCGAGGGCTAAGTTTTGGTGGCCCGGTTTAGATCAAGATATTTGTAGATTGGTCTCGAATTGTAGAAGCTGTGTGCAGGCTTTGCCCATGCCCCCTAGGAATCCTGTCAGCTGGCCGATTTCAAGAGAGGTGGTCACGGCTGCATGCAGACTATGCAGGGCCTATTGGAAACAAAATGTTGTTGGTAATTGTCGATGCACACAGCAATTGGATAGAAGCCATTCCAGTATCTCGAGCAACCGCTAAAGCCACTGCCGATTGCATGAGAACCTTGATTAGCAGGTTTGGATTGCCCCGCACCATAGTTACCGACAACGGTACACCCTTTACTGGGTTAGAGTTTGCGGTATTCCTACAGAAAAATGGAATTGAGCATATTCGTACCCCGCCTTATCACCCCCAGAGCAATGGTCTTGCGGAACGGGCTGTAAGAACAGTCAAGGAGGGCTTGAAGAAAATGCCGGGCGTGGAGTCGACAACTGCTCTGGCGAGAATTCTTTGTAACTACAGAAATTCGCCACAAGCTTCAGGCTCTACTCCGTCCGAACTTCTTCTGGGATACCGTTTGCGTACAAAATTAGACATGTGTTTTCCTCCCAGGAACTACGAAATGCCCAAGCATTCAGAGACTGATTCCGCCAGTTGGTACTTCACCCCGGGAGACGCAGTCTACGTGCGCAACTACGGCGTAGGAGAAAAGTGGACACCAGGCAAAGTGAAATCGACGAGTGGTGCCCGTCTAGTCACTGTGGCTACTGAGGACGGAGTCGTTCGACGTCATGTCAACCAGATCCAAAAACGCTCATCAGACACCGACGGAAGCAGAGAAGTATCAAGTCCTGCAGAATCGCCTCCTGCGACCTTAGGGGCCCTGACAGACGAGGCTCACGACCTTCCCGAAGGGCCTGTTCCTGAGCTACGCCGGTCCACAAGAACTAGAAAGCCAGTGGAGCGTTATGGCTATTAGGGGAAGGAAATGCTGCTGATAACAATGCTGCAGATAACCAGCGCATGCGTAGATAGTCCCTCTTTCCTTCTTCCCCTCCTTTCTTTCAGTCTCTATATAGCCGGAAATAAAGCGTCGTCTTTTCGCTCTGCGAATCTGCCTGGTTTTCATCGCGTAGCTGCCAGCCTTTGGCCGGTAGATCGCAACACCTATTGTTTGTTAATTTCTCTTATAAGCTATTTATACAGTGAAAGCTCGATAATTCGAACCTCGATAATTCGAATTTTCGGATAATTCGAACTAGACTACTTGGTCCGGTCAAGCTCCATAGAGATATGTGTATACAAAAGCCCGTTAATTCGAATGCGAGTCGGTTCCGTTACGGATAATTAGAATTACGCGCCGCCGCGTCTGGATGGCTTGGCGCAAATCACGCGGAGGAAAAAAAAAAAAAAGGAAGAAAAAAAAAAAGCTTCCGCGATTGGAAGGCATAATTGGAGGCTGCGCACGTCCAAAACGGGGACAGATGATGGAACCAGGTAAAACCATGGAAGAGTGGGTAAAACTTAAATGGCGCCATGACCGGCGCGGCGGCCGGCGGTGTTTGGAGGGAGGGGAAGGCGACCGCGGCAAGGTCAGTGCATGGCCATGGCGGCAGCTGCCAGCTACCTCTTCTGCGTAACCTCCGTAGCTCGCAACTAAATACTCGTTAATTCCAACCCTGTTAACTTGGAAATAGGGATAAGTACTGTCGGCGCGGTCCCAGCCAACGCCCATGAAAGGCTATGATCTCGGACGAGCACTATGGGTTAATTTTTTTTTTTTCTATAGCCATTCATTCTTCCACCCATCAGTTATCAACGGAAGCTAGCGAGTCAGCCGCGATCGTGACGGCGGCTTTTAATGCCGTTCGCTTCAAAAGCCGCTTGCTGCTATGCGGTTCCGGTGAGTGGAGTGGCAGTAGACGCTGCCCACCCCAGTCGCTCATAGCATAAAGCAAACGTACTGAAAAGGAGGCTTGCACAAACGGAGAAGTGCTGGTACTTAGCCAAGTTCGCTTCCCCCCCCTCCTGGAGCTAAAGTCAAAAGATAAAACACGCCGTTATCGCTGCGCAGCATCTTGGCGCACTGCCAAGAAATGTGTTGTGGACCGTGTGGCGCGAAATGGAGGGCCACGCAACGGCACCTTTTTTTTTTTTTTCCAGATTCGTAGGCACAAATCGAGGCTGGCTGGGTTCATTATGTGAGCGAGCTCATTACGCGACTAAATACGGTACATTTATTGTAATTCAAATGGTTCTTGTCAGTTTTTTCGAGGCCATTCGATAATTCGAACATCGGATAATTCGAACTTTTTTCCTCGAATTAAAGAGCTCTTACTGTACCAACGTATATTTTGTGTCACCCCTAAGGATATTGTCGCCAAAAATTGAACTAACGACCTCAGATTATTCCTGCTGCAAAAAACAACCACAATCACACTACTTGTGTGAACGTGCAAAGGTGGCATCACCACCTAACCCAAAACTGCAGTTGGCCACATTTTCCTCTCCTTGGTATATACGAAAACAATATTGGGTATCACAGATGTCTTGTACAAAGCATGTGACCCTGCGAGTCATCATTTAGAGGAGACCATGACAAGTATGTAGAAGCTAAGTCAGACTGTAAAATTCTCCAGGTGTCTGTATGCTAAGCTATAGCACTACAACATACCATGTTCTGCTTGGTCTACTGGTGTACTGTGGTTTATTCTGCAAGAGCAAAAGCTGTGACTGTCCTCTGGCTCTTTCTGTATATATACATTCATAGCCACACTCGTCATATATTGCAAGCAAGTTACGTTCTACTTCCCTAATATTCATCTGAATCTGCACAGAGTAATTGTGTTTACATTTACTTATGTTCATTACTTATATACCTGCTTTTATATACTATTGTCATCTTGATCATACCATGCGTTTTTGTATTGAATCTATATTGTACGCGCACTCGTATACGCGTTTCTGTCTTCCAGTTTACCGCATTATTTCTAATATTTGTTACTTGGGAAGGCTGTCAATGATATTCCCATGCCAGTGGTGCCTAAAATTGTTGGTTTTGATCATCCATTGTCGATTCTGCCGTTTCCTTGAATAAAGTGAGCTCTGCGAATTATTTGCACTTCTGCCTCTCGAGCAAGCGACATGAACGGCTGCTATGCAGTACCGCCACCCTCCACCAGACAACCTCAACAGCCACATAGAAAAATAAGAACGAACACACATAGTACTTAGACAACCATAGGGGAAAATAAAGCAGGAGCAGTTATTCACCAGTATCTACTGAACTTTAACAGCTTGAATCGAGTTAGAGGCCGATCTGAATCGTGAACGGGCGCAACCGACGGCCATAATTTCTGGATTGGCTTGTCTGAGCTCGTCTACTACGGTGGCTTGTGCATTTTTAGAAATCCACTCGTTTACCACTGCTCCCAGGCACCACCACCATCGCCTTCGAAAAAAACGTCCCCATTGGCTTTACGGGAATGTCACACCCTTGGTACCTGCTTAAGATGGTACGAGAGGTGGTTCCCCTCAGGATCAGGCAGCGAAGGCAAATCCTCCACGCCTGGAGGCTTGAGCACGCTGTTGGAGTCCAAATCGACCAGCCAGACGTCATCCGGCAGGCAAAAGGACCGCTTAAGTTTGAAGAATGTGGCTGGCACGCCTATGATGAATGGTGTCGGAGCCAACAGGAGCTGCACAAGCACAGGAAACAGGTGGCAATGAGCCTCCTAACTGAAAGCAGACAGCACTGCGCTATGTACTACACTGCTATGCGTGCATAAAAAGGAGAACCGAGACAAAGGTATGAAGCAGTGCTTGTCGGTCCCACATGACTGAGGCATGCTGTGACAGTTTGAAGGCGCTCTAAATAAATCTGTGAGACGGACAGCCCCTTGTGGCAACAGCCATTTTGTGAAGTGCAACATTCTGCCCTTTAAAATAAACAGTGTGTGCCCCAAAAAATGCCCCCCTCCCGCCCCCCCTCAGAAAAACGGCCTTAAATCCTGTTTTCTTGAACAGCAGTTTACAGATGCTGCACCATAGACAATATCAGGAAACTGCAACAGAAAAACAGAAAAAGCAGCACTGCTGTGAGATCTTGAACGATTTCAGCGACCTCTCCATGATATATGCTTATGCTAACATCAAGACGACGAAGCAAAGGCCTAAGCGTGCAGTTAAAGAATGAAAACTGCGCTCTACCAAGGGTGTGCAAATATTCGAAATTTCGAGTAAGACTAGACTACATTTGTTATTCAATTTGTATTCATATTCAAAAAACTACTATTTAAAATTCCCGTATATTCGAAAATTACTGAATATCCACCGAAAACTTTCAATTTCACCGCAGTTTCCCCCGCCCCATGCGCTTCACCACAATGCTTGACTTCAGTGTGCAGTAAAGCATCCTCAAAAAGCAAGGGGGCCGCTCTGTGAAGAGGGACCTTCTCTTTTGTGAAGAGGGTCGTCCCAACAGTTTGCGCAAAGTGAAGCACAAGGCGAAACGAGAAAGAAACGTCGTTCATACTGCGGTTTCATCTCAAATGCTGATATCCATCATACAGGTTTTCATCAGGTAAGATTACTGTGATGCAAATAGTTCCCGTCAGTTTTCTCAGGCCCATTCAATAATTCGAGATTTCGGTTAATTCAGACATCTTTCTGGTTCCTTGAAAATACTGTATTCAGCTGCAATATGACAGCTCCATCAAATTTCATGCAGGTCCTTCTTGTACAAAAAACTGGTATATGAAATCCTGTAAAACAGTTATGTACTGGATTTTTTAGTAGAATATACACTTTTGTGCAATTCTAGTTCAATTATTATTATTATCTTTTTTTTGCAAATACCCCGTGAATTGTGAAATAAGCAAGATGAACAGTTGTTGCTATTTCTAGATTTTTTTTTTTCACTCATCAAATATTCGAATTAGATTCGTATTCAAAAATTTCAATATTCACCTATCCCTAGTTACCACGTAACGTTCAATAAGTTGATATTCAAGAATTATCTGATGCTAGCAACTTTCCCAATATTCAACAGGAATTAAATACCACAGTAACTTTCATAAATCTAAACATGGCAAAACTACAGCTGGATTCATGGCTCATGCACTCCTGGAGGGGCAGCTGGCGGACGTTTGCCGCCCTGAAAATAAGGTCCAACATGTCTGTCCTGAGTAAAATTTCCTGCACATAAAATGTTGTTGCGTGGTAAACTGTAACTCACATATCTCTGATGTGAGCACAGCATAACAGCAAGTGTGATGACAGGAGAACCCCTGTCACTGGCCCCACATATGCAGTTCCTATTTTAGAGCTCCACTGCCAGTCCAAGTCAGCAGTACCTGTCGGCTCTGCATGCACCAGCCATCCGAACCCAGCTATACACTGCTTTCAGGCACCGACTGAGACTACACGTTCGTCATGAAGTTTTTGTTGTTTGTTAATGGAGCCTTCTAGCGAGGCTTCACTGCATTTACGAATTTGCTTTTTTTTTTTTTTCATGCTGTGTAAAAGGGGCGTTGATTAATTCAACTTAAGGGTAACTACTGCATTTCCAATAGTTTAATTAACAAGCTTTTACTAGCCATCATGTCAGCACCTACTCTGCTTTTACAATGTGAGGCGGATCGCCCGCTTCACAATGGGAGCGGTAGGTACACATCGCTTCAGTTAGTTGCAGTAATGTGGCGCTACCCTTAGGCAGCGCCGTCCGAGCGCGTGGCGCTGGCGTGCTGGTGATCGCTCGATCCCAGAGACACGCCATGCATCTGCCAGATTCTTTCTTCATAACCCTTCTGGTGTAGCTCTTGATTCATCCGTAGCACAGTGCTTTTTCAAACACCAGTTCGCTGGAGCGGTAGCACTGCTCGTCATCTGTAGAGGTGGCTGCGGCATTTTTGTTCCCTCCGTTTATCACTTGAGCATAATGGCTGGCATGCTAAAGAAGTTGTTTAAGGTGTTTTCAACGCTTACTGCTATTCCTTACGGGACAAATAAAGCGTTTTAAGTAGTTATGATCATTCCTTTCACCCACAAAAGCAAAAGAGATGCCAAGCCAAAAGCTCAAGTGGCAGCCAGTAAGTGCTTTGGCATCAGCTGCCGCAGCATGCATTTGAGGATGGTGTTCACTTCCCGAGTCTTAAAAAAATCATAGCTGCAAGCTACTGCGGACCATGAAAAATCTTTGTCGGACGTAATGATGACAAAAGCACAGCTGCAATTTGAAAGCTATTCATGCCTAGCAGTTTCGAGAAATGCCTTCTCAGGGAAGATTTACCATGTTTAATTACTTATTTCATTCTCCTATCTTCCTTACTGAGCTTGACTTGAATCTAAAACCAATACAGGTTAATTTATTACCCTCTGATTTTATATTTCTGCCCAACAGTTTCAGTGCCAAAACATTCCAGCATGCAGCAAAAAGACATACATGACCCCAACAAGCCGCCACAGCCTTTCATAGCGACACTATGGCAATGCCAACGCCTCTCTTTAAGACCGGTGCTTGCAGCAGCTTCATGATAAGCAGTGTCATGAACGACACGCTCCACAACGGAATCAATACCAGACAGGCGGCCTGATGACCACGAGGGATGCAGAGTGCCACCCCATAAAGAAAGAGGGAACATTACAAAAATCTGCTTTCCCTGCTTTTCACTGTGGTGCCGCTCAACTAGTACAGTAAAATCTTGCCGATACAAATTTGCGAAATTCCCTGGTCGGAGTGCACTGTGTACAATGTGCTAAATTTCGGATGTCCCGAATAGTCTCCCGCGCCACTACGGATTATACGAACACGCAAACTGCGACTGCAACATTGAGCACTACGCACTGCCTGCGCATCTTTGACTCCATGATCACAAGCCATTTGTACGCATCAAGAGCAGTTTGCGGCGACACGTGGCCCGCACGCCGTGATCGCCTGTCGCGCTTACATAACGCAAAACGTTTTTAGCAGCGTGTGGCCCACAGACCGCCGACGTCGCGACTGCAGCAGTTGGTGGCGGCAGGTACGCATGGACCAAACATCGTTGGCTCCGTGATCGCTAGTCACACTGTACACACTGCAAGCAGTTGACAGCGCAGAGCGGCCCGCACATCGCCATCTCCTGCTGTGCTGTATGCGCCGCAAGAAGTATGCAGAAGCGACCGGACTGCATATCACCAGCATCGCGATTGTCCGTCGTGCTTTCCGCGCTGCGAAAAGTGTGCAGCAGCACACGGCCCACAAATGCCAATGTCGCAACCGGCAGTCAAAATACTGTGCACTGAATAGCAGTAGAAGTCGGTGGCATGCGGCAGGCGCAGGCCAGCACATCGCAGATTCTCGATGGCTAGTCGCGCTGTACGCATCGTGAGCAGTCTGCGACGCCATGCGGCTGGCATGTCGCCATATTCTGCTGTGCTGTACGAGCCGTGAGATGTCCGTAGAAGCATGCGGCCCTCACATCGCCCACATCTTGATAGCCTGTCGCGCGAGTGGCGAGCTGGGACTGCACGACCATAATAAACCTTTTCGGCTACAAACAGATATGCACGACTTCTGCATACTTATGTTTGTTCGTTTTGATGATATGAATGTTCGAATGATATGAATTTTATTGCGACCCCGTGATATTCGTATCACCGAGGTTCTACTGCATCTCTGCCTCACAAAGAGAACAGGTACGAAAGCTAGCCACCGGGGGAGAGTAGGAAAGGCAGGCAGGAGAGGGCTATGGATGGTTGAATTGGCCATATTTGGCAAGGATTGTAAATATACAGGAGGCACTGCATGGTCATATTTCCAGCTGCCTGTCGTGTAATAAATGAGTTTCATTTTGCTACTCAATTTACATAACCACAGTACAAGTTTCATACTGTTATGCTGCCTATCAAACAGCCCAAATTTTAGTGCACATCAAGAATGTTTTTCTGGATGAGGCTCAGTCCGTCTGGGTTTGTCTATTTTGGTTGAAAAGACCATACACAGCTGTGAAACAAAGGTCTCCTACCATTTACCAAATTTTTCAAAATACAAAACAGACATTCAAGATTCAATTCAATATTCAAAGGTACATTTTGCATAGTCATATCTGAAAATTCCAATATTCACACACCTCGTGCCTACAATGTATGTTTCAACAGGCAAAAAACCTCATGCAAACCAAACTGCTGTAATAATTCTCATGGCACATACTGCATGCAGCCAACACTGTACAGCAGTAATTCTCAGTGGATGTTGATGCTGTTCCAAGACCAGCTTGTGGAATTGGAATTGAGTAAAGGCTAAACTGGTCTCCATAACATACGTGCTTGATACGCTGGTGCGCTACGGCCTGCAGATGATGTTGGGAAGAGGTGGCGCGTTGACGCCGGTATGTGTGCCGCAAGAAGAAATTTGACTCGTCCAAACACCATTCAACTTGCTCGTCGGAGACCTGTGACACTTTTCACTGCAGCCCCGTTGAGCAGTGAAGCCAGAACTCAAGTTTCACAGATGCAGGCATCAACAAACGCCATAGGCTCTCTCTCTCTCCCATGCGCACTCTCCGTTTCCACACTCGTCCCACATTTATTTTACTTCAAGAAAATAAGTCGCCTTTGAACCTCTGTGCTTTTAAAACCCTGCAAAAATATGTCTAGCCAAGTTAGAGCTATTGTGCGACCTTTCTCCCCCTTTTTTTTTCTTTTTTGCGGACAAGGGTTTTACAGACCACGAAAATCGCCTCATTCCCCACTCCCCTCATTTCAGAAACACTGCTGTACAACAAGAAAAATTCACAACTACGAATTTGAATGTTTTCAAATGCCCCAACATTCTCACCTGTTCTGCAGAGGCCATGCAGGTAGGCAAAAGTGGGATCACAGGAAACATGTACTCCAAAGGGTAGATCATTGTGACAAAGGCCATGACGCTCATAGAGAGAGCATTGTAATCACGGGACTGGAGAACAAGCTGCAACAAAGAAGTCCACCAAGAGATCTTTTGAAGGCAGAGCAAGCACAGTCGGGAAAAAAAAATAAAAAAAACTAGCTAGCTAGCAACAAGCACTCTCTAAGAAATTAGTCAAGCGGCTGACACTAAAGAGCTAGCAGGATAACCATGAAGAGTTTCCTAAACTAGGGATGCAAAAAAAAAAAACATGAAACCATTCAACTAGCAGCCCAATGTGAAAAACACATCTCCAACTTCAAACAGCAATTGCACACCCACTGACAATGCTGCTATATTTATGTGGTTTGCGCAGTATGTACTACATGAGGCTGTTCCCTTCATGGATGACATCCAGGATGACAACAGCAACAACAATGCAAGTCGGAGCGAAATGTAACTAAACATTGGCAGGCAAGGTGGGCAGCTGTGCTTTCACTGATGACAGGCATGAGTCAATGGTACCACATACATTGTGCAAAACTCGGGGTTGGTATGCAGGCAGTGATGTACCTCTCACCAAATCAAACACTGTTGTTCATTCTTCAGTGTTTATCACGCTTACCAGATATACAATTAAGCAATTTAACAATGACAGTATACGGGCTATGCCCATGGGAACAAATGCATTTTTTGCACAATGGCTGCTGCTTTTTATTAAGTGCAGCTATTAGGAAGCTTTGCCACCTCGCAATAAAAATTAAGTTATCTTACAACCAGGTCCCCCCACCCCGCCTCAGCCCGACTCGTGGCCGCAAGAAGCCGGAGCTTCTGTGCAAAGAAAAATAAGAATGGAGGCTGCTGCATAAAGCCTAGCCGCAACAAAGGCAGAAAAACACTTCTCTTTCCGACCTGCATTGTGCTGACTGTGTGACGCTAAGGTTGTGATGGTTGCTATGGTTACTGGCCTCCAGGTAGAATAAATGGCTGTTGGTAGCACAATAGTACACAAGACTGGCTTTCATACCTAGCATGGTACCTGTGTACAATAAGTGCTGACCATCAGTAAGAAGGGCTGCACTAACCACATCCACTGTTAATAAAAACAGCGCCAACAGGAAGACACAAGACAAGATAAAAGGAAGCTACAGGACAAGTGCTTGTCCTGTAGCTTACTTTTATCTTGTCTTATGTCTTCCTGTTCGCGCTGTTTTTATTAACAATGGATGTTTATCAACTTGCCAAACAAAGTATCTTACTAACCACATACCAGAAGCCAAATGCCTCATACTCCTGTCCAAGCCATACTAAATCAAGTGGATGCTTAAACCCATTTCAAAAACCTCGAACTTAATGGGTACATGGGAAACACTTTTTAACAAAGTATGAAGCAAAAATCAAAGATATGCTCTCATTCCCAACCCCCATAATCATCATAAGTGTATTCTATGAAACTGTGACAGGTAGCTTAAAAGAAAGCAACTGTCTGCTTCCAGCTCAAAGAATGCCCTTTGAGTTCACCAGTGTAACCTCATTCTGTGTAATAAAAGCAAAGCAAAAAGATAGAGACAATCTACTTTTATTGTGTTTCTATCCCACATGTTATGAACCCACTGTTTTAATGCATGCCCCCGACGAAGAACTGTTCCAGCACTCAATTGTGCAAGGATGAGGATAACATGTGCCATACCTCTGTGGTTTTTTTCACATCCTACTGGCATGTAATTTCAGACAATTGGGACATGCTGAGGTTCTGCCTGCAGGTCAGATGTCCCAGTCATCAGAAGTTACTACTGCACTTCATAAGGCAAAGTGTCTGAAACCAACAAAGCTGTGGTCAAAAGACACCATTCCACTACCAAAATCTTCTTCCCTTCCTTTGAGCCATTTGTCCTGTATCTAAAGCAGTTCACTAATACAACCGGGCAAGAAAGGAACCAGAGGATATGAAATAGGCATCAAATGCTTGGTGCGTGAAGGAATGGAACCCTCACAGAAGTAACAGTTGGAAGAGGAGAAGCCAAGAAAGGCCAAGTCTCACCTTGTGCTCCAGGACGATGCAGGTGAGCACTTTTATGCAGGTGTCCACCCCGAGGAGCTCAAGTGGAAGATGCAGTGGGAAATCAACTAGGGAGAAGCGGGTATGGTCAGGAAGTGCAAAGATCAGAGGCTGCTCCACACGTCTGGGCAAAATGGCAACCTGCAACAGGACCAACAAGGCGAGAGAGGCACAATCATTACATAAAGAGTACTTCTGTACCTAGTATTGGAATGCCTGCCAAAATTATGTCGACTCTTGGTAGGTTTTGCTAGAAGGGAACCAAAAATTTGTTGCAGTTATGCACTCTATGGTGAGCTCCTTTAATATAGCTGATCCTGATGGGACCTGAGTGTCAGTTTGAAAAGACCAGCTGTTTGAGCTAATAAGAGTGCTTTTATGACAGAGTGGGATGCCCTGGAAATTTGATAAACACCTGAGACCCATGCATGTCGCTCTCCTTCTCTATGCAGGCCATGCAATCAAGTGGGCATTCCTCAAAGGTGCAACTTATATTAGAAACCTTCCTAAACAAGGAACAAAACCAAATGTTTGCACGGAAGAGATATCACCCATGTAGCAATATGACTCACTGTTAAGCAGTTCCCCCAGTTTTTAGGACCAAATAAGAATAAAATGTAAAATGAAATGGGGTATACTAAATTGAAAGCTGCCTATATTAAGACTGCTCTGGGTGCCGCATTGTTTATTGAGCTTGAAACTCCCCAAATACACAAAAAAAAAGATAGTTGCAGATTGCACTTAACTCTGTTTAAGAGCAAAAATGGAGAAAGCAACTTTACAGGAGTATTTTCATTACCTGCATCGCCATTGTCATCATTACTATCACCATCATCAAACCCTATCACTACTATTAGCATCATTAGTAACTAAATGCACTGTCATTGCCATCAGTGCTATCATCATTACCATGAACTGCACCATCATTGTCATTACTATCATCACTATCATTATTATTAACTGCAGCATCAATGTCATCACTACTATTATCATTACCACTATCACTAACTGAAGCGTCATTTTCATCGCTGCTATATCGTTCTTATGCCAGACAAGGTGATTTACGATCTGTTTCTCCTGAGCACGGCGTGGAGTAGTGGTTTGTGCGCTCAGCTGGGGATTGGAGGGACAGTGGTTCATTTCAAGACGGAGACCAAAGGATTTTATTTTCTTTAAGTGGCAATGCGAGAGCCGTTTTCTGATCATACTTTCTGTACACGATGCGCATGGGTTAAAAAAAGCTTTTGCCTTAGTATAACTTCAGTGGTAAGGTAAACAGGATGTGGGCTGCTCTGCTCATTAGGCTTACTTGTTTGCCTACCGCATTTTTTGTGCTCCAAGATAAGGCTGCACACACAAGTACCTTACCAAAGCTGGTTTAAAATGGTAGATAACAAATCCTTATTAAGCTATTATCAATGAATAAAAAAAAATGCAAAACGTAGTTCTGGCTTGTGAAAAGTAGCAATCATCAAAATGACATGGCTGGGTACTCAATAATCATGGAAGGCAACGCATGCTATTGTTCGTAATGTTTAATAGTGCATTTTTCCTTCCTTATAACAGTGAAACAAAGGTGAAAAAGCCACCTCTCTTCCTCTAGTACTTGTTGCTACTGGCTCCCAGTGTACCACGCTGCACTGCCATGTGAGGCATTTTTTAATACCATGTCACTAATACCTTTGCTCCCAAATTTCATTACAAGGAGCATGCACGCACTGTGCTCGCTTCGTAGAAATACAAAACAGAAATGGTAGAATTTTGGTTTAGATCATATGGTTTAACATTCCAAAGTGACTAAGGCTATGAGAGACACCATCATAGAGGACTCCGGAATTTTGAACACCCGGTGTTCCTTGTGTGCACTGACATCACACAGTAACGGATGCCTTGCTTTTCGCCTCCATTGAAAAGCGGCCGCTGTGACCAGGATTTGGCGCCATTGGATTCAGTAGTCGAGCGCACCCTGACCACTGAAACACCTCAGTGGGGTAGATATGATAAAAGTAATGTTATGCTAATTCAAACAGAGCGCACCAGTCCAATCACCAACCGTTTAAACTTCAATCACTGATTTCTTGGTCTGACTAATTAGCATTGCACCTACCAGAAAAACTGCACCTGTAACTCAGGTGCTCTAGTGAAGCTGTTATTACAAATACACAATGCGTTTTCCTATTATGAGGCAACTCAAATAGCAGAAACAATTCAATCATGCAAATTATCCCCCCTTAAATGTATCCTTCACGTGCTTATCTTAACTCAAGATGTTCAAGAACATGCCCCTCCAATTTGATAGCCAAGGCTAGGTTTAGAATAGTAACTTCTGTAAAGATGATGATGAACTTGAAAAGCTGAAGAAGATTCTGCACGCTTTCAGTGGTATCACCATTGGTATGTGCGCCTGACCTATCTGTACGCGGATTGTTCCTGCCGTGCTGCTCGAATCCCAGTACCTCTAATAAACCCCATCCTATATTTGGTGGAGTCACGGGATAGAAACGTTGGTCTTGGAGCTCCATTGCCGCACTCTCCCTACACCTCCAACGCCAGATGACGTCCAACATCAAGGCATGCAAGCGGGTCTAACTGTCATCTGTGCCGGCTTCCTTCGCCAGCGGGACCCGGCTATCTTTAGTGGGATCAATGAGCAAGATGTCGAAGATTGGCTCACTTCCCACAAACGGGTGAGGCTCTACAATAAATGGGACGAAGAAATGATTTAAAACAGTGCTGGCAGAAGTCTTTGGTCGCCCGGCTGTCGGGAAATTTTGCGCGCCAAGCAGTGCTTGCGTGAAAGGTCACAGCAGGCCAGCAAAAGCTTTACAAGCTATATAGAAGTAGTCGTCGACCTGTGCAAATATGTGAAGGCTAACATGTCAGAGGCTGATAAGATCAAACACATCTTGAAGGGTACTGATGATGACGCCTTCCGGATGTTGTTAGCACGCAACTTGCGTACTGTCACCGAAGGCTTCACGTTCTGCCAGAGCTTTGAGGACCTGTGCAAGCAGGGGGGTGTTGACGCATCAGCCCCAAGTACAGGTTGAACCGCTTGCCGGACTGGTGCTTGCAGCCGACAACCCATTGTTGCTGCAGCAAATTAAAGCATTTATTCGTGAAGAGGTGGCGCATCAGCTTTTCCTGCTTTCTAGCCCTCAAGAGCAGCCACACCATTTCGCCCCGGCATTGCAGTAGGCTATTCAGGCGCAGGATGCTGTGGCGCTTCCATCAGTCCATCCGCCATCACTTGTCGTTGCTGCTCCTCTGACTTACGCTGACGCTGTTCCAAGATCTGTCACCGCTCCTATGACCTATGACGATATCATTCTAAGGCTTGCCGCCGGTCCCTTGAATTAAGCCGACATCGTTGCACGACCTCGGCCGCTAACTTACACTCAAACGTCAGTGCCTGTGTAAGTGTCAGCACCCTATTTTCGACCGGCTCCAAGACCGTGCAATTCCTGGCACACAACAGATAACCGACCAATTTGCTACATTTGAGGACTGGCTGGGCATATTGGCCGCTATTGCCGAAACCGTCTCCCAGTGTCAGCATCACCTACCCAAGGTTCCGGGTAGTGGTCTTCGACACCCCAGTATTCTGTGCCTACTGAGCCTTTAGCAAGCCGCCATTTCTCACCAGACCACTCAGCCATCTCCGACTACTGTTCACCGTCACCGCTCCATCTCTCCGATGCGACGTCAACCGAAAACGCTTTACGTGAGGAAAACTAGAGGCCGCAGTTCCTGAGGCGAGAACTGCGACCCCGTCGAACTTTCCAAGTCCTCATCTATGACCAGCCACTGAAGTTTTGGTCGAGGGCGTTTTTCTGTCATGGCCCTAATTGACACTGTTGCTGCGATTTCAGTAATGGGCGCAAAACTTTGTAGCCGTTCAAAGAAAGTGAAGCCGCCAATTACAGGACTTTTGTTGTGAATGGCCAGCGCTCAGCAAATCAAGCCTTTAGCAGTGTGCAACGCTCCAGTATTAATCCAGAATTGGTCTTTATACAATAGAGTTCATCGTGCTACCAAAATGCTCACATGCTGTTATCTTAGGCTGGTGTTTCCTGTCGCGTCACGTCACTATAATCGATTGTGCTTGCACTGAAGTAGGGTTTTCTGTGCTGCCCAAGCCTATGCCAGACAACGCTCCTTCTAGTCTATGCGCTAAAGCCCTCGTTGCTGGAGACATCGACATTCTTCCCTCTTCTTCCCTGCTTGTAAATACCGCTTGCGACTCTGTATGCGATCAAACTGCCTCTTCATGCAAGCACATACAATTCTGTGCTGAAAGTGCCTTCCATTGCATATGCTGTACTCACTGCTGTGCATATGCTGTAACCAATGTTTTGTGCCACAGTGAATGTCTCGGGAGCCTACAACACATCGCATCTGTTCTCCATGAAGAGACTGTGACGCGCCACAGATCACCACGACTGTACTCACCCCTCAACTTCCTGTACCCGCTCCCTCTTCCACAGACCTGCTCCACCACTTTATCGATGCCAATCTTCCTACGCTTCAGCAAACACAACTTCTTGCCCTACTTCAACAGTTCAGCTCCTCCTTCAACTCCCATCAAAATTCCCTGGGCCAAAGTTCAACTGTCACTCATCGAACTGAGATTGGAGCCCACACACCACTGAGACAGCGGCCTTATCGTGTGTCTGCTACTGAGTGCCAGGTTATTGAAAAGCAAGTAGACCAGATGCTTCAGAACAGCGTCGTTCAGCCTTCGGGCTTCGCCTGCATAGCTCGTTAAAAAGAAGAATGGCTCCATCCCCTTGTGTGTGGATTACCGCTGACTTAATAAGATTACAAAAAAAGATGTCTATCCTGCTTGCAATGTGTTGAATCCTTTTACTCTCTAGATTTACATTCCGGGTACTGGCAGGTCTCAATGGAAGCAGCTTACCGCTCTAAAACTGCCTTTGTTACTCCCGACGGCCTGTACAAATTTGCTGTTATGTCTTTCGTCCTTTGCAATGCTCCAGAGACATTTGATGTACACCATTTTGCGTGGACTGAAATGGAAGACCTGAGATCTGCCTCTGCTATCTCGACAACATCGTCGTTTTTCCCCCTCACTTTGACACTCATCTCTACCGCCTGAAGCACGTCTTGACCTGCCTTTCTGATGCCAGCTTGAAGCTCAACATAAAAAAATGTCGTTTTGCCACCCGTCAACTGACCATTTTAGGGCACTTTGTCTCCAAGGAAGGGGCCAAACTTTGTGCTGTCGTTGCCTTTCCCAAGCCGAGATCCATCAAAGACCTGAGCAGCTTCCTAGACCTGTACTCTTACTTTCATCGGTTCATTCGAAACTTCGCCTCCATTGCTGCCCCTCTGACGCAGCTTCTGTCGGGCAGTTCCAACTTTTCGCTCTGGTAACCATGTCATCGCGATGACACCTCCTCACTACACCACCCGTCCTGCGTCACTTCAACCCCTACTGAAGTACATACAGGTGCCAGTGGTATTGGTCTCAACGCTGTACTCGCTCAGCGGAAATCTGGCTTTGCTGAATATGTCGTCGCCTATCCAAGCTGCATGGTCACGAAGGCGGAGCCATATCATTCGGTCACTGGAAAAGGGTGTTTGGCTATAGTTTAGGTTCTAACCAGATTTCGCCCTTACCTCTATGGCCGCCCTTTTGAAGTTATGACGAACCACCATGCGCTGTGCTGGCTTTCTTCCCTGAAAGACCCACCTGACCGTCTTGCCAGGTGGGCTCTTCTCCTACAAGAATTTGATGTCCATGTAGACTACCGCTCTGGCTGCAAGCATCAAGACGCCAACGCCCTTTCTCACTGCCGCCTTTCAGCTGACATCCCCAGCCTTTCCACACTGGACGCTTCCACGATATCACTTCACATCAGTGACATGCCTTCCGCGCAGCAGAGAGACTAATGGATTGCTTCTCTTATCGATCTCCTCTCTGTTCAAATGGCTGCTTCTTCATCGCATGTGTTTCACCACCAAGAATCACACTTCACCATTCGTAACAACCCCCTTTATCGCCACTACAGTGCTGATGGCCACAAATGGTTGCTAGCCATTCCCCGCCACCTACGCTCGCAAGTCTGTGAGTTTTTCCACACTGACCCACAATGATGCTATGCGGGAGTGTTCAGGACGTACCACCGGCTACACTTACAATACTACTGGAGGGGCATGTACAAATTCATCCTCAAATATGTTCGCTCATGCCTCGCCTGTCAAAGTTGAAAGTCCCCTCCTCATTGTTCTGTTGGCGAGTTGTAGCCATTACCTTACTCACCATGCCCCTTTGATCGCGTCGGTACCGATTTATATGGACTGCGCCCATACACTGCTGCTAAGTATGGCTGGGTCATTGAAGCAGTTGACCACCTGACGCAATATGCAAAAACCGCTGCCCTTCCATCTGCCACAGCGTCAGATGTAGCCTCATTCATTTTGCAGCAATTCGTCCTTTGTCACGGCACACCTCATGAACTACTCAGTGACAGAGGATGCGTCTTTTCATCTGATGTTGTTCAAGCTCTACTCAACAAGTGCCACATAATTCATCGAACCTCCACCACCTATCGCCTGGACTAACGGACTCACCGAACATTTTAACCGTACCCTTGGCGACATGCTTAAGTATGTCTCCTCTGACCACTCTGACTGGGATCTCCTCCTTCCATACATGACATACGCGTAAAATACTGCTACACAGCTAGCTACCGGTTTCTCTCCGTTCTATCTTCTTTACGGCCGTCACCCTTCTACTCCACTAGATACTATTTTTCCGTACCAATCAGACGCATCTGAGTATATCGCTGCTTCTAAAGCTGCCTGACACGCTGAGGAGTGCTGTCAAATTGCCCGGTCGCTCACGACTAACACCTAGTACCACCAGAAATCCCGCCATCAACAAACACCATATGACACTGCAATTCTCCTCTGGCAGTCTTGTCTAGCTCTGGATTCCATCAGGCACTTCCGGACTATCCTCTAAATTTATTTGTAAGTATCATCCAAGTATCACAGCCTCTATTGTGTTTTGTAGCGCATCTCTCCTGTCAATTAGATTGTGGAACTCTTGACGCCCTCACCTGATTTCCGCTGACGCGGCCACGAGAGTGTCCACGCCCAGCGCCTTAAGCAATATTACGACCCTGCCATTATGTCAACGCCACAAGTCGCCAGGGTGGCTCCTCTTCTCGCCGGGGGGCCTTGTAAAGATGAAGATGTACATGCGAAGGTGAAGAAGAGGATTCTGCGCGCTGTCTTCAGTGGTATCACCATCGGTGTGTGCGCTTGACCTGCCTGTACACGGACTGTTCCTGTCATGCTTATCATGTCCCAGTACCTCAATAAGCCTCCATCCTACACTGCATACATTATGAATCTTAAAAGCAGCAATTTAAGGGCTTCCTCCCCCTTTAAAAATTGCAAAACAATTGTGTGAAATATAAACAAAAAATAAATGAATTGCTTGATGCCCTAGCGCAAAGTTCACAAGATATGGCAATCTACCCACTTTCCAAGCTTCAAGACCACGACTGCACACTCTGACTATAAAGATTTATTTGCCTCTGTTTTTCTTGCCTATTTTTCTTTTGTTCTTCTAAAATGTGCCATAGTCATGGGCAGCCTCAAGTAGGTACCTTTTCTAGTCCGTTAACTCCGATGTCTTATGTAAGTAAAACTCTAAAGGAGCTAAGAGTGCTACAGCACTCCTGCAAGTGTGGCTTCTCTTTAGTTACAGCAATATGTGCCCAGCTGTGAGAAACAAACCTCAACGCGTGTCTTGCCAGGCACAGGAACAGGTGCACTCAGCAGCTTCAACATCCAAGTCTCAATTTCTCTCACTTCATGGAGGACAGCACTCGAGTACCCTTCAGAGATGCGGCCTAAGAAAACATTCCACACGTTGTCTCTGCAAAAGAAGAGAACACGATGAAATACTACATTTCACATTCCTTCCAGGAGCGCGCTATGGTTAAAACAATCCATGTGCCACTGTAATCATTATTGCTGTGAGTCTCTGCTTTCTAATAGCTGTCACTAACTCTTACGCTTTAAATCACCATCTGCATGACCTCTTCCGAGAAAAAAAAAAAAAAGGCGCCAGTACAGAGGTACGCCATTAAATGAAACTCCCTATATTCAGCTGCTGATCAATGGGAAAGTTATTCAGGCAGGCTGAGGAGTTGGAATTTTCACGAATGTGCGCTGTGATCATGTGGTTAGGGTGGGCCTAGCTCAATCTAATACCCTGTTGGCCATTTTTGTTGCATTCTAACTGATGTGTATTTTCTCATGTCACGACTGTGCATTTTCCTACTTGTTTTTCCCTCTTGCATAACACTGCTATATCGTTGTATTATATATCCTTTGCCATGTTCATTCCTACTTCCTCTCTATGGTGCTAAACACTCTGAAGGCAAAATAAACCACTAAATGACCTGAAAAACACCCCCTACTCGATTACAGTTTCATGGTAAGACCTGCCTTCATGTTGAAGCAATGCGTATGAAATAAGCACTGAATGGATTAAGTAGCATGCATTTTGTGAGACTGTATCATCCATATGATGGAACACAAACAATACTACACTTTCAAGTGTGACCTAACAGTTGTGTGGAATAGCTGAGACTAATACACAACGCCCCTTCATGGATCACTGCCTTGTCATGGCAGAGGGGCTTGCGAAACTCGAAGTGTAGGGCCACCCAAGATAGACAGGTTACGGTAGAGAGGTCTGACAAAATGTGATTCACTGAAGAAGGTAATGGCAACCCACTCCAGTTTTTCCTGCCGAGAAAACCTTATGACCAGTCATAATAGCATTAATGATATGGCGCCGGAAGATGCGCCCCCCAGGTTGGAAGGCGTCCCATATGTTACTGGGGATGAACAAAGGGCGATTCCTAGTAGCTCCAGGTCGAATGAAGCGGCTGGGCTAAAGCCAAAAGGACGCTCAGTTGTGGATGTGTCGGGAAGCGACCGGAAAGTCCGATGTTGCAAAGAGATATAACACATAGCAACATGGAATGCAAGATCTATGACTCAAGGTAAACTGGATGTCGTCAAGCGAGAAATGGACAGATTGAACACTGATATCTTGGGTATCAGCGAGCTCTAGTGGACCGGAATAGGAGAATTTAATTCCAGCGACCATTATGTCTTTTATTGTGGGCACAAATCCAGGAGAAGGAATGGAGTTGCTCTCATAGTAAATAGAAGAATGGGCAAAGCAATGCTAGGGTACAACCCCAAAAATGACCGAATAATTTCACTTCGGATCCAAGGTCCCCATTTCAACATAACAGTTATCCAAGTCTATGCACCAACCACTACTGCTGAAGAAGCTGACGTCGAGAGATTTTATGCTGACCGCACTCTATCATCAGACGTCCTTTTTCTCAAAGGAGACTGGAATGCTAAGGTGGGGAGTGAAGAAATATTCGGAATTACACGCAAGTTCGGTCTTGGTGAGCCAAATGAAGCTGGGCAGAGGCTAGTAGAGTTTTGTCAAGAAAACAACCTGACCACAGCGAATACTCATTTTCAACAGCACAAGAGGCGCCTGTACACATGGACTTCACCAGATGGTCTGTACAGGAATAAGATTGATTATATTCTTTGCTGGCAGAGATGGAGAAACGCTATACAAGCAGTAAAAACAAGGCCTGGGGCCGATTGTGGCACCGATCATCAGCTTCTTGTTGCCAAAATTAAGCTTCGATTGAGGAAAACGCAGAAAACTAGAAGGCCTTTCAGGTATGATCTGGATCAAATTCCATCAGAATATGCTGTGGAAGTGAGGAATCGATCAAGAATTAGATCTAGAAGACAGAGAGCCTGAAGAGATGTGGACTGATGTTCGTGATATAATACAATAAGTTGCTACTAAGGTAGTTCCAAAGCAAAAGAAATGCAAGAAAGCAAACTGGTTATCTGAAGAGGCTTTGTAAGTAGCTGAGGAAAGGATGGCGAAAGTTATGGGGGAAAGAGAAAGATACAAGGTTCTCAATGCGGATTTTCAGAGAATAGCAAGGAGAGATAAGAATGCCTTCCTGAACATACAGTGCCAAGCAGTTGAGGACAACAGCCAATTGAGGAACACAAGAGCTCTGTATAAGACAATAAAAGATATCAAAGGAAGCTTCTGTGCTAAGATGGGCGTGATAAAGGACAAACGAGGCAGGAACCTCACTGAAGCCTCAGAGATAAAGAAGAGGTGGCAGGAATACACAAAAGAACTGTACAAGAAGGACCCGGATGTGCAAACCCAACATAAGACGGTTGTGATTACCGATCTCGAGCCGGGAATCCTGAAAAGTGAAGTTGAATGGGCCTTAGCCAGCCTTGCTAAGAGCTAAGCTAGCGGAATTGATGGCATTCCAGCTGAGTTGCTTCAAAACCTGAACCATGACGACGCTGTTAACGTTCTGTATACATTATGTCAGCAAATTTGGGCAACCCTGCAGTGACCACAGGATTGAAGGAGGTCAGTTTACATCCCCATTCCAAAGAAAGACAGTGCCAAAGATTGTTCCAACTACCGCACGATCGCGCTTATTTCGCATGCTAGCAATGTGATGTTGAAAATCCTCCAAGGTAGGCTGCAGCAGTATGTGGATCGGGAGCTTCCGGACGTGCAAGCTGAGTTTCGCGAGGGCAGAGGAACTAGAGACCAGATTGCCAACCTTCACTGGATCATGGAAAAAGCAAGAGAGTTCCAGAAACCCATCTACTTCTGCTTTATTGATTATGCGAAAGCATTTGACTGCGTAGATCACAGCAGATTGTGGCAAGCTCTCCAAGAGATGGGAGTTCCAATTCATCTCATCTGTCTCCTCAGGAACCTGTATGAAGGGCAAGAGGCCACAGTCAGAACTGGGCATGGTCTTAATGATTGGTTTCCGATTTAGAAAGGAGTGAGACAAGGCTGCGTACTGTCGCCCTGCCTATTTAACCTATATGCTGAGTGCATCATGAGGAAGGCCAGTCTGGACGAGTCTTCAGCTGGAGTGAAGATTGCTGGGAAACGTATCAACAACCTTAGATATGCGGATGGTACCATTTTAATGGCAGAAAAGGAAGTGGAACTTAAGAGACTTCTGATGCACGTACAAGAAGAGAGTGAGAAGTTTGGGCTTAAACTGAACATTAATAAGACAAAGATCATGGTGTCTTGCCCTATCAAGGCCTGGAGCATCAAGAGACAAGAAGTGGAAGCTGTGACAGATTTTCTCTTCTTGGGCTCCAAGATTACCCTGGAAGGAGACTGCAGCCATGAAATTAGGAGACGCCTGCTTCTGGGAAAGAGAGCCATGGCTAGCCTTGACTGCCTAGTAAAGAGCAGAGACATTACACTGCCAACCAAGATCCGTATAACTCATGCTATGGTCTTTCCAGTTGTGATGTATGGATGCGAAAGTTGGACTGTGAAGAAGGCTGACCGCCGAAGAACTGACGCGTTTGAATTGTGGTGCTGGCGGAGACTCTTGAGAGTTCCTTGGATGGCCAGAAGATGAAATCAGTCGATATTGTCGACAATAATCCTGACTGCTCATTGGAGGGTCAAATTCTAAAGTTAAAAGCTCAGCTACTTTGGTCATCTCATGAGAAGAGAGGAGTCGCTGGAGAAAGATTTGATGTTGGGAAAGGTTGAGGGTCACCGGAGAAGGGGTAGGCAGCGAATGCGATGGTTAGATGGCATCCTCAAGGCACTGCAGATGAAGTTATGTGATGTTAGGAAGATAGTGAGAGACCGGAAAGCGTGGCGTGATATGGTTCATAGGGTCACGAAGAGTCGGACACGACTGAATGACTGAACTGAACTGAATCACAGCCGGTCTCGAGGGAGAGCGCGTTTCTCTCTTCTCTTACGGCCTCTCCAATGGGGTCTGTTTCCACCGCCCGCCGCGCCTCGGTGGGGTCGCCACCGCCCCACTGCTGCTCCTCCGCTACAGCCGTTCACGCGCAAGGGAAACGCGCGCTCGCTCTTCGCTCCGCCCGCATCAGTTGCAACCGGCAGGTTCTGATATTTCACCCTTTATGGCTTATAGGAAGAAGCCGTAATCAGCATCCGATTTATCGTGTATGAGTCAATAATGCGTGTGGGCGCGAGATCGCGCGCGCCTTCGTCAGTGCTGTCGCGCACGGTCGAATGAAGTTTCGGGTGCACTTACATCAACACTCTTTGCCCCTAAATTTTTACAAAACTATGTGTACCATTTTATGCAGTGTGCCTTTGAAAGCTGTAAGCATGTACAGCGCGACCTGACGCTAGTGCATGACAAACTGTTCGGTGGATATTCTGTCAACCGCTGCCGTTTTCGTTTAGAGCAAAAGAGGCACCGACGGAAATTCATAGCACGTCTCAGATTCAGAGTAAGGAACAAAAATTTACGCATACAGTTAAAATTTCAGTTGTCTAGTGAAGTGGGCTGTTCTAGCTTCGTTTAAAACAAATCAGTAGATTGAAAGACAGCAGATGTATACGTAGTCTCGCGACTGACGCACACGTAGACAGTCATAGTCAGTTTAATACAGTGATAAAAAAACAACATTTAATTAAGGAAATGGGCATAAAGATACGCATAATTGAAAAGAGCAACAAGCAATAAAAAAATGTCCTTCAAAGTTAACACATTGCACTCATTCATCAAAATGGTACATGGGGCTAGAAAATTGATGTCTCAAAATCTTTCTGGATGGTTTGTGCACATAAGGAGCTGGCCTTTCGTTCCTGTCTGTCACATTCTTAGCATAACTGACAAGAAGGATTCTGAGAAATTTCTCACATATTAAAGAAGCGGACCTTCTAGCATGGCTATTGTCAATGCCTTCCGGGCAACTCAGCAAAGGTGAGTTCTCAAGTGCTGGCTGGATTAAGATTTGAAGGACTTCAAGGACATTTGTGTGTGGTAGGTGCACGACAGCTTTAAAAAAAAAAAAAAAAAAAAAAAGACACAACCTTGCCCAAGGGGGCTACAAACTCTGGTTTTGGATAATGCAGTCCGCTAGAATCTTGTCCTCGCAGAATATAGTGTACATTGGGCTGGTTCTTTCGCTGGTTTCAAGAAGGATAGCACAAGTGTCACACCCGGAGTCACTGATTAGCTTCACAATGTATCCAGCGACGTAAGCTAAACCATAATATGTGACAGTGGGTAATGGGATGACAGGAGATACCATCACTTCTTTCAGTTCCTCAGTTACTGATTGCGGCAGAGCTGAAATGATTTCATCGGTGTTGACACTAGGTGCCTAGGCGCGCAATACAGCGCGACATACAACTCCTATAGTCACCTCTGAATAAATAGCACAGAGAAAAGCTTTTATATCCATTATTGAGGAGTGTCCCTTGAGTAACAGTGGCGAATGTGTTATGAGCAAAGCATTCTACCAAAATAATGGGGCAGCGATTGCTCTCTAAGGCAGGCATTACTGCACAGATAGTTGGAACTTTAGTTCAAAAACATGCTAGAAAAAGATAGAAAATATTGCTAGGAATTAGTGCTTGAAATAGATTTCCTGTTTTTTCATGAAATAATCATGATATCATGTAAACATTTCATTAAACCAACGTTTATTTGCAAAATTAAAATAATGTTTATAATACAACATAAAACATTTGCTGGTCTATAATTTATAGCAAAATTGATAACAAAACTTAAAAGCGTTTACTCTGACGTTATACTAATGCTTTATGTCATGTAAGCATTGTGCAACTTACATTACATTTTTATAAAATTATTTTCATCTTCGGTGTTACCTCGATGGTTTCTCAGCTAGGGCTGAAAGATGGCTTTGCCATTGTTGCTGTTATGTTTGCCTTGAAGAAGCTTCGATGTGATCATGCTCACTCATTTTTTTTTTGTTCATCTTCTTGTACAGGCTTGGGAAAACATTCAGATTAAAACGAACAAAAGTAGATACCATGCCGCAATACATGTCATATGTTTGTCGAACGTTTGCTGAGCGACAGTGCTTTTTAATATAAAGACTCCATTTACGTGTGTAGCACGCTGACAGGATGCCGCTGCAGCATCTACCTTCTGTAATCTTTCATTTAGGGGCTGCACTCACCACGAAACCCACGGGCGACAGCGCGAAACTAGGCAAAAGCCACCTGCCGCCACTGAAGCAGATGCGGAGCGAACAGTGAGCAGGTGGCGCCCCTTGCGGCGGCGGAGAGCGTAACTCAAGGAGAAAAGTTCCCATTGTTCACGCGGCGATTGAGAAGGCCGTAAGAAAGAGCGCGCGCTCTCTCCCTCGAGACCGGCCGTGACTGAATACACAACGAAACACCCCACTGACACTACCGTTGCCACCTTTTAGAGGCCACACACAAGAACTGGCTTCATGGTGTAAATGAACAAAGTGGAAAGAAACAGGACTATACCATCTTGCCCCAACAGTGTCGTACGCCAAAACTCATACCTCCTCGTATGAAGTATGATAGACAAGTGCAAGGTCATACCTGCTGGGCAATCTGTTGGCCATCCTCGAGCCAAGCAGCAGGCGCTCGTGCGACGAGTCAACCAGCTTGCGCAGCGCAAAAAGGCACTCGCGGAATGTCGAGAAGAACGGGTGGTGGCTGATGATGCACAGCGACACGAGCGAGTGGCTCGACAGGCGCTTACGTCGCCGGGCCCGTGGGGCTGGAATGGGCCGGCCACCTGGGTATTCGGGCACGCCGCCACTGCCCCCATCTCCACTCTCGACAGACGACGAACGCTGTGCACCAAGAGGCGCCCGGTCGATGGGCCGGAAGAAGTTGACGCAGATGCCATACCGCACGCGACTCGTGTCTTTCTCTGTCAGTGAGAAGACAAATGGGGTCGACTCGCGGAGGCTCGTGCGCCGAGGCCCAACCAGGAGGCATCCCTCGGGTTGGCAGAAGAACACCACATCTGTCGGAAGCGGGAAGTCTGCGTGGTCCTCAACGGGATACCGCCGCAGCAGCTCTGGTGGCTGGACAGGCAGGTTTCGGTTGGGCTGGCGTGCCCCAGACACAACAATGTAGTCTAGCAGGCGTGGGCAAAAGTACTTGCGCACGGCGTCGGCCATCAGCGACGCCTCTCTGCGTGCCCCCCCTTTTCCTTCTTTTGCTACAGTTTGTGTCCCTCTTCTAGCCTATACTTCACAGCACAAGCTCCCCGCAGGCTATGAGGAAGAGTCCACTTTGCCCACGTTGGTTTTTCTGGGCTACCAAGCTGTGTCGTGCTTGAAAGGCCCTCTTCTCTTGCCAAAGTGAGAAGACTCCGTCAAGAAGAAGTTGGTGTTGACGTCGACGAGTTGCTTTGACTATCACACTTTTGTTGATGTTGCAGTCCCTTTGCAAATTAACTTTTTAACACACAAGTACCTAAAAGTGTTCCAAGTTGAAAGGAAACACCTTTGAAGCACTGAACCCTATGTAAGCACTTTGGCAGAACAAGATATGCACACAAAATGTTCTAAAAAGCAAGGCCTCCAAAGGAAGCTTTCTTCGAAGAGGAACTAAGAGCCTGAAGAGCAAACTGAGCTGATAACAGGCACTAATTAAAAATAAAAGAAAGAAGAGGAAACTAAATGACAACTAAGGAGGGGCAAAAAAGAAAGAGTTCATTTGTAGTTATCTGTTGATGTAGATAGTGCGCGTGGGCTGCTTCATGATCGTTATATTGCTGATGAACACCGTTGCTCGAAAGATGGCCCACCGCGTCTCCTCTGCAAGTGCTGTGCCCCCTGATGCCATGGCTTAGTCATTCCTTTGCACTGCACAAAGAGCGAAAGGAGCGAATTAAAAATATGTTGCATCCTGCAGTGGTGAGAACGTTAGACAAAACAGAGAGCAACGAACTGAGTAAACTACAAGAACAATGACATATGCAGACAATTATAGCACACACACAACTGGCTCTGGCCCCAAAGTGTGCATGCTGTGCATGCAAGAGGCAACAATCAGTGAAATCAAGACTAGCACGGGGGAATTTTTTTCATTTGTGGTGGCCATGGGAAATTAACAGTGTAACTATTCAATGGGAGAAAGGTAACTGATTATACAGTAAAAGAAAGAATAACCACATGCCGCTTGGGGATCTCAACCCAATTCGGAGGTTGTGGATTCGGATCTCACTAACGGTATGTGGTTATTTTTTTCTTCTACTTTCTAATCAATTACCTTTCACCCATTTAATGAATAGATCAATAATTTTCCATAACCAGCTCAAATTAGAAGAAAAACGTTCCCCTGTGCTTGCCTTGGCTTTGGTGAATGTTTGCTCCCTTCATTTGTTTTTGCAAAAACTGGCCCAGAGCATGAGGTGCCTGCAACAGCAGATAAAACAATGTGAGGCACTACGTTTGTAATCATGCTATGTACTACATAAGCTTTATAAGCCTGATACTTATACTGCAACAAGAGTGGGGAGTTCCATTGAACTATTAAAATACATGGTCACAGGCAAGGCATGTTTGGGGGTGGTTGGTACACGAGAACACAAAGTAAAGTGACTCTAGCTGGGCTTGCAGCCATTTCCAGAAATGAATGCTGTAGAAAAAGAATTGGATGGCTACAAGCAAAACAAAAAACATATGCAGAAGGAAGTTTGGAAGGCAGCTCCTACAGTGAGACACCAAACCAGCTTTCCGTCCTTCACAATTTCTTTCAAGAAGACCTTTACAGAAATGAATTCAGAAATAGCATGACATGAATGACAAGCTATAGGACCATAAGAAATGTTTTTCTGAACTTTGCAAATTGCAAAACTGAAGTATAAGCTTGACAAGAAAAAGAATTGGAAACAATTTAAGCACTTAATCAAGAGAAGAAAGAAAGCAAGTACAAAGCAGTTGGAAAACAATTATAAAACACATCAGCAACTCCTAAATGATGCAGCAGCTGTTTTCAGGATGCAACGTATCAATAGGCCACAATTTCTAGATGTTTTAAACCAGTAAGCTTGCACATGTCACAATTGGAAACATGTGAGACAAGACTAATAACATGAAAATTGTGCACGTTTAAGATTTTTTTCTTGGTGAATTAAAAGGGCAAATTTATAACCTTGAACATTCAGTTGTATCTTTTGGACCATCTCCTTCTTGGGTCACATTATATATATATATCTATGTTGTGATGCTTAGGACAACAGCTAGTGCAATATGAATTGTTAGTTTGCCATATAGTGAATAAGCAAATTCATAATACCAGCTAGCAGAGCCCCAAATTCCTTTGTTCTTTCTTTTCTTTTTCTCAGGGCCACAGGGATGACGGACAGTGGTCTCATGCACAAAGCCAACGATTATTCTTTAACAGGCTCTTAGACATATCAAAGCAGCAAATGGTGCATGCTATGAGTCTGCAATTATCTCAGCCATATCCAGGACTCTTTACCACACAACAAAATCCGTATACAGGCATTGTTGAATGCACTTCTAGGCTTGGTCTCCGTACAGTGGCCTCATTTCAATGGAAGCTAAATTTAAAAAAACGTGTACCAATGCCCCGGTGCACGACAAATGAACCCAGGTTAGACGAAATTCAAATAACTTTGGAAATAAATAAAACAGTGCTGCAAAATCAAGCAAACAAGTAATTAAATTGTCAACTGTCATGTTCATGCCCAAGTTCATCGCAAAATGAAAAAACACTTTAGATGATGTGTAATATACTTTAGTGATGCACTTATCCCACAGCAACATATATGAAAGCAACACCTTCATTCTGCAGTAAAAAAGTTTATCGTGGAATCACAGGAGGCTTTTAAATTATGTGAAATTCATTTTATTGATGTTGGTATTTATCCCTATGCCTTTTAACTGTGCTTAATGTTCCCTGCTGCTTTAACATCAGAATTTTCCAAATAATAAAATGAAACAAATGACGTATAATACCGCAACCGGATCTGCAGCGCATACCATATTTTGCTTTCCTTGCACTGTGTGAAACAGCTGCCGCGGCAGATCACACGCGTTTCCAGCTTTCCCCGCTTGCAGGCGGCTATAAAGTTCAAGCTTGTTCATGTATCTTTATACACTTGAATACGGTCAGGCGTGTAACGATTGCAGTGCTGCCCCAAGCTAGGATATTCGACTTCTGAAATACATGTCGAACTGTCAAACACGAAGCAAATCAGTAAGCAAAAATTGAAGTCGTTTGTAGTACATAAATGCCTGTAAGCAGTCGGCACATACGATAAGCGCAAATAATTACTTCGGCGAACGAGAACGCCATGGGCAGGCTAACCATGGGTAACGATATATGGCCGAAAGATCATTAGCATGAGACCAACCTGCAGTTTCCAATGAGGCAGCCATTCGACAACGATACGCGACTACGATCACGAACCACGCATGCCACACAAACAAAGAGAAGGCAATCAAACGCACTGGACAGCGTGTTATGATTAGCCGTTCCCTACAGGAAACGCGTTCATAAACGCAGTTCCTAAACTTGCGATAAGCAGCCGCGCGCCCGTCAACTAGATCTAGGCGCGCACATCGCGGACATGCACTATGACGTTCGGGAAAACTACCGTTACTCCAGCTTAGAAGAAAGTAAAATATATATATATATATATATATATATATATATACATACATACATCGGCGGATCTCGCGTAGTAGAAGCGCTGCGACTTCTCGCTTACATTTAGTTAACTCCGCTGGGAGACGGGCACTGAGCCGCGCCCATTGCGAACCGGGAACCGAAACACAGTGATGTCACGACAAATGTTTACTAGCTTTATCGAGAGTATCTCGCGACCGCAACACATATATAGCCTTGGTTTTTATTACATGCGTGGCGATGCGTGAAAATGAAAAGAAAATCGAATTAATAACGGCACTTTCCCTTTCACGTCGTCTGACGTGCTAGAGTATGTAGCATATACTACTGCACAACTACTTGATCGCAAAACCGCGACCACACGAAATAACATGTTAGCACAATCGCCCCCGGCCACTGCGCTCTTAAAAGGGCTCCGGCGACAAACACTGCGGCAAACGACCTTCGAGTGCCCAGTGCGCGGGCCCAACCCCATCGACCGAAAAATCAATACGGCGCCGCTCCGCGCAGCGCGCACCCGACAGCCTGTGATCTTCCGGCCCATTTCCCTTCATTTGGCATATAATTATGACACTGCCATATTGATGCTGACGCCGCCAGCTTCCCTAAAATATCCTGTTTCTCAGCCGTCACAGCACACATAAATGACACTAATCGACAAGCTGCAGCGCAAGAAAATTGGCCATTCGCGAGCCATAGGCCGCATCGCGGAATAGGTGGACGGAAGCAGTGCTTGCGGATGCAAGATCGTAACTACGGGGATCTTCATTTCCTCAAAAGCGACACTTACCTCCCTGTGACTGCGACATCTTCAGAAGCAAACAGGTGTAACTAAACTGTCAAAAAAAGAGGCAAACCGTCATTCGAACCGAAACACAGTCTACAGAGAGGAAAGGCACGACACACTCCGCGTCTCTCAGAAGCGCCACACTGACCGGACTGACTGCAGCGCCACGAAATACGTGACGTCAGTAACTACCCAGCCACTGGGAATCGAACTAATCCGACGAGCAAAGGAAAACTAAGCTGGCAAAGGTCCCTGACATAATTGTGGTCTATTTTACATTCGACCGGTGAACAAACTGCTGGAGGAATTCTGATATGCGCCACGAGTAGCTTATCAATGAAATACTGTGGGCGCACTACTTTGCTGCGCGCGCAATTATAACGGAGTATGTTTTCTTTTAGCAACGAGTAAGCGGATGAAATGTAGGAAAGTTTGATTAGACACAGCTAACAGAGTCGATCTGCCTATAGCTTAAGCCGTTCATGGCACAGAATGTGATGGTAAATTTAGGTGGCCCCTTTACAGCGTTATATCGACCTGACTGAACGAAACAGACTTGTGACGTCATGTTGCGCCAGCGAGCCCTTTCTCTTAAACACCCACCAAGCCGATCTGTGCCAAAAAAGAAATCGATTTTGCAACATTACTCTTCTTCCGTGGGTTCTGCGGAAGCCATACTGGCGTTTGGCAATCCGCAAGTGTGCGCGAAGAATGGTGTGCTTCAAAAAAAAAAAAAATGACACTTATTGTGCACGAGCGAGAAATATTGAGACATCTGCCAAAAAAAAAAAAAATTGCCCCCCTCCCCTCCCATTCCTGCCTTTCTCTAATATTATCGAGAAAGCATATTCGTCGCCTCTTGCTCCCTATCAGCCTCAGCAGATGTCTGCGGGCACATCTACTTGCATCACAAGCGAAAATTTCGGCAGCTGGAAAAATGTTTTTCAAGTTGCATTTCCAGCCGGAGTGGGTGAAAATGGCATTTCCACTTCATGTTGAAAATCGAAATTCTCCAGCTAAATGCAAGGAATATTTTTCTTCTCTTTCTTTCTTTCCTTTCCTCTTTCTTTCTGTGTCGATTTTTCCTGTGTGCGTCTTCTTGGCCGGTTAGTCTTACTTCATGCAATGCACCAACTAGCCCAACAACGTGTTTTACTGAATATTCTAGCAGGACACGATTTCGAATTCCATAGCCCAGCTATTTATTTATTTATTTTGATCATACTGTTAGCCTCTTTAGAGGTTGTTACAGAAATAGGCAAAAATGAACACAGACACGAATTTGAGAATTATGATTTGAACGAGATATCCCAACCAGGCAGGAATCTGCCTTCATGGTTGGGTTCTTGAAACAAAACTGAAAAACGCTAACACCAACCAAAAAGTTTATTTTAACTTAACTTTCGGGATCAACCCAGCCCCTTCATCGTGGACTCTGATGGAGACACCGAGTTGGTTTCATAACATTGGATGACAATAAATTTTTTGGTTGGTGCTAGTGTTTCTCAAAGTACTGTCATAAGCCAGCTATAAATGCAATCTTCCCCCTGGAATTCAACAGTTTCCAGCTAGAAAAAGGTATGATTTTTAGCTACATAATCCAGCAGTAAATGGGAACAATAAGGAGGAGGCATTTGCATTGTACAGGGCTTAATCTTAATCTAAATGCTGTGTACAGTACCCAGCAAATAAAATGCAGCCACACATGCAAATGAGCATTTTGTAAGTTATAACTCTTCCAACGAGTCATCACTGCTTGAAAAAGAATGAAGCACAGCCATGAATTCTCTCTTCTTGGATGTTAATTTTATTTACAAAAGAAATTATGACTTTTTGAGAGCAAAAGGTCTCCCAAGATTCACACAGGAGCTCAGTCACGTGTGCTTTGGTACATCGCAATGCTGCCACTCTCATCACTCAAAGGTCCTCTCTTATACGTTACAGAAGACATGCGGTGTCCTACGGAATTGGCTGGCACATAAATGCAACATGTATAGGTATAATACTTTTCTTTTTGTACGTGACAGCAGTTCTACTATCCCGAAAATGTACAGTGCATTCCTGGGGTTCGTATGACACTCTGCCACTGCACCTTATGTTCATGCCAAGAAACAGCAGCAGCAGTCAACTCGGTGCTCGTGAAGAAAAAAACAAAATGAGCTAAACTGCAGAAAAATAAGACCAGCTACACGGAGAAATTAAACATTAAACATATGTATAAAATAAACAACATACAAAGAAGTTGACCGGCATTGACATGAACATTAAATATACACCAGTATTTACAACTATGTTTCACAAGGTAGCACTGTTCAGTTCAAGGTTCTATAAACATGCACACGACACGCACACAAAACTACACCTACGCTTGTGCTCTGGAAAGAATGATCATCTCATGAGATAACTTAGGATAGGAGGAGAACAGGCTTTTGGGGAGGCTGTCAAAAAAAAAAAATGTGCAGTTGCAGAACAAATGGACGATCACTTAAAAAGCACAACTCTCAAAATCCCAAGGTGTGTACTGATACACTGGTGAAGGCACGTGACTTTTTCAGTGTGACTCACAATGATGGTACATACTTGGAACACACAGACCAAGCGTACATAACAAGCAACACCCGATACAAAAACCAAACAAGACTGCCCTTGAAAGGATGAAGACTGTGAACATATCCACATTTCCAAACCTTCAACAAACCTATCTATCTCACACAATCGCTCTTCTCAATCCCTGCAAAAGATGACCACATTGTGCACTCTTTATAAATGATTTACACAAGCAACATGCTTCTGTTCTGCAACAATATGCAGGAAGATTTCCAGCACATGTATACAGCAAGTCATGCAGACCAGTCAGTCACCAGATGAAGCATGCCCTCTGCTCTCTTGGTTCCGAGAATGAAAGCTCAAAAGCTATACAGTCAAGCTGTGAGAAAACAATGCATATGCCAGCAGGAGGTGGTATAGACACAAGTTATTACTTGGCCTCATTACTCGTGTTTTGAAAAAAAAAAAACTTGAATCGTGGGGAGAGGACGAACACTTCCGACAGTGAAGAACAGCCAGCTTTATCCCGAAGAACTGGCGCAGTTACCGCAAGTACAGGGTAGTCCACTTTTAGGATGAATATGTGAGCACATGGCCGTTCTCTTCAAAGCGCCAGAGTGCCTGACAAGGCCGTGCAGTGAGCTAAGTTGCAGGCCGTGCGAAGAAACGCTTCCAGATCCCTCAATGCTGGCTCGACGTTGCTTTGATATGCTGCTGTAATGGACACAACAGAGCTCCGAATAAAGCAACCACATCTTTGCGTGTTCGCCCTAAGAGTGGATGACCCTGTACATGTAAGCAGCTGCCTGACAACTGCACCGTACCACTCTCTTGATGGTGTTCTGAAAATTGGCAAGTACAGCACAGCATGGACTAAAAGTTTGATTCTTCAACAGACCTGCAAATTGGAACCTAGTTTTGTTATTTACGAAGAAAAATTGTGTTTGAATACTAAACAGTACCTCTGCACTGTCCCTCCATCCTTCCCTTCCACCCCCTTTAGCCCAAGGGTTGCAACCTGCAGGGCAGTCAAGCTCCAATACAAGCGAGAGCTAATGATGCAGAAGCATAGAAAAGCATGTTTGTTCCCACACAGTATTTAACAGACTGAGGACACTTAAAACATTAACACACACACAAAAAAAGGGATATGGCCAACTATCTATGCATAATGTCAAACTCATGCAGGCATTCTACATCTCTGTGCACACATTATTTGTAAGTTGAGATGAAGAGGAAGAAATGAAAGAAGAAAAAAAAAAAGCTGCTAAATCTCAAGCCAAAAATGAGAGATTACATCAGCATAAGTCCTGTCTATGCGTGATATGAAACACTCGTGTGTGACATTTTCCTTCACAGGGTACTTCTTTTTTTTTTTTTGGTTGGTTGGTGAAATAATTAAAAAAAAAAAAACTTTAAACATATTTTGCCTGATCCAGTACAAAGCAAATGCTGTGCCTAATGTGGCTCTCTCCTGAACACATTCACTCCTTACATATACACAAGCCACATTTCTGCAGTGTCCTGTAGCTTGTTTTGCATCCAGCAGTCAATATAGAAAGAGAAGGAGCTTCCTACACCTTTTTACAATGATCCATTCATTTCCCTCCTAAATGTGTATATTGCTCTGACATTATCAGGCTAGCACTGATCACATTTTGATGCTTTCATGAGCATTGAAGTCTAGCGTGGAGCACTTCCATTACCTCCACAATTTCCAGCTTCTAGTAGAAAGTGTCACCGCAAACCAGCGAGACCTTCAACTAGAAACTAGAAATGCTGGGAGCAGTGCAAGAAAAAAACAAAAACATATAATAATGCTTTGCAATGTAGCTTTTAAGTGTAGAGCTGACTTCAATGTTTCAGGACTGCTGAGACAACCTCAGGAATAAATTAAAGCCTACTGATAAAAACTCAGCTGGAATAACAGACAAAAGTAGCGGCACGGTCACCTAAAGGGCTTCACAGTGTATGCTACGAGCCACCCTGAAACCAACTTTTGCCAAAGCTCAGAAGCACTGTCCATAAAACTACTTTCCACTTTTTACACAACTGGTTTCACACAAAATGATGGGTTGATGTGCAAGCTGCACTCTCCTCACAAAGTTAAAGCACAGGAAAAAAAAAAAAAAAAAAAAGGGCCCCCTACTGATGACAATTCGACCACAGACAGTACACTCCATACATTCAGCATGTCCTGCACACTCTTGCATGTTGTGAAAACTAACAAAATAATGCAAAAGCATGGAAACATTTATCTTAATGGCCATAATAAAGCATCAAGGGTGTTATTGCAAACAGTGGCAACTATAAATAACATATATCCAAGGTCATAGTATTGACTTTGCAAGGGTTAAGCTTAACCAAGAGCTTGATCAATCAATGTGTACAAATATAGTCATGCAGAGCAAAATGCTTTCAGCATGTCAAAGTTTAAGTGGCCAAATGTAATGCTCAAAATAAACCACTGGGTCACAAAAAAAAAAAAAAAAGCAATCGGGACGATCACTGCACATAGGAAGTGAACATAGAAGGGGTTGAGAGATCTGGTAGCAGCATAAGTGAGTGCACACACACAAGTGTTCAAATATGCACTAAACCCAAAGTCACATGTAGTATCTAGTTTCCACTCACAATCTTTTCACGTTCACTTACTGCGGTGAAAAAGCTGTCAACGTTCAGCAATAATCTCATATAGTTCTTTCCTATCATGCTGTTTAAGAGTTTCAACCTGAATCCCAAACTAGCTGTGTCAAAGCTCTCCAGTTGCTACAGGTTACTTCAAAATGCCAACAGATAAAATATCTAGTGCATTTCATTTGCTTTGCAATGAATAATTAATCATCACAAGCTGTCTATCCCTCTAACCATTTCTGCAGACATAAACAAGTGCAAATCCATGCACTACAGGCTTTGTTTGAGAAAGAGGGCTCTAAAGTATGCAGGAGACATAAAAAAGAATGAAACAAGAAACAATAAACGTGTGCATAATTTCCATCATATAATCCTGCCCGAAAACACAACAGAATGTTGGCTAAGCATAGCAATATCGACTACCGCGTACGGTGAATATGCGGCTTGACTAGTTTTACCAGCAGCATGACAAGACTTGAAAAGAAAAGAAGCATGGTGAAAAAAATACTTAAATAATTCAGAAATGATACGCTTTGGGCACTGTGCACTATTATATTATTACACTATTATGCGGACACAGGAATGCACAGCATACAACAGAAAGTAGGAACTCATGCAAGAAAGCCATAACTAGAAATGAAAGCCACATCTCACATGGTCTACAAAGCTGCCACAAGAACTATAAGCTGCTATACAAACACGTAAATATATGTATGTACAAAAAAACAAAACAAAAACAGCTACATAAATAAGGAGCAGTACGTAATAGCTGCTTATCAAACAAATGCTTTATAACACGTAAAAGCATGCATGAAACATCTAATTCGCAACACCAGATAAAAGAAAGAAACTGAGTTCTTATAATGCACTGGTGACCCATTGCGCCCAGTTGTGAATTCACGTGTGAGCACATTTGCCAGCATTTTAAGCTGAAATCATACACTAATTGTTTACTTCAATGCATAACACACAGCACACGAATGTAGATGGGACAAGTTGTGCACTGAATGCTGCGTGTTCTGCACTATGAAGTACCCAACTAGCCCCTAAGAAAACTTCATACATTGTATCAGGTATCTGCTGAAAAGGTTTTTCAATGTGGTCAAGTAACTCTAGAAAATTGACCGTAAATCTAAGCCATCGGTGTACAAGTAAGGGGTACCTGCATAAATAACTTTTGCCAGTCTGATTTCTCGAAAGTGCTTCCTTTGCCGATGGAATTATTTTAATTCACTTACCTCTTCTTCATAACCAAAGAAAATAGAAATTCCTGAAGTATAGTTAAACAATAAGGCTGACAATGAGTGGAATGGCAGTAAGCTCGTAAAATTTGGAAGTAAGAACACGGGACTGAGGTTAAATTTTTTGTGATTTGAACAGTCTTCAGTTTTTCAACATATACATCTGCAATGAAATATAAAGTCAAACCAGTAATCTGCTCAGCTCTGATGTTCATTACATGAAATCTGGACTGCAGCCAGTAGTGTGGAGTGATTTATTCATTTAATAAGCATAAAATAAGTTGGAGCTTGGTTATACTGAGTCACTTAAGAACACAGCTATGTGATTGGCTAGACTTTAATCATTATGATGAAAGCATCAATTACTACTCTCACATATTTCATGTGGAATCACTTTGCCTTTCTCCAACTCATAACATGCACAAGAACTGAAAGAAATCTCTTTAATGCCATATGAAAATCCCACACCTAGTTCAATTATTAATATCCATATCACCTAATCAATGAGCATGCCTGTACCATTTAAGGACTACTGCATGGAAAGTTTTCTTGGTCACACTCACCTCTGAGCAAAAGTCAATGAAATACAGGTAATGAAAATGTGCAATGTACGAAATATCTTTGATGGTTTAGGAGTCAGATGCTCTCTATACCTCAATGAGAAAGCATCATAGTCCTCTGGTTTCATTAATTTAGCTAAGAATGTGGCTAGAATTCGACATAGTGCATGAAATTTGGCTAGGGCAGTGCACTACTTCAGTGTAAGATTCCTGCTGGTGGTAGTCTGATCATGAAAAGCCTTCATTGTACAAACACCAAAAAGGAGAGCAGTGCCGAACTTAACAGTGGGTATCTCCTCTTTACAGCACAGCGAAGTACATCACTAAAATTGCTGCTTCCGACTTCAAAAACTGGCACCTAAGACAAGAGGCAAGAGCTAATTGAAGATTTTACAAGAATACGAAGGACAATGATATCAGGCACACTAAAGGGCTACGTGGTTAAAAAAAAAAAAAAAAGGGAAGAAAGGAAGCTGTTGCAAGGCCATGAAATGCTAATCCCCATCAACTTGTTTCAGAGAAAGCTGACGTGCGGTCTGATGAAGTGAGGATGTACAACCCATTTGGCATGTCAGTGAACCCAGGACATTATCTCGTCAATTACTTGCTGAACCAATTAAGGTTAAAACAAAGGAAGAAAAATTATCTGGTAATACACCCCTCATTTAAGAATAAAAACCAGGTGTCCCAAGTGTAAAAATAATATGCCAGAACAAGAAAAACGAGGTGTGAAGAATGATAGTGTGTCAATAATCCTTGCACGCACACACTGAGAAACACTGCCATCACTGAAATCAGTCTGCACCTTTCCAGCGATGAAGTGAAACAAGCCACGTGAAGTAGTAGTCCCGCTGAGTTGCCAGAGTGAGTTTCTTGCTGAAGGTCTCCATCGCAGCAGAGCAGCTCGTTTTACAAGCAAACTCATCACACAAGTCGATCGCCTTGAAGACCTGGCAACGCTGCACCCATGTGCTTAGGTCCCTGGAGCGGGTAGAGAGAAGAAACCGAGGATCAGGATCTACACTCAGTGCTGCATATCGCAGAAAACTGCACGTTTTCCTTTGCGCTATATCCAGACAGTGAAGCTACTGCCTTCTAAGGACAGCTTCCCAGCACGAAGGGTGGTGCACAGTATAGAGGAAACATCTTTTTGATGCATATTGTAACCAGGGGTCCAAGTCAAGCAGTTTAATTTTCATTTGCTTCCTCAGATTTGCCAGGACATAGTAAGGTATGGGGACTAGACTTCTCTCATGTTGCTGTTAAGAAGCCTTTCTTCTGTCTGAAGTCCCTTTCCCTTGCAACAAAACGAGAATAAAGACATTATCGGAGCAGCGCATAAGACAAGGACGAGGTGAGTACACAGACATGAAGCCGTGTCTGTACACTTGTCTCATCCTCGTCTTTTGCACTGCTCCAATAAATTCAAACCAACATGACCAAGCTACCACCTTGAGGATGAGGACTGCGTTGTTATAATTCCTAACTTATTAAATATTAAAAAATGCTGTAACGTCCTTCGAGTTCAAAGGGGAATGTATAGATGGGGCAAGGAAATCATAAACTGCATTAGTGATTTTCCAAGCAAAAAAAAAAAAAAAAATTAGTTTTGAAGAAAGAAATAACTGCCTCACTTTCCCGAGGGAAGAGGTGGATGGGAGTGAACAAACAGAGAGAGAGGTGCGTAAGGACAGACTCAAAATAATTTCAACAAACTGAGGATCTTTAACATGCACTGACATCATACAGCACACGGACAACTTTCGCGCGTCACCTTCATCAAAACGTGGCAGCTGCAGCTAGATTTTAATTTAAGCCACCACTGAGCTACTGTTCAGCAATACAGACCCTTTTCATAAAAAAAAAAAAAAAAAAAAAGGATGCTATTTACTCTAAAAATTTCTTTAAGTGTTCCTATGAGGTACAAAGTATTGTTACCTCTATCAGCTCATTTTGTTGAGATGCTAGTTACTTCCAAAGCTGCATCACGGTTGCCTTTTATCTATGCAGTGACCACACTAAAGCCATTGCTTTCTTTAAATCTACTTTATTTGGAATGCCATTTTGTGACCTTCATGTAGGCATTGATGCCCGTACACCGAATTCCCTCTTAGATGTGGTCATGCCATCACCATCAGCAGCAGCAGTCAAATGCAAGCGCAGGACAAAGGCCCCTCTGCCATATTCCTCCAATTACCCTTTTCTTGTGCCAGCTGCGGCCACTTTATGCTCCTTAAGTTACTAATTTCATCTGCCAACCTGACTCTCTAATGCTCCCTGCCATGCTTGTCCTCTCTTGCAATCCACTCCGTTAGTGTAAGAAACTTCCTATTGCATTACACTCCCTGCCCTTGTTGATTTCTTCATCTGGGTTTTCACTCTATGATTTTCTTTTTCATAGCTCTTTGCATTGTAATCAATTTAGGCTGAACCCTTTTTGTTAGCTTCCATGTTTCTGCCCGTAGGCGAGTGTCTGTAACGTACAGTTGTTTATATATCTTTCTCTTGGGGGAAACTGGTAAACTGTCGCTTGCGCGTGCCTGTCAAATATTATTCTTCTAACCCTTTCACTCTTGCACTGTGGATCTGCAGCCCACAACCTGTCCTAAGTAGATGTATCTCCTCAACCCTTCCATCATCTCACCACATACCATAAACTGCTGTTCCTTTCCGAGACTGCTCAACATTACTTCAGGTTTGTTTTCATTATTTTATACCTATTGTCCAGCTTCACCAATCTAGGTCCTAGATCATGGTTTGCAATACAGCCCCCCTCCCTTTCAAGCTACTCAGCAAGGTAATGTCAAAAGCAAATGGCCAATTACTGAGATTGGCTTTTATTCTGAGCTCTTCCCAATCGAATTCTCTGTTACCTCCAGTAAACACACAGTGACTCCTGGCGTGACCATCGTTCCTAATAGATATTTTGTCATTTTTTTATTTTATTTTTTTTACATAACGTTGTTCATACACTGACACCGATCTGTGATGCAAGCAAGATGTGGCGGCACTGCAGTTACCGGGCGGGCGGGTGCAGAGCCCCAGGAGGCACGTAAATGAAAGCTTTCAAAGCATTCTTCTCATTTCACACTGCATGCTTGAGGTCGTCCCTTCATAAAAAGGATTTTAAAGAAAACGTGTAAATATGAAAAGCCATTTTGCTCCCTTTGGATGTACTAGGGATGAATGCGACCCATAAGGGTACGGACACACTGGCGGGAGAACGCGCGCGGCGTGCCGCCAGCGGCAGGACGCCCGCGCGGCAGAGAGGCCACATCGGTTTCGCGCGGCGATCGCCGCGGAGGTCACGTGACAGCGCTGATCTCGCCTTGTGTCCGACTGCGTGAGCTGATCTACGATTCTTTTTTCGGCCAGCAGACCTCATTCCGACTTCTCCTTATCCCTCATAGTCTACCGCGACGATCGTGTTTGCTCCGTAGCACACCGCTCGAGCATTCGAAACAAATTTACTGTCCTGTTCACATTTTCCCCTACGTGAATGTTCAGCGGGCACTCAAGTATGAAAACAACTCGCCTGCGAGATCGAATGCTTTGCCGATGATCGCTCATCGGTTGATTTTCGCATAAAAGGAGAATAACTGAGCAGCCTCAAGAAAGTGTTCCATTATTCTCTCACTGAGGCGAAGTTTTCAACACGGAGGCACAAGAGGAGAATGCTCGCTTCGTCGTCGATTGCACGGAGCGCTTGAGTTAACTTCGGTAGTAGGCACGAGATGGCGACACTGACGCGCACGTCGCTGAGCCGGACGTCTCTCATTGGCTCTTCTGATTCGCGGCACGCGGCAAGCCGCCGAAAATGGCTCCTCGACCCATTCGGCGCGCGGCAGGTCTACCCGTCGCCGCGGCAGGTTTTGCGGCAAGCTGCTTGCCGCCGGCGGCATGCCGCGCGCGTCTTCCCGCTAGTGTGTCCCTACCCTAAGACACGCATAAACTTTTCACAGTACATGTGTGTGCATTCGTTACTAGCCTGGAACTGTTTTTGAGAAGAGTATAAAAAAGTACACAGCATTTATTTTATACAGATACACTATTCAACCATCCTGAAAAGTGTATTTTTCGATGCTGGACATACCTTCCACAAAGTCTAGGCATTCAATAAGCTCAGTATTTCTCCAAATTTCACGGGTTTCTGCGTAAGCAGCTATACTGCAGCTTTTGCAGTATAGTCTGACATGCTTCTGCTTGTGTTTTATCTGCTAGCAAGAACAGTAATTCAAACCAGATGGGCTAGACAGCTCTACAGAGAAGGATCTCAAAGGGCATGATAAGTAAACTGTGCATTGGAGCATGTAACTGCCCTGCCAATACAATCAGAAGCCTCTAGCATCTGTGTGCACCCCTTATGTTTGTAAACATGATGTCAGTTTGCAAACAACCCTGATAATGGCATAAACAGACTGTTGACTTGTCTACCCAGCACTGAATGATAGAGTGAACAAAGTAGAAGGCAGAAAAATGTGACGCTGCACAGACAGAGTGGAAACACTCCCGCACACAGGTAGATAAGTAGCTTTTTGCTCCTTCTTTTTTTTCCTTTCCGGCTGTGTGGCATCCGTTCTTTGCGATAACTTTCTCCCAGCTGGAACTCACAGTGACCTTGGAACCTGTGCAATTGCGCAGGTGCACTATTTCCTGCACCCCAACAGTTATATCTTGTTGTTCTTTCACACACAATAACAAAAAGAAAAGGTAAGCAACTGGGTTCCACGTGTGATCCAGCTGCAGTGCAAAGCAGTGCCACTCTGAGCACCAGTTTCTATAGTGCCTGTGCAGGCAAGAAAAGTTGATCAATGTGCCCAAATTTAGCCATTTATACTGACACTAAGTCATCCCAATTTCAAAAAGGTGAGCAATCTTTAGAGCAGATAGTTCAGTTCAGTTCAGTCGTTCAGTCATGTTCGACTCTTTGTGACCTTATGGACCATATCACGCCACGCTTTCCGGTCTCTCACTATCTTCCTAATATCACATAACTTCATCTGCAGTGCCTCGAGGATGCCATCTAACCATCGTGTTCGCTGCCTACCCCTTCTCCGGTGACCCTCAACCTTTCCCAACATTAAATCTTTCTTCAGCGACTCCTCTCTTCTCGTCAGATGACCAAAGTAGCTGAGCTTTAACTTTAGAATTTGACCCTCCAATGAGCAGTCAGGGTTTATGGTCGACAATATCGATTGAGTTGATCGTCTGGCAGTCCAAGGAACTCTCAAGTCTCCGCCAGCACCACAATTCAAACGCGTCAATTCTTCGGCGGTCAGCATTCTTCACAATAATATGCAATAATATGAGGAAAGGCAGAACTTACATCGTCAGGTCTCCTTTCGGTCCCCATGATAAGAAGGTTACTAAACTCATGCTCAAGTAGCTGCCGTACCTGCAAACCGAGACATGCACCAATCAGAACAGGACAACAAGCCTCCGGAGAACACCAACTTTTGCTTCACTTTGCTTGCGTCGTTACCTTGGCAAGACAAACAAAAAGTCACGGCAACTACCATGACAATGATAACGTTAGTGCCAGGGGTGTGCGAATATCTGAAATTTGAATACGGATCGAATATGTTCGTTACTCGATTTGTATTCATATTCAAAAAATTAATATTCAAAATTTTGAAACATTCAAAAATTACCAAATATGTCGAAAAGCTCATCGCGCTGCATGCTTCACCGGGATGCTTCACCTGTGCAGTGAAGCATCCTCAAAATCGAAGGGGCTGTTGTGTGAAGAGGGACCTTCTCTTTTGTAAAGAGGGCCTTCCCTACATTGAATGCAAAGTGCATAAAGCAAAGCAGTTGACAAAACCAGTAAAAAAAACCTCCTTTTCACTTTAATTTCACCTCGTACGCAGTCAACCGTCATGCAGGTGTTCATCCCACCAAATTACTGGGGTGCAAATGGCTTTTGGTAGTTTGCTCAGGACCATTCAATAATTCAAGGTTTCGGTTAATGTGGACATTTTTTCTAGTCCCTTGAATGCCGAATTATCAAGAGTTTGCTGAATTCAGCAGCATTATGACAGCTCCGCCAGATTTCATGCAGGTGCCTCTTGTACAAAAAAACCAGTATACAGAATCATGTATTAAATTTATACAGTAAACCCTTGTTAACATGAACTTGCATATCTAAAAAAATCGGTTAAGTTGAAAATTTTTCACGCCGCGCCTTCACCTCCCATAGGTGCTATGTATTAACTCCCATTTATCTCGAAGCATTTTTCGGGCGTAATGCGGATATCTCGAAATTTTGACCGGAAGGACCGAAGGCAAAGGTCATTACCAAAAGATGATAGGGGCTCTGAGCGAGCACTTTGTTCCTATACTAAGTGCCGAACGCGGTCACGTTCGAAGAGCGAATACAAAATTGCCACGGACACAGCCTTTTGCCTTGGGTGCAGTCATGTGAGCGCCGCTCGCGCGCGGGGACTGATGGGTCTTATCGGGCAGTTGGTTCAGCGTGGTTCGGTCAGCTGCCCTCCGCACGTGAATACCGGCAAGAGCGATTTTTTTTTTGCGAAGTTTATTGCGTCAGGGCATTTTGCATTTCAGCGATTTCACCGTGCTAGGTGCATGAAGCTTTGACTTTGATTTTTGTTGTGTATGTGTTTGCAATACTTGCTCCGCAACAAAGTTGAATGCAGCGGCTGCGACTAACTGTGATGCGTTTAGCAGCTCGAGGATGCTTTGTCGGGCCGAATGCCAAAGCGAAGCAGGCAAGCATTACCCAGTCTTCCTTTAAAAATAATAAAATTCAGTTTTTCCTGAGAATTCTTTTGCGTTTATTACAAATGCTCCCCTTGTGCAGAGGAGTGTCGAAGGGCGCGACGGGCCGAGGGCCGCCAAAGCATTTTCACTCGGCGCTGTCACGCTCAGGTTCTGGGTTTTTAGAAAATTTCGCATGTCACCCAGATGCAGCTCACGAGGTAGCCAATCGCAGAAGGCTTTGGGCTACTCAATTTCCGTCTTAAATTTTCTTTTTTTTCTTTTTTTGCGAGCGAAGTTTGTTTTCTTAGTCTGGTTTGAGCGAAGAACCTGCAGACGCTCACTTCGTCTGATCCGTGCATATAAAGCTTGGCAGGGTAGTAGAGAATAAAAAGGCTAGTGTGGCTAGACACTGTTAATTTTCGAAAGGAGCAGGAAAAAGTCACTGCTTGCAATGCAAGTCTGCATCGCAGTGTAGCAGCACACCGCTGCGCTGCGACCCCCTTTTTTTTTTTTTAAACGCTATGCGGTGCAAAAAATTCATCAGTGTTATTGTATTTCAAGCTGTGTAGTGTTAGGAATGGGATATAGCGTAACTGTACTCCCCTTGACCTAAAGACGATGGGGCGCTAACAAAGCAGCGCTGAAAATGCGCCTCTCAGCCGCAGAGTCTCGTCACTCCGTGCAGTGTGCACCAGCGGCAACGACAGGCGATGGCGCAAGACGGATCGCCAGAGATTGTCGCCAGAAATTTTCGGCATTTTGCTTAACTCAAAACTCCGCTTATCTCGAAATTTTTCCCTGATTTTACAGCTTCAAGTTAACGAGGGTTTGCTGTACTGGATTGTTCAGTAGGGCATGCACTCCTGTGCAATTCTAGTTCATTTTATTTGCAAATACCACGTGAATTCTGAAATAAACAAGACAAACAATGTTTGATATATTTAATTTAAAGTTCTTTTTTTCACTGATCAGATATTTGGCATTCGAAGACATTTCCTCCTCATATATGTTATTCGATTCATATTTGAGAATTTCAATACTTGTACACCCCTAGTTAGTACACACAACCCAGAATTGAGAAAGGTGCTGAAAAAATATGCATATAATTTCTGATCAAAATTGTGATCCAGCTATTCTTTGTGCAGCATTCAGGTTGGTGCCGTACCATTTCACTTCCTATTTGGCATCCATCAGCTAGTCAAAATATATGCGTTAGTGGCAAGGGTCTAAAGTGACGACATATGTACTACCTCCAACTGTGTGCCATTTCCAGAAGAGAGACACACTGCACCTTCCTGTCCATAAAAACCAAAATAACCAAAGACGTTTAACAGTTTGGCAAACTCTGTGCCAGTGTCTCAACCAAAAAATTGCGGAATAAAAAGGCAGTGTTAAATGCGCTAGCGTGTCTACTTTAAATGCGAAGCTTAAACATCCTCCTAGTGCAGCAAATCAAGGCAGGTTTTGTGGTGTTCAAGATGTTAATGTGGCTTCTGTGACCATGTTCAGACCTTCCCTTGAGCCTAACTGTTGACCAGCGAGCTATTTGTCGTTCAATGTACAACAGGAGAAGGCAATTTTAAACTTCTACGCTGGAAAGTACAAGTGCCCCGCCTTTCTCATAGGGAAATCCAAGAATCATAGCTGTTTTCGTGGTGCCGCGAGGATCCCAGTTCGCTACCATAATGACGGGAAAGCATGGATGACGCATTAACTTTTCTGGGAGTGGCTTGTCGAGTTTGATCAGCGGATCGCACCAACAGCTCGGAAGCTCTCGCATGTGGATGTTTCTTTCTTCCCACCAACCACCACAGCAGGCTTGCAGCCTAAGGATGTGGTGGGGTTGCCACCTATGAACTTACCTGTGGCACCCTCTAAGCTGAAGCCCAGCCAGGGGTGATTGGAATAAATCAGTTTTGTGTTTGGTTCTGGAGCAGCGTGGTTGCCTGGCTCTCTCTCCCGACCTCCTGGCACGACAGCACGAGAACGCCCAAACAACAGGATGCAGGCGTAACTGCTTTCTGCGAGGCACTGTATCGCCGACGTGTTTTGAGCAGGCTCATGCTAAACCTCGACATTTCTCTCAGAGAACGCTGACCGGCGCCAAACTAGAAGATCTTCCTCTTGATGGCAGCGCAGTTCATTATCGGAGCACGGGCAGAAGTAAGCTCCTCCACCATCATGAACTGCTTCAGGAATATGGGCTTCGCTGGAGAGGCTGGCAACGCGGAAGGTCGTGAAGCTCGTGCCGACACAGCAATGACTGAACTTTGGTATATAGTGAGCAGTAGTGATGGCGACGCGTCGAGACTTGAAGAATTATTACATGCTGACGATACAGTCGCGACAGATGAAGAGCTGACAGACGAGGCTATCGTCGCATCATTCACTGGCGCATAGGACGGTGACAGTAGCAACGACAACAAACCGGAACCTGTGTGGGCTGCATCTGATCAGGAGGCTTTAAGAATGATCGACCCCCTGTGGGACTTCGTTTTTCCTAAGAATCTTCCACATCACTATCGTTAGCAGTTGGATGTTCTCCAGAAAGATGCTGGCCAGATTGCCGTGAAACAGACAACACTCGCGAATTATGGGTTTCTTCCTGCTATGAAATAAAAAAAGTGTAAGCTATCTAGTCCTCACTAAATGTGGTTTATGCTTTCTTTATTTTTTTGGCCTAACCTGGTTATAACAATTATCGGTTACAACAAGAATATTGCAATGGCATTTCAATATTGTTATAAGTGGGTTTGACTGTACTAGACAAAATGATGCAAATATTTTGCTGTTACCTCTATTAGTTGCTGACAAAAGTATTAACTCGAATGCAGCACGAGATTTTTTTCAAGCTTTTTGGCTCTCAAAGTCTGCCCTCACATTATAATCGAATACTGCGTTTCAGTGGCCTAAAGCAGCGGCGGGGTGCGGCCATATTGAATCCGTCACCACTTAGTTTCGGTTTCCGCAGTTTTACAATGTTACGTTGGCAACATGGGTACTAGGAAAGCCAAATCCTAATCCATCAAAAGTCAAAATGTTGCGCTTTTTTGGTTGTAGGCTCAGGATCACATTGCCACCTTAATTCTGCGCTTGCTGCGTTGATTAGTGCGGTCACTTCTGCTGTTATCGTAGTTCACACTATGGCAACGCACCGTGCCCAGTGCGATGCACACTTCAAAAAAGCTATTCTGACAGCAGAACAAATCAAATTCCCTAGCAGCTAGACGGCTAGATGTTAACTAATATGCCATACGTGGGTCTTTAAATTTGAGCCTTTCTGCGAAGGCTTACGACGACGAATGAGCATTTTTGATGAGACAGCAAAGGCCACAATGAATATAAAAGGTACTTTTTCATGCGTTTATCTCACGTTACATCCGTGATCTTATTTTTCCCCATTGCACAAAATGCAGTCGCCCATCGTGTTACATTCGAGTAAATACTCCAAAATATGCCCAAAAATACATGCAAAGTGTAGTAGTATACGGCTTACCCTGTTTTAAGTGCTGTCAGGCACTCATCTTCCCTGCAGCACATTCATGCTTTCTTTTTTCATTTTTTATTTTCATAGCATGCATTCACACTGCAGCAAGGTCAATGCATTTGCCTCATGGTTTGCATTTTGCTCGATACTAGGGGTGTGCGAATAGTGAAATTTTCAAATATGAATCGAAAATGAATATGACGAAAAAAAAAGTGCCTTCAATGTTGAATTCAGTGAGAAATAAAAAATATATAGCAAACATTTTTCATCTTGTTTACGTGATAATTTGACTGGTATTTGCAAATAATATTAAACTAGACTTGCACAGAAGTGCATACCCTACTGAACAATCCAGAATAAATTTTATACATCACTCCGTATACTGGTTTTCTGTATAGGAAGGAAGTGCATTAAAATGGGTGGAGCTGTCATATTGCTCCTGAATACAGCAAATTCTCCTTAACACTTTCCTATCCACGACGCCTATTCACATTGATAACCCGCTATCGATGGTTCCACGATTCGAATTTTTCCGTTTTCAAAGCATTCCTATGTGGCAGCATCCAGTGGGAAATAAAAAAACCCTTCTTTCAATGTCGCTCTTGGTTTTATTTCTTTCCGCTGTGCCGCGCCCGTGAAGCTGGTTTCTGGAGTTAGGTGATCGGGGCTCCTTGTTTACATCATGGCATCGGCAGCGTGCGCTGCTGCTTCTTGGAAACGGCGCGTTTCCCCGAAAATTGACGCATCTGAGAGCTCATTTTTGGACACAAACGGCAGCAATTATGATTCTGAAGATGACTTCAGCTCTTCAGACTTCAGCACCGACAACAAAACTGCGTCAAACCAATCTGGAACGTCAACGGCCATGCCCCAATAAGTTTCGATTTCGTCCCCGAAAAGTTCCCCTTTTGCTGCGCGCTGATCGGAAGAGATCAGTGTCCTGAAGGTTACAACTGTTACCAGCAGGGTGTCAATGTCTTTCAGTAGTCGACCTCACTCAGAAAATACTGTACACAGAAAGCTAGAATTTGCTGCAATGTTGCATTGGACCCTGTTTAAAAAAAAAACAACGTATGAGCTGAAATTTTTGTTTTATTTGTGTGAAGAAACTTTGATGTTTTTGTGCATTTTTTTTTAGCTAGAATTTTTTTCTGATAGTTTCTTTTTATCATTTACACAATAAAGATCTTAATTGTGACTAATACCATTGTGAAGAGAATTTCCTCCTCTACAATTTGATACCATACACTCCTGTAACAAGTAAGTTTTGCTAAAACAATAATTTCAATGCCACCAACAAAAATCCCTACTTTTCCTGCAGACAGGAAAGTGTTAATTCGGCCTTTAAAGGCCCACTGTCCACCCTCCGGTCGAAAATATTTTCTTCCCCGGTGACTGTGAGACTTCGCCCCCAGAACGCAAGGCCGCAAAATGTTTTTGAAAAGAGTAACTAATAACTCAGTTACAGCCACCAGCAATCACCCGATTCTGTCGTGCTTCTCTCCTTCCGTTCCCTCGCAAAGGTTTTTCACTCTCCTGCCCGAGGTCGTCTAGCCTCCGCAAGACAAATTCCCCTTCCTCCTCCGCGTTTGGCGGGAGGTGGGGCGTGGCACTCCGCAAGCGCGAAAAATAATAATAATAATATTAATAATAATAAAAAAAAACGGCCGAGGGAGCGCGTGCCGCTAGATTCAGCCTGGCCGCGGCAAGGGAAAAGCGCGCAGCGAGCGCTAGACACCCATCCTTCTCCCATCAGTCAGCGAGCGGACCAATGGACGTCGTTCGCGGTACGTACGTCATTACTGTGGCCCGTCGGGCCAGCGCAGGAAACGGGGAAGCTGGCTTCCCAAAGGAGAGCATGAGAGAGCTTTGAATTGTATTTTCGATGCTTTGCGGCGCGCGTGTCACTGCAGCATTTTGCACAGACTATCTCCGGTACCTGATCGAAACACTGTGCTCCTTTGCTTAAAAGGGCCTTCCCTGGACAGTGGCCCTTTAAGGGGCCAGAAAAGATATGCAACTAAATCAAAATCTCGAATTACTGAATGAAGAAACTGCTGAAAACCATTTGCATCACAGTAACCTTATAACACCTGTACAGTGAATGTCTGCATTTGAGATGAAACCAAATTGAGGATGACGCTTTTTCCTGGTTTCGTCAAGTGCTTCGCTTTGCCCACACTGTCGGGTAAGCCACCTTCACAAGTCCCTCTTCACAGAACGGCCCCATCGCGTTTTGAGGATGCTTCACTGCGCACCCCACACAGTCAAGCATTGTGGTGAAGAGTGCAATATGGAGAAATTTTCGGGGTATTTGGTAATTTTCGAATATACGAATACAGTCCAGCCCACTTATAACAGCTTCAGATATAACGAACGCTCGCTTAGTACGAACGAGGGCGGTGCTACCGTCAAAATGTATATTGGGGCAATGGCACAGTATCTCACATATCTCTCATACCTCTCAACAGTGTTTTCAAACTGTTGTGGTCTCGGTTAGAGAGAACGTGAGGCTGTTGGGCCCCCGTAGTTGACCGAGCCGGCGGTGTTTGGCGCGGTTTCACTCGACTGCGAACCTGCAGCAGGCGAATTTCGCGCACTTTGTGTTCTCCTGACATGATGCGAACACAGAGCGCACAAAGCGTCCCCCAGCGCTCCTTTGCGGGTAAAATAAAGTAAAAAAAGAAAAAGCGCGCATTGAAAAATGACAACGAAAAAGCGCGCGCGCACGGTGACGAAAGAGAAAGTGGCGCCACCCGCGTTGCTGTGATGCATCCACGTGATCTGCGTTGGCCAATCCGGAAAGTCAGGCGCCTGCTCTACCGGCTCAAACCGGTTCTCCATTTGTTGCTCCGTTGCCACCCCGCACTGAGGGCATTGTGCCGTCGATTCTTTCTGTGCGATGGGACTGCACTGACATCGTTGCCGCATCCGTGCCTTTCCCAGATCGGGGAGTTGAAGGCTGCCTCAAGGCGCGAGCCCAAGGGCTTGACTTGTGCCGGGTGCAATGGAGGACTGTACGCCGACCTCTTCAGGTGCTAAAAGGAAAGCTGTCGACATCGCAACGAAGATGGCCATTGTTAATGAACTTGCTCAAGGTGCAAAAAACTGCGAACTGGTCAAGAAGTACGGACTGTCGAAATCGACCATTTCAACCATTGCTAAGGGCAAGGAAAAGATTCTTGGTGCTACTGTGAATGCCGACCCGACGACTAGAAAGCGCTTTCGGAAGGCGACCTACGTAGACGTTGAGGACGCACTGCTGAAGTGGTTCGCTGACGCCCGGTCTCGCAACATTCCGATCAGTGGACCGCTGATGCTCTCCAAGGCTAAAGACTTCGCCTTCCTTTTGAACTTTCCCGATTTCAGCCCAGGCAATGGATGGCTCCACCGGTTTAAGGCTCGCCACGGAATTGTTTTCAAGGTGGTCGTCGGCGAGGCCGCATCTGTGAACAACGAGGACGTCGATGCGTGACTTTTCGACAACCTCCCAACAATCACGAGCTATGCTCCATGGGACGTTTACAATGCCGACGAGAATGCGTTGTTTTATCAGATGTTGCCATCTAAAACGCATGCCTTGAAAGGCGCAAGTCCGCAGGAGGGAAGAACAGCAAGTTGCGCATAACCATTCTTCTGTGTGTCAATATAGACGGCAGTGACGGCTGCCTTTTGTCATTGGCAAGTCACGTAAGCCGCGATGCTTTGGAAGCTATGTGCCCGTACGCTACAGGAACAATACAATAGCCTGGATGAGTCGTGACTTATTTGCCGAGTGGCTTGTCGAGTTCAACCGTGACATGGCACAAAAAAACAGGAAGGTCTTGCTCGTGCTGGATAACTGTGCGGCGCACCATGTGCAGCCTTCCTTGAGTGCGGTGACAGTGCTCTTTTTGCTTCCCAATGCAACCTGCAAAATTCAGCCGCTGGATATGGGCATCATTCATGCGTTCAAGGTGTGCTACCGGCGGCGCGTCATCCAACGCTTGTTGATCGCGATTGATGCTGCCATGCCAGTTCACATCAGCTTGCCTGCCGCCGTGGAGATGTTGAAAGCGGCGTGGATGGAACTCACCGCGGAGTGCATAGCAAATTGCTTCCTCCGCAAGGCGGGTTTTATGGGCCCAGGCACCGAGGACGCCATAGATCACCCACCGGAAGGCCGGTCGCACGAGGACTTGTGGCAACGCGTTGTTGACACGCAGCTGGCCGGACCTGACGTTGCCTGGGACGATTTTGTTTCTGCTGATGACGACGCCGACATTGTGGAGCCATGCACTGACGAAGCTATTGTGCGTGAAGTGCGAGCCCTTCCTGACTGCCCAGAGACCGACGAGGACGATGACGAGGATGCTGCTTTACCACCGGTTGCTGTGAACGCTTCAACCGCGATCGGTTACATCGCGTCGCTTAAGGAACTCGTGTGCAGCAGAAGCCTTGGCGATGAACGTATTACCGCGCTGGAAAAATTAGAAATGTCAGTGATGCGATCAGCTTTGAAGAAGCAGACATGCATCACGGACGCTTTTCAAAATAAAAATTAACTTCCGTCTCGCTTGCTCTTTTTGCCCGTATTATAGGTGGTCCACTTACTATGAACTTTGGATAAACGAACAAATGCCGCGTGACGATCAAGTTCGTTATAAGTGGGCTGGACTGTATACTTATTTTCGAGTATACAAATTTTCGAATATACGAAAATTTAGTGTACAAATATTTGCACCACAATGTGCCCGTATACCGCCGAGACACACACATGGAAATTTGCATCCCAGTCCGCACTGCGGCATGATTGCATCCACATGGACAAGTCATTGTAGCCCATTCTGTAAAACGTCAACAATGTGCAGTGTAGCATTACTACGAGACTGTGGCTGGTACCACGGTTGCTAAAACTAGGACAGTCAAAAGCACCAAAGGCTTCAACGTGATCAGGCGCGTAACATTCATTCACCAAACTTGCAAAACAATCGAGAAACTTTTTTACCAATAGGTAGATAATAATATAGACCAATAATGCACTATTAATATATAATATTAATACATTATTTGTCAATAATACGAACTAAGAAAGTAAACTTTTTTGTTTTATACATCTGCTTAATGACCTTTTTTGCTGTAAATCATAAACTCCATTTGACGCGCGAGATTTTTCAAGAAATTTCAAAGACCTTGAAATTGGGATTCCCAAAGGGTTTAAAGGATATGTATGCAGCCTGCAGAAAATTGCAGGATTCCAACAGCCAATGATACAAAGCGCACAAGCAATGAGGGGAACTGAACCAGCACGAAAACAGTGCAGATTTTTGGACTGCAAAGGTAACAGCTACCCTGTCCTAGAAAAAAAAAATATATAATATATAAAGGGTAACTTTGGAATGCTACATGTCCCAAGGAAAAAGTGACACCTTTCCGGCACGCTTTTTCGTAAAAATCACCTCCGACCTGCAGTCAGAATGAGATGTGGCCTCATGACAATGCATGGCCCCTTGCTGCTCGTGCAACAGCTGCTGCAGCCAAAGACCCAAATTTGGGTGAGCCTACACTTCTGGGCAGCTGGAATGAACGATGCGAGGCAAGATGTTGCCCTATGGCGAAGAAGCGCAGCATGTGGTGTCATAAGGGCTCCCTATGTAACCAAGGTACATTTTTTTTTGTTTGTAGAAGCATTTACGCATTTCCAGGGTCGTCGCAAGATTGATAGTACACAGCTAAGACTGCATCAAAAGTTGACATAGGGAAATTCCCATGTTAACTTTAACTACGAAGTCTTTGATAAAGCTGCATAGCTTTCCTTTGTAGCCGTATGGCTGCGCTTAGGTGGATGTTAACGAGTAATTACTCCCTGATTAGGGAAATTCCTGCAGTCAATAAATTTCCACTTGACTAAGGCTTTCAAATGCGCCACCCTCATATTATGGTCGGCCGCTTAAAAAGTCATTCAAAAGCAAAGCCTTATATACTAGTTTTTCCTGGTACCAACTCCAGTATGCCCCTAAGAAACTGAGTAAGTGCCTCAAGGCTCCCTCTGTTCCTTACCTGAATGTTCTGCGTGGGTATTTGCAGAGCTAGGGCCAGGGCCGAGTGGTCAAAGGTGTCGTCGAGGGCAATCAGGCCTCCGTGCACCCCTGATTCCAGCAGGTTGTTGGAGTACTCACGCAGCCCAATGCTATTCACCCACTTGATCACCCGCTCATTGGACCACACCACCACATCTACAAGGGGCGAAGAACAAGTGTCACCCAACAACGGACAACCATAGACCCCTACCAGCAGTGCATGCTGAATTGGAACGACGTGAGACTGATGGTGCAGATGCAGTGTGCCTGGCATCTGTGCTGTAGTTTTTTCCCACCCACTGGATGCCATGTCTGGACAATACCTCGACAATGCAGTACTCTCGATGTCCCTATTTCCGAGACCCTCTTCCGTGTATTGGCTCAATCGAAAAAAGCGAGGCAGCTTGAGTAGCACTGAATGAAAGGGACTGCGAGCTGATAACTCTGTACCAAGTACTGGTTTTGAAATTTTTATGATATAATATAAACTGGGGCATAATTAAAAACGTGCTAGCTTATACAGAATGAACGAATAAATCTATTAAGACAGATTCAATGAAAACAAATGAAATTACTTTCAGACAGATGCATCATTTGCACAGATATTAATATACATAATTAATTATCATTATTATGAATTATTATACACCATCAGCATAAATAAATTAACAAGTCACTATGATAACATAATATAACATAATATATATATATATATCACTTTAAAAAGATGTCAGCTTTATATCAACCAGTTATTTGTATCTGAATTCTATCTAACCTGCCGTAGCGTGGCAGCTACTGAATAGTATTTAAAGTCTCAGCACAGATCCATCAGTAGCTACTTTCCTAGGAATGTCATGACACTTTATCAAACATGCCTAAAGAACGAAATGCCGGCCGCTTGCCTTTTGTTTCATTCTCGCTGTTTTTCCTCCGTTCAGCAAGCTCCTGCTTGTCATAATTGACTCGCTTGAGGCAGCTAACACCACACTGGAGGCTCGTCCTGCAAATAGCAAAGTACCAAAAGCTCATTCCAATCCTCCAAACTTGCAAATATATGGCTGCTTCAAGACAGGATGCATATTTTAGAAACATGTCACTACATGTGGGACACAGCCACCATACCTTAGCCGGAGAACAGTAAAACAAATAGACTCAATAACCTGACTGCACGAGGTTAGCAGTAACAAAGATATATGGGGAGGGGATGAGGGCCTTGAAAACCTTTTCTTTATTTTTCAGCATACCTTGTTGAAACATAAGAAGCAAGTGCAAAATAAAACGCTGATTCCAAACATGCATTTATATTTCAATTATCTCATCAGGAAGAGAGGATATGGAAAATTGACATGTCCGTTTCTTGCGGCCCATTATGGTAATTTCACATCAATAAAGGCCTCTTTTAGGAACATCCAATGCACACGCTAAAGCTAAGGAAATTCAAATAATGTCATTTTATTGATCACAAATAAATATCAAGCCTAAAGAAGAGCCCTGTTGTTATGGCTGCATGTCCTTTTCATGCCTAACAATAGGCAAGTGAAATATGAAGCCTCACCATACCAGAATATATTATGGTGCCTCTCAATAGCCCTGACCACTCAAACCCTGTGGCAAGACTTACAAAGGCCTTGCAGTGGAAAGAGAATTGCAAATAAACTCTTTATTGTGCATTGTATTAAGCCGAGAGTGTGGCATAAGCATAAAACAACCTCACATTATATTAACCACAGAAAGCACCAGTATACAGTCGAACCTGGATATATCGAACTCGAAGGGGATCGCGAAAAAGTTCGATATATCGATAATTCGATATACAGAAATTGGCTTGTGACGGCACTTACGATGCGAAAAAACGATACCGTATTTGCCGCGTAATCAACCCACTCACATAATGAACCCACTCTCCACTTTTGTACCCGAGAATTTGACAAAAAAAAAAATGCGTTAAGGCCAGCTCGCTCACATGCAAGCGATTGAGCGATCTCAGCGACGAGCGGCAGCGACAGAGCGAAAAATTTCACTTGTTGGAACTTCGTCCCTCTCGCCGCTCGAGCCACCGCGACAGTTCAATACAAGGTTTCTGTGTTGCTGCGGCAGAAAATCGCGAGCGTTTTATCTCGATGGCGCGCGTCACTCCGTTTCGGTCGTCGCATCCACAGCTCATTTCTTGGCAGCGTGCCAAGATGTTGGGCAGCGATAACGTCAGGGCGCGTTTATCTTTTTATAGCTACTCCGGTGGCGGGGAGCGAACATGGCAGACTGACCGTGATGGCTTGATTGCACAAGCCTGGTTCGATTTATCACGCCGCGCTTGGGTTGGGCGTCACGATCGCAGCAGCTGACGGCGTGCCCGTTGATTCATACTGCAAAGATAAACGGCTCCTGCCAAAAAAAAAAAAAAAAAAAAAAAAAAAAAAGAAGCCTGCCGCTTCTTCACGTCCGCAGCCGCCATATCTTACGCTACGTCGCCGTACAGCACAACGATAAGAAAGAATGACTCTCGCAAAAAAAAAACCCAGAGAGAGCTGCCGCTTCTTAACGTCCGCAGGCGCCATAGCCACGTCAGTCGCCGCGCGCAGAGGGTTCGCAACACACGCTGGAGAAAGCATCCCACGTCTGTCTGAAAACGGGCTGAGCTGGCTTGGCGCATGCGTAGCGCGTGCTGAAGGAGAGAGCTCGGCAAAAGAATGGGCACAGCCACGCACATGGCTTTGCAAACGTCATGTGTTGGCGCGCGGGAAACGATTAACTGCAGATGCGCGCGCCTTTGAGGAATGGGCGCGGCGCTGTCCAGAACTGTCCCCTCTCATTCCTTCCGCGCGTGGCTTGAAAACGTCACGCGGCAAACGGCCAAGGGTGATGCGATCGTCTTTGGGGAAGGCACACTTTCAGTGCGTGGTGCGGAGTTCGATATATCGAACAACCGGCGAAATTGAGTTCGATATATGACGCGGCTTTCCTATACTTTTACATGGGATTTTCAAGGGGATATTCCGTGAGTTCGATATAACCAAAATTCGATATATCCGGGTTCGATATAACCGGGTTCGACTGTAGGTATTTTCTTTCTCTTCTCGAACTGGTGACATTTGCGCCCTTTGCTTAATTTTTGCCTTTACTTCGGCTACAAGCATTCCGCAGATGCCAACAGTGCACTGTCCTTCTCGTTTCACTCTAGCCACAGCCTGGCTGCTAACAAATCTACAAATAGATGCACCAAGCATCTTACAGCCTGTAACAGGCAATACGCATGCAGTACTGATATACGGACATCTGTATGGCGCTATAACTCATGTTGCAATGCCATAGTTGAAAATTCGACCCACAACTGTTTGTGCCGTAATCAATGAGTGGGTGCACTCAGTGCAAAAGTGCCTTTCAGCCCACCACAAATAATACAAGGCAAGTGAACCACGTGTGAAGCCAGGGTCTGGCCATATAAAATCTATGTACTGTACAAGGACAGGAGTCCTGCTTATGTCAGTCTCTAATGCTATTGTGTTAAAGAAAAAGAAAACAAGAAGATGAGAGAAAGCAGCCTCAAAGCAGGCGAGACAGCCAAAATGAAGTGCCATCATACCTGTGCAGGTTGTCGACCATCTTGAGGTGGACGCGCAGGTCCTTCTTGGAAAGGTGGCTGAGCATACGGGCATCCACCAGGCACTCCATGAAGGTGGATCGATACTGGGGCAGCCCCAGGCTGGGCAACCACTCATTGCCCAACCACTCGTGGTTCATCTCCCCAAAGGCCAGGCTCTGCGGTAGTTTTCAATTAAATTTTTATACATGACTCCTAAATATGCACAAAGAAATGATCCTTAGGAAGAAGAGCACACTTTTTGGGGAAGAATAACCAGTGAACAATATCGCTTTCGGGATTTTATAAAGTTGGAGAAGGTGTGCAGCCACATAGGATAAAATATAAAAACTCATCAAGCTTCAGCAGTATTTTCTGCAACAACTAAATCAAAACCATTATGAGGGAAAAAACCTTTTCACAGTTGAAATTTTGCTGTGAAAATGTCGCAAGTATTGCTAAAAAAATTGTGCTCCAAAAAGGAGTAACTTCAGAGATGGTCGGTGGTCAAGATGGAGTGAGGTAATGAAACTTGCTCGAAGTATTCCTCAGTCCAGACCTTCTGTTACCACCAGAAAAAGATTTGAACTGCCGGTTGGGTAAGTTTTTTCTTAAGTTGCACCTATACACCTTTTAGGATTAAAAAATTGCGAAGAATTAAAAGATAGCTACACTGATTTCCCTGAAAGAATTTCACAGCTGGTAACATCAACAAAAAATATAATGTTGCATTTATTCTGTCTTACACCATGAAATGAAACTAACACATTTCATAACTTTCATTCAATCATCATTACTGGATATGATCTTCAAAAGAGAGTGATTCTCATAAGTTGGACTTAGCACTAACTGCACGGGATCATTTTTTGGCAAACACAAAGGGCAAAAACTGAAAAAATACTTTGTAATTTTGTCTCTTTGAAAGTCGAAACATGAATGAGCTTGTTGCCCTGTGCACCTCCTAAAGGCTTCACTAATGCAATTCAGAATTTAGCCATACTTAGGATTTTCAAGGTAACATGGAGTGAGCTGCAATTTATAAAATGCATAGCACGCACGCACGCACGCACACACACACACACACATGCACACGCACACGCACGCACACGCACGCACGCACGCACACACACACACACACACACACACACACACACACACACACACACACACACACACACACACACACACACACACACACACACACACACACACACACACACACACACACACACACACACCAGTAATAATAAGGGAACAAAATATTGCCTGCATTAAGCTTGATTTTATATTTATCACAATTTTTAGGTTCGCAGAATTGCAAGACCACAAAAAAAAAAAAGAAATCATTAAGTTACCATCTAGAAGTGCAAATCTTTTCTGACACTAGCACAAAACGAACGCACACACATATCCCTGTCCCGCCCATGGTTTTTTGCGCTGTTATCTGAAGATGAATGACCAACAAGCCCAAGCTGCTGTTCTGACTCGCACAAAGAATAGAATAACCAAGAAGTTTCAGCATCAAATTTGCACACCCTTTTGTCCGACAACCACACTGAAATGTGCCCTTTTTGGGATGTACAGCTTTTTGAACAATGTTTGAGTTATTTTAGCAGTAAAATTGCTATCATGAAATAACTTTTTCTGCATTGATTCAAACAGAAAAATCAGCGCATACTAATTGCTGAAGAAAGATTAAAGCTTGAAAGAGTTTTGTGTTTTGTTCTAATATGGCTCTAAACCTGCAGTTTTTAGAAATTGCAAAAGCAAAGTTTTTCACCTCTCGTAATATGCAATTTGTTTTTATAGAAAACTAAAGCATATCTTCCAAAGCTAAGCACCATTCTTTGTACTGGCCCATCAAGCCCATCCCTTCTAAAAATTTCACCTAAAACAAATGGCAATTGCATCTGCATTACTCTCCGTATATGAACACACTCGGCAGAACCATTGCAACATCTAAACTTGTACAGGTCTGCATCTGACCAATGGGCACAGGAACCTGGACTGCCAAGATGCCCTTTCATGCCAAACCTTCCGCACTATCGTCAATCGACCGCTGTACTGCGAATAACAGCACAACAAGACACTCACGAACTGTGGTCGCTACAATTAGACATGCATATGCAACAGCATATACAAACTAATGCATCACAGTCATAAGTGAAGGGAAGCTGCAATAGTGCCATTTAGTTAACATATAACAAAAACCTGGCTGTAACAAAAAGTTGCCAACTGCTTCAGCTTCATCAAACGAAATTTAACTGCATTAAACAAATGCTCCCAATGTGATAATCAGTGCCATGAGTGAATGAAAGCAGTCGTCTTTCTGACTGCTAGGCATTGGCAGAACATGTCCCCAAGTCATTTAGTCTGTACGAAAAACGCCAAAACAAAGCTCTTTGACTACCGTATACGCACCACCTTTTTTCCATTTAAATGTACATGCGCGTAACAATCGCATTCAAAACTGAAACTGAAATCTCAAAACCTGAACCAAAGTAGCTCAATAAACCATGGTCAGCCGCACTGTCATCAATATCAGCAAGTCAGTAAGCTTCCTGAGCTGCCTGTGAGTGTTTGTCCAGCAGCTCGATGTGTGCATAAATAAGCCCATAAACCCGTAAACAGGCCCGTAAAAGATTGCGTGCACACACAGCGTACAGCAACTGGCTCTGTGAGCAGGCCCTCACGCCAGCAGGCAGTCTAAAGAAAGCGACACTTGGGGACATTGTGAGATGGATTAATGGCGGCGGAAGGCCTTCCCGCTGGCATTGGTCACGCGTGGATTTTAAAAAATTTGCAATTTCGAATGCCTTAGATGGTACAGAAGATAACCTTTGCAGTCGGTGGATGCACCAAGTATGTATGGGGTGTGCTGTTTTCTTTGTGGTGTATTCAGGTACTGTTAGGTTATCACGGCTTGCTTAAAAGCATTGATTCTTCTAAAAAGCTTAAATCAGTGGATATACTGACAAGTACACTCTCCCCTAGGGGCAAGGTTGGATGAAATGGTATACGTTCAATGTAGAACTGTCTAAAATATTTCTCCTTTAGTCTTTAAAGTTTTCTACACAAGAATAAAATGTGGTTTCCTGTAAGCTCATGATCACAGTCTTCACAATTTGGTTTATCTGGTTTCCTGAGAATAAAACTGTGAGTCAGACGTGTGCGTCCAATGTGAATGCGACATAACACTACTTCAATAAAGTGCTTTTGATGACTGCATGATTTCCATTCTTCAATGACTGGTTTCACAAGGTGGAGTTTGTTGTTGATCTTATTGTCACAAAAACAGTGCCATTTTAATCTCAGTTTTCTTTGTAAATTTTATATCTTTATGAGGTATGCTTACTTGTTCTACTTTAGCATTGTGGGCAGCTGCTGCGGATGCATCAGCTGTCTCGTTACCGCTGATTCTAACGTGCCTAAATACCCAGCAAAATTTAATTTCGTGGCCTTGTGTTTCGCCTGTTTTGATGCAATAAATAATATTTTCTACTAAGGGTTTTGTTGCATTTTTAGAGTGTAGTGCTGTGAATACACTGAGGGGGTCAGTGTAGACTACACTCTTTGCATAGTTGTTCTTGACTATTTTTTCTACAAAGGAGATGGCATAGCATTAGGCAGTAAAGACTGATGCAGGCTGAGGTAACCTAACTGTTCTTTTGTATTTTTCTTCTACTACACCTCTGCCTACATATGAAGCTGTTTTGGAACCATCTGTATAAAATGCTTTTTTGTTCTTTATATTTTTCTTCTAATGCCTGGAACTCTTGCAGTATGTGTTCATGTGGTACTAGTTTTTTTTTTAAACTTGTCAGTGTAAGGTCGCATACGGAGAGAGAGCTGTACTAAGGTGGTAGTGGGTCAGGTCTCAGGGCAATATTCGGCAAGGAGTCTGTTATGTCTGGTTTGGTTTGGATGTGGGGTTTAACGTCCCAAAGCTACTCAGGCTTTGAGAGATGCCGGAGTGGAAGACTCTAGAAATTTCGACCACCTGGGATTCCTTAACATGCACTCACATCGCACAGCATACGGGCACCTTGCTTTTCGCCTCCATCGAAAAGTGGCCGTTGAGGCTGGGATTCGATCCCGCATCCTTGGGAACAGTAGTCGAGTGTCGTAACCATTGCGCCACCCCGGCAGGGTGTTCTGTTATGTCTAATTCTTAGCATTTCTCTTCGAAGCTGAGGAGGAGTGGCCTGATTGCTTGAAGTTTGTTTGCAAACAGTATTCGAGATGGGCACTTTGTGACTATTGAGTAACAGATATGTTTCGGGAGTAAACGAATCCTCAAAATGTATGCACATGTGAGCATAGTTCTGTCTGCAAGGGGTGGTTCGTTTGTTTCTATATATAGACTGTTTATGGGTGATGTTCTGTGCACACCTGTTGAAAGACGTAGGCCTGATTTGCGTACTGGGTCTAGTCGTTTTAAATATGACTGTCTAGCAGATCCATATACAATGCAACCGTAGTCCAAGGAAGAACGCACAACAGAGCGGTGAATACGGAGAAGGCATGCTCTGTTTGAACCCCAGTGTTTTCGTGAACGGACTTTGAGTATGTTTAGAAATCGTGCAGTTTTCCTTTTAAGAAGATTTATATGAGGCAGAAAAGTGAGTTTTTGTCGAATGTCAAGCCTAGAAACTTGTGTTTTTACAGTTCTTCTACAGGTAATTGGGCTTCGTTCAGGTATAGCGTAGGGTCTGCCTGTAAACCTTGTTTGTTTGACAGTTTGCTTATTGTTAATTGTATTTGTCTTTCACAGATCGATAAGTTTGAAGACGTACAAACTATTTGAGGTTGTCAACCTAGACTGAATAAGTAATGAACTGTGGGATAATTTTTTTTACAAAATTAATTTTTACAACAAAGTGTGTAGTGCTTAATATACATCCTTGATATACAGTCGAACCCGGATATATCGAAGGGGATCGCGAAATAGTTTGATATATCGATAATTCGATATACAGAAATCTGCTTGTGACGGCACTTACGATGCGAAAAAACGATACCGTATTTGCCGCGTAATCAACCCACTCGCATAATGAACCCACCCTCCACTTTTGCACCCGAAAATTTGAAAAAAAAAAATAAAAGCGTTAAGGCCAGCTCGCTCACATGCAAGCGACTGAGCGATCTCAGCGACGAGCGGCAGCGACAGAGCGAAAATTTTCAAACTTGTAGGAACTACGTCCCTCTAGCCGCTCGAGCACCGCGGCAGCTCAAAACAAGGTTTCTGTGTCGCCGCGGCGGCAGAAATCGCGAGCATTTTCGCTCGCATGTCGATGGCGCGTCAGTCCGTTTCGGTCGTCTCATCCACAGCTCATTGGCAGTGTGCCAAGATGCTGCGCAGCGATAACGTCAGGGCACGCGTTTATCGTTTGATAGCTCCTGCAGGGGCGGGGAGCGAACTTGGCAGAGTGCCCGTGATGGCTTGATTGCACAAGCCTGGTTCGATTTATCACGCCGCGTTTGGGGTGGGCGTTATGATCGCAGCAGCTGACCGCGTGCTTTCGCTGATTCATACATGCAAAGATAAACGATAAAAAAAAAAAAAAAAACATCCCCGCAAAAAAAAAAAAAAAAAAAAGAAAGACTGCCGCTTCTAAACGTCCGCAGCCGCCATATCTTACGCTACGCCTTGCGTACAGCACAACATTAAAAAAGGATGTCTCGCAAAAAAAAAAAAAAAGAAAAAAGAGAGAGCTGCCGCTTCTTAACATCTGCAGGCGCCGTAGCCACTTCAGCCGCCGCACGCAGAGGGTTCGCAACACACGCTGGGTAAAGCGTCCGATGTCTGTCTGAAAACGGGCTGAGCTGGCTTGGCGCATGCGTTGCGCGTGCTGAAGGAGAGAGATAGCTTGGCAAAAGAATGGGCACACCCCCGCACATGGCTTGCAAACGTCATGTGCTGGCGCGCGGGAAACGACAACTGTAGATGCGCGTGCCTTTGGCGAATGGGCGCGGCGCTGCCCTGACCAGCCGTCGCCGAATTGTCCCCTCTCATTCCTTCCGCGCGTGGCTTGAAAACGTCACGCGGCAAACGGCCAAGGGTGATGCGATCGTCTTTGGGGAAGGCACACTTTCCAGTGCGTGGCGCGAAGTTCGATATATCGAACGACCGGTGAAATTGAGTTCGATATATGACGCGGCTTTCCCATACTTTTACATGGGATTTTCAAGGGGATATTTCGTGAGTTCGATATAACCAAAATTCTATATATCCGGGTTCGATATAACCGGGTTCGACTGTACATCATTTTCCTGAACGAAATTATTTTAAAGAGTTGAGCCCAGATGCACACGGAATGAACGTTAGAAAGGAAATATTTTATGCAGTTTAACATCCTGTTGCGAATGCCAAGCTCAGCTAGGTCTTGAAGAATCCCGAGTCTCCAGGTTGTATCGTATGCTTTTTCTAAATTGAAAAACACAAGGCAGTGTTTGTGTACAAAAGCTTCTCTCACGGTATTCTCGAGACGTATTAAATGATCAGTTGTAGAGTAAGTTTCTTTAAACTGCACTGATAAAACATAGACAATATTGTGGGTTTCTAGGATGTAGGTTAATCTACTGTTCACCACACTTTCAAAGGATTTTGCCAGGCAGCTAATGAGGCCTATATTCCGTTTCATACATCAAGTGCAACACTGCCAAAGCTACAGCTCTTGTTTGCGCTCTCCGCATCCGCGATGAAAAATAGTGCCTGCTTTTGACGAGCGAAAATAGTTGTTGCTTTGTCTGCAAGCTTAATACATCTTACATTCGCCATCAATTTCATAAAAAGCATCGTTTTTAGGAAGAAAGGGTCGGATTCGGTGAATTTGTATGTTTTTTTTATGTCGTTTTTGTTTGTGCCGCGTTTTCGCTGCCCCGCAACCTTGCCAGCTGTGCCACTAGATGGCACTGGCTGTGCCCTCCGCGCTGCGCATCTCATTTTGAGAAAATGGTTCTTCAGTGCGCATTTTTTCGATAAGATCCGCACTGCGAAGATGTCTAGGCATGCGAAGCAATTTATTGCGAACATGTATGCTCGGAATAGAGCCCGTTTCCGCAGGAACCACTCGGCCACAGAACGAGCGCGTAGTGATACGCCTCCTGTTTTTTTTTTCTTTTTTTTTACTTTGCAGACTATTTGCGTAGCTTTTGCTGCGTTGCACCTGATGTATGAAACGGAGTATATGGGTCTGTAGCTGCTAAGAGAAGAGCAGGGCTTTTCGTGTTTCAGAAATGGAACAATGGCTTTCTTCCAGGCCTCGGGTATTTTACCTGATACCCAGAATTTGTTAAAGGAATTTATTTAATAGTGCTTTTATGGATGATTTGGAAAGGTGGGCTAGCATCTGATAACGAATTTCGTCTGGGCCAGGTGCAGTCTGTTTACCAGCATACACTACTGCATGCAGTTCTTGGAGTGTAAATAGTTTGTTGAACGCCTCATATGTACTGCTATTTGTCGGCAGTCTTTGTTTCTCCGCTGTCTTTTTGTACTTTAGTAAGGATTCTGTGTAGTGTGATGAACTAGAAGCTGCTAGAAAGGATTGCTAGGTGCACTGCTGTAATAATGCAGTTTGTGATAGCTTCATTAATTTCGTCTATACTGAGCTCATTGCAGGCTACCTTGTTAGGTCTGGCCTTTTCTTTGAATATTGCCCAGTTGGCTAAATTTAGTTTCCAGCATCGTGGCTTTGTTGTGATGATTTCAGTAAGATGTTAGGTTGCTTAGCACTGGCAAGTAGTCGCTTCCATATGGATTGTCTAGGCAGTGCCATTTAAAATCTTTAAAAACAGAGGGTGAGCTAAAAGATAAATCTATACAGGACATTTTCCCTGAGTAGGGGAACCATAGGTGGGTTTTCTGGTGTTTAGTAGACAAATGTTATTACATAGTGTTGTGGGCGCCACTGACGACAGCGCCCCAAGCGGCAAGCTAACCAGGCGGACCGCCGGGAGACCCCCGCATGGGCAACCGCGCCAAGCAGAGCAACAACGGGCGCCATTACCTGATGTATAAATAAACAGTTTTGCTTGTTATACCGGCTACGTCTGCCACATGGTGGCAGCGGCGGGATAACCAACGCAGTGTGACACCCAGAAGGACAGCGAGCCCAACGTAAGCGGCCGCAGCGTCATGCCAGACACTTGCGGCGCAAACGAAGAGCGCGCGAGCGGCACTCCGAGAATGACGTTCAACCCGCTCGCCGTGGAACTGCCGACAAAGCTCGATTTCCACAAGCCCGAAAATTGGACACGATGGCACCGCAGGTGGGAACGCTACCGACTCGTTTCCGGTCTGACAGGACAGGACGAGACGACGCAAATCAACACATTACTCTACGCCATGGGCGAAGAAGCGGAGGTCGTGCTCGCTGCTTTGAAACTGACAGACGAACAGATGGCATCATACTCCGCCGTGGTAAGTGCTTTTGAAAAGCATTTCCTACCTCGAAAGAAAGTCATCTATGAGAGAGCGCGATTTAACTCTCGGAAACAAGAGCAGCATGAAAACGTTGACGCATCTGCGACTGAACTGTTCAAGATGGCCAAAAGATGCGATTACGGGACTCTCAAACACGAACTGATTCGGGACAGGCTCGTGGTCGGCTTGCAAGACGTAAAACTTAGCGAGAGCCTGCAGCTTGACGCAGAACTCACTCTCGAAAAAGCAATCACAGCTGCCCGCAATTCAGAGAGCGTGAAACTTCAACACAAGGAAATTCGCTCCATCGAACAGCCAGCTCTTGACATGGGAGAAGTTCGCGGCCAGACAAACGTCAAAACTCGCCGGAACGAAGCGAAGGTGCCTTTCAAGTCGCGCCCTAAACGTACACACAAGACGGGAGACGAACGCTGCAAGTGGTGTGGTGGTGTGCGTGACCATACGAAGACACGTGTCCCGCAATAGACAAGACGTGCAACCAGTGTGGGAAAAAAGGCCACTACGCCTGCGTCTGCATGTCTAAGCCGAAGGACGAGACCCTGAGTATCCGATAACAACCAAAAGATCTTGGAGAGCTATATCTAGGTGAAATCAAAGTAGGAGTGAACAAAAGACCTTCAAGGTCGACACCGGCGCGGATGTGACTGCAATCGCACACGACCAGTACGACAGAACAGTCATGGGACCCATCAAGTCAACGCAACAGCTGTTGATAGGCCCAGGCCTGACAGCGATAGCCACTCTTGGCTACATCGATGCAACAGTCACCTGGCGCAACACTGAAGTCCAAGAAGCAGTCTTCATCATCAAAGGATTAAAAGAACTGCTGCTCTGTCGACCAGCTATAAAATCACTTGGGATTCTACAGCGCCCTCTTGAGCTAGACGAAACCCTCGCACAATCAACTGATGTCCCCAACTTCTTGGCGTCATACCCAAAGCTAACGTCTGGGCTTGGAGTCATGAAGACTGAGTACCGCATCAAAGTCAAAAAGGATGCTGAGCCATACGCAGTCAGTTATCCTAGGCGCGTGCCTCTTCCACTGCTTCCACTTGTGAAGAAAGAACTAGAAAGGATGGAAGACTTGGGAGTCATCCAGAAGATCGAGCGAGCAACCGAGTGGTGTTTTCCAATGGTTGTCGCACGAAAAAAGAACAATGAGCTGCGCATCTGCGTGGACTATGGTCAACTCAACCAACAAATAATACGCGAACGTGTGCTTATGCCTACGGTGGACGAGTGTCTTGCAAAATTAGCAGGTGCAACAGTTTTCAGCCGCCTAGATGCACGAGCGGGGTACTGGCAGGTGCCACTGTCCAAGGACTCTCGCGAATACACAACCTTCATCACACCAGTTGGCAGGTTCCAGTTCCTGAGGCTTCCCTTCGAAATCTCCACAGCGCCAGAGTTCTACCAACGAGAAATGCTCCGTGTGCTCGAAGGACTAGATGGTGTGAGTTGTCTACAAGATGACATCACTGTCTCAGGGAAGACAGCTGAGAAACACGACACCAACCTACTGCTGGTGCTGAGGAAGCTGAAAAATGCAGGTGTTACCCTCAATATCGACAAGTGCTCCTTTCGACAAACAGAAGTAACATTTTTAGGAGATGTCGTAAACTCAACAGGAGTTAGCGCCGACCCGGAAAAGGTTAGGGCCATAGTCCAGCTCGACCCACGATGTGATGTGTCAAAAGTCAGGTCTTTGTTGGGCTCTGCAAATCACCTAGCGAAATTTCTTCCAGAGCTAGCAGACTTTACGAAGCCTCTCAGAGACTTGCTCCACCAAGACGCCGACTGGCACTGGGGTCCAGTTCAGCAGCAGTGTTTTGACAAACTCAAGCAAGCTTTAAACAGGACGCCGATTCTCACTCACTACGATGCTCAGTCGCCTCACACAGTGTCTGTGGATGCTTCCTCATACGGTCTTGGGGCTGTACTTCTACAGCAGTCGCACGAAAAGCTCCTACCTGTGGCATATGCATCATGCTCCCTTACGGATACAGAACAAAGATATGCCCAAATCGAAAAGGAGGCACTGGCAATCACATGGGCTTGCGAACATTTCCGCAAATACCTGCTGGGATCAACCTTTCACGTGGAAACGGACCACAAGCTGTTATTACCGCTGCTGACGACTAAACGACTTGACGAGCTGAGTCCTCGCCTTCAACGTTTCAGGATGCGCCTTTTGGAGTACGACTACACCATGTCCCACACTGCTGGCAAAAAGCTGTACACAGCTGACCTTCTGTCCCGGAAGCCATCTGGGAAACCAGCAGACAAAGAAAGAACTCTGGAGAGTGCAGTGCGCGAGTTTGAAGAATCAGCACTTGAACAGCTCCCTGCTTCAAAGCAAATGCTGGACAGAATCAGGGCAAGCATCCAGTCAGACGAAACACTTTTCAGGGTGGCTACCTTCTGCACTACATCATGGCCAACTGTGCATGGGCTGTCACCTGACCTGAAAAGGTATGTCGAGGTGGCTAGTGAGATTTCGTTCGTTGATGATCTGCTATTCAAAGGAGACAGAATAATCATCCCGCCAGACATCAGAGTAGAGGTTCTGGCAAAACTCCATGCAGGCCACTTGGGCACAACGAGAATGCATATGGTGGCCAGGCATAGGCAAGCACATTGAAGACTATGTGGAAAAGTGTCCAACTTGCAGAGAGCACAGAAAGCCAGAAACAGAACCCCTGCTTCAAACCCCATTGCCAGCACACCCTTGGGACACAGTCGGCATGGATCTCTTCACGCTGGAGGGGAAAGAGTATGTTGTAGTAGTAGACTACTATTCCCGATTTTTCGAGCTAGAACAGCTGCCGAGGACAGCTACAAAAAACATAGCCCTAGTCTTGGAGCCAATGTTTGCACGGTACGGTGTTCCACAGACAATACGCACAGACAACGGGCCGCAGTTCACTTCCACAGAGTTCAAAGAACTAGTGCATCACTGGAGAGCCTCACACACAACCTCAAGCCCTTACTACCCGCAGAGCAACGGTACGGCTGAGAGGGCTGTGCAGACAGCAAAGCAGCTTTTGAGGAAGTCTTCCAACATACACAAAGCGCTGCTTGCCTACAGGGCCACACCCAGCGTGGAAGGGTTTTCACCAGAACTCTTAATGGGTCGTCGTCTGAACACCACAGTACCAACCACTTCGAAGCTGCTAGCCCCGAAGTGGGACGACAGTGAATTCAGACAAAATAATGAAGCCTACAGAGCTCGTGCAAAACGATCATACGACACCCGGCACAAGGTACGGAGCCGAGAGCACTTACCAGCAGGCACAGCGGTGCGCATCCTCACTAGAGCTGCATCACACGGCGTGGTAACACACCCAACATCAGAACCAAGGTCCTACATTGTACAAACCGACATAGGACAAGCAAGACGTACAGCAAGACATCTGCAACCGTTGAGGGACATGAGCACCACAAGTGGACGTGTTTGTAAGCGACCAGAACGCCTGGACCTGTGAGATCAAACCTTTCAAGAAAGGGGGGTGTTGTGGGCACCACTGAAGACAGCGCCCCAAGCGGCAAGCTAACCAGGCGGACCGCCGGGAGACCCCGGCATGGGCGACCACGCCAAGCAGAGCAAAAATGGGCACCATTACCTGATGTATAAATAAACAGTTTTGCTTGTTATACCGGCTACGCCTACCACACATAGCATAAAATCCTCAATAACTTGACCTCTAATATCAGTTTGGTCACTACCCCAAAAACTGGAGTGCGCATTAAAATCACCGACTATTGGGCACGAGGACATACTGTGGCGCCACCCCTTGGCAGTGCCGCATGATGCAGTAAGTGGGATAATGTGTGCTGAACTGCTGCTGTGTGATGCTTTCCTAGGCAGTTTAGCTGCGTGTCAATGCTGAATTTATTTCTTTCTTTCATATAAATTTCGGTCCGGGCAAGCTGAACACTATTTGAGGTATTAGGCCAATTCTATTCGGCAAGAAGGCATTTCACTGAGTCGTTGAGCTGTCGAACTGTAGCCCGGCGCGTTTGAACTACTGCTACAATGCCACATACCTGCAGTGTTGTTGTCGCTGTTGTTAAAGAAATTGAACACATGACAGATCCAGCAAAATAGGCGGTCATAAATAACGGTAACCATTGTGAGAAAACTGCGTGCTGCACCACCACATCACTGTTTTACTCGGTGATCATATTTCCCTGCTTGAGGAATGGAGCTCTCAAGTGGTGACAGATGCTGAGCACTTCGCACGGGCAGGCAGAAGCGGCGCCATTCAGCTGATCCTTGAATAGTCAAATTTTACGGTGGCGATGATGCGAAGAAATCTTTTAAGGCAACCGTGCCGAGGTGAGTTCATTCCTTCTTGTGCACTGACCACTCGAGCTTCGGGTAGACGTTAGTTTTTCAGCATAGTTTTCTTTTTTTACCCTTACATGAGCAGATCATGGTATCCATGATTTGTTTTCTTGGTCACATGAAATTACTGCTGAAGTTGTCTAAGGCAAGTCACAACGCGTACTGCTGCGCATGGCAGCACAAACGTTTAGTTTCAGACATCAATGCCTTCACTGAAAAGAAATTTGACACCTCCTTTCTTTTGGACGAACGTTCCTTGCTCCAGGTAGGTTCTCGGCGAAGAACCCAGTATATTTTATATCCCGCCAGCAGTCAGACTTCGTTAGCTGCACAAGTGATAAGCGCAAGAACATAAACTTCAATTACCGCCAGTCCTTCGACCGCAACGCTCTAACTCCATATAGATGAAATCTTTATCGATGAAACGCATGTTGCACACACAAGAATGACCACTCACTTCTTTACACATTGGCAACTAGTTTAACCAAGCTTCCTTCAGCTAAGTTTTTGGGTAGAAATGGGAGCATGCGCCAGGTTCCCCTCGCATATATACAGCAGCGACAAACCGTGTCAAGAGCTTAAATAAACTAAATCAAGGACAGCGGCGACGCAAGACGAAAGTGTGCGACGCTGGCACACGTCAAAAAGCAAAACTGCAGAGAAAACCACGACTTTAAGCTTGAAAAATGTATAAATTCACATGACCGCTACAGCTTCTAGTTTAGTTTTAAGTGGAAATTCTCGTGATGCTACTCCATTTTTTACAATTATAGCGACGCCACCGGAGAGTCTGTTCGCCTGATCACGGTCATGGTGGAAGACTTTATAGTTTTTAAGTATATTCTTGTGTTTGGAACCCAAGCTTGTTTCCTGTAAACACGAGGCTACAGGTGAGTATGTGGCTAATATATCTTTTATGTCACTTATGTTATGTAAAAGACCTCTGCAATTCCAGTGAATGAAAGCAATTGTGTGTTGCATATGCCAAGTTTTATTTTCAGGCCCCTTAATTTGGGGATTTTTTCTTTTCTGTCTATCTACGGAGCACCGCCGTTTGTCTGATGTTGACGGTGCTGACTAGTATTCTTTTGACTGTGTGACTGCTGGTGTTTGGCCGTGTGGTCAGAGGTCCCCGCGGCCTGTTTTGTGGGCACCACTTCCACCATGGGCACAGATTCTCCAGGTTCACTGCGCGTGGCCAGAGGCTGTTGTGGTGCCTTCTTGCGCCACAACAGAGTAGGAAGGTTTCTCGGACGAAGTCCCTTGTCGTGCTTCCTTGAATGTCAACTTTTCTTTTACTTTGATTGTCAAAATTTCTTTTTCTTGTTCCCATGCAGAGCATGAACGTAATTACGCAGGATATTTTCCTTCACAATTTGCACGCAGGTGCGTTTCAGCTTCATATTTTTCTGACTCATGTTCATGGGAGGAGCATTTAGCGCATGTCAGCTGGCCCCGACAGCTCTGAGAGCCATGACCGTACCGCTGGCACTTGAAACAGCGTTGTGTGTTTCGTATATATTGCGTGACTTGGAGCTTTATGTAGCCTAGATCTACGGATTCCAGTAGTATGCTCGAGGTAAATGTCAGAACAATGTGCTTGGTGGATATCTCCTTACCATCACGTCTCATCTTTATTCTGTAGACATTGGTAACATTTTGATCTTTCAGGCCTTCCAGAATTTCCTTTTTAGTTAGTAAGCTCGTTAATTCACAACTCGTTAATTCGAAATTTTGGATAATTCGAAATAGTCATCGTGGTCCGGTCCGCAGTGCATAGAAGTCTATGCGCGTAACAGCTCGTTAATTCACTCAAAAATTGGCGCCGCCACCCATAATTCGAACTGCGCGCCGCCAAGCGGCGCTGTTAAAAACCATCGTTGGAAGCTTTCACGGCAGAACGATAGATGGCACAACCATCGGGGCGCCGCTAGGGTGCTGGAACAAGTACTAAACAGTCTTTCCTGCCGCGACTCCTTCGAGGAACGACGTTTTAGTGTTATCGACCACGGTTTCGTGTTGCATTTCGTGAGCCCTCGTTTTGCACGCCGCTTGTTGCGAGCTTGTGTCCGCGAGATGTGTTCGCGTGGGAAATACTGTGCCAAGACGGTGAAGGAGAAAGTGGCTATTTTACGCGAGGTGGATGAACGGAAGGCCAGCAAAGTGGAAATCGCGAAAAAGCACGGGATTCCACCAAGCACGTTGTCGACGTACGTCCGAAATAGGAAGGCCATCGAGGATGCCTATGAAGCCGAAGATTTCGCCAGCAACAGAAAAAGGCTTCGGTTAGCCAAGTATCCGGAAATTGAGACCGCTGTGATCACGTGGGTGAAAGAAATGAGAAGCGCTGACATTCCACTGAGCGGCCCAATTATCATGGCGAAGGCGGCCGATTTCGCCCTGCGCTTGAATGTGGAAGATTTTGTCGCCTCCGAAGGATGGTTTCACCGCTTTAGAGACAGACATAATCTTGTCTTGACATTGTCGCTGAAATTGTTGGGGAGCAGTCTGTCCCAGAAGAGGCAGAAGACGAGGACGACGACGAGGAGCAAGAGCCCGTGCGTCCATCCGCGGCAGAAGTTATGGGAGCGCTGAATGTCACGCGCCTTTTCTTCAGCTTTGAAGAGTGGGAAGAAGACTCCCTGCGTCGCATTCGCATGCTAGAAGACCGAGTGAGTACGGTAGCCCTCAGAGAGAAGAAGCAGAAGATGATAACAGACTTTTTTTGCTAAATAAATGTTTTTCGTGCCCTCCGGGCACCAAACGCCTTCATTTTTGCTCACTTTCATTAGTTCGAATTTTGGTTAATTCGAACTGGCCTGGCGGCCCCGTGGAATTTGAATTAACGAGCTTTTACTGTATATATCTCAAGCCATCATCAGAAACAGCACAACGAACGGTGTTCAAAGAATGGTGTGGGTTTATTGTGACTGGAATGTCTTCGAAAGCTTTCACTTCTCTCAGCTTCTTTGGTGGTTATATAGGACTTCCAAAAGAAGGTCGCCATTTCCAAGTCTCTTTACCTTATAGCCTTCTCCTATAAAATTTGTCAAAGTCCTGGTAAACAGGAATGGTGAGACAAGATGAGCGGCCTTTTCAGTGTGTTTGCTGTGAACAATGTGGATCATTGGAAAACTGGTCAGATATGTTTTTTTTCTTTTTTTTTATTGCGCTGCTGCTTCAGTGCACCCTCTTTTTCGAGGGAGGTCAGAGTTAAGGAGGTGCAAAGCCATAAAAATTGTATGCGTTCAACTGTGATGCCAGTCACCCAGCATGGAGCCCTACGAGGGGACGGGAGAGGAATTGCTAGCAAATCCTGCCCATGCCAGCTGTACAACCCGACTATAACCAAATATGGCCTAACGCAGGGTGGTTAGCCACACAAGATTAACCCTTGCCGCCTGGAAGTAGGAAGAAGCAAAGAAGTTGGCAGAAAATAGGAAAGCAAAAGATGGAGGGGACGATAGGAAAAGGCGACTGCCGATTTCTCTCTGGGTGGGTCAGCCCGGAGGTGCCTTCTACGGGAAGCATGGGTCAAAGTGGGGTGTTGCCATCGTTGAGGGGCCTTTAGGATCCAAACACTCGGCATCTGCTCAACCACCAGGATCCCTCTTTTCCCCAGACACGGCGATGCCACGCACAGCTAAGCGTGGGTGCTCGTGGTTCATGATGTTGCACAGTACACGCAGCATCTGCTTTAACAGATGCCCCCGCGGACAGCAAGAAAGAGCTGCCTTCAGACTCTGACGGTGAGTAGCCTATAAATCCACATCTCGCGGTTGTGTTTGTACGTGCCAATTTTGTTCCATTAAATGCTTTAAATAATTTTCAGATGCTTGTTCATTGCATTATTTCTTGTGTGCAGAAGAATCAGTGCCAAGTTATTTTCGTAGTTTCCAGGCGTTACATTAGGTACGCCAGTTCCAAAACTGCCAATGAAATCCATACGTCACATTCTGGCATCCCAAGTGGCACAGAACATGGATGTTAGCAAGACTGTCACATCACCTGTGGCATTCATTGCTCAGCACTGCTCAAAACACGAAGGTAGTTGACGAACCAGATCCTGGAGGTGCTACGGCGCTACTGGTAACTAAAATCTAACTGCTGGCCATTGCTAACTTCTTTCCCAGCTCACTGATGGCATCACAGTCCGTTAATACCTGTAAACTGACCACTGAGGATAGCTGAGCTTCTGAGAACTGCTATGATCAAAGTGCCTGAGCAGAACTTGCCGTGCGGGCGGGCTTGGCAGCTGAAGGGCTGGTGAGGGCCACCATCTCCTGGATGGCCAGACGCAGCTTGAGCCGGTGCAGTGGATTACTGATGCCAATCTCCCGCTGGATCTCGGTGTCTGACAGCGCCGACATGATGGCGCCACTCTTCACATTCGCTCGACATGCTGCCACATACCACGCTGGCATGCCCACCCAAAGCTGCAGAGAGAGCAAAGGACATCAAATGATTGTCTGCACAGTCGTCAATCATTACTGCCAATATAGTGACTCTTAATATATATATCCAAAAAGAAGAAACGAAGATCTGTTCTAAATGTGGGAAGCATGGTCTATATCAGGAAGCAATTACTCGTACCATCCTCCTCGGACCAGGATGAATTTTTTGTCAACTACGAAGCTTATGTGAAAGCTGTATGGCTTTCATCTGCAGCCGTATAAATGCATTTGGGTGGATGCTACTAAAGGGTGATTGCTCCCTTATTACTAATCACTTTGGGGAATTTTAAAAGATTTTTGAAGATTTTTAAAGTAAACATTTTTGCTGGTACCACTGACTTTACTATAAAGGGGTTCTACTGTAGTAACAAAATATTTCAGTGTTCATAGCTTCATCTCCATAGGGCACCATGCATTTTTAGGCTTTAATACAGTAGACTCGCGATAATTCAAACTCTGATAATTTGTACTTTCAGTTATTTCAAACAAAAATCAAATTTTTGGTTGGCTCGTCATATTTTCAATGTATTTCAACGCCGCTTAATTCAAACACCGCAATTCGGTTAATTAGTGCTTTTAGCTTCCCCATACCGGAAAATTATCGGCTATCATTTCCGCCACTGGCGAAAAACCTGAGTTCTTATAACACAACAGTGGAAAATGTGAAAATAAGCGCACTATGACTTAAAAAAGAAAAGAAAGCGAAGAACAGCCTAACAAACAAACGTTCGAAACAAACGTTCGAAACAAACGTTCGAAACAAAAGCCTCCCAAAGAGCGCTGTTCAACTTTTTGTGGAGAAAATTGGAAATTAAAACACTTAACCCTCAAAACTTGTGGAAAAGACGACTGTCTGCCTGCACTTGTCAAAATTCTCAAAACTGCAGGGGGGGAAAAAAAAAAGGATGCGAAAGTGACGCGAAAGTGACGCGAGTAGCGTCGGCCGACTGCAAATCACGTGACCGCTCGTGCTTTTCTTTCCCTGGTCGGTTGCCCGCGTCGGTAGCACCATGTCTCCGCGAAGGAAGTATCGGACAATTGGCAGCCATAGAAGAGGTTGAGACTAGAACGAAAAAGACTGCTGTGGCATTGAAGTATGCGATAACAAAAAGTATGCTGACGATGATTGTGAATACGAAAGACAAGCTGCGAAACAACACAAGTCGCTTCGCTCCTGACAGAAAAAGGCTTAGGGAGGCGGCACATCTAGAGCTTGAGAAGGCGGTTCTCCTTCGGCTTAAGCGCGCCCGGAGCTCCAATCTACCAGTAAGTGGACTGATATTGCGAGAGAAGACCGAAGAATTGTCTGTGCACTTTTGAATTGACGATTTCAAGTGTAGTGATGGATGGGTGTTGCGATTCAAGGAGCGACATGGCCTCGCTTTCAAAACTGTAAGTGGAGAAGCGGCAGCGGTGAATGAGGCGGTTGCTACCGACCGGTTACTACCGACTGGCAGCAGACGCGTCTTCAGAGCCTACTGCTTGAATACTCTCTGGCAGATATTTATAATGCTGATGAAATGGAACTATTCTTCATGTGCCTGCCTCAGCAAACATTGTGTCGCAAGGGGGAACGTTGTACCGGCGGTAAGCTGAGCAAGGAGCGACTCACAGTCATGGTTTGTGCCAATATGGATTGTAGCCACAAGCCCGAACTTTTCGTTGTGGGCAAATCAAAGCATCCGAGGTGCTTTAAAGGCGTCTGAACTCTACCCGTTTCATATGCAGCAAATTCACATATGTGGATGACACAATCTTTGTTTTAAGAGTGGCTGCAGAAACTTGATGTGGTGTTCAAACGCGATAAAAGAGAAGTGCTGATGATTGTTGAAAACTGTCCCGCTCACGGTGATGTGGAGGGCATGGAGGCAATTCGTCTTGAATTCCTCCCTCCAAACACAACTGCTGTTCTCCAGTCCCTGGATCAGGGGGTGATCAAATGTCTGAAGACAAACTACAGGAAGCTACTCCTTAAGAGGATGCTAATATGCACGGACAATTCCATGTCATACAGCGTAACATTGCTGTCGTCGGTGGAAATGCTAGCTGACGCATGGAGTGCAGTAACGCCAGCAACGATATGGAACTGCTTCCAGCATGCCTTCCGCATACCAGGCCACAGCAGTGACACTTTGCCTGACTGCGCTCAATATGAAAATGAAGACTGCCTCCAAATGGAGAGCGATGATGCAGGGCTAGTGCTTTCTGCCCTCCAAGCACACGCCACAGCTGCTGACGATAACCTCTGCGTGTGCAGGGAAGACACACTGGACGACTTAGTAGCTGAGGTGCTGCTAGCACAGTACAGCAGCGAAAGTGAAGAGGAGGAATCAGAAGAACAATCCTCTGTGACAGCAGCACAAGCCTTTAACTACCTTGCCGGAGTCCGAAAATTTCTGACTGCAGCAAAAAATTCTGAAAAAGAACTGGCTGCTCTTACTGGAATAGAGAACTTTGTTCTGAACGCACATGTAAAAAAGAAGCAATCAATTCATGATTTCTTCAAACGGTTTAGTCAGCCATATATTTCCAATAAACTTGTTCTGGATCCTTCACCTCTGCTGTTTTTATTGTGTAATAAAAGAGAAGTGCTTAAAATGTGATTTAAGTGGATACTTAATTATAATGTGCACAGTAATCTTGCTCAGAGTCATATATCAGAGTCAAACAAAATCCTGGGGTCCCTTCGAGTTTGAATTAATGAGAAAATTCTGCTGCATTTTCAATGAAAGCAATTTCACTGCCTGCTTATACCAGACCGGAAGAAAAATTGCACTGCAGGAGGTGTGTATGCAAAAGTGGGCATTGCCCACCTGACAGAGGCAGAAGCACGCTGCTTTTATTGCACCGTGTGATGTAGTAGTACAGTCGAACCCGGATATATCGAACTCGAAGGGGATCGCGAAATAGTTCGATATATCAATAATTCGATATACAGAAATCGGCTTGTGACGGCACTTACGATGCGAAAAAATGATACCGTATTTGTCGCGTAATCAACCCACTCGCATAATGAACCCACCCTCCACTTTTGCACCCCAGAATTTGGAAAAGAAAAAAAAAAAGCGTTAAGGCCAGCTCGCTCACATGCAAACGATTGAGCGATCTATGCGACGAGCGGCAGCGACAGAGCGAAAGATTTCAAACTTGTTGGAACTGTGTCCCTCTTGCCGCTCGAGCCACAGCGGCCGCTCAAAACAAATCGCGAGCGTTTTCGCTTGCATGCGTCACTCCTTACATTGCATGCGTTTTTGCACGTCATTCCGTTTCGGTCGTCTCATCCACAGCTCATTTCTTGGCAGCGTGCCAAGATGGGCAGCGATAACGCCGGGCGTTTTATCTTTTGATAGCTCCTGCTGGTGGCGGGGAACGAACTTGGCAGAGTGCCCATGATGGCGTGATTGCACAAGCCTGGTTCGATTTATCACGCCGCGCTTGGGGCGGCCGTCACGATCGTAGCAGCTGACCGCGTGCTTTCGTAGATTTATACATGCAAACATAAATGACTCCCGCAAAAAAAAAAAAACTTGTTGCTTTTAAACGACCGCAGCCGCCATATCTTACGCTACGCCGCGCGTACAGCACAACGATAAGAATGGATGACTCGCAAAAAAAAAAAAAAAAGAGAGAGAGAGAGAGAGAGAGAAAAAGCTGCTGCTTCTTAACGTCGCAGGCGCCCAAGAGGGTTCGCAACACACGCTGGAGAGAAAGGGAGAGAGTAAACTTTAATTGGTTAACGGAATTGTGGGGAAAGCGTCGGAGGTCTGTCTGAAAATGGGCTGAGCTGGCTTGGCACATGCATGCGCGTGCTGAAGGAGACAGATAGCTCGGCGAAAGAATGGGCACACCCACACATATGGCTTGCAAACGGCATGTGCTGGCCCGCGGGAAACGATAACGTGACTTGAAAACGTCACGCGGCAAACGGCCAAGGGTGATGCGATCGTCTTTGGGGAAGGCACACTTTCCAGTGCGTGGGGCGGAGTTCGATACATGGAATGACCGGTGAAATTGAGTTCGATATATGACGCGGCTTTCCTATACTTTTACATGAGATTTTCAAGGGGATATTCCGCGAGTTCGATATAACCAAATTTCGATATATCCGGGTTCGATATAACGGGGTTCAACTGTACATGCAACACTGCTGCAAGTGCTGTGCGACCAGCCAGCCAACCTTAGCATTTTGCCCAAACCTGATGCAGTGCTAGGGTGTAGATTTTTTTACTGAACAAAGCATATGAAACTCCACGAGTACTCATCAATGACCGTTTAACAGAAACAATAAAACAAAGCAGCTACATAAAAAAAAAAAGAAGTGAAAAAATTTGCCTAAGCTGCTGACCTGTGCAACTGGGCTCCTTGAAGGAAGAAGGTAATTTATTTTCTCATAACTAACAAGCACCTGAAAATTTTGCTCATTTCTCTGGTGTGGTGCTTAGTGTAGCTGACCAAACTATCAAAGAAATTTGTTTCTGACACAATCACTCTACAGAAGGCACTGCTATATCTTGGCTGTCAGCTGAGTGGCAGTAGATGTATCTATCCCCCCCAAAAAACAAAGATAATTTCTTTTAAACTTTCTTGAACCTTCCATACTGCCATCAAAAATGTAAAAGAAAAAGAAAGATGGAAACAATTATCGACCAATTTGAATAAAAAAAAACAATGCAAGTACATTTTAGATATGGCATAATATTTGACTGAACATAATAAAGGGAAAAGAAAAAAGGACTCCAGCTCTTACGCTTACCTCGAGCCAAGCAACGATGGTGGGTCCGTTCCATAATGCAAATGGTGTGCCAGCTTTCATTGCCTCTGCCAACAGCTCATGCCTGCAGAGAGAGCAGGCCATAAGTAAAGCAGACCTTGCAATGAACTTTAAAACAACCAACTGTGGTTTCTTATGCCAAGTGTTTCAGGAGAGCCCATCACTAATTTTTAAAAACAGGCTTTTTGATTCACTTTTGCTGCATACTGCTGGGTGACATAACGAAAAAAGAAAAGACAGGCGATAAATAATAACTAAGTAGCTAGGTAACTGAGTTCTTATCGCTAACTACTACAGATGCGCGTCTCGTTGCAATTGATGATTTTTAGCTGATCACTAATAAGCATACAAATAGGCAACAAAGTGTGGCTCTTTCTGGAGAAATTGAAAATTGCGTGCCTGTGGAGGGCAACGTCAATCACAACATTACGCTTCATACTGCATGTGCCACATGATCTTCTCTATGCCGCCCACGTTGCGATGCTCATCGGTGCTTGCAGTTCCAGCCAAAGTGTGACACGAAAGGTCACGTGGCCCGTGAAGCATTTCTCGAATTGTGCCAGTGTCACGAAATCGGAGCACATTTTCATCAAGCCGGCACAGCGCGAGGCCCGCGCGGCGTCGCGTGGAAAGCATGTAGAGAAAAGCCCCCTTCCCCGCGCGGGAGAGCACGTAGCTTTGTACGCGTTGCCGTCACCCTCTTTCCCATTGCCCGGGGAAGACGGTGGTTCATCGGACTGGAATACGCCAGAAAATTCCGGAATCTTCTATGGGACCTAGCCAATGATGACGCGCGGCTCGACGGGAGGAGAAGAGGGAGCTATAACCAGCGAAGCTATGTGTGTGTGCGCGCTAGCTTTGACGAGTGCTAACAAACAGACGCGGCGCGCCCTATTTAAAGCGACCGCGCCACTTGTCGAGTCAGTCAGTCAGTCAGCCAGTTCGTCAGTGTTTTGTGGCGTGCTCGCCTGTGCTTCGGCTGACTCCCGGGGATCACCCGCTGCTGGCAAGCCCACGGACTTTCAAGGGAGCGGCGCTCGTCTCGTATGGCAGCCACATCGTGACTCTTGAGGCGTCGGACTGCAACAGTGCCCGGTGAACAATTTGGTGTTTGTTTATGTAACTCTCTCGTGTTTGATCTGTTGTAAAGCCTGTGTTATTGAATCATTCTGTAGTTGCATGCTTAGTGTTTGTATTCTGTGAACCTCTCGTCTGTTGTATTTCAAGTGATCTTGTGTATTCTTTTGTATCGTCTCTTGCTGTGCATAAATTGTGTTTTGTTTGTTACTTCTGACTCCGATCCTTACTCTGGTTTGAACCGGCGACCGCTGGGCACCAAACGACCACCCCCTTCTGTCACTACAAGGTAGTTGAATTCCGGCTGAGCTTGCCACGCAAGTCGAGGGCATCTCCTTTGCGACCGGAACAGCTACCCCCACTCACTCTAAGGGTGTCTGGGAGTGTGCGCACCGTTAAGGGCGCATCGTTAATGATAACCCCTCATAATTATTAATGGGTGACAGCCAGAAGTAGACAAACTGGTCAAGTCACAGCATGAAGGGCAATTGCAGTGTCTAAATTTGAAAAGGTGATAGGGCTGTCACTAGTAACCAGCCACAGATCAGCTATTGCACTGCAAATTGGCATGTATCTTTTTAAAAGCTGGGTACATTAAAATTTATCTAACTAGCTTCATCTGATTTCAGATGCCTGCCAACATCAGTATTACTATGCAGTAAAAATAACCTTTTAACCTCCTCCCCCCCCCCCTCCCTTCACCCTAAGAAAAAAAAAAAACATTTAAAATTAGTGGCTAGCTTCCCTGAGACACTCCTGGTATACAGCTACCAGCACAAAAAACACGGCCTGTTCTGGTCTACACAATGACTACACCAAATTGAGAGGCCACAGTGTCACCCCCAGCAAACAACGGCTTTAATTTTTCCCAAGGAAGCAACAACTCACTTCTTTTTTGTGCGTCGATCCACTTCTGTCTTTGGCCCCAGTGCACCCCCAGCCATAGAGAGGGTTCCCATGTCACTAACACAAATGTCACTGTCCATGTAGATGCCCCCTGCACACATGCACAGAAAGCAGGCATGTTGTCTTCACATGCCTGTCTGCCAGTACTATAACATAGAAAATAGGGTAGGCAAGTTGCATTCTTTTCCCACACAATGCACGCACGCACACATGCACACGCGTGCGCGAAGCTATTGGCCAGAATCTCGTGGTTCAAGCTGCACAAAAGAATTTAAGATGGTGAGGTAACTTATGAACAACAAGAACACAGGAACTAACGCTCACCTCCTGCCGTGTTTTGCATGTACAAAATAAAGAAGGGGGTGGGAGAGAATATGTACACACTAGGCATCTGTTAAACCACTCGGTCGATAATTGACTACATGGGAAATAAGTTCTTCTTGACCATTACCCAACAAAAGCCCATATGAAGATGGGCAGAATACACTACACCAGTGCTTTTTCATTGTGGTCAGCCTTCAGAATGCTGCTGGTTGCTGTTCCACCATAATTTTGACACTCAAACTAAGAATGGAATGAACATACACACTGGACAAAGTGCTTCAAACTTACAATTGGCATACCATCTAGCCCCTGCTCTATTTTTTCTGACATAACTGTTTCATGTGTTGAGCCAGTTGATGGGTGGCACAAGAATGAGAGCAATAGTGAACTGCCCCTTTGCAGCTTTAACCGTAGAGCTAACTAGCAGCAGCAATCACTGTGCTGTTCTGAGGCCCTACACTAACTCTGGTCACAGACACTGTGGAGAGGGAACGTTTGCGACTGAGAGTGATTGATAATTTCATTCTCTGTCGGTGAGGGAAACAAAACAAAAATTACTCATCACTTTAAAGGATAGCAGCTCACCAGTGACACCATATTCCTGCCCATAGGAATCCTTTCCCTTGACTTTGTCCTTTTTGCTGAAGAAGCGACCCAGCGAGGACTTGATGCCCTTTTTCTTGGCTGCCTTGTTGAGTGAGTCTTGTGAAGAGTTGGTCGAGCTCAACGGAGACTGAGCACTTAGCGAGCTGGGCCCCCCATCCATGGTGACCCTGTGCAGCACGAAAGGCTTCGTCAGGGCACAGGAAAGGAAAAAAAGATATGATGTGAGAAATGCCAAACAGCCTTGCTACTGAGGGAAGTCCCCAATTAGGTGTCCCATGCAAAGAATTAGGTAAAAAAAAGATCATACATCCAATCTGACCGGTACCTTTCGCTGGGACTCATACATCAGCCCTGTTCTCTTACTCAACAAGTCACTCATTTGCAAAAGGCCTTCAGCTTTATGCTGCATTAATGATGGATCACAAAGGATATTTGAGTCGCACTAGCAATGAGGCTAACACAAGGAGAGAATAGATTTAAGCCAATGCACACTTTCTATACGTATCTAACAGCCAAGGCAAAATGGCTACAGGAAGCCAGCTGCAAGCTTTATTCTGCCAATGCATGCTTAGAAATGTTGTGAAAACAAGAGGTTCGAGCTGTATCACAAACGTTCATATTTTCTGCACATTATGTCACAATGCTAGTCAGACAAGAAATGAGCAGCTTCAAATCTTCTCACTTCGCTTGCTACTGCAATGATCATATAAATTTATAGGCAAGGCAATTAATGTAGCCTTTTCTGATCAGGGTGCCAAACTAGAGTTCTGCTAAAGTGAAGGGTTTCCTGGGCACCTATCCACCTATTTCAATAGTTGCAATGATAGTGTGAGCGGAGAACATCATGTACCATATTTTAGCATGTTTCATCTCTGCTTGCCACTGAATGCCTGCTTCTATTGCCTTCAGCCATCCTACTCTGTAATCTGCCAATGTGCTTGAGGACAAAAACAAAAATGCTAGCGATTTTGAAGGAGGTCGGTGACAGGAAGATAGGCAGACATGACAGTGCATATGACATGACATTACTGAAAAGTGCTAAGAAGACAGTAAAAACGCCCTCGCTCCACTTCCTTTCTATTGCTATCAAAACACTTCAAGCCTGAGCTCTGTCATCTCATTTTAGTCATCTACAATATTCAGGAAATCTCACTTTCAGAGTATTACGTGGGGCTTTGATGGTGGGGGGAAGGGGGGGGGGGGCTAAGGTTGTTGCGTAAACATGCAGTCTTCATTCATTACAGGGTGCAATAACATGCATGTTACAGAAGGTGGGACGACAATTGGCCTTGAGAATAATTCGAAAATTTCTTTCAGTCCCTTCCCACATGACATTTTTAATTTCTAGTCATGTCAAATTTACAGATTTTATTTTGTTACTTATTTTGTATGACAACTTTACAGGTTGCATACAGTTATAATGGTATATTACTGTACGTACTTGCATAAAGGTGACTTTTTTTTCACAGTTTACATGGGGCCAGCATTTCTCCTTCACATTTTTCTACACAATTACCCATCCCCCTCAATGTGATAACATGAATTTTTATGTAAAAGTAGCGTGACCCCAATGGAATGACATGTGCCCAACTGGCCGGACTAAAACAGGTTGCTAGGTAATTTTACTAGCAAATGTCACATGGTTCACAGCAGCGCTTCACGCATGCGATCCATGGCCATTAATGCAAGAATGCCTTCACTTGGCCTGATTTTCCGCACAATTCGCTGCTGAAGGCCTGGCAGAAACTGGTAACAAGTTCATTTTAATGTCATCTTACTGTGTGATGGTAAGGTTAGGCCTTTTATAATAAATTGTCTGTTTATCGTAAAACTGGACATTTACTGGGACTAGAGGTACCTTCGCTGCAGCTTCGATGCGAAGCACACTAGGCCTACCAATAATGGGTGAACAATGCGCTACCATGCTGCATATTGCATTGGTGTCCAAGCCTGGTTAGTGGATTGCTGTCTAAAGAAAGTGCATCACTAGCATTGGTAAGTCCATCCTGGCTTTTGCACTGCGTCACATTTCGTGCTTTCCAGTGCTGACGCCGAACTCTCATGACGAGCTACCAGCACTGAGGCACCATGTGCTTGCAGTTCTATGCGGGACAGCACATTCGTGGTTGTACCAAGTGTCACAGGAAGTTGGCGTCTATCAGCTCCAGAGACAGAAAACATACCGTATAAACGCACGTAAGGGCCGCATCTGTATATGGGTCACACATCCTATTTCCTGAAGCAAATATTTCAACAAAAAAAGATCCGTGTAAGGGCCACAGCCAAACTTCCCACGACCCACGCGGGAATAGCCTTCAAAGTGCACGTGCACAGAAGCTTCCAGATGCCACTCATGGATGGGGCTCGAAATTGTGGATCATCATCATTATCATATTTTCCTTCTTCCACAAGCTTTGGCATCGGTATCGCCAGCCCTGGCCACTCTGGCTTTGTTCCAAGACTGTAAAAGGGACGTGAGTAGAGGTAGCGTGGTTGGCATGGTCGTACGCAGTAGTTACAGCTCTTGTGTGCTCTCCGTTTATTTTTCGTGAATTGCCGTCCAGTGCTGCCATTCTAGCACACGGCAGACTTTAAACAAAAAGTAGCAGAGTTTGCCCTCGAACACGGCAAGCATGTGGCGGGCAGAAAATTTGACGTGTACAAGAAGTGTGTCCGAAGATGGTGCAAGCAGAAGGATGTGTCGAACAACACCAGCTACAAAAGGTGTGTTTTTTCAAGCAAGCCGTACTAATAGTTTAGATTGGACTGGAGACTACGACTTGTGGTGTGAATGTGCACCAGAGTACAGCGCCAACTCGGAGTTGGAAGACCCCGCGAGTGACAACTGAATGGTAAATAAATGCCGCACATTTACTGATTGGTCTGTTTTTACTTATATGTATATATGTTGTATGTTGCATGCATGGGCCGCATCACGAAAATTGGCCCTCAAATCTGGAAAAAAAGTGTAGGTCTCACACGCATTTACATATACGGTACCATGAGGGGCAAAATTACACGCACACGCAACAATTCCTTTAGCTGACATTCTTTTCTTCCTTTCTGAAGTACTGGCTGTCAAGTTGTGGACTGCATCTCTTATATGAGTGTGACTATAGTTGGGAGTGAACTACAATTTCACACTCTAATCATCATAACCATAAAAACAAAGCATTCTCCTGTGCTTTCCTTAACTGGTTTTTGCACATGTATCTTAACCAGCCCCACAAGCAGCAGCTGTAGGGACAGTGAAAAACTATGAAAAAAGGTATCCCATTCAAGGAGGCACAACAAAGCTTGTCATAAAAGAGGCAACTGACATGAGTCCGGCCCATGGCGCACCTGAGCAAAGCGTCTGGAGGGATGCCTGAGAGGCAAGAGGGGCTGCCGCCCAAAGCGGCATGCTGAGATAGAGACGGCCCAAAGGACCTGCGAGGGGATAGAAGGACAGAAAAAGAGAACACACAAACATCATGCACTGAGATCAAGCTGGCAAAAAAGAGCTTCCAGCAGGCTGCCATGACACAGCACGTCCGTACACCAGTAGTACCACGAAAAAAGCAAGCATGGCATATCGCTGTTTTAGCATTTTGGATAAGTTGGCATTAACAGGACATGCATAAGCCAACAAGTGTGACAGAAACAGTCAATTATGTTTTTTTCTTTTTTTTCATTTTAAGTTCCTACAAACGGCCTTTGCAATGTAATGAGAAGAATCAAGCCAGTCTCCCTCACTCTATTTTTCTGCCCAAGCAGTACAGCTGAAGCCCATTAAAGCTGCAAAGCATAAGCAGACCAGCAAAGCCAAGATACCTGCGCAGCTCTTCAGAGCTCTGTGCAAGGGCTTGGGCCACTCGGTCAATGCGCATTGCCCGTGGTGTTGGCGGGCTTGTCTCCCTCCTCAACAGACGGTCATCTCGTACCTCGAGCGACGCTGGCACCTGAAATGCATGCATCAGAGAAAAGTTCCCTTCAGAATGGCATCATCTTCCATGCACCGAAGCCTTCAGGTGCAGATATATTCCTAAACGGCCAAATAGATAGATTTGCAAACAGCATGCTTTTTTGTCACTTACGTCTACAGCATGCACTCTCTCATTAGTGCCACCCTGTGATCATTCAGGTCCAGCTATAAGTCAGCTTCACAGAAATTTCCTCTCCACTGAAGTATTTCTGTTCCCCATTTCTCACACTGTACAAAACAGTGTGCGAAAGTCTCTGCCATTAGGAATTTGTTGCAGAGTAGTTTATGTAAAAGCCTGCAGCTGTTCCAAATGCAAACCATAAAAAAAAAAAAAAAAAAAGGAAAGAAAAGTCAAGACACAAGCGAGGTGAACACTACACACTAATGATACTGCAATAGCTGCATCCTTGTACACTGCGTGTATAGCTGCCAAGAGTTAGCTAAAAAAGCAGCCAAAATCTTCAGCTGTACAATTCTTTTAGAACAGGTAAAGACCAGCTTTGATCCTCTATGAGATTCGTCAGTGCTCGAAAATTCTATGCACCATAAGGAACAAACATGGATGCAACCATAAACTGCATAAACTCAAACCAATATCATCTTTGTCCAAACTACACCCTCTTTCAATGTATTTTCTACAGAAATTTAAAGAACGACAAGACCAAACATTTTTGGTCCAACTATGGCTACAGCCTGCAGAGATCAGGCTAATTTGTCCAATACACTGGACACTGAGTTTTCAGCCAATATTTCTATGCCAAAGCGTTCATCTTTATAAAACCTGGCTGTTAAACACGTAGGCAACCTCTTGGTGCAATCTATGCAGCAATGAGTCAGACCTCGATATAACGAACACTCATGTAACGAATTATTGAACATATCGAACTCTTCCGAAATATTTTTGCCAAACACATGTACTTTTAACTTCCTATAGCAAATGTGGCTCAGCATAAAACAGATATAACGAATTTCTCGACACCAAGCCCTACCTCACTTTAATAGCAAGAGGCAGGCTTCGTTGCTCTACAACTGTGTTGTGCGGCGCAGCAAACGTTCAGGACTACCTCGCAGGCACTGACAGCGCCACGGATGCCATGTCGGCATTGAGAGTTGACAGCCAAAGAAATCGTTCGCATCTCACAATCGCTGACAGCGCCGCTTCAGCAGTAGCGGCAGTGGCGTGATCGAATGTTAATTTTTCTGCTTTTTCCCTTTTGCGTTTTAGTGTTAGCAGCGGCGTGGCCGTCGTAGCATTCTGTGGAGGCTGCATCGGTGGTCGTGTCGAGTGTGGTGCGCGGGTGTGCGTAGTGCTGTGATGACGGTGAACGTGAAAAAAGAGCAGCACTGACGTTAGACCAAGCTTGAGATAATAAAGTGTGTTCTTGCAGACTTATTTGGCACCCCAAGGAGCACTTTGAGTATTATTCTGAAGAACAAAGCTGTAATCAAGGCACAAGCACAAGAGACCAGGAGGACAAGTGCACAGCGTCTTCAGCCCCCTGCGTTCAAGCGATGCGGAGAAGGCATTCTACAAATGGATGTCAGAGCTCGAAACATACCGGTGTAAGGACCAATGCTTCAACAAAAAGTAAAAGACTTTGCCTGTATCCTCGATGCCAAAAACTTCGTCGCCAACTCTGGATGGCTGCAAAGGTTCAAGGCATGCTATGACATCGTAGGCAAAACAATCTCAGGCGAAAGTGAGACGGCTAACTGCGAGAGCATCATAAAGTGGTTGGAAGAGGGTTGGCCGCAAATGGTTACGAAATATCAGCCCAAGGACATCTTTAATGCAAAGGAAACGGGCCTATTTTGGCAGATGCTACCCAGGCATACCTTTGATGCGCGTGGAGAGCCATGCCATGGCGGGAAGCAAGGAAAGGCCTGGATCACTGTTTAGCTTGCCACTACCATGGAGAGCACTGTGAAGCTGCGACCCTTCGTCATCGGGAGGTTTAAAACCCCGAGATGCATGTCGCATTCAACAACATTGAAGTTGGCTTTCTTCCACCTAACTGTACACCCAAGCTACAGCCTTTAGATCAGGGAGTCATCAGGGCCTTCAAGGCAGTTTACAAAAGAAGACTGATCGACACTCATCTCGTGAAGCTTCGTATGAAGCAGGACTTCAAGATCGACTTGCTGGGAGCAATTCAGATGCTTAAAGCAGCATGGGACAGCGTGAAAGGTGAAACGATTGCCAACTGCTTTCGGCACGCAAGTTTTGTTCCAGCAGAGGCCCATGCATTAAGTGACGATGGTGACGATCCCGACGAAGCAGAAGCAGAGCTCTGCGAGCTCGTTGAGGTTGTTGGTCGCGTCTTGGTGAAATGCCCGAAACAATGACTGTAGAAGACTTTGTAGGTGGCGACGACATCGCAGTGACCATGGCTGTACTGACGGACGCCGAAATCGCTGTGGAAGTCTCTGCACATCCCGCAGACGAAGCACAGGCTGACCCCACGGATGACGAGAACATTCCGACTACATAAGAAGCGCTTGCTGCATTGGATTTACTGCGCCGCCATTGCTGTGCTATTGACTATTGAGGGCAGTGGGTTTGCCCTTGTTGAGTGTCTGCAAATTGTCGAACAGGACGTGATACGGAATGCAATCAACACAAAAAAGCAGGCCACGATAATGCGGCTCTTTGCAGGTAAATAAATAGACGTGACCCAAGTAAGCACCCTCCGAGTTGCCGTGCCTTCTCTGATTGAATTTTGCTGCTCTTGCATGTATTTTCTACAAAATTTTATATTATGAATTATGAATATAGCGAACTATTTTTCAATTTTTTAACTGCTCGTTATAACGAGGTTTCACTATATTATATTGCTCAAACCCCTGCCAAAACATGCTGGAAAATTTTAAGAGTTTCCAGGTAGCTACATTCAGCGGCGCTACGTTCATGTACCTGTCAGAGAAGTAAATATCCTTTCTGCTGTTTCTATGTACTTTCAGAACATAACACATAACTCTGCTTTTGAATCAAACATAATAATAAAGTGAAGGCACAGAAGTAAAATTTAAACTACACATGCGCTTATGTTAATTCATTAGAGTATTATTTTTTATCCAAGATACAGTCTAGCCTGGTTATAGCAAAGCCACTTATAGCGAAATAGCAGTTAAAGCGAAGGAAGTTCAATTTCCCATTCCCATTTTTACATTTTCAATACAATTTGGGTCCAGTTTTAACGAAGTAAATAAGTGCACGTCAGCAGCTATAGCGAAGTGAATTTGTACCACATGAAAATTATTGTATCAATCAGGAGATTTTCACGCCTACAGGCAAATTTTTGTGCAAAAATAAGGACCAAATTTGGCTGACGGCCACACTTCGTGATGCAGCGTTCCGTCGTGCCGTTGAGCCGGGTGTGTGGGAGGTAAAAAATGTAAGAAAATAAAAGGCAATTTTCGGTGACGTCATGGAGCAGCGGTCAACTTGGCGAATCGCTGTTCTTGAACTTCTCTCCTCTCAGTTCTGGGCCTGGGAGAGAGAGAGAGAGAGAGAGTCAGGGAGAAATCATCACGGGAGTGAGAGAGGCAAGAGAAAAGCGAGAGTGTATCCTTTGCTTTCGTGGATCTTTGTATGCGGTTCTTTCACTGACGCCATTCCACCTTCCTGCCTTGTTCCACTTCTTACCTCAGATATCTCGTGACCCCTGACTTCGTCTGGATAATTTTTAGACAGCAAACCTACTCAGTTATCTCCTTTCTCGGACTGACCCTTCGATTTCTCGGCAATGCCGAGTCTCGCAAGCCTCAGCACCTCAACAGGAAAAAGAAAAGTGCTGCCATTGAAGATGAAGCGTGCTATTTTGGACAAAGTGCACCGAAACGTGAAGAAGAGTGATATCGCACGGAAGTATGAAATCGCACAGTTCACACTCTCAACGATAATCAAGAACGGCAGCAAGGTCGACGCCGTTCTCACATTGACAGCGGGGACTGAAAGAGAATCCGGTGCGCCACGTACGCCAACGTAGAAGCCACACTTTACAAGTGGTTCTTCGATGCCCAATCAAAGAACGTCCCGCTCAGTGGACCCATCATGCTATTGGAGGCTAAGGACTTGGGCTTTGCTCTCGGTCACGATGACTTCCAGCCAGGAAATGGGTGGCTCCAGAGGTTCAAAGAGAAACACAACATTAAGAGTAAAAACATCGCTGCGGAGGCCGCATCCGTTGACAAGGGATCACTCCAGCAGTGGATGGTCAAGCATCGCAATCGGATTCCTGCGCATTCCGACAAGGACATATACAACACAGACGAAACGGGTTTGTTCTTCCAACTGCTGCATCAAAGACTCTGGCGGCCAAGACGGACAAATGCGTGGGAGGAAAAGACAGCAAAAACCAGATCACAGTGCTGATCTGCTCTAATATGGATGGTTCAGACAAGCGAGACTTGTTGGTCATTGGCAAAGCTAAGAAACCGCGCGGCTTCGCCAAGGTGCTCTCTATGCCAGTGACTTACGTAAGCAACAAGAAAGCATGGATGACGAGACATTTTTGGCAAGTGGTTCGCTGACTCTGACAAAGAGATGGTCCAGAGGAAGCGCAAAGTGCTGATGTTGTTTGACAACTGCACTGCGCATCACGTCAATGCACACTTGAGCGCTGTCGTGATTTTGTTCCTGCACCCAACAACTACTGCCAAGCTGCAACCTACGGACCAGGGGGTTATCGCTAACTTCAAGGTCCACTACTGGCGCCGAGTGATCGAGCGCCTTCTGATCTATGCTTGCTCTGCCGACAATGTGGCTGAGATGAAGGTCTCTTTGGTAACGGCCATCTATTTTGCAAGCGCAGCCTAGAGGGACGTGAAGCACCTGATTATCGCTCACTGCTTTAAGAAAGCTGGAAGCAGCAGTGTGGACACGGCACCTGCCGAGGACAAAGCTGCCGCGGGTGACATTGCTGTAAATGCTGATGATGATGCCATGAACAGCTATGAAAGTCCAATAACGATTTGGACCTTGTGCTTCCAGGTCTGTCCCATATAGACTTCATTTCCGCCGCCGCCAAACTTGTTGCCACAGAGGACTTCACGATTGACGAAGTTGCCAGGAACGTCATGGAAGAGATAGATAGCACCTCCGAGAGTGACTGCGACGACATTGATTGCGCCCCTAAGCCGGCGACCTCCACAGCGGCCATCACAGCTGTTGACACACTACGGATGTACTTCGGGAGTTCAGAACAGAGCTTCAGTTCTCAGTTGGATGGTATAGAGCCGCGATCCTGAAAACCGCACTTACAAAACGTGTTCAGGAAATGCTGGACCACTTCGTCCAGCGACGATAAAACAATTTACTCAAATTTGTCTCTTTTTTTTTTCATAGTCCAGATACAACGAAATAACAGATACAGTCAAACCTGGATACAGTTGAACCTGGATATAACGAAGTTGACAAAAGTTCGCAATTTTTCGTTACATGCAGGTTTTGTATGAAGGCAATGATGCAGAAACGAAACCGAAAGGCTTCAGATATCAGTGAAGGTGAACTCCCACTTCAGGCATTTATTTTACAGTAAAAAACTGCATATCGCTGCGGAAACAAGCAGCTAAATTACATGATTTAGCTAAACAAGCTAAATCATGTAATGCTCCTTCGTCGTCGCACGAGCCGACGAAACGGCGCAATATGTCGATTGCGTTCATCACCTCCTTCGGGGTGGGCACGTCACACGGATCTGGCTCACAGGAACCATCATCACAGACATCGGCATTTTGCACGCTTTCGGCAAGTGCCTATCATTCATTTCTTCCGTAGCTACAGTGGCGTTGTCGGCAAACAAAACATCGCTCAGGTCGATGTCGGGGGACACCACCTTTGCTGCGTAGCTCATCCCACGCTTCGGCCACATCGGATGAAGCTGAAGTCTCTTCTTCCTCGTCGTCGGCACCAGCCTGTGCGTTTTTTGTGGATAAGACGAGTCTATAGACCACATTCTTTGTGAGTGCCCGATATACAGTGAGGAAAGGCAGTGTCTGTGCCGTTCGCCGGAGCATCTAGATGGACGCCCATTGAGTGAAACTAAGATTTTAGGTCCCTGGCCATGGCGATTGTCTGCGGTGAAGGCCTCCCGGGCACTGCTCCGCTTTATGAGAAGCACAGGCCTAATCGAAAGACTATGAGTTTGCTATGACATGACTGTAACGTGATGTGATGTGGTGCGTCTGTTATGTGACTGTATTACCGTATTTACTCACATAATGATCGCACTTTTTTTTTTTTAAGTACTGACGCAAATTTCGGGGTGCGATCATTACGCGGGGTAAATTTTCTACAAAAAATTTTTGAGCACCGAAAACGCAAAAAAGTTGCAGGTCAGACGTCTTAGAACATATATCTCGATTACAACCAAAAATAAAAGCTGAGTAAGGCTTACCTTGGCAATAAACACGCACATTAAGCATCACATCGAGTGCACAATGCCCATTTATTTTTTTTCGTCAGTACTCTAATCAAAGTCTGAATCCTCGCCATCCTCGCTTTCACTGCTGCACGACTCATCGGAAACGGCAGTGTCGTCGCTGGGAGCATCTTCACAATGCCACAGGAAGTCATCTTCCGTTCCATCCAAAGCGTTAGATATGCCTGTCTTCTTAAAACTCTTAGCCACTGCCTCGTCGGGGATACTGCTCCACGCTTCTGTGATCCACGAGCACAGCATCTCCACGGATGGCGTTCTAATCTTTCCGCTCGGCGTCAAATCATGCTGGCCCATCACCATCCACTCAGCATAAAGTCGTCGAACGTTTTCATTGAACGGTTTGTTCAAAGACACGTCGAGAGGCTGCAGCAGCGATGTCAGGCTCAGGGAAAGTCCATTCCGTCGCATAAAGCGAGTCGTCCAACCGGAGCTAGCGCGGAAATCCTTTGCGGCGATTCCCAGCTTCCTGGCAGTTGTGCGCGCCTGCGTCTGTATCATTTCTAATGACACTGCACAACCATCCTTGCGCAGGTCCCTCACGTATTCTAGGACCGCCTCCTCAACACGAGGGAACTTGCCCGTTTTGGGTCCACGGAAAGCCCGCCGTGTCTTGTTCGTAGCCATCAGCTTCTCGCACTGCTTCTTCCAATAGCGTATCCTCATTTCGTCCACGCCGAAATGCCTACCAGCAGCGTGGCTGCCATGCTCCAGTGCATAGTCGACAGCCTTGAGCTTGAACGCGGCGGTGTAACTGGCATACCGCCCCATGGTGAAATGGCGTAAACTCGCACAAAAACACAAAGCACGCTACGACGCTGCCGAATTGCAAAATGGCGAACGCCGCAAAGCATGGAATCATGGGAACTCCAACGTTACTAGACTAGGTTGGGAACTCATCGGAATGCATTCGCTGCGGGATGACTGCAGATCAACCACCAGGCGGCTCCATGTTCGGGGTGCGATCATTACGCGAGGAATTTAACCTCGCGAATTTTGACCTCAAAATTCAGGGGTGCGATCATTACGCGAGTGCGATCATTATGCGAGTAAATACGGTAACTTCAACTATCCCTCTCTCACAACTTTTATATCCACTCATCCCCTTCCCCCAGTGCAGGGTAGCAAACCGGTTGCTTTTACTGGTTAGCCTCCCGGCCTTTGCTCATCTTCCTCCTCCTCCTGCCTTCATAAAGCACTTTTTAATATAGCTTCTGCCCTGAACTCTTGCCAGGAGGCAGCAAGCATCATTTCAACTGACTGATAAATATTGATCTTCCGCTCCCATTCCAGACGGATGTTCAGAAGAAGCTTCTGTATAAGTCGGCACCAGTAACAGCATTTAAAACTGTTGATTATTCCTCTGCCCCGCGGCTGTATTAGTGATGTGCAATTAGCCGGGAAGTAGTGCAGTTCGATGTGAGACAGCTGCAGGCCTTCAACATGGTGCGCAGCGCAACTGTCCAAAAATAGGCAAACTTGAAAGCCTTGCTGCTTGATATCCTGGTTGAAGTCTTTCAGCCATTCAGAAAATATTGCCCGAGTCATCCACGCTTTAGTGTTTGCCGTGTACTTTTCCCCACAACTAGCGGGACTCGCTTGTCAGTGCCGTCAAGGTTAGTGCACAGTAGAACTGTTACGTGGAGTTCGCTCTGCTTTCCGCAGCGGCAGTCATCTCCTTTAAATGCTAGTGTACGGCCCAGAAGCATCAGTCTCGTCGGCATTACAGATTTCAGCCTCTTCGAAGCGAATCGGTATTCCAGGAAGCGTGTCAGCCACCCACAAAGCAGTAGCATCGCTGTCGCCGCAGATGACTTTCCCGATGACATTGTGTCAGCTCTTGAAACCTTGTAGCCACCCGTTGCTTGCTTTGAAGTCATTATCGCCCCAGATGCACACAAAATCCTTCGCCTTCTGTTGTAATATCGGTCCGCTTATAGGCACATTCCTGGCTCGAGTGTCCAAAAAAACACGTGAACACTGCCTTGTCCACATCATCATACGTTGACAGTTTCAATCTTTTCTTAGCCTTTGTTCCAGACTCCACAGCACTTCTAATCTTCTTTTCCACACTCAAAATTGTTGACAGGGTGCTCGTTGGGATGTTGAAACGAGCGGCGACGTCCTTCTTCTTCTCGCCTGCGGAGACCGCATTTAAAATGGCAAGTTTGTCTTGAAATGACAAAATTTTCGTTTTCTGGCCGTTGAACTGATCATGACAAACTCAGATACAGGCGGAGCCCCACGAATACAGGCAGAAAGGCTGGCCTAGCACTTCCGAAACATGTCGGGCGAACATACATCGCAAATCCACAGACACACGAGACGCAGAACAACAGACAATATGGCGAATGCACAATGTACGCAAAAATTGCATGTGCTACACACACGTACAGTACCTAGAAAGAAATCAACTGCAGCCACTAATGCCACCTGGTGTTGCACTACACTACCAATGCCTGAGGAGGCTGCTGTGTTAGCCACGGAGCGGCGCTAGAAGGTAATACTATCATCATCACCGCCAATTTTGCTTGATTTCTGTGATTACAGGCGGTCACGTAGCTGCTGGCTTCTTAGTGTTCTAATATTCACTGAATTAATGCATTTATTCGGGCAAATTTGCAGTAAAAGCTAAACAAATAATGACTGATCAGCTTCGAGAGTTTGTTACATCAAGGCTGACTGCCACAACGCCTTCGTTACATAGAGGTCAAAAATACATTGGCTTCAATGGGTGTGGCATTGGGGAATTTAAAAACTTCGTTAAATTCAGGAATTCGTTACATAGAGGTTCATTACATCCAGGTTCAACTGTATATCAAACTCGAAGGGGATCGCGAAATAGTTCGATTTATCGATAATTCGATATACAGAAACTGGCTCCAGTCGCCACTTGCGATTGTGAAAAATTATACTGTATTTGTCGTGTAATCAACCCACTTGCATAATGAACCCGCCCACTTTTCGCTCCAGAGAATTTGAAAAAAAAAAAAAAAAGAAAAGCGTTTAGAGGCATGTCCCTCCGTTTCAACCGTCGCATCCACAGCTCATTTATTGGCAGCGCGCCAAGATGCTGCACAGCGATAACGTCACGGCGTGTTAATCTTTTGACTATACTTATGATAGACCCTAGCTGCGGTGGCAGAGAGTGAACTTGGCAGAGTGCCCGTGATGGCTTGATTCCACAACCCTGGTTCTATTTATCATGCTGCGCTTGGGACGGGCGTAGTCGACTGCCACAAAATCATTAAAAGCATGATAGCTGCAAATGCCGTTTGATGCGAACAATGCTAAAAGTTCAATGCTAAAAGTTGGTCTCATGATCGCAGCTGACCACATGCTTTCATTGATTTATAGATGTAAGAATGAACGACTCTTGCAAAAAAAAAAAAAAAAAGAACAAAAAAGCCTGTCGCTTCCTAACATCCGCAGCCGCCATGCCTTACGCTGTGTCACACTTTCAGCACGACGGCAATAATAAACGACTCCCGAAAAAAACCTGCTGCTTTTTAGCGTCCGCAGCTGCCGTAGATTGCGCACGTGCAGCATGACGACACGAGCCGCACAGAGCGTTCACAACACACACTGGAGAAAGCGTCTACCACGGGCTGAGCTGGCTTGTCCACGCATGCGCAGTGTGTGCTGCTGCGAACGAAGGCCGGGAAAGAGAGAGGAAGGGGGAGATAAAGCTCAGCAGAAGATTGGGCACACCCTTGCGCTTCGTTCTATCGCGTTTTTCCCCTCTTCAGGACACCATGGCTGCATTAAGCCTCTCGTTCTTTCACGCACATATGGCTTGCAAATGTCATGTGCTGGCGCGCAGCAGCGATCACCGCAGATGCGGGCGCCTTTGGGGAAAGGAAGCGACGCTGCCCTAGACCAGCGGTCGCCGAACTGTGCCCTCTCATTCCTTCCGCGCGGGGCTTGAAAACGTCACGCGGCAAACAGCCGAGGGTGATGCGATCGTCTTGGGGGAAGACGCACCGTCCAATGCGTAGTGCAGAATTCGATATATGATGCAGCTTTCCTATACTTTTACAAGGGATTTTCAGGGGGATATTCCGTGAGTTAGATACAACCAAAATTCGAATTATCCGGGTTCGATATATCCAAGTTCGACTGTATAGCGAAGCATGGAGCCCATTTGGTTCTGCCATTCCTACACAACAAACTCCCTTTGTTGTGCCTTACAGCTTGTCGCTATGTGCCAATGGTTGTGCGGTGTGTCTGCTTTTGGAAATGATCAAGTGTACCCCATGTGGACTTCAATGATGCTTAGTGGCAGTTTGCTGCTCACCGTGTGGTACTTGGGCAGATACTCCCTCTGTGGGCTGTGGTGTGTTGGCGGTCCCGAAGGTGGCGTGGACCGGCCACTCAGGGGCGGGGAGCCCCGGTCAAAGGAGCGGCCTCGTGACAGCAGGCCCCCTAGTGGTTCCAGGCTGCCACCACCACTGACACGTGACTCCAGCTCTTCTGCACGCTGCTCCGTGCTCTGCTTCTCCTCCTGGATCAGCCTGCGAGACCAACAACAACAGTGCCAAGAAAATGAGCATCACCAAGCCCCGAAGCAACGACATTAAGATAGCATTACACATTTACCAATGAGAAGAAAAAAAAAACAGCAAGACACAAACTTCACCTTAATGTTATGGTTATGACATTATAGCATTAATAGCTACCTTCAGCAGTTTACCTTCATACACAGTCAATGTTCTTTGCCCACATTACAAATCTTAAATTAGGCCAACAACACACACACATACATTACTCTTCCCTAGTACCTCAGCTAAGTCATCACACCTATCTGAAAAGCCTAGTCAACAGCGTCCGACCTCAAAAGTCGTGGGTTGGAATCCCGAGTAAAACATGGAAATTTTTATCTACATAAAATCAATTACTTTATAAAGCTAAATTGTTCGAGAGATGGGCTTGCCTCTAATTCACACTATAAGCTCTCTTTTTGATTTCATTCCAGTTCACAACCCACCATGGCCATTCAGTTGTTAGAGCGCTTAACTGTGGAACCCAAAGATGCAGAATCAAACCCCGTCCGCGGCTGTTGGTTTTCGATAGAGGCGAAAAGCAAAGCACCTGTCTGCCGTGAGATATTGGAGCACAAAAAAGAACCCTACGGGATCGAAATTTATAGAGCCCTTCATTACAATACCCCTAATAGCCCGAGTCGCCTTGGGACACTAACAAAAGCAAACCATTCCAGTCTGCTGCATCATGCATGGCGTAGGGTTCTTCCCACGACGCCAACACCACAAAGATGACACCGGGTTCTGTGCTGAATCAGAGCCTTAAAGCCATTGCATTAAAAATTGCCATTTTGCAATCAGCGTCACATGTGCTAATGCACTTTTCAGCACTACTACTGCCAGCAATGAGGCAATCACAGCCTCTGTCATCATACCTTGAATCTCTTGCGCTTGCACACCTCTGAAATATGCGATAAAAGAGACTGTAAAAGGCACAAGGCAAAATCTTGCATGCCCTATATTCACAACCCCTTGATTGGAGTGACAAGTTGATGTTTGCATGGCACAACCCATGACAAGCATACTTGCAGCAGCTAGCTAACAAGCCTGACCAATGCCAGCCACCTATACAAATGAGCTTCCAATGCCACTGGCTTACATAGGTGTTTGGTGGGAGCCCGATGACAATCCGAACTTTTAAATTAATGATGCTTTGCGCCTTTTAAGGCACGAAAGTTTTTTCCAGCAACCTCTATACGATCCTGCAGTGCGGAATCATATGTTTTGCAGAGCCGGAACCAAAGTATGTTGGCCAGTGGGAAATGTGGACGCACCGTATCTCGTTGTTGATGGCATCCAGCTGCTCCTGTAACATGAGTGCCAGGGCCTGCGCATCAGAATGGTGTCCTACAGGTGAGAGCAGATGGTCCATGCTACCCAGCAGACCACCCCCTCCGCCATCTTCTTCCTCTTCCTCTGTGGGGCTGCACTCGGGGTCACTGACCCCTCCATCCAGGGCACTGCTTCCACCACCACCACCACCAGAAACCACCTTGTCCCACTCGGAGTCACCCAGGCCCTGTGGAAGTGAAGGACGCAAAAGAAATCCACTCTGACTACCCTGCTCCTCATGAGATCTGACCAATGAGATTCAGCAAATGCCAGAAGTGGTTACACATCCTCACCAGTAATGGAAGTATCATTTCCCCTTCTGGAGCAGAGCATGGAGCAGGCAAAATGCTAGTTTGGAGCAGTTGCAGGCAAGTTCCACACAGCCAGTGATGCATTTTGGCTTACCACTTTAGTGGGGATGTGCGGATTAAAGCTGTTTTCATTAACTAAATTTTGTAGCACCTATGCCGCATGGTGATGGCAATGCCACGGAAAACGAAGGAGCAGACTGCAGTGGCACTGAAATGAACTCTTTACTGTACCGATTTGCGCCTGAGGGTTCAACAAGGAGCAAGCATGCTCGGTGGTCATCAAGGAACAGTTACCATTGCTCCTGGCCGAGTTGAAGCTGGAAAACTCTCAAGTGTTGAGTCTACAACGATCTTGAACACTGTAGAATTTGCTGCACACGGCTATAAACATTCTAGATATGCCCAGTTAGGTTTGCAAGCCACCTGGCTATGGGCCATGTATATCGGCACCCCCAGAGTGTCGTCTTGGCCTGCGTCTTCCAACCCCCCCCCCCCCTTCCCCCCTTTTTTTTTCTAAATAGCTCCTTGCGTCGCCCTCACCCCTATTGCACGACCTTCCCGAGACTAAGGGAGCGATATGCTGCTGGCAGAGGGCCATCGGGCAGTAAAGTAAAAACCGTTCTCGCAGGAAGGACTCTGGAAGTAGGCGCGCGCTCGGCGATGGGACCCATGTATTGCGCTCCCTGCGCATTATCCGTATGCAGCGGTTTATGGCCCTTTTTTGGAGAAGCTACCCTAGGACGATTGGAAAGTGTAACGTGGCGAAAACTACAGGCATACATCCCAGTTAAGAACATGCGTGAGCAGTCACTCTGAAAAGGGGTGCTTAATTGATTTTTGGTCGCTTGCCGTCGATGACCAGCCAGCCGAGCTCAGATGCCGTGTGTATGTGTACTGTGAGAACGGCTGGCGGCTGTGGCGTTTGAAAAAGCCTTTGCTATTTTATTGCTGTTTGGGAGACTTGGTCTCTCGACCATCTCTTATATGGGAAGAGATTGAAATAATTTCTGGAAAGAATGCTGTGCTTGAAGTAAACAAACTCGCGAGCAGCAGCATGCCATTGCCCATTTCAAATTTAAAGAAAACTTGCCGATATGGCTCCAATAAACGCTTTCCCGATTGGTTACAGATATGTCCCCAGAATGCTGGGAAGTGATTTGGTGCCAAAAAGAGCAGACTTGGAGAGGGACTCTCGGCGGAGGGTCGGAAAAGTAAGTGTTCAGATCGGGTCAAGCTTAGCACTGACCACGCTCCGAGGAAAGTGAAACCGCTAAGAGTAGCACCACGTAAGGCAGGACAGGGTGTCGTTGCAAGTGAACCTTGGCCAGGCATTCCTGATCGTTCCAGATGGCCGCAACCAACCTGGTCGTAGCGTAAAAAGTGTGTGTAAATAGTGTAAATAAATTCTTCTGTATATTTTTGTGCAGAGAAGGAATGTCCAACCATGCCATCTTTCTGCAACGTGTCGCACTCCAATGAGCCCCATTCCTACCAAGGTCCTGACGTTGCAATAATAACAGGAACTAAGTCTAACTTGCCCAGTCGCATATACTGTCCCAAACAAAGCAAAAGAGATGTGCGCCAGCAACTTGCAGCACAAATAAACAAGCATTACAGAGATTCTCGTCAATATCGGAATCTTTCTGTACATTTTATATATCCTTCAAATTATGACTTTTGCTTCAACATCAGCAGTATTAACCCTTTATTGTCATTTGTCAGGCATCACCCGAGAGCAGAAAATTACCCGTCCGGTCAGTTGGTTGGCATTTGGCTTTCCTCTTGAGGATTGGCAGCACCATACCGTTCGAAAATTATTTTTTGATCATGTGCAGCCCTGAAGGCACCAAAAACTCCCATGAGTTCCATTCCGGCAGGTTTGTTTTAAGGAAAAAAGTCTAATGACTTTGTGAAAAGCGAAGATGACTTTAGTGATGAAGACAACTATGTGCCTCCTTCGAAAGAAGAGTCAACCACAAGTTCCGACAGCGAAAGTGAGTGAAAGGAAGCCTAGCCTGCACCCAGAAGAAAGCTTCGAGAGGTATCACAGTTAAAGAAGTTCCGCTGAAGTCAAGTCTTAGCGCCATGGAAAAAAAAATGTATGGCTTCTTTTGGAAATGAAGGAATCCCGGCTGGTGACAAAATAGCTTCAGTGGTTTATGAATAAACCACTACATTACGCTACTTGGGACTTTATGCCAAATGAGAAAAACTTCATTCACAGACAGAGTTTAATCAGCATTACTCAGTGGCGAACTCTGTCTTAGATTTCTTAATGGCAGGTTGTGCATGAAAACTTGAATTATTGCTAAAGTTAGCATATCGTAATAGTTTTTTTGATGGCTTAAAGCACAACCTTGCTTTCAAGTCCACCCCTCACCTTGCCGGGGTCTTCGTCAAGGGATCGCCGTCGTAGCCGCGGCAGGGTGCGGTGCTGGGTGCCCGGTGTGGAGGTGGGTGGTACCGAGCTCAGGTCCAGGCCTGCACTGCCAACAGACAGGGTGGAACGGAAGACGTCCGCTGAAGACACAGCGGTTGCCTCCGAGGTGGACGGTGGTGTGAGACCAACCATCGATGGGGGTGACAGCACACTGCTGCCCCCTCGCTGTGGAGAGAGTGGTGAGTGGTGTGCTAGGCTCCGTGCCGAAGTTACCCTGTAAAAAAGGAAGAAGGCAAAAAGCAAAGTTTTTTTTTTTTGCTCTTTTGTAAAATTTTTGCAACAAAAAGTTTTGTAAAATTTTCTATAAATTTTAATAACAAAGATTTAACTGCAAAGCAATTAAGGAACACATATTTCTGCGTGCTCATTCCAAACGTATGATTCAGCCCACATAGGGCTACTGTCAGACATTCACAATGGCACTTTCTTGAGCATTAAATGCAAAAGATTTATTTTATAAAAGCTCGTGCCTGCTAGCACACTTAACAGAGGCTCAATTCTTTTCCTGTACAAGCAATGCTTTGTGTGCAGTCAGTTTTCTTTTAAAACGTTCAGCAAATTTCAAAGCATTGACTCTACTATGGTTCTCAAGAACAGCAAACAAGCCTTGCACATTGTCCTGATAATTCACCCTTTAAGGGGGGACGCGACCTTTGAAAACCGAAAAATCGCGAAAAAGTCGATTTTTGAAAGATTATATATTCCGGTAGTATGTCTTATAAACTATCATTTCTGTAATTATCAATGTCCAACTCGCCGTAGAAATACTCGAAATTAATTATTTGACAAGCGGCGGCAGCCGCGGAGCAGCGAGCAAGCGCCGAAAATTCCCAAACTTCGCGCGCGCACCATTCCTCTCCCGCCGAACTGAGCGCCGCCATCTTGGTCTTGTTTTGTTTGTGAATTCTTGCGCTTTCTTCTGCCACCCTCGGCGGCGGCGACGGCGGCGCGGTCGAGGCGTGGCTTGCTACCGATTGAGAGCCTCGTGGCGGCTTTCAAGTTTCCCGCGCTCGAATTCAAGGCTGCGATTGGGCAAAGCGCGCGCTCCGCGAGAACGCGGGGGATCGGGCGACTACTATTGGCTGCTGCGGCCGCTGACGCGTCGGTCTCCGCCTCCCCGCGTCGTCTGCTACGGCTCTTAGCTTGCTATCGTTGTTGGCTTCGCCATTTTTGCGATCGCCGGATTTACAATCTCTCGTCGTGCCCTCTGAACGGTTTCGTGCAACGTGTTAAACGTTGCGTGGTCGCTCACGATGCCTCGAGGTGCGACACGCATTCAGTGCAGACTTGGCTAGTTTTTTGTTTTTTTTCGTTACGGCGCTTATGCCGCGGAAGATAACCCGGGAAGTCGCTTGTCGCGTTTGGGCCGCTCCTCGTTCCTCTGGCGAGATGCCGCGATAGATAAACCGGGAAACCGCTTGCTGCGTCTGCGCCGCCCACCATGCTAGGGCGAAATGCCGCGGGGGAATCGGGAATGCCGATTGTCGCGGCTTGCAGAGCTCAGGATCGACGGATGTGGAAAGTGGTCCGCGGCACCAAGGCGTTCGCTGTAGCCGATCGGCTAGTCGCACAGATGTTCGCTGCAGCCGAGATCGACGGAGCGCCATAGCCCTAATGTATATTTTGACGGCCGCACCGGACTTGTTCGTGATAATTGCGAGTGTTCGTCTTAAGTGGGGCCGTTATTAGTGGGCTCGACTGTACCTGAATAAATTTTTGAGGGCAAGGCAAGCCCATGTATTCAAAATATTATGTCTGGAATTTGTCATAATTAATTTGGTTAATCAACATAGGTCTAATTGATAACAAAAAATCCAATTCTATGCTATTTTTCAGCAAGAAAATTTAGAAAAAGGGCTTTGTCTTGCCCTGAGGAACCTATCTAGGAATCAGCATGACAAATTGCACAATGCCAGTGCCTTTCACAATTTCTCCAGGCTTGATATAAAGGACCTACTCGAACCAGTTTGATATGCTTCTGTAACTTGAGAACTAGCGTGCACAATTCTATGAAACTTGGTGGTATTTCATTTGTTAATGTCGTGAGCCTGTCTTGAAAATTTCATCATGATAACTTGAGAAACAAAAAAGTTATTGTTCTCTCAACCTTTGAGAGCCGTTTTCTCAGAATCAATTTTTTGCACGGTGTGGCTGCTAGGGAAAGTCATAGCTCAAGAACCGCTTATTGGATTTTCATGAGGTTTTTTTTTTGTTATATACCTAAGTAAAATTCTGAGGGCAAGACAATTCGTTTTTTTTCAAAATATTTCATGTGTAATTAAGGGCAGTCAATTAAAATATCGTTAAGTCAGGTGTAAATTTGAACACTAAATTTGGGGCTGTACTAAAATTTTTCAGAGAGGAAATTTGGAAAAAGGGAATTGTCTTGCCCTGGGCAAACTATCCAGGAATGACCATAACAAATTTCACACTGCTAGCACATTTTGCAAATTCTCCAGGCCCGCCCCTAGGGACCTATGTAAACTATCTTGATATACTCCTCTAACTTGAGAACCGATAAGCCCAGCTCCATGAAACTTGGTAGTTCTTCAAATGTGTGTACTATGAGCATACCCTGAAAATTTCATTCAGATACCTCAAGAAATAAAAAAGTTGGTGTTCAAGGGTAGCCTCCCCCCTTAAGATGAAAAACGTGCCAGCAGAGCCGTTCACCGATGCTTCAAACTTTAACACGCACAATGTGTAGTGTATATGGCTAGTATCTTTCCTAGACTGTAGGAAGGCAAAAAAGTGGTGTTGATAAATACCTTTTCATTAGTAAACGGATGATTCTGAATTATAAGAGAAATGAACATTTCATATTTCGTATCTCGGAAGTTAGAGCTTCATGTAAAATGAGTAGGGGTGTGCGAATATTCGATAATTTCGAATATTCGATCGAATAGCACAGCATTCGATATTCGCTTCGAACCGAATTCTCGGTATTCGAAATTTCGAAGTATTCGTCTCGCGCGAACTGTGTTTCTGGGACGCTCGCCCGCTTGCTTTGTGTGGTCTCGGTTTCGAGTAATGCCGCATAGATGGCTTTTTAGTAAAAAGCCATCTAGCCAAAAGTGCAGGACGTACCGACACGTTGGAACAGCGAGCATGCCATGATGGCCAGACTTCTAAGACTTCGTGCCCCTATTACTGTGGAACTTTCAGAATGTGACGTGGTTGAAAATCTCACCGCACAAGAGTGGAAGCTACTAGCAGCATCAGTAAAGGTCCTGCAGCCGCTTGATCAGGCCACAACTGAACTCTCTGGGGATAGCTACCCAACTCTCTCACAAGTTATCCCGCTGCTTGAATGCACAAGGATTGTTCTTGCACAGCATTTGAATGATTATGATGCAGCATCAATTGCATCCAGCCTACTAAAGAGCATCAAGTCTAGATTTCCTGACATCAAGATGTCTCAGCTTCCAGCATTAGCCATGTTGGCTGACCCTAGGTACAAAGATGCATGCTACACTACCGAAGCTGAAAAGAAATGAGCGCTTGATCTCCTTGTGAAGGCAGCAGAAGAGACGGTGCTAGTGCATCAGCATGCTGAGGTTCCAAGCGGAGTCTGCGCATCTCCAAGACCTTCCACTTCGGGTGACTCTGTGTGGTGCGCCTTTGACAAATTTAGTTCCAATAAGAGCCGCCGACCACACCATACAGTGAAGAATGAAGTCGCCGAGTACTTGAAAAGCCCCCTTCTTCCGCAGTCTGAAGACCCTTTGGCATGGTGGAGAACCAACGGCAGCCATCTGTACCCATCCATAGCACCACTTGCACGCAAATATCTTTCAATCCCAGCAACACAGACTACCAGCGAAAGGCTTTTTTCAGCTGCAGGAAACATTGTGCGCTGTCAGAGAGAGAACCTGCTCACCCGTCATGTAGAACAGCTTTTGTTTCTGCACGATAACATTTAGATTGGAGTATGCTGGGCTGTAAATGGCAGCTGTCACCGGAAGTGCAGAATGTCTTTTTTTTACTTTACTGTTTTTAGTGCTCTTGCTGCAGTGTAGTGCAGTTACTACTATAGTTTCAGTTATTGGTTGTACTACTGTCACCGTTCTGTTATACTCTCATTTTTTTTAATTTTATCTCGAATTTCTTATTAGAAAGCCAGCAGTATCTTTAAGTGTTACAACTTTTTATTACCAAGCCAGAAAAAATTGTTCATCACTCACTTTAGGTGCTTTCTTAAAATTTTGAAGTGTGGTTTTAAATAAAGCCTCAGTGCAGTATGTAATGGCATCGTGTATTGGGAAAATAAATGGTTTTGGAAATGCCTACTGTGATTCAGCCTCTTTTTAGTGCCAGAAGTACTATTCGAACTATTCGCTTCGAAATTATTCGAAAATCACTATTCGCTTCGAATTCGCTTCGAATCAAAAAACCACTATTCGCACACCCCTAAAAATGAGATAGAACGCACTAATTTGACCCGTTATGTAAAGCTCTTGTCATGGGTGTTAAGAAATTTTTCTGCAAAGAGCCTGTTTTCACACAGCATACCATTAGTTTTTCATGGTAATCTTCATATCAGCTCTGCATTTGAGCTTTCACAGAGTGGATGGTCAACAGTGAAAGAAAAAGATAGCCCACCTAGAAAGGCTCTCTGTCCTGTAGTTCTGGACATCACGACGAATCATCTCCATCTCTGCTCTAACTTTGGACAGTTCTTCAAAAATTTTTTCCTGCAAGAAAATGGGAAAAAATATATCCTGCCATGAGTGTGCTGAGAAACCTACACACAGTGTAAAAGAAACACCTTCAAATATTTACACAAAAAACCAAGGACTAACGACAAACAGCTCATAAGCTATATCCTGCAATTCCAGCAGAGATTACAAAATAAGTACAGTAGACTCCAGAGAAGGCTATCTCAGTTAAGGTGTATTCTCGGATATACGGTCAAACCCACATATAACCCTATTGAAGTAAATATCATTTTATAACCAATAATTGCTATCACTGGGCTCAGCCAAAACAACAAAGAAAGCATGAGAAACTTGAGAAATTTTATTAAAGAGAAATTAGCTCACACTTTTTACTTATTTGCAGGCAAATATATGCAGTCAATCACCTTAAATTTAACTTTACTCCTTCACGCAAATATTGTTGACATCTCTCTGCAGGGCGTCCAACTGCTGCACAAAGCACAAATGATGTCCCGCAGAAACTTAATTATTCTTAGGACTTCGTAATGTGGTTTGGTTGGCATGGTCACAGTGTTTGTGAGTTCTTTTTCCAGCTAGGGTTTGCACTCAGTGACCAAATGCATTTGTTATAACCAATAATCTACTGTTACATACTGTTACCATAGAACACATGGCAAAGTTGATGGTACTACAGCTGTCCAATATATTGTTCAAAATAGTATTGTTATAAGTGGGCTTGACTGTAATTGCAATATAAAACCATTGGTTTGGTTTCCAGTAGCACTTGAAGTAAAAAAAATCCACTCAGCTAAACTGTTTCCATCCGGTGGAGAAAGGAAACAAGTGAAAACTTTTCATATCAAACTGATATTAAAAAACCATTGCAAGACTGAAAGGAGGCTTGGAAAGACTGTGAGCCAATCACATGACAGAACAATCTACCACATGCACCTAGTCACGGCTGCCTGGATCGTCGTATGCGGCGGGGCTTGCTCCGGCCATCCCGAGAGCGTAATTGCGGAAAGGGGCCTATCCGCTTCTTTCGCCGCACCGCGGCGCACGCTCCTCACTCCTCGCTCCCGCTCGGACGGCCGCACGTAATGCATTTTGCGGCGCCTGGGAAGCGTTGCGCCTGTTAACGCCCGTTTCAGAGAACTTGTTAAAAGACACCTTGACATCAGCCCGCAGTGGATCCAATGAGTGGAAAAAGAAGATAAAAGAAAGGTCACAGTTATCCCCTAATAAGATTTTTCACAACTCAAGAAAGTGGGCTCATGTGCCAATGTGAATGTAGTTTTTCAGCGCCCGATAAGCTGTCTAAGCTTTGTCACTTGGTGAACTCTGGTAGCACAAGCAAGGGGGGGCTGCGCCAAGAAGCATAATATAAATATGAAAATACATTACTTCTTATAAATGAAGTGCCCTGACTGACGAGGCAACGCAGCAATATATATATATATTTTTTTTCAGTTAACTCATGTCCATGACATACTAACTCAGTCAGAACGTGTTTGCCGATCGAAATAGGGCTTGGAAGAAAAAAAAAAATCGGCAAATGTGCTACGGCGAAAATGGAGAGGTGATGCTGCATGCTGTGCCACAGATTTCTATTTTATGTTCATTGGGTGAGCTCATCTGAGTCGACAGCCATGGAGAGCAATGACCAGTGGCCCTGATTAATCTGTATACTTAGATATCATGGTTGTACCCGGATATATCGAACACGACGGGGATCGCGAAATAGTTCGATATATCTATAATTCGATACACAGAAATCGGCTTGTGACGGCACTTACGATGAGAAAAAACGATACCGTATTTGGCGCGTAATGAACCCACTCGCATAATGAACCCACCCTTCACTTTTGCGCCCGAGAATTTGGAAAAAGAAAAAAAAAAAGAAGTGTTAAGGCCAGCTCGCTCACATGAAAGCGATTGAGCGATCTCAGCCACGAGCGGCAGCAACAGAGCGAAAAATTTCCAACTTGTTGGAACTGCGTCCCTCTCGCCGCTCGAGCCACCGCGGCAGCTCGGAACAAGGTTTCTGTGTCGCCGCGGCAGAAATCGCGAGCATTTTGACTGCATATCGATAGCGCGCGCCACTCCGTTCGGTCGTCTCATCCACTGCTCATTCTTGGCAGCGTGCCAAGATGCTGCGCAGCGATAACGTCACGGCGGCGTTTATCTTTTGATAGCTCCTGCTGTGGCGGGAGCGAACTTGGCAGAGTGCCCGTGATGGCTTGATTGCACAAGCCTGGTTCCATTATTACGCCGCGTTGGGGCGAGTGTCATGATCGCAGCTGACCGCGTGCTTTCGTTGATGCATAGGTGCAAGAATAAACGACTCACCCCCCCCCAAAAAAGAACCTGCCGCTTTTTAACGTCCGCAGCCGGCCATATCTTACGCTATGCCCCGCGTACAGCACAGCGATAAGAATGGATGACTCTCGCAAAAAAAAAAGAAAAAAAAAAAAAAAGAACTCGAGAGGGAGAGATCTGCCACTTCTTAACGTCCGCAGGCGCCATAGGCACGTCAGCCGCCGCGCGCAGTGTTCGCAACACACGCTGGAGAAAGCGTCCGACGTCTGTCTGAAAACGGGCTAAGCTGGCTTGACGGATGCGTAAGCACATGCTGAAGGAAAGAGATAGCTCGGCAAAAGAATGGGCACACCCACGCACATGTCTTGCAAACGTCATGTGTTGGCGCGCGGAAAACGATAACTGCAAATGCGCGCGCCTTTGGGGAATGGGCGCGGCGCTGCCCACACCAGCCGTCGCCGAACTGTCCCCTCTCATTCCTTCCGCACGTGGCTTGAAAACGGCACGCGGCAAACGGCCAAGGGTGATGCGATCATCTTTGGGGAAGGCACACTTTCCAGTGCGTGGTGCGGAGTTCGATATATCGAACGACCGTTAAGATTGAGTTCGATATATGACGCGGCTTTCCTATACTTTTACATGGGATTTTCAAGGGGATATTCCGTGAGTTCGATATAACCAAAATTCGATATAACCGGGTTCGACTAAGTGGCACGGGCCGAGGCTCTTTATTTTTCTTTCCTTTTCTGCCTCAACATAACATATGTCCATATATGTATTCGTGGCGAAAACTACCAGCATCAGAAAGTCGCAGTGTACACAGCAATTTATTTACAATAAAAAGTTCTTAGCACGTCGGCGCTTATGCTGTTCAAACGCGCAAAACCTTTCAACTGAGCAGCTTAGTGATTATTTTTTTCCGACAAGCCCCTGTGTCCGTAAAAACAGCAGTGATGTTTAATAAGAGGAGCTTTATAAATTTCGTTGCCACTGTCGAAGATGTGACAGAGGCATGGTATTCTCATTCCTCGCAAATAAAAAGAGGGCAGCTCTCTAGATGCAGAAAAATCATTGCCGTCAACTTCTTGCATACATCATCACAGCATCCTTTGGTTTAGGAATGGCGCAAGATGACTGTTCCCACTCCAACTTTCGCCTTTTTTTTTTTCTTTTTTTTTTCTTTTTTTTTGTATCTGCAGCTGCACGTGACCTCAGTATCCAAGAAAAATACTGGGTAAAGTAGTACGGTTCAGATGACGAATCTTTGCGGATTGAGAACGGTAATTAGGTACTTCCCAAGAAGTGCAGTGCTAAGAGCAGACGACACTGCTGGCTGACTTCTCATTTGGAGTAAACTCTTTCCTCAATATAGCATTCAGCCATGCCTGCCAGAGTTTCATCTGCTTGGAATTCGTAAAAACGTAAACCAAGTTTTTTTTTTTTTTTGCTGGACTTGCAGCATAGCACGCAGCAGTGCGGCATTTTCCTGAAGATACAAGAAATTATACATGAGATCTAAGTCCCTTATTATCAAAATAATAATTTTTTTTTTTTCTGATATCGAAGTGCTTCTAACAATGCGATAATACACATCATCACATGTAGCAGAGCGCCTTCAGCAGCAACATATGAGGACTGGGAAGCCCACTCCAAACACCCCTCAAATTCGCTTGAAGGTACACAATGTAAAAAGCGCCATGTGTGGAATGGCTCCGAGTGTATAATTTGTCCAGTATGAGGCTAGAGAAAATGTACCTCAAAATTACGGCCACTGTCATGACTCAATTCTTTGAACACAACGCTCTAACCGAGAAGGCGGCCAGGAACCTCGCTACACTTTTTCAATGGGGTGTGCGCCGAATGGGACAACCGCAGCAAGCCGTGCGCGCGCGCTCAGCTCTACTAGCTGCTTACCAGCATAAATGCCATGTAGATGCCTTGTTCAAGCAACATTATAAGATTAAATGCTGAAATGACAAGGGGAGAATGTAACAGGGGCCAGCTGTTACATTCACGTATATGTGAGCCCCACAAGATCAAAAGAGAGAAAATGCTATCAGGGTAGTCTGTGAGTGAAGGAAAGCTGATGGCCCACCTTCTCGCCTTGAGTTTCCTCGAGAACCTTGCGTGTGCACTCAAGCTCCTGCACCAGCATGTTCTTCTCGTCAAGGGCATGCATGCGCTCCTTGAGGTGCATCTGCAGCCGGTCGTTGCTCTCCGCCAGAAGCTTGTCCACCGTTGCCGAAAGCTTTTGGTTGTGGTCGTCATTCATCTTCTCCCTTTGGCGTGCCTGCACACACAAAAAGGGCAGAAATAGGCAACCAGCAAAAGACACCCGGAACTAATCCGATTCACATAACTCACAGCACGACGGAAGCTAAGCGACCTCTTCAAACAAATACTAGAGTGCATTAGGAGTGTTCCTCCACACAGTGTTGTCTGCACAGCGTCGTCTGCTCATGGTGTACGGAGATACGACTGCAAAATGCTGTAAAAAACCATGTATAATACGAACCTGCATATAATATGAGCTGAAATTTCGGGATGGCAAAAATGGAAAAAAAGGAATGTTTTCATCCACGTACAATGTGAGCGATGAAAGATGAGTAAAAGTATTTGCACTACATTTCGTCGTTTCCCTGCGAGGTGTACACGCTCCATGCTTTTGTGTGCAACGCTACCCCCCACCAGGCACCAAATACTAGTGCCACGAACCTTCACATGCAGGTGCTCGTTCGCTCCCCTTTTCCGCCAACACGCTTGATTGGAGAATTTCATGCGCCGCTCGCACTTGCCCGGCAAACGCAGAAGCCACATGGTCCTCAGTTTGTTCTAAAACCAGTGGGCCCTTCAAGCTTGGATGCGGGATGGTAAAGCACGAGTTGCTAGCTAGCATGTGCTGCGTGGCGCTTGCGTCTCTTCGCGTCATGTAGGCGCGGGACATAGTACTTCTCCGAGGAAACGTTCTTGGATCCAGGGTTTTTGCGATCATCGTTGTCCGATGTATCTCTGCCAGAGTCCCTTGCTAAAGACGTCTTTATCTTCGGTATCTCTAAACACATTTGGTACCCCGCATTTCTAAAAAGGTGTGACCGATGCACTCCTTGGGAATGCTGGTCAGGCATCCGCAATTCAGCTGTAGGGTGTGACCAGCATGGCTGCTGAGGCTCATGAGAGACCCACGGAATGTGCCGATCAAGTGATCCTTTTGTTATCCCTACATCGTGCGATGTGCAATCGACCTCTTTCCGGTCGCATGTGCGTCGTGGGCACCGTGGTCGTAAGGATCGTGGGGTCAGCACGATGAAACTGAAACCATCGGTTGAAACAGTCAGCCGACGCCACAACTAGATAGCGCCTCTTTTGGCTCTAACGCTGATGCTGATAGCACTGATTAATAATGAGGTCGGAGCAACAAATTTAGGCTAAAATTTGTTCGGATCCACATATAATATGAGGCAGTAAGCTGACTAATAAAATCGAGAAAAAAACCTCGTACTATGTGCTGGTTTTTACTGTAATATAAACAGACACCATCTATCTGTCTATGTACTAAACCCTGAAAGAGCGTTTAGAAGTAATAAAATAGAATTTTTGCTTGATGTTACACGGTTTTCTGCATCCACACTTTTAGTTTCGCATATATGTCACTGCAACAATTTCACCATAGTGGCTCCATTTGGTTGTTTGGACTGAAACCATTTTTCTCAACAAACAGACTTTCTTCTGTTCCTGGCACGGCAAGCCTCTGCAACAGCTACACATCAGCTCACCACTTTGACATGCAAAGACTGGACAGCTCCCAATACCGATGCCAAGCGCAAGCTTAGTGGCCTGCTAGACTTCATGTCGGAGTCTGGCACCCTCAACCTCACCTAACCCACCCGCTTCCCCTCTAGGCCTCAGGTCATCCTTATGAATAAGGATTTATGAATGAACGACTTTCTTCTTTAGGCCTAGGAGAGGCGGAATAATTGCTTGAAATAAAAAATAAAAGAAATTTTGTGCTTACATAGTTGCTGCAGGTGAGGTGAGGACAAATGAAAGCAAGAAAATCAGTTCACTCCGAAGCGAGGTGTCCTGCTTTGAAGCACGTGCCATATTGGCAACAAGGTTTTATCACTAGCAGCGAACACTAACTTTGAGAAATAGCATATGAAATGTCAGCGTACATCAAGGTTCAATTTGAAACACTGTGTAGCAAATGCACATGTCGAAATATGTTATCCATTGCTTGTATGGCCATTTTACACTGGCACTACATCTGGTAGCGCTGCAAGGAACTGCAGGGATGGAGTACAGATGAATGTTTGCAGCATGACAGCAATGTCTCCCAGGTTGCACAACGACACATGAAAATGCAAGAGCCGCAGTGAATAATCAGAGGACACTTCGCTGTGAGGGAAGGCTGGGGTCTTCAGGCAAACAGAGCCCCGCATGGACCAGTAATAGAGGTGTGTGCTCTTGGCCCTAACGTCACTCTTCAAGAGACACCGAAGACAAGCTGATATCAACATATCACCATGTTCCAATGACAAAGGCACCAATTTCGTTTGAAAAAAGAGCTTTTTATATGCTATGAAAGACAGAAAAATAAGATGCAAGAGTAACTTCCATCATCTGCTTTCACAAGCAAACTGCAATGAGTTGAGATGGTCTGTTCTGGGCGCAGATTCCTGAGGCCAGGCTCCATTACCACTGACTTCACAATGGTGACCACAGAGTCCTACCAGCCTTGTAGTCGCAAATTTTATTCTATTAGTGGTAGAATTTACAAATACATTGTACTCGACCACAAATGTGTCCTTAGCTGAGGGCCAGACATCAATATAGCCAGAAGAAGCCAAAGAATTCAATTTTACAGAGAACAGTAATTGGATGTCCTCAGTGCACCACAAAAACCTGTGAGGCAGGCATTTGATGAAACACGTTTCAACAGCACTGCTCCATCCTTCAATCCCAGTGCAATGGATGAATAGAGCTGAACGTAAGTGAACGTGAGAAGTGGTCCTCTGATGTGTGGGGACACACGTATATCCCACTGTCCTTTCTAACCAGCGACGAGTGCGGCTGAGTCACAAGACGAAGCGCGCTCGCCAGGAGAGGGTGAGGGAGAAGGCACTTAGCGTTTCCTTCGCTCCCCATACAATGCTGCAACACCACAGCATCGCGCTAGTAACCTAGGGAAGGGTAACATTCCAAACGCGAGCAGGAACGACTTGCTTCTCTCGTCTGGTGCCGAGAAGCAACCGATTACTTCTCGGTATGCAATACGGAGAGGGATAAAACCGCGGTGCCCGGGAGAGGAAATCTCTCTTGCCTCGCCTGCACCATGAGACCTTGGACGGATAACCTTGACCCTCCCTACCAGTGGACAACTACGACCCGGTAAGCCACCCGAACTCTTATGTTATCAGATAGAACATTCTTCCGCAGTGTGTATTGTTGCCTTGCGTTAGGGTTAATAAATTGTTACCTAGCGTGCCCAGTTCGTTGCCTATTTTGTCCGGACCTGCCATGGCTGCGACTTTGCACCATGGGTTGGGGACACGTGTCGCGTACGATTAACGCCTGCGTGCAGTTGGTACGGGAGCTCGCCTACCCCGCCGGCTGTGCGTATTTGTGACCCCATAGATGAGCCTGAGTAGTACCTGAGGAAAATTTTGTTTTAAGTAATTAAGCTCAACCCACAGTAAATTATAACAAAATTTTGTCGCTGTTTTTGCACGCTATGTGAAAGAAGCAACAAACTAGGAACTCTTCTTCTTTTTTTTCTTTTTTTGCAGCAAAATAGCACAGCTAGATTCCATTGCAGCAAAATTTGCAACAAGAAAAAACGGGTTACAGCAAAACCTTACACCCATAGAGTTAAAAAGACAAGAGTATATATATTAAACCAGGCAACAAGACCTGAAATCTACCAGTGATCACCACTGTCGACAAATGATCACTCACCCGCACAAGCTCTCCAGCTTGCTCTTCGAGCTGCTGCTCCAGCCGACTAACCGTGTCCTCCATAGAGCCATGCTTGTCCTACGGTGGGGCCAGGAACGAAGGAGAGTTCTCAAATCACAGCTACAGAATGTCACACACACTATTGAATGGTAAGATACACATACTGAACTTACGTGAGCAATGATTGAGGAGATGTTCACATCTGTCTCCTTCTTGGCAAACTGCGCCAGCTTCTGTTCAGCCAGCTCAAGGCGTTCCTGGAGCGCCTTTATTTTTTCTTCACTCTAAAAGAAAAAAATAAAGACAACTGAGCATGTAATGTGTGAAACTATTATTAAAGGAGCTGCACGAGGGTCCCCTTGCACCTGCTTGTGTGATCACGCAATGCTTACTATACTTGGAAAGGGAGTTCACCACAGTTTAATTGAATTTACCCTGGCACCATCAAAATCAGTCAGCATCATTTGCAGAAAGGCCTCATTTTTGTGGGGTATCTGTCAGTTTATTCTTGAGTTCTGTCCGAATATATTTACAGTCGGACAACTTCAGGGAGCTTGCGATGCGAAGGCATTCATCTCGGGTAACAAGTCTCTATGAAATCTATTCACCGGCAATTCCTAGCTGCAAGGGTAAGCATGTTGATGGGAAATGGTGTATCCACACCAGAAACCAGCCAGAACTCACTCAATGAGTTGTAGCCAGACTTGGACCAATGCTTTAAAGAGAAAAAAAAAAATAAAAAAAAAAATGCCAAGGATATTTTTTTTCCAAATTCTCAAAACTGCGTTTATAACACATTCAATACTTTGGAGCAGTGATATTCTCATGCTTTACATCAGCTATAACTATAATTTTTCTTTTTTGCTAGAAAGGTAAACTCGTAAGCTCAGAAATAATACTAACTTCGAACCGCTGCTTACTAAGGATTTCAAAATGAATAATTTGTATCAGATGCCCAAACGAGCTTTTTTTCTGCCAAGTTTGACAAGCTGTGTACAAATTTTCCTACAGCTCATTTGTGCATTCTTGCAGCCCTTGGAAACTCTAAACTGTTTGTAAACAGAAAGCTTTTTCCACAAGGTTTAATGTTTAAAATTAAGCTTTCGTCAAAAAGAAGACATATTTCATATATCTGTGCCTGTGTTGTCTTCTCTTTCATCCGTACTAGTCTGTTTCGCATTGTTCCTTAAAATAAATGTTGATCAACTTGCCCAGTATAGCATTCGTTTCCTATACAGTCAAACCTGGATATATTGAACCCAGGTATTCGAATTTTGGTTATATCAAACTCACGATATGTCCCTTTAAAAATCCCAAGTAAAAGTATAGGAAAGCTGTGTTGTATATCAAACTCAATTTCACCGGTCGTTCGATATATCGAGCTCTGCACCACGCACTGGAAGGGGCTCCTTCCCCAAAGACAACTGCTTCACCCTTGGCCGTTTGCCGCGTGACATTTTCAAGCCACTCGCGGAAGGAATGAGCAGGAACAGTTCGGCAACGGCTGGTCTAGGGCAGCACCACGTTCTTTCCCCAAAGGTGCATACATCTGCGGTGATCGTTTGCCGCGCGCCAGCACGTGACGCTTGCAAGCTATCCGCGTGAAGGAACGAGAGGGAACCGGTTTGGCAATGGCTGGTATGAAGCAGACGCAACTAATGCAGCTGTGGTGTTTGGGAGAGGGGAAAAACGCGATAGAGTGAAGCGCAGAGTGTGCCCATTCTTCTGCCGAGCTTTCTCTCTCCTTCCTGTCTCCTTACCGGTCTGTCTGCAGCAGCACGCACTACGCATGTGCCAACAAGTTAGCTCAGCCCGTGGCAGACAGAACATCGGATGCTTTCTCCAGTGTGTGTTGTGAACCTTCTGCGCGTGGCGGCTGATGTGCGATGCGTGTCTCGTGTCGTCGTCGTCATGCTGAACGTGCATAAGCTATGATGGTTGTGGACGTTAAGAAGCGGCAGATTTTTTTTTTTTCCTCAATAGTCGTCCACCCTTGTCGTGTTGAGCTATGCCGACTATGGACGTTAAGAAGCGGCAGATATTTTTTTTGGGGGGGCTTTTTGCAGTGTAAGCTATGGCGGCTGCGGACTTAAGAAGCAGCAGACTTTTCTTTTTGCGAGAGTTGTCTATAACTGCATCTATGAATCAACGAAAGCAAGTGGCCAGCTGCAATCCCGACACCGGCTTTTAGCATTGTTTGCTTCAAACGGCATTTGCAGCTATCATGCTTTCCAATGATTTTGTGGCAGTGGACTACGTCCACCCCAAGCGCAGCGTAATAAATCGAACCAGGCTTGTGCAACCAAGCCATCACGGGCACTCTGCCAAGTTTGCTCCCCACCACCGCAGAAGCTATCAAAAGTATAGTGAAAAGATAAACGCGCCGTGAAATCGCTGCGCAGCATCTTGGCACGCTGCCAATAAATGATCTGTGGAAGCGACAGCCGAAATGGAGGGACGCGCCACCGGCTAAAGGCTGTTTCATGCGCAAGTGAAAACGCTTGCAATTTCTGCCACGGCGACGCAAAAACCTGTTTTGAGCTGTCGCGGGAACTCGAGCGGCTCGAGCGACGCAGTTCAAACAAGTTGGAAATTTTTTGCTTTTTTGCTGCCGCTCATCGCTGAGTTCCTCAATCGCTTGCATGTTAACCGGCATTAATGCTTTTCTTTTTTTTTTTCAAGTTCTCAGGGGCAAAAGCGGGTTCATTATTCGAGTGGGTTGATTACGGAACAAATATGATATCATTTTTCACGATCGCAAGCGGCGTTTCAAGTCGATTTCTGTGTATCGAATTATCGATCTATCAAACTATTTCGCGATCCCCATCGAGTTCGATATATCCGGTTTTGACTGTATCTAAAACTGTCAGCTGTAGACGAAAATCATTTGCATTTTTAGAATCAGCAGATAAAAATGTGCACAGGCTGAAAGCTTGGCGTAAATTTATCCACAAAGAAAAAAGAACAGGCTTAGGACATATGGAAAACAATGCACAACCAACTTGTAAACTGACTACCAATTATCGCTTTCATTCACATCTTGTGAAATAACTGCTTTAGCGCGAATACAAGAGTTCAGTTTGACGTTGAAACAAAACCTTTAAGTAAGATGACATTGTCTTCCGAAGTCTCAAGATCATTTAGGAGGCCATATTACCTCGATTCTAAGCACCCCCTTTTTTTCATGACCATGATACCCAAAGAGAAGGGGTGCTTAGATTCAAAATGCAAAAATTAAAGCCTAAGCGCTGTGAGTCCGCAATGAACACCAGCATGCACCACTGTAGCTTCTGTTTCTTCTTCTTCCCTCCAGCCTCCTCTTCCTTCCCTTGACGCCTCGAAGCATGTGACAATATATATACAGTCGAACCCGGATATATCGAACTCGAAGGGGATCGCAAAATAGTTCGATATATCGATAATTCGATATACAAAAATCGGCTTGTGACGGCACTTACGATGCCAAAAAACGATACCGTATTTGTCGCATAAGCAACCTACTCGCATAATGAACCCACCCTGCACTTTTTGCACGGAGAATTTGAAAAAAAATAAAAAAAACGTTAAGGCCAGCTCGCTCACATGCAAACGATTGAGCGATCTCAGGGACGAGCGGCAGCGACAGAGCGAAAAATTTCAAACTCCCTCTCGCTGCTCGAGCCACCGCGATAGCTCTAAACTAGGTTCCTGTGTTGCCGCGGCAGAAATCGCGACCGTTTTCGCTTGCATGTCGATGGCGCGCGTCAGTCCGTTTCGGTCGTCTCATCCACAGCTCATTGCTCGGCAGCGTGCCAAGATGCTGCGCAGCGATAACGTCGGGGCGCGTTTATCTTGATAGCTCCTGCGGTGGCGGGGAGCGAACTTGGCAGAGTGCCCGTGATGGCTTGATTGCATGTACAAGCCTGGTTCGATTTATCAAGCCGCGCTTGGGGCGAGCGTCATAATCGCAGCAGCCGACCTAAACGACTCCCGCAAAAAAAGAAAAAGAAAAAAAAAGAAAAAAAAAAACGATAAGGATGACTCGAAAAAATAAATAAATAAATAAAACAAAGAGCTGCCACTTTTTAACGCCCACAGGCACCATAGCCACCTCAGTCGCTGCACGCGCAGAGGGTTCGCAACACACGCTGGAGAAAGCGTCGACACCTGTCTGAAAACGGGCTGAGCTGGCTTGGCGCATGCGTAGCGAGTGCTGTAGGAGAGAGAGAGCTTGGCAAAAGGATGGGCACACCCATGCACATGGTTTGCAAACGTCATGTGTTGGCGCGTGGAAAACGATAACTGCAAATGCGCGTGCCTTTGGGGAATGGGCGCGGCGCTGCCCAAACCAGCCGTCGCCGAACTGTCCCCTCTCATTCCGTCCGCACGTGGCTTGAAAACGGCACGCGGCAAACGGCCAAGGGTGATGTGATCGTCTTTGGAGAAGGCACACTTTCCAGTGCGTGGTGTGGAGTTCGATATATCGAACAACCGGTGAAATTAAGTTTGATATATGACGCGGCTTTCCTATATTTTTACATGGGATTTTCAAGGGGATATTTCGTGAGTTCGATATAACCGAAATTCGATATATCCAGGTTCGATATATCCGGGTTCGACTGTATGAAGAAACTGTGCAGTCATCCATAGAAGGCTAAATGGGACTGCAGTTTCACTTTAATACAAGAGTTTTTACAGTACCCGGGTTTAGTATAGCAGTGCTCTACAGTAGCGCAATTTCTTAAGCTATGGAATTCATTACTTTTACAGTGGGCAGCTCTAAAAGCAATGCTGACACTCACCAGTTTCAGCTGTGCCTCCTTGTTGGCGAGCTCCTGTTCGAGCTTCTCATTGAGGTCATGCAGCGAGACCGATTCGCGCTGGGCATTCAGGCAGCGCTTCTCCAAAGTTGATATCCTCTCCTCTTGGTCCTCTTTCTGTGCATTGTTCTGCAATAGGTACAAAACTGATACACACCTGAAAAAGAACTGTATATACTTACCGCAATACTGAAATCAAGATTTTTTATACTTAAAGGGAAACCGCACCAGTCTTAGATTTCGATGAGTTTCAAGAGGTCGAATGCTTATAGCTTGCAGTTTAAGCATGCCAAATATCAAATATCTTGGTGCTAGCATTTGAATCAGTGGTGCAATTAGCAATTAAAGCCACGTCTGTCATCAGGCTTCTCTGCACCGCACAGCAATGAGTTGGGTGTCGATGATGACGGTCACTGATGATACCAGTACATCTCCCGCACAAATACACTTGTTTCGAAGAAGTAAAAACAACACTAATGAAAGCAAAGGTCTAGAAACATTGTTTGGCGACATCAGAAAAGGCACCGCAGGAAGTGGGCGAAGGCAAGGAAAATAAGAAATGTTACCGTCCGTGACATCATCACTGAGCTTCTGTGCAGACTTTCAGTGCTGTGAGGAGAAGTTCGAGCTTTAAATATCGATTATGTCATCAGCTTGAATGCTAGCGCAAAAGCACTTTGCACGCATTACTTACAGCCTCTATAAATTTCGATCCTTGAATATTGCAAAATTCTCGAAAAGTGATAAAGTTGCCCTTTAATGTTGTGTGCATCAATTATGCAACTGACAGTACCATCAATATTTCTGTACATACCAATCGCTGTCTTTGATGAAAGAAAAACAAGCAATAAATTGCATTTATGTTACATGTTGGTATGGCATGGGATACGAAGTTTAATGTCCCAAAGTGACATCAGCTGTGACAGACGCTGCAATGATGGCTACGGTAATTTCAACCATCCGGGGTTCTTTAACGTGCCCAGACATTGCACAGTACACAAGCGTTTTCACTCTGCCTTCATCGAAACTTGACAACTGTGGCCAGGATTGAAACTGAGCCCTTAAAGTTAATGTGGTGTAGCACACGATCACAACTAACAATAATGCATTACTAACATGAGCGAATAACACATCTGATAACATCACGATAGATGCTCAGAAACTGCAGCCTTTTTCAAGGGTCGTTTAATCAGAACCTTATGGTTCTGTGAGTTGTTTTCCCCACAGTGCACTGCTAGCTTTTAAGTCCTTTGGGACCGCCTTATAGGTCGTCGTTTATATATGAATGATGGTTATCGACGAGTTGCTGGATGCAACCTTTTATATGTTCTCTGGACAGATCCTATGGCAACTGTAGATTCGGGTTCTGTGTGGTTCACTTCTTTTTGAAGCAGGCGGCAACGCATAAAAAATATTTGTTCGTAGTAGAGTGACCTCAAATGCCATGACTTATGCCGGCCTGCAGCTGCAGTGGCACTCTTCGCGACCAAGGAGTATGGGGATGAGGGAAGGTTGGGGCTTTCAGAGAGCAGTTCCTACAGCGAAGCTGCAATTTCAATGGCAAATATCAGACTCAGCCACAAAGCACGCAATCCATAAACCACAAAAAGTTTGAAACACAAAAACTGCAAGCTGTGCTATCAGCAGAAGAACTTAAAATGAAAGTTTATAGCAATTAAGTAATGTTGCTATGAGAAAGACATGTCTTCAAAATGGACTTCAATACATAAAATACTAATTCCTGGGTAATTCCACTTTATTGAATTTTGTAAGTGTAGTTGGGAAAATGGGTACTTCATTCATACTTGCAACCACGGCCATTGGAAGTGGATGGTGACCACCGCTTCCAAAGAGTAATAAAGAAGAAATCTGCAGATAGGGGTGCCAAATCTTCACAGCTAATAAAAAGGACAGTGTAGCATACTCACACTTTTTTTCTACTCATTGGATATTTTTTCAGCATGTTTAGAGAGCAAGAATTTTTTGTGTGAGCTATAAAAAAGAATTGCATGCATTTGGATGCATTTGAAAGACCATCAAAATAGCTGCACTTTAGTATATATTATAGCAAAATAATGTCAGTATTTCTCTAAATAAAACATTTTTCTAAGACCTCACAGAGTCACCTGTCTTATTTTGTCGCCTTGAAGGAGTTAAGGAAGAAAAAAAGAACCTTACCCATTATCATCATCATCAGCCTGACTATACCCACTGCAGGGCGAAGGCCTCTCCCTTATTTCTCCACGTAACCCTGTTCTGTGCTAGCTGCATTCACTTGACCCCTGCGAACTTCTTGATCTCATCCGCCCACCTAACTTTCTGCCGCCCCCTGCTACGCTTTCCTTCCCTTGGAATCCAGTTTGTTACCCTCAGCGACCATCGGTTATCCTCTCTTCGCACTACATGTCCTGCCCATGTCCATTTCTTCTTCTTAATTTCCACTAGAATGTCGGTAACTTGAGTTATTTCTCTGACCCACTCTGCGAGCTTCCTATCTCTTAATGTTACCCCTACCATTTTTTTCGTTCCATAGCCCTCTGGGTTGTCCTCAACTTAAGTAGAACTCTCTTGGTTAGCCTCCACGTTTCCGCGCCATAGGTGAGTACAGGCAAGATGCAACTGTTGTATACTTTCCTCTTGAGCGATACTGGTAACGCGCCATAGGTGAGTACAGGCAAGATGCAACTTTTGTATACTTTCCTCTTGAGCGATACCGGTAAGCTGCTAGTCATAATCTGAGAGTGCTTGCCAAATGTGCTCCATCCCAATCTTATTCTTCTTGTTATTTCCTTTATTTACACAAGCCATATTTTCGAAAGTAAAAAAAGAGGCATTGTACCACTTTTGTACATTCAGAAATTTTTTTGCCATTTCTTACTTTTATGAAACACTTTTTTTATATTATGTGTAGAGCTTAATACATGTAATTCATATATATGTAAACAGCATTTAAATAGCTAAATTTTGGTGTATGTTACACCACGGTTGTTTAAATACTGTATTTACAAAATGAATTTTCAAGGATGTCTTTAGGATCTCCTGTTTTGGTTTTCATGGTACTGAAAGTGTTAAAGAACAAGGATAAGGTAAATGGATATCAGTTTTTTTTTTCTTCTTCTTGTGCCACATATGCCAACAACATTATATTCCTCAATTACTACTACATGAAACGCATAAAATCAGTAGCACTGCTCCAACTTGTTGCGGCCCTCTCTCCTCATGTTCGGTCATTGCTGCCCACTGTGCCCACTGCTTCCCATGTGAATGCTACAGTCAGATGCGCATTGTGTATCACTTGGGGAAAAAAGGGTCCAAATATGCCTACTACTACAAAACAGAGGAAGAAGGCTCTTGAGAAGCAGGCTGTCACGTGCCTCCTTGAGGTCCCTTGCAAGTCGTGCGTTTTCTTCCTTCATGCGTGCCACCTCTTTCTGTGCCAGGGCCAGGGCTTCCTCGAGCTCGCGCACACGCGGCAGCAGCTCGTTGAGGCGGCTGCGTGCCACTGCCAGCTCTGCCGCCTGTTTCTCCACCAGCTCCTGCAGCTCCACCAGTTTGCACGCCTCTTCCGCAGCATCCGCAGAGCCATTCGACACCTGTGCGGCCAAAGCAGAGAGAGTCTTCATAAGTGCTTCGGCCACAAGAAGGTGGGCAAGAGGGTACCTTGTAACTGAAGCACTACTAGCCCAAGACGTGCTGATGTCCTAGGCACTGCTGAACGGCCCCACCCGCCCTTGAAGCTCGTTCTTGCCTCCCACTTCAAAATTTTGTGCAGCATGATAACACCATGTTAAATGAACAAAGCCACTAGCAGTTATCAAGCCATGTGCAACTATAAACAGTAAACAAATGAAAGAAAAAAAAAATGCACTTAATAGTCTTTTTTTTTTCTTTTTCTAGCTGTAAAGCACAACTCTGTAGCAAGCAAAATGCTGCACATATTATTGCTCTTAAGTAATTCAGAGTACACTTCCCATAGCAGGCGTACTTGCATTTAGGCCACAAACTTTCCGAGAGGCATTTAGCCAAGCCGAAACAGCACAATCAACAGTACACAACTAACAGCAAACTACTAGTATGCATTTGGTTGAAGCCCTACAGGTGCCTTTAACAAACTTATGAAATGAAGCATAGCAAATGTGCAACAATGTTGCCAACCAAAATTCACTTAGTTTTAGACTTTTTGTTTTGTTTTTCTTTTTCGCCTGTGACTTTGGCGAGTGCTGTTTTCGTCAAAATGCCCTTTAAGTTACGATCTTCTCCAGCATAAAACGCACAGCCACTCGTGCAGAGCAAAGAGCCTTCAGCACCTCTAGTTATTCTAAACACACAAAAGACAAACACAAACATACACAAGAATGGATGGCTGCAACCTGTGAAAGTGGGCCACCCGTAACTCGTGTACATGGAGTGACAGCTGACCTAAATTATGGTAACAAGGTGAGAGCAGAAAAGGGGCACACCTTGTGTTAAACTACCTTGCTCCTGTAACAAAGCCAATGCCCATTATGATGTAGGAAACCTTAAATATCAAACAGTGCTATGCAATCCTCTCATCATATCCAAGCTCAAGGAGGTTTGATAACAGAGGTCATGCAAAACTTGCCTAATAACACACATTTTTTTGTGAACAGCAGTGTGCCACCACCACCTACCACCCCATAATCAAAAGGATGCCTGCCTGAGTACTTAAAGACGTAAATATCAGATCTTATGAATGTGATCCAAAGGAAATCTAGCAAGGGCCACTTATCACCGGCGCTGCGTGTACCTATTTTTGTAAATAAGCAGTTTGTACTGCAAGACATGCTATCATACTAAATATATTTATATATAGAATATGAGTCATAAAACCGAGGAGGTTAATTTTTCAAACTTCGGGGACCGAAAAAAAAAAATGATAAAAAATAGAGAATGTGCATTTTTTTTTTTTCCCCCCCTCTACCGTGGTTTGACAATCTTGATCACGGGAACTTGTATCTTGCTCGAAAGACTCATAAAACAATGTTTTACTGTCTGTAAAATCCACAGCTTGTGTTGTGCCTGGGCAGCTCCAGAAGAGTTCAATTCGAAGCCATTACTGCGATCAGCCTGTGCCCCAATACGAGCCCAGTACAAAAACAAAACAAAAACAGAAAGTTGATTCAAAGGCAGACACAGAAAAAAAGACAAAAAGAAAAGAAAAACAGCAACCAAATGGTTAAAGAGAAAATGCCAAAAGCCGATAAAAAGCAAGTCATAAGCAAAGAAAACTGACTAGCGAGCGCCTCCTCAGCCTGACTTATGCCTTCTATGGGCTGGCAATGACTCGGTGGTTTTAGACACGGTGTATTTTGATTTAGGGGACGTAGGCAATGACTCGGGATATTAGGTTATATATTTCGTACACAGAACAGACTTCACAGTATTTCGATGTTCCAGCATCCATAAATGTTAATTTCGGCACTTGGCCTCCATTGTGGCATTATTGAATTCAATGCAGCTTTGCGTTTCCAAACCTGCTGACGCCCGAAATAAATTTCACATGTACCGCCTTAGCACTAACAAAGAAGCCATAACTGACGCACCGCCTACATTACCTGACGACAGGGAAGTGAGTCTATCGACGAGACCGCATAAGAACAACCTCACTGTAAATGAATGGCCCAGCAAAATACCGAAAACTTCCAAGAGCCGCATAAAAAACTAGAGTTACATCCATTAAAACCATGCAGCACCTAAAACACAGGGTTGAAATATTGCTCCAAAATCACAAGTACCACAACGGCCCTTTCCGCAGTGCGACACAGTAGCAGTGGTGCCAGTTGTTACAAACGGCCCCTTTAAATTTTGGAGACGCTTCAAGTACCATACGAGCTGTGACCCGTGCGGAGAAGCATCCTCAAACCGCAGCGGTACAGTGTACTAAGAGTGGAAGAAGCACGTGGATGATGAGAGAAAACTCTGAGTAGGCATTAGAACGACATGACACCATCTGAAAATAAAACTAATTAAAGTGGCAGTGACGCACGCTACAGTGCCTGAAATGTGGTGACTGGCCATATCACGGCCAGAGAAAGTTGTCCCTGAGTATGGCAAAATTTACAGCTTCAAGGGGCATTTCGACGCAGCATGGCACAACTTCTTTACTGCGTCTTCACAACCATAAGGTCCATATTTTTTAGAGAGAACACGAGGTTTTTGGCAAGCAGCAGGTAGACTACCTTACCTTGTTGATGTGCACAGAATTTTCAACTGGCCCATCCCCGCTTTTTCTGTCATCCGATAGCGTTGTACCCTTGGTCTTATACTGAGTAATCTAGAGAAAACAAAGAAGCATAGTGCATGACACATCCAGCTAGGGGGGCAGAGCAGAATTGATAACGAAGGTCTGACAGGAAGCATGCAGTACTTACCTCTTCATTGGCTTTGCTGAGCTCTTCTTCCAAAGTACTGACTCGTTCTAGTGCAACCCTCAACCTTTCCCTCACCTGGAGTGAAGAAAGAAATGAAGGTTAGTACGGCTGTGAAACTTCCAAATCAGAAAAACATTGAAACATCCAAGTGTGCATAAATTTGAATGAAGCCATATTAGATTTTTGGAGGGTATTTTACTGGGAAACCAAAAAGAGCAAAAAAAAAAAAAAAATTTTTAATTAAGTGCAGCAAGTAATTACGTCACTAGTATGTTAGCATAAAAATGAGCTCTCTTCTTTAATATAACCTCAATGAAAGCGTAGTGAAGTAACTACAAGTAACCCATTCAGGCAAATAAAATTGCAACATAATTGCACAAACAAAAAATGCACCCACTCATGCAAACTACCAAGCATTTACCTTGCCCAACTACGTCACCGCTTCTGTAGTGGGGTAGTTATACTTTCAGTGCAATGCACTACAGCAAAGAGACACAACACTGAAACACTAATTTGATCACACAGTTGAGATAAAGGAATTTTTTCAAAAAAAGGACAAAGTGCTAACGACACATTCACATGAAAGAAGACATGTGAATGTGTCGTTAGCGCTTTGTCCTTTTTTTTGAAAAATGCTGCACCAACTAGCCCAACAAAAAGTCCTTCTTATATAAAGGAATGTTTTAAGCTAAAACATTTCTCAACAAGCACCAGTCCCAGAAATTCTAGAACCGCTTGACAGAACTCAGTACCGTATAGCTCGCAAAACCATCAACATCAAGCGAAACCCTAGTCAGACAGATGGTGCTGCACTCTGTCACACCAGACTATGAAGCTTCCCACTGACCTTCTCATCGAGCGCCTTGTGATGCTCAAATAATGACTTCAGGGCCTTGAGCACTTCCACCTCTGAGGAGACACCGGCCGGCGACTGTGCTTGGCGCTTCACCACCGTCATGCGCAGAGACCGCTCGTGCCGCGAGACTAGGCATTCCAGGTGCTCCAGGAGCAACTGCCAAGCCACAACACACACAAGAAAAATTTCACACTGCGTACAAAGCTAAGTTCATTCCAGCTGACTACATCAGACGAAGGTGTCTGTTAAACCAGGAGCCCAAGTGCCGAGGCAACACCCCATTCCACAGCCTTGCGAAATGCCAGTCAGAGCTATGCTGTATGCATGTACCACCTTTAGTTAGTGTTTTAAAAGAGACTAGGTCATTGACATGACAAAATTATATAACACAAAATAATCTATGAACCTGCAGAGAAAAATTTGAATTTGGTGCATCTGCCTTCTAAGCAGCACTTAACATGTCAACACCAGCAGTGTGCACATGCCTCTTAACCAATATGAAGTATGGTAACCTCTATGAAAGTTTGTGTTGGAAATGTTGCAGTCAATAAGGCTGCAGATAGAACTGAAGAAAAGTAACGAGAGAACATAATTTTCCGCGGCGTTGATGGCCTCTTCTTAAACAATTTTCCTGGTGATAACTGCAGTTTGGAAGTAAGCTCTATAGAGAAATGGCGGTCATTTTCATGAAGGTCTGTGGTAAACACAAGAACAGCTGGAAACCCTCACCACAAAGTAGTCTCTCAAAGGTTTTTTTCATTGTGAACAGCTCGAATACTTAAAAACAGAACAATACATTGAAGGGTAAATCAATGATGATGTGTTGGTGTAATCTATACTGGCATTTTCATCACTAAACGGGGGTGAGGAGCATAAGCCCATTTCAAGTGCAGCAAAGAAAGAAAGGATCATTTTTAAACAAAACAAATAGAAAGCTGGATCCCTCAAAGTGAAACAGGGAACAGGGGAGGCTTTTCAATTACATACATATGGACATGCCACAACCAAAGAAAAGAGAGGCATCCAAGTAACCTTAGATGCAGGTGGAAAAGGAAGCAGAGAGATCTGAACACTTACAAAGTTTGCACGATTAGCATACAGCTTTATCTCGCTCCCTTCACAACCATAATACTCGAAACACCTGGATCAGTGAACAAAATGTATTCAATGGAATGAAATGCAGCATATCTTAGGATTCAATCCAAATGCTACAATAGATTCTGCTAACTGCACCATACATCAGGGAGGTGAACGCATGTGACATTAGCCCAATGCCAGCAAGCAGTTGCAGTACAGACGACTAAACAAACACTAAGTAGTAAAAGGTCGGTCATATCAAAAGAATGCACCTCATTCATAGACAAGAAAGATAAGGGGGTGAGCGGCTACAAAGGCTCTGCAACGCACACTGCTGTAACCTGCACAAATTACGAGCAGGTCTTATCTGAGCACACATTGTTCGGGGCATTCACTTGCTCATAACGGCTTTCCCCGGACCCTAGATGACTCCCTTCCAAGAAAAAAACCATCCTGAATTTCTGCAGTCCCATCATGACACCGAATTTTCTGATCTTTATGCACAGAAATATGCTGTTAGGATCTTACGAGTAAAAATGAATAGGCCCCTCATCTACCTCAGATAATGAGACCTCTTTTTCAGAATGCATTACTCCCATAGGTCATGTGTGTTTCCTTTCTTATGACTATACTGTATTAACTTCAATAGAATATATGCAAATTACTAATGCAAGGAAATTTTGCTGTGCATTCAAGATCAAAATTAAGTTGAACAAAAGATGTAAATGATGGCCAGAGCTCACCGAAGAAAGTTTTCATGTTGCACCAAATTGCAGTATCCATTAACAGCCAAAAAACAAGGCATGTGGGATAATGAAAACGAATGGCCCCATTAAAGGCGACACATGCAGCACACAGAAGTGTGAAAGGCTCTGTTGTAAAGCTCTTGAAAACACAACCACCTCTAACTGAACGCCATGAACAAGGCTGCAAGCATGCTTTCAGCAGTACTAAACACAACATGTGGCTCCTAGATGGAGCATGCCACATTAACATCTGCAAACATGTCAACAAGAAGACGTCACCAGAACTGTCCAAGCTTTGGCAATTGTAGAAAACCGGCAAAATATTTCTAAAGGGATCGACAAGAAGTTTTCTAGAGGTAAAGCACTTTTCCTTGCTACTTTGTGGAGGTGGAATGGGAAGGGGGGGGGGGGGGGAAGGAAATGCAAATTTACCTCTGTACTTGAAGAAAAAGTCCATATGAAGTGTTTTCACAGAGCTAAAGACACAACAAATGTTTTTAATCACTATAAAACAGCAGGCTCTTACCCTGGTGTTGTTTCGTTCAGCTTTTAACTCTTGAATTTCTTCGTCCTTCTCCAAAAGTTGCTCCCTTGCATGGTTAAGCTCTTTGGTGAGTGTTGCAAATTCCTGCAATTAATTTAATTGCACCTATTAGGTAGTGCTTCTGGTTATATACTTGCGCAGCAAGGAACCATGAAATACATTTTCGCACATTGCTATGGCATACGGGACATTTGCTTATCATCATATTTCAAATTTGCACAGGAAGCCGCTATAACATTTGGAATTCACTCGAAGCACCGCCCTTAAACATGTGCGACCAGAGCAACAAACGAGTCGCCGACACTGAAACAGATGAGAAACAACCGCCTCCACAACACCTCTATACAGAGGTATGCGAGGCGCCACTGGAGCTTATCAATGCAACTTTTTCACTTCCACTGACGGCTGAGAGCTTGTCGTGTAGGCTGCAGCCGCTCCACGCTTGCGATTCCGCACAGCCAACGCACGCACACTATGCGACCAATCGTGGGCGTGTTATCACGGCCACAGAGTTCACTTACGCAACTCACTGACAGCACAGCCGAAATGCACTGGGTGCGTCCACGGCAAACTCACGAACTTGCAAACACATGCAAACATTTTGCAGGAAATAAAAATGAGACCGCACAACCCGAAGAGAGAAGAGGGAAGTAAACAGATGAAACAATACACAGCTGCGGTGGAGGCCTACCTGCGGCAAGTTGGCCTGCAACTGCCTGTGCAGTGAATCGCGTTCCTTTTCGACCTCCGAAAGCTTCTGCTGCGTGTTTGTGAGCGTCTCCTGCGTCTCTCGAAGCGTTTCCATGAGCTTATCCCGCTCGTCCAGCATGTTGACCATGAGCTGCTCGAAGTTCGCTTCATCGCCGGAGAACTGACCGCTCCGCTGGGCGATGCTGTCCTCCGAAATGGTCGGCATCACGTCGCACATCATGTTCCACATCTCGAGGCCGTTGGATCGGGCCCACGCAGCGCCGCGGCCCTTCTACACAAGCTTTAGATCGTGACGCGCGGCAGTATCTTCGCGGGAGCCTACGGGCAACTTCCCCGCACGTCCGGGCGAACGCTCCGTGCACAGAGCAGCAAGCCGCTAGGCCTAATCGGACGCTGGCCTGTTTGAATGACGGGCAACATCAGATGCGGCTTTCGACCGTCGCCGGGTTGATGTCCGTGGGAAGCGTCGGATGGGCTTCGTTACAGAGCCCGCTGCAACCATCTTGAGAGCCCGTGCTTGCTTCGGCCGCACCGGGAGCCGTCCGTGCCGCCTTCGGCGTAGGCCTGCTGCTTGCTGCGCTCAATCTCGGCTGTTGGTCGTTTCATTTTGACGTTGCACTGTTGTTTCTTTTCTGCACTTCATTACTATTTTTTTTTTTTTTTCGAAGCAACTCGCTCGCCCAGCTAAGCGAACGGCAGTCTACACGGCAAAACGCAGGACCACCGCCAGGCGTATCCCAGAATGCCTGCCTCTACTAAACGCCCGTAGTTCTAGAAAGATCAAGTAGTTTCACTTGTACCGCAGAGAACTGCCCGGCTTTTTCTTGTTTCGGGACATTAGCAAGCTTAAATTCGCAAACCAGCTAGTAAATGCTCTATTTTTGTGAAGGCGCACATAATTTTCGAAACTTTATGGAAATCGTAAATGTGTTTCTTTATATCCGACCACATGTACCCACTCCGCACAACGAGACTGATCGCTCACGAATGCCCTACCGTGTCTTTTGAAAGCCACTAGGACCTTGGTTTTCTCAACTCTTCACAGAGGGCACTACATTGGAATAGAACGTTTAAAATACCTGCTCTGGAAAGACAGTTTCTGTTATTACTATCAAAATGCAACAAAAAAATACACAAATATCAACTACAGTAATATAGCAAACGCAAACTGTTTCAAATAGCGTGTATGTGTTAAAAAGAATAGCAAAATCGGCATAGCTGTTTTCAATAGAGGCGCCATCTCGGTGTAGCATTGCTAGTTAGAACGCTCCTAACGGGAAAATGGTATAGTGCTCCAGAAACGGGCATATGGAGCTCAGGATGGCATCCATGGATGAACCTTTTATATCCGATTTTTACAAAGACAAGGATATTTTTATAACTGGAGCCACTGGATTTATGGGCAAGGTAAGTACGCAGTTCCCTGTGGGCGTCATGGCTACGACTAAGCATCAAGTAGAGACAGACAGAGAGAGAGAGAGAGAGCTGGTTGACTCTGGCCCATCTGACCGCTGTTTTTCTGCGCGCGCAGACTCGATTCATTCCGTTTGGTTACGAGAGAAACTAGAGCGCTTATTGGAGCCACATTCCCGGGTAGTGGCTTGCCATTCTAACCTGTACTGTTTCAGATGCGATATATATCTTCTGTTTATGTATGACGACTTCACACTTCGCAAAATTCGTAATAGCATTACTTTTGGCGTTGATGTCTAGCTTCAACCAATTCATAACTATCACAGGCAATCTCGAAGTCTTAGCGTTTAACATAAACGCGAGTTTGTAACTTTTAGACTTGCACGTGATTGATAAACCAATGTAAAAAGGCAAGCTAAAGCTCTTGCAAGTTGGCTTTGTTACAAGCACTGATGTATTGCGGAAAATCTCCAGGAGCGGATTGATGGGTATCTCTTGAAGGGGGTGGTTGGGCGCTGGAGATGGGTGGTCCTATTCGCGAAATGCACTGGGGTCTCTTAGCGCCGAAAAGATGGGGTTCGATATGGTTTGTCGATAAAAAGAAAAAATTGTTGTCAGGAAAAAGGAGACCTTAAATCCGCAACTGGCTTTAAGCAGCAGCACTTATAATTCAGGTAGAACAAGAGGAAGAAGATGGCTACAGGGTATGAAAGAGCACTGAACAAGGGTAGAGGGGGGAAGCCTCAGTTCGCAGGTCGAGCCAACGTTTCATTAAGTGGACTTGTCGAAACTTGTATTTGTGTGGATGCGTCGGGGCCCAGACGAAGGCAAGTGCACTTATCGAAACGTTCTGCGAACTGAGACTTCCCTCCTTTACCCTTGTTCAGCGCTCTTTCATAGCACTTATAATTGTAGCTTATTGTATTGTATTGTTTTGTATTTATTTATTTACTTATTTATTTGTTTATTTATTTATTTTGTATTTATTTATTTGAATAACTGCAGATTCAGAGTGAAAACAACCTGTCCACACAACCAATTGTGTTGTTTTTGCACGACAGGGCAGCACAGCAAAATGACAAAAGAAAATAAGTTGCACACTAAAATGAACGTGTGCACGTACACAGCATGTAACAGAACTACTGAAGCAAAATAAAAAGAAACACATTCAAATGACAACGTACCCAGCCTCTTCCAACGACTCAATAGTTTAAGCTGGATTCAAGAAGAGGGCTTTGTCGGGCTGGTTGGTTCATGTTGAATGGAAGGAAATAACGGCTCAAACGGACTGGACGGGTAGAAAGGCAGCTCATGTGTCTGTCTCGCCTTTCTACCCGTCCCGTCCGTTTGAGCTGTTTCTTTCTTCCGTTCAAGCTGGAAAACAAGGCACCCGTGTGCTGTGCGATGTCAGTGCAAGTTAAAGAACCCGAGGTGGTCAAAATTTCCGGAGCCCTCCACTACGGCAACCCTCATAGCCTGAGGATAGCTTTGGGATGTTAAACCCCATAAACGAAACGAAACCAGTATTAAAGGCATGTGGGGTACATGTACATGTAGTGAATGCTAGCAAAGGAGAGTGACACTTTTCAGATTCAAATCAGTGTAGGTAACAAGTTTCAATATCGTGATCAGAGCAAAGCACCGAGTTTGTTTTTATTACAACCTGTCTGTATTATTCGGCCGTGTTAGAATGTTCACCTATGTAAATTTCATCGTGCATAAATAGATAAGTTGTGTTTCAATAAGAAAGAATGAAAAGCAGTGCCCGTATAGCATTAATTGTTCGCCATATGTACAGGCTGTTTTTCGGAGAGAAACTGAGAGCACGTGACTGTCGCGGCATAAGAGCAGCTGCCACCGAAGTCCGGTGATGATGGATTGTACCGGCCGCATGCACAGAAATATTACGCATGCACATTTTCCGCTTGATTCTCGAACCCAGCTCAGCGCGAAGAGCAGCGGCCACGCGCTCCCAGTTTTTCTTTAATTGTTAAATGGCCTCTACAGTGCACAGATTATGAACTGAGAATAAGACAAAACGGAGGGAATCGTAGTTCAAATGCTAGACAACCCAGAGGTATGAGTAAACATTTTGATAGTAACGAAGTGTCAAACCTAACAGCCAGGCAATTTGCGGGATCCCCATTAAAGCTGGCTTTGTTACAATAAGCATGTTATTGCAAAAAAGCCTGCCTGTGTGATCAGAAAGATTCCATCACAAAAGCAGTCACAAACCGATCCGATAGCCCCGCTTTTTTGCTCAATATATAGATCAGTTTGGCATTATTGGCTTTATTATTGTACTGCCTTGTAAGCGGGCTTCAAGGGCAAGAACGACTGCAAAATTCAGCCAACTCCCAGAATAGGGCGGCCACCAATCAAGTTTTATTTCATTAAAGAATGTTTTCATCGTCATCATGACTTTGAAGGTGTTCATCCCAAAATGTGGTGAATACTTGTTTGTGCAATGGGATATACAAGATTTTCTTTTCATAGATTTCAACTCGACAGCTACACTGAGAGATGGAAATAGCAAGCTGAAATACTATTGTTTTGTAATAAGTGTGAAAGTAGCATTAAGGAATACAGTTGGAGGTACTAATATTATCGGTTTTAATCCTTATCACTTACTAGTCTCTAAATTTACTAACAGCTGCATTCTAAATGCGTAATGAAAGATATATGACACCACCCACGGCACCCAGAACATAGCAAAATGAACGGTTGCGTCAGAATATGATACGAAATAGGCGCCATATGGAGATCCGTTAACGATGCCGTCATATGGCGCCTCTTTCGTATTACTCGCTCTCTCGCTCGCTCGCTCGCTCGCTCACTCACTCACTCACTCACTCACTCACTCACTCACTCACTCACTCACTCACTCACTCACTCACTCACTCACTCACTCACTCACTCACTCTCACTCACTCACTCACTCACTCACTCTCACTCACTCACTCACTCACTCACTCACTCACTCACTCACTCACTCACTCACTCACTCACTCACTCACTTACTCACTCACTCACTCACTCACTCACTCACTCACTCACTCACTCACTCACTCACTCACTCACTCACTCGCTCGCTCGCTCGCTCGCTCACTCAATGATGCCATACTACGACGCGGCAGATTTTTACGCATTGGGGCAAGTAAAGTTTTCGGATTAAAGTACTAACTTGTGCATTGAAACGCCCGTAAAATTGTAGGTGGTCACCTGCCAAAAGGATGATTACATGCTTCGTGTTAAATAATTGGTCGCCTACAATTGATTCAGTGGCTCGTTAACACGCACAGCACGCGAAAATTTTCGGAATGAAAGTTATAGCGCCTCAAAAAAGGAAAAGCTTGCGTGAGCATAGCTTCTTGTAGTTACACTACGCTACCCTTGAGTCATTTCGCTGGTGCCTGAAGAGCGCCAACTCGGGCTCTCTTTCATGTGGAAGGATGACAATAGAATCAGCCTGCCATGACATTTGAATTCACGTTACCCCTACGCCAAGCTGGCAAGTTCGTACGGCTTCGTTAAAGCGGGGCTTTATATCTGGGCTGGTAGCCTACGCTATCGCGTCATACCCTTGAAGGCGGAGCTGAAGTGCAGTCTGCCTAGAACGCCGGTGAACTTTGATGCGTTCAATGGAACGCAGGTTGTGCTCGATGTAACTCGGTCGCCCACAGCCAAAGCTTTCGCTCCACATTCGGTTCAGCAGCGTTGAACCAATCTATTTTTTTTTTCTTTCACTGCGGCTTTTGTAAAAAAGTCTACTGAAGTTAGGAGAAAGAATTTGTCATCTAAAGCTTTTGCTTTAGGGGCGTAGCTGTTGTTATTGTATACGTATTTTAAAATATCCCGTGCATCGAAGCCTTCCTATAAGATTTAATAGTCGTTGTAATCGCAACCGGTGGCGCATGAGCGCCTTGCAGCCTTTAGCTTCTCCAGGGCTTTACGCGCCTTTCGAGTGCGGGAAACTGAACGTAAATCATTTATGAAAGTTTTGTTTAGCTTTTACATTTTACAAGTTAGAGGGCCTGACTAAATGCACCTCTCTAAGAATTTAAAAGCTGGTCAAGTGTTGTAACTGTTGAAATTAAAATATATTTCTCCATTCCTTACATAGTTATCCATTCAATGCATGCAGATTACATTAAAGAGACACGAAGGGAATAACAAAGAATTATTTTTCTCAGCAAAAACTTGCTTTTCCGGTTCTTGTAGACATGATGGCTTGTTTAGCAGCTTTATTATTTACTCATTTTTTTTTTTCCTTTTCTAACTTATAACAGATGCCCTTTGTCGTTATAATACTGTAGCCTGCCAGTAATGGTCCGCCTCAATTTCTGTCTCCCTTTAGCCTCGATTACTGTATCCCTTTAGGTTCAGTGCACGAACATGGAACATGATTATGTTCGTTGGTTATTATTATTTTTTTTTTTTTCACTCTAGCTAAATGTGATTAAATCCTCATCCGCCACAGGTACTACTTGAGAAGCTGCTCCGATCATGTGGTGGCCTGCGCCGAATATTTGTCTTGATGCGGGCAAAAGGAGGAGCGTCACCACAAGCCCGTTTAGATGAACTGCTGGACACGGAGGTAGGCGCCCATTGGTATTTATCCTTCTAACTAAAAAAAAAAAATAATAATAATAACTCTTTCAGGCACCTGTGTCCATGATTAGGGAGCGTTAGCTGGTACAACTGTAATGGTTTCATGCTGCGAGCATCGATAAACTAACTACCAAGCGGCAAATAGTTGCTATTTTACTGAGTTCGCCAAATTCTATATATAGTATGCAGAAAGAACACCAGCGTTCTGAATATCGCGTTGTCAGGGTAAAAAGGAACTATCGTTTTGTCAGTAGAAACCTATAGTTTGGTTCTTTTTTTATTCGTTGATGGTCGTCCGACAATAAAAGGCACGTGCACGTGCACCGCCGAATTCAAGCCCGTGACGTCAGTGCTAAAAAGTACTCCGGAATCATCGTTTGGTGAGAATAGCTTTGCGCCCTAGCCTCAAAGATTCGCAATGAAACCAAATTACTGCCATCGGCGATCTTTCTTAAACGAGAATCGTATACAAATACCGCGAATTTTTTTCTCTTTTTTTTTTCGAAGAATTTTTTTCTCTCCGTTCATCCTTGGATGAATGACAGCAAAACTGTAACCAATAGAGCACTGAAACACGCTTTGGGAAGCATGATCACTGAAGTAGGCATGACCACGTGAGTCCGATGCGTCTTTCATTCCATCTAATTTGGTCGGGCAGACATGAAACGGCTCCCGGAGAGATCAAGCAATCCACGAGACACGTACCTTTGCTGCTTGGGTAGGGGTGCTTGTCTATCGTGCACGTCTATAAATTGTGAAAGTTCTCTGTGCGCAAACGTTTGTGTATGTGGGTTTCATTACTCGGGCACTGCGCAAGTTTGCTAAATAATAGCATTAATGTACTTCTAGACTCGTGCTATATATATATATATATATATATATATATATATATATATATATATATATATCAGCGGGTTCGTGAGCGCATATGTATTGACTCCTTGTATTTAATCCGTTTTTTTGTGCCCAACGTTTCGTTATATGTACTTTTTTTTTGGCGCTTTTCTTTTTATTACAACATGCTTCGAAGTTTTAAATTTCATACACTTCAGAAGTCACGTTTCGATCTCACGCTTGAGCTTGCCAAATCAATGTCGCCTTTGTCCTCTAAACATGGCTGCCCTCGCGTCGATTTAAATTTATAAATACATTCCTCGTTTAACGAAATAAAAACAAAAAAGCATCGTGATTTCTTCGTAATAGCCGTATTAGTGGTGCGCGACTTCGGTTGCAACAATACGTGGCTATTTGTATGGCGCCGATGTGCATTGCCTTCCATACGCGCACCAACCTCATGTGCCGGCTTTACCATCACGCGCCCGCGTTTTCCGCAATCCGCGAGGAGAGCATATAAAACGGATTTTGATGCTCCTTTTTCTAGGTACTGAAGCCGATATTGGCCGTTGTAAAGAAAGAAGCGAGCGGCGGCAATTTCGTTTTGGTTGGCTTCGCCGCACAGCTCTCGGCCACGCGATTGATAATAAACGCCAGGCGCATTGCCAAACGTTTTCAACCATGAGCCTGTACTGTGAAAACGTTAACTGCACGCGAAATTAGAGAAATAGACCACGCTCGCAATGGTGGGATCTGTAGTGACCGAGGCAGCGCACATCGCGCAGTGGGACATCGGTCAGCTGGCTGCGTACTAAATGTCCGGCGCAAAAAGCAGTTCCATGCGTGAAACTACGCGCCGAAGCTGACGACTTGTAAGGGTGGTGCATGAATGACAAATTCAAAGCGCCTGAAACGCCGGATACATATTTGTACGCGCCTTTCTCCGTATTGTTTCAAGAGCTACAATATGTCACTGGCGACTTAGCCAGACAAACGATGCTTTTTGTTTTTGTGCGGAACAATATACAAAGTGACCTCAGTTTACCATATCGATTCGGCACAGATCAGTGCGGTTCATTGGAGGTTTGCTGTAAAATTTTGCTTCGAAAGAGCGATATATTAAATACTCGGGCTTCTATAGGAGCTTTCCGGATTTCCTATATGTATGTATATATATATATATATAGCATAAGTAAATAGACGTACTTGATTGCTATGTTATACACAAGTGAAAAATTGCTTCATACTGTTTCCCATTTTATCTGGAGTCGACGTTTCGGCAGGAGCCGTGCCTTTCTCAAGATGCATGCATATATATATATATATATATATATATATATATATATATATATATATATATATATATATATATATATGCATGCGGTTCTACTGCAAAATGAAATTCCAGTGACCCTTATAGAGCTTATCCAAAGACGTATTGATCACTTCACTTGAACTAAGGCTTGAATTGAATAAGCGCCACTATTTCCCTCCCTTTGTCTCGCTGCTTGTCGCACCCATGGCGGTTTCTACATGTTGGGGAGAGCAGATCTTCCAAGCACTGCGCTCTTCGAGCGTGCACTTCGCGCGTGGCAAGGTTATCCCCGTGGAGGGAGACCTGACCCTACCGGAACTGGGACTCAGCGCCGACCACAGGAGGGCGCTGCTGGACAACGTCGAGCTGGTCTTCCACTCGGCCGCCATCGTGAAGTTCGACGAGCCGCTCAAGTAGGCACACGCTATTTAAGATACATCCGCGAACACTGAATGGGGCAACATTAATGAACACTTTCAGGATTCCTCAGGACTGTTGCCCTGCAAGGCTTGATCCTGACGGAAGAATCGCTTTACACAGAGCGACTTTACTTTTGCTGTAGATGGTTAGGCAAAAGCTAGGAAGGGAGACAGCCACTACTCCTGGCTGTGTGCTGGTGCGCCTCTTGGCTCTGATAAACAGCCACAAGTTGCATTTGAGGCCGCGTGCAGGAGGGTTGATAGACCACGTTCTTGGTGTATTTCGTAACAAAAAGAAAAACGAGTTGGTACTGTAAGACTACAAAATTTCGGCGAAACAATATATATATATATATATATATATATATATATATATATATATATATATATATATATATTGTTTCGCCGAAATTTTACACACACACACACGCACATATATATATATATATATATATATATATATATGTGTGTGTGTGTGTGTGTGTGTGTGTGTGTGTGTGTGTGTGTGTGTGTGTGTGTGTGTGTGTGTGTGTGTGTGTGTGTGTGTGTGTGTGTGTGTGTGTGTGTGTGTGTGTGTGTGTGTGTGTGTGTGTGTGTGTGTGTGTGTGTGTGTGTGTGTGTGTGTGTGTGTGTGTGTGTGTGTGTGTGTGTGTGTGTGTGTTTATAAGTTGTTCGATCAAGAAAAGTTTAGAAAAGTTTCATCTGTTCTTAGTCGGCATTTCAAGAGCCATGTAATGTGACACATTCGTCTAGGTCCAGGAATAAGTCATCATCATCGTCATCAGCCGGACTATACTCACTGCAGGATGAAGGCCTCTCCCATATTACTCTATATAACTCGGTCTTGTGCTAGCTGCATCCACTTGACCCTAGCGAACTTCTTAACCTCATCCGCCCAGCTAACTTTCTGCCGCCCCGTACTACGCTTTCCTTCCTTTGGAATCCAATTTGTTACCCTTAGCTACCCTCGGTTATCCTGACCATGCCAATTTCTTCTTCTTGATTTCCACTATATCTCTGACCAACTCTGCACGCTTCCCATCTCTTAACGTTACACCTACCAATTTCCGTTCCTACTGTCTGCGTTTCCTCAACTTAATGTAGAACCATTTTCGTTGCCCTCGACATTTCAGGGATAAGTGAACATTGCTAACCGCATGAAAGTTTTTGATCGGAAGCTAGAACGTGCAGATTTCGAAAGCAGTTTATCAGTTTTTCCTTTTTTTCCCCTTTTTGAGCCATATTTTAGGCTCTTAGACGGCGTGAGAACAGCGTATTACAGGCGACGGCGTATTTCGGTTTCATTGTACTGCCACGCATTATGAATGCGCAGGTCAACTGGTGATATCCTATTATGCTCAGTCACATATAGAATGGTGATTTCAGCGCAAATAGCAGAATGTAGAACGCCAGGCACCAGTCAATAAAGCAGCTACAATTTCCCTACAGAATATTCATAAGTCGGCTTGTACAAAGCGCTTACCAGACTTGTCCACTCCCTTTTGTATGTACTGAGCCGGATAAGGGCAAAATGCGTGTACTTTGTGAATGCACCTTTCCCAGGAGCTCCATCGACATGAACGTTCTGGGCACAAGGAGGCTTCTGCAGCTTTGTCAAGGCATGAGCAAGCTAAAGGTACGCATTGCAACGCAGATGGGACGCTTATTAGCATTTGGTTCCTGACAATATCTTCCGCCTCAAGATAATAAAACAGCATCATGTTTTGGATGGAGACCAGCCGGAACCTGCTTAGTGCAGCGAAATTATGTAGAATGTGGGATATGCTCAGAAGGGAAAATACTGCCGTTATCGTTTCTCTGTCTAACACGACACAATTTGAACTTGCAGCGCGCGCCTGTTACAGCATGAAACGACAAAATTGTTTTGGCTTTTTATTAGCTTTTCTTCGTAACTGCAGTATACAGCAAGCGAATTGATATACCTGCATAAGATTTGTAATGCAGGTCTGAAGGGATGTATATATAGAGAGAGAATTCGCTAGAATAAAACTGGTGTCCGGAACACGCACTTGCGAAGGTGTCTTTTTGCTTGATCCACTACGTGATTAGTTGTGACTAATTAAAATTCAAACTATTGTGGACAGTTTCTTGAAGACATAGCGCAAGAAAGACGGGGACAACTAACACAGATGTAAACAGGACAGGCGCTATGTCTTCAAGCTTCTTGCGCTATGTCTTCAAGAAACTGCTACCAACTAGCCCAAACCAAACATCTGTTGCATTGTGGACAGTGTATGAGCTTCATTTAGAGCAATTTTAAAGCGTCATAACGTAGAAGAAAACCTCCAATATAAGCATTCTTGTCAAATGCAACATTATTTAGAGCTTCAAAAATTTTGAGAATAACATTTTTTAACGATATATTTGAGGCAGGAGTGCAGGAGTAGCTGCTTTAGAAATCCAACAGCACATATTATTCATACGCAGAAATTGTGAACAAATTCTACGAAACAGTTTTTCAACGTTATTCTTTCATGTATTGTTTGATTGCACCATAACAGTCAATGCATTCAAAGATTCTATCTCGGCAAGCTCATAGAATTTTGCTATTTATTTTCAGAAACGCAGGCAGTTGGTTTTCATGGCAGTGTTAATTACTCGTTGAGAGCGGAGGACAAACTTCTGAAAAAAAAATTTTGCTACGCTGAAAAATACCATCAGGCTATTTCTATCAATATGTTCGCAAAAGCGGCTTACAGTTTTCTACAGTTGCCACATAGTCTTTTTAGTCTTTTCATATACATATATATATATATATATATATATATATATATATATATATATATATATATATATATATATATATATATATATATATATATATATATATATATATATATATATATATATATATATATATATATATGCATCCCATTGGTTTTCTTTCGCAGTTTGAACTATTCGGTGCGAGCATAGGAAATGCTTCAAAGACAAATTTCGTTATGCACCGGAAACTTAGACAATTTCTCCCGTCATGTGCATAACAGCTATGTTACAATATCTCATGTTTAGGATGTGCTCCGCAAAGGTGGAATTGTACTAGACACTGGAGCGGCTAAGGTGCTGCAGCTGCACTCTGCATCAATGTACACACTCTGTGTTGCCTGCGGATGTTTGTGTAAGTGGCTCCCTTAGAAAATCGTTAGGAATAAAGCTGCGCTTTCGAAAATAGCGTTATTGCGAATTTGTTGGCACTTTGTTTACTGCTTTATTTGAAAGTTTTTGTGCACTTCCGGTGGTCAGTAAACATACAACCATAATGAAAATGAGGAATACCGCACTAGGGCGTAGTGGATGAACGCCTACCACATTAAATAATACTTTCAGTTTCACGAGCCTGTAACTTAAAACGCTATCATACTCTCATGTGAACATATTTTGATACCCTGTACTAGTTTTATTTCTGTTCATCTAAACTTGAACAAACCGATACATTCTTTCAAGCAATGGTTACAAAGGCAGAAAAAATACTAGGCATCAAAACACTCGTGGTAATTATGATATGCGTTCCTTAATTCCCGAAAAGTCTACATTGTCCGTATTGTTGAAAACGCTTAAATAATTGAATTCATTTAATAGTGCATTCCGTTTTTGCAGCCCACAATTCCTTAATGGTTCCTCGGGTGTGTACTAGGGCACTGCCCCAAAATTTTCAAATCTGGTTTGCACATTCTAACCCTTCTCCTTTTTGTCTCGAGTCCGAAAAGTGCAGTAGTAGTAGAAGCGATTGTATGAAATGGCGACAGGAAAATGATAAGAAAAAGCACGGTCCCGACGACTCACTGACCAACGACCACATATGCCTCCTTTCGGTGCATTGAAAGATACTCGTTTTAGGAGTTAGTTTTTAACCTTTGCGATGTTTTTGTCGCACACTCACGCACATTGTGCACGTATACGCATCAGAGCAAAATGACGAATTTGTCGAAACCGAGTAGCTACTGAAAATAAGAAAGTAGAAGAGCCGATTCTTACATGCGCCTTAAAGCGTTATGTATTGGCGCAACAATGTATCCTCTTGCGGCTGCTGCTGCTCTATTCGGTTCTCCTGTGTATGTTTTTTTTTTTCTTCATAATTCGAGATGGTATGACGGAAGCAAGTAAGAGCGCGGAACAATTGCTCTTTCAACAGCTGAACAGCTGGCTACTGCTGCACCTCTTGGAAACTGACTGGGAAGATGAGAATAGCAATGTTGTCACACTTCGCGAAAGACTGTAGACCTTATGACGTGAGAATAAGACATAGTTTCCTGAAGTCGACTCCTCTGAGTCGCCCATGCTTCTCGGAAATATTTTCGGCGCGGTGTAACTTCAATTTTTTTTTTTTTTTTTTTTTTGCTGATAACAGCGCCTCTTTGACAAGAAAACATTGTTGCAGGTCCGTGCTCACACATTCGCGCATATTTCATCGTTGAGAATCTCAGAAATAGCTATTGCGGTCAATTCCTATGACCCTCACACAGCGCAAAGCAAACTGCTTATATTCGCGCTCTCTTGTAGTCGCGACATCGGAGCGATTCTTGCAAACGCTGCCAATAATTCTTACACAGCCCCAATCGCAATTTCATCGTTTCTGAAACCTCCAGCCCCGGAAGGGCAGTCGTATTTATGATCTTATTTTCAGGTTTGTGCATAAAGCTCTCGTGTTCAGTCTCCCGTCTGAATATCGATAAAGTGAATGAAAAAAAAAATAATAGAGAACGACGCGTGATCTCGGTTTCTGAGCATAAAACTGCATATGAGTGATGTTTCACAAACTTAATGAAAAATACGCATTGTTCAGAAAATTGTCCCTTGTCCCTCGTCAATAAGCTGGAACATTTCAGTCTGCCAAAGGAAAAGAGGAATTAAAGTATTTGGTAATTTTTGGACACGTACATTTCAAATTAATAACAACAGCTCGAGCTCTGCAGTGATCTCGATAGCCCGCGCTTCCTTCTCAGCAACAGCTTTCGAGATCAATAGCTGTTGCTGTGAAGGAAGAACGGGCTATCGAGATGCTGAACGAATCAACAAGACAATGAAAAACGAGATGATTTGGCTTGCGTGAAAGACGTTTTGGCCAACGTTTCAGCGTTCAAGACGTTCATTCATCGAAAATGCCGTAACACTGCGCTCATCGTGATCATCTTTTCTAAGTGCAGCGGAGTTCAACCTGAAGGTATCGGTCCTAGCGTTTTGCGAGATGCATCCGATACACCACACACGAATTTCCTAGTAGCGGTAGTTATGCCACCAAAACTGCGTACAGATTGGAGCTCCATCTCTGGCCGAAAGCAGAGATGCACAAACTGCGTGTATAACTCGGATAACAAATAAAAAAGATAAAAAGAAACACGGCACAAACAGAACAAGATCATCACGCCAGTAATCTCAATAAGTCCCACTGTGATGTCCCTTTAAAGACCCACATTACGGTCACAACTTACCTAAATTGCTAGAAATTTTGCGTTATCCGAAGGAAGAAATAAGTCCACAAGGATGCACCATCTTTCTGGACATCAGTGTTAGTTTTGAGGAAACTGGGAAATATCGTAAGAAACAGTCATGAACATATTAATGTAAATGACCTAATCTACCGCTGGGTTACGGATTCTTGCTTTTTAAGTCTTTCCTGTGCTCGCTCCAAATAGTTACGACCGCCTTTTTTATAATAAATAGCAGAAAACTGGAGGCGGCTCGAGGGGAATCGGTGGATGTATTGATTATTCTAGCGACAATTCTTTCGATGTGAGAAAAGTTGTACTCATGTACAACTCTCCGTTCAAAAATGCACTCTCCAGGAGTTTTCCAACGAGCTTGATATCTGTCCAGTATTATGGGGGAGGAGTTGCGCTGTGCATATGGGACACTGATCAATGCCGTGTATATGTCCTGTGTAGCAAATGTTGAGGCGCATGCTGCGAAATGACTCGCTCGCCTGTTCTGCTATGCAGGCGTTTATACACGTGTCGACAGCGTACTGCAACTGCGACAAGGAGGAGGTAGCAGAGATTATCTATCCGCCGCCTTTTGATCCACAAAACGTCATCGACGCAGTCAGGTACGTTCACCCATACATTTTCACCGTGTTTTATAAGGCGAAGGAAGGTAGGAGGGGGAGGCGGAGGAGATTTTTCAAAGAGACAGGAGTTAATGCAGTGCTTAAAAATAGCAAACAGCAACATTTGTTCTGAAGACGATTCCCCGAAAGCGAGTGAAGACATCGTACACTATATCCGTTTTGCCTCCCTCCCGAAATGTAACGCAGCAAGGTATCACTCCAAATAAACTTCAAGCCCGAACCTTAAGTCTGAGTCCCGGAACGGTGGAGGAATCTTTTCGAAATTACACAGCACAGCGATTCCCATTTATCTCTTGGTTATATGAGACGTCTGCTAGCTAAGAGGGTACTAAGAAGGGATAAGTAGCAGTGTGACGGCACTATAGTGCACATAATCTCATACTGTCTTGACACCAAATAATGCCCGTATAGTTCATACACGTTTCATTGAGATCGAATATCGTAAAGACGCGGATACGCTTTTCTCGCGTTGCCCTTTTTTAATGCCCGATTGAAACGTCGTCCACGTGTGCCTTGCTACGTCAAAGCCATGTTCAGGCTGCTCCGCCACGAGTGTTTAGGGCGCTCGACTGCCCAAGGATGCGAGATCCAATTCCGGCCACAGCGGCAGCTTTTCGATGAAGGCGAAAAGCAAGGCATTCGTGTGCTGTGCGATGTCAGTGCACGTTAAAGATCACCCGGTGGTCGAAATTACTCCTCCACTACGGCGACTCTCAAAGCCAGAGTCGCATTGGGACGTTAAAGGCATAGACCATACACCAGACCATATTCTATTCGAATCGTTATAGACAACCTATGGTGCCAAGCCTGTAAGCTCTACTGGCTGGATTATAGGGTCATAGCAGCAGCGCATTATAAGACAATGAATGGTTATAAGTTATAAGTTATAAATTATAAATTATAACCGGACCTACCGGTAAAAATGGGTACAAGCGTCCACCGGCCTGGCGTGCGCTTGGGAGAAGCTCCGTAAACCCTGCTGCTATGCTATGACTTTTACACCTATGCCGTCTTCCTAAACTACACATGTACCTCGTTGTTATTTTTATGGGCTTTGTTTTTCAGATATTTGTATGCTTATTGCGTTAACCTTCTGTTATATATATATATATATATATATATATATATATATATATATATATATATATATATATATATATATATATATATATATATATATATATATATATATCCTGTATGCGCTCCTCCCCTCAGTAATATGCATCTGTACCCTGAGGGTATTTAAAAAAAAATAAATAAATTATACTAGAAGGTACTCTCAATATAAAGGCAAAAAAAAATGGTGTTGTTATTATAACACACTTTCTGCAAGCATTGCTTCCTAAAGTTGAAAAACCTAATTGAAAAACCAGTCATCATTAAGCATATAATGCATGCCCTCCATAATGCGAGGCGGATACTATGAGCCCGATATCTCCTGCACGAACTGAGTTGAACCATGCATGACCAACTAAATAATTGTAAAGAGATACCTGGAAAGCGAATTCAAATCTGGTAATTTAATTAAAGGGCAGTTTCTGAAATTTAAAAGCAAGCGTGTTTACATACGATACTCTTTCTAACACTTGATATTGATGGGAATCCACATCCAAAAAATTGTGGGAATTTAAGCATGGGAATTTAAGCGAAAGCTGTGAATGTTGCAGCGAATTTTTCTGCGGACACCTGGATTTAATGTGCCGCTGTCACAACGGTCGAACGACGCTTCTGTCCTAGCAACTCGCTGTTGTCGTTCGCCTCTACCAACTACCGAGTTATCTGCCTTCTTCTTCTTTTGACTTCTCCTTTCTCTTCTTTTTCTCCTTCTTTTCCTTCTTCTTTCCTCTACCAACTCCTGGCCCAACTCTCGGTCTATACCACGTGACGGTGCCATGCCAACGGCTTGAAAACCTAGATCAGTGTAGCTTTCGCTACATTGGATTGGAAAACATGGTTAGAAATGAGCGATTTGTGGGCGCTACACTTAGATGGCCTCAAGACCGTTGCTCTCGGCGACCTTTTGAGCCCACTCAGTAGCCCGAACTGGCTGGCCAGTATAGCCTCCCACCGCTCAAAAGAGGGGACTGGTAGCAGGTCCGCTGGTGGTGGCGCTTTTTTGCAGCTCCATAATATGTGATCATATCCTGCTATTTCGCCGCAGTGTTTACAATTTGGATTGTATTGTGCTATATACATGTGCGCTAATTTAGAAGGGCTGAAGAAGGCACGCGTCTGGAGCCGACACCAGATTACTTCTTGCCTTTTGTCTAGTTTCTTGTCTGGTGGAGGCAATATCCGCCTTTCTAGTTTAAAGTGATTAGTGTAGTCATGAAATGAGATTAGTGCATCTCTCGAGAAATTGGGGGAATCAACCTGGTTCACTGCTCGGCTGACATAACCTCGAGCTATACTGTGAGCCAACTCGTTTCCTTTGTTCCCCGAGTGTGCCGGCACCCATATTAATTCCACCTCTTTTTGGTTCCAGTCTTTATATCTTAAAATTCGCTCTGTCTCTTTGGAGATCATGCCCCTCGCAAAATTGTTTATAGCAGATTTGGAGTCGCTATTTATGGTAACCGCTTTGGTGCTGACCATCGCCATGGCGATAGCCGCCTCCTCCGCTGTCCCTGAGTAGTTTGTTTTTATTGAACCTGTCATTAATGTTTTTACCCGAGTCGTTCACGCCCACGATAGCAAAAGAGTTGCTTCCTTTGTATTCCGCCGCGTCTACATAAACAGTGTATTTAGAGCCTTCTAACTTGGCCTCAAGGGCCTTTGCTCTTGCTTTTCTCCTGCCTTCATGAAAAGCAGGGTGCATGTTTTTTGGTAGCGGTTTAATAGTAAGTGCGTTCCTGACTTCAGCCGGCAGTTTTACTTGTGCATTTCTTTCCGGGATTCTATCTTGTAGTCCTAATTTACCCAGGATTTTCCATCCCGTGTATGTGGTGGCGAGCCTCTTTAGCTGTGTTATTATATGTGCCTCGCATAGTTCCATGGTGTTATTGTAGACCCCCAGTTTAAGAAGTCTTTCCGTAGGGGTGCAGTGGGGTAGCCCCTTTCGCTACAAAATCATTTCCTCGGATTTCATTCCGGAGCTTACGCATTGAAGTGCACTGTCGTCGTCAGGATATCAGGACGGCGAGAAAAACTCGTGGTTCGCTTTTTTGTGACCTGATGGGAATGGGCCTGTGTTATGCAGCTGGATGGACGACGCGCTGGTGGAGGCCATCACACCAAAGCTACTGGGCAGTCGTCCCAATATGTACACCTTCACCAAGGCTCTCGCCGAGAGCCTGTTGGCCGAGGAGAAGGGGTCGATACCGGTGGCCATCGTCAGACCTTCCATCGTTACAGCCGCCTGGCAGGAGCCCATACCGGTGAGGCGCCGCAACACTACGCTAGTCGCTGAGCCATTTCGCGGAGCCCCCGAGAGCCAAGCTGCGCATGCGCCAGGAGGGAGTGACGTCACACGGTGCACAGCTGGCACGCCGGGGCCACCACCCACTTATCCGCCGCGTTCGCCACAGATGTTGCTTCCGCAATTCTACTCGAAATGGCCAATGGTCAAACCACAGCCAATTTTTGCTCGGAATACAGCGGCAGGTAGCACGAAACATTTCGATGGCACGAGTTAAGGGCAACCGCCTGTGTCAATTTCGTCTTTATCTTCTTTATCTTTATCTTATCTACTAGTTTGGTCTGTTCCCAGTCAGCTTTGGCACGATAATGCATATTGAGATCTGCCTTGCATTGTTACGCATCTGAAATCGGTTCGTAATGTATACGAAGGAAACCGACTGCATCGGTTTGCCTGATACTAGGCAACCGGTATATCCAGTTGGTGATAATGGTTTCGGTATCTGCCAACAGAAACGATATTCTACGAAAACATGGCCGACCGCGTTTGTCCTGAGGATAAACGGGATGACGACGGCATGATATTGCCACGCAGTGGTCACAAGCACAAATGAAGATACTGACGTTGCACTTGAATGAAACTCTTTAATGGGCTGACCGCAAAAGTACTATCGGCGGTGGCGATAACAACGTGCTCGTCGGACGTCAAACTAAGAATACCCGTCGCACGCGCCAACGCTCCATTTAAAAGGCGGCAAGAAAACATCGAGATAAAGCCGCAGACCGTGACTAGCGTAATGTGGAACATTGCACAAACACACGCGAGTGGCAGAAATCTTCTAGATTCCTCTCGACGCATCTTGCGCGACAAAAAAAAAAGCATAAAGCAGCATCTCGAGACAACGAGCATGAACGAAAACAAAGGACAGAATCGATCCTCGCTCTAGAATCACTAGCAAGGCCGCATGCAGGCGGCTGTAAAAAAAAAATAAGAAATGAAGACTTGAATCACTCGGGGCAATATCTTTCAGACTAACAAAACTAAGGAACACACCAACGGCAAATGTACCGCTGTAAAAGTCACCTCAAAACGCGTCACACTGAAGGTATGTGCGAAACATTCCTACCTATCAAGGTTTCGGTATAATGCGTCTTCATGCTTGGGGAGCCACTTGACGGCTGATTAAGTAGTCCCTGTACGGTCCTCAATGAAAGCCAAAACTTCTACATAATGACTTGTGGGGGTTCTCACGGGCTCGGGCTCTGCTCTCATAGCCAAAGACTACGCCGCTAGCTCGGTTCACAGCCGTGGCCGTGAAGTACGACACACCGTGGCACAGCCAGCGGGCCAAGCTGCTCATTGGGAGCTCCCAATGTTGTTGTTCTTCTCTTAATTCTTCCCCAGTTTCTAGCAGCATCCTCGCGCTCCGACATCGCGGCATCATCTTTCTAATGATGCTGTCCGTAGAGATGAGAGCGGGAGGGAGAAGGAAGGGCCGCCCGGCGCGTTATGCCAGTCGCTCTCACCTAATGCCACCAACCTCTACGCCGCAGCTTTGGGGAAGAAGGCCAGGGGAAGGATGAAAGCCCCCGGGAAAGAGAGGATGTTTGCCGCGTCGTACGAGCGAGGGGAATGTTCAATCCCCACAGACTCATCATCAGCATCACCATCATCACTATCATCCACCGAGTTGCTTCCATTAGCGTGTAAAGGCCATCTCGCCTATGTCTGCCTCCAGTCCTGCCATAGCACCAGCCTTGAAAATTTCATCTGCCCACATCATTCTTAACTGCCCCAGTTTACGCTTCCCTCTCCTCTGCACACACCCTGTTAACCACGGACACCGATTTACATCTTTTCACAGCGGTACGTCAAGGGGTTCAGCTCAGAAAGGACTCGCGCGTATGCGTCTGCACGTGCGCCCCTGCATGGAGCAGAGGGGGAAAAGGCTATCTTTTCAATCCTCCTTCGGGCAGCTATTGCAGCTTGACTGCTGCTTTACGAGGTGAACGAGAAGCTTGCGCTTAAACGACACGCGCTTGGATATGTGCGTCTACACGAGCGATATGGGTCTCTCGCTCCGACGACGTTACTTGCTATGTAAGCCGGCAAGCACACGGTTACTTCCGTATGGGGCCTCTTAGTTGCCTCAGTCAGTTACCAAGGCAGGATGATAACCTATGTGGGAGTCGGCAAAAGCCGGGACGGCGGTCGTACATGTGCGGCTACCCAGTTTACGCTCCCGCACTTGTCCAAGCAGGATGATAAGCTATATGTGAAAGTCGGAAAACGCCGGGACGGCGGTCGTACTTGTGCGGCTACCCAGTTTCCGCTCCCACAGTTATCCTATTTATCCTGTCAAGATGATAAGCTCTGTGAAAGTCGGCAAACACCGGGACGGCGATCGTACATGTGCGACTACCCAGTTTCCGCTCCCACAGTTATCCTAGCGAGATGATAAGCTGTATGAAAGTCGGCAAACGCCGGGATATCGGTCGTACATGTACAGCTACCCAAATTCCGCTCCCGCAGTTAGCCTAGCAAGACGATAAGCTATGCAAAAGTTGGCAAACGCCGGGATATTGGTCGTACATGTGCAGCTACCCAGTTTCCGCTACCACAGTTAGCCTAGCAAGATGATAAGCTATGCGAAAGTCATCAACCGATTGGACAATGGTCATACATGTGCGGCTACCCAGTTTCCGCTTCGACAGTTATCCTAGCAAGATGATAAACCATGTGAAAGTTACGCAATCAGGATGACAAGCTATATGTGAGTCGGCAAAGGCCAGGATGGAGGTCGTGCGCGGCTACTCAATTCCTGCACCCACAGTTGTCCAAGCAGGATGATAAGCTTGTATACATGAATCCGCGAAACCGAGAATGGTGGTCGTGCGCGGCTACTCATTTCCCGCAGCCACAGTAACTCAATCAGGATGACAGGCCATACGTGACTCGGAAAAGGCGAGGATGGAGGTCGTGCGCGGCTACTCATTTCCCTCACGCTCAGTAGCTCAATCAGGATGAAAAGCTATATGTGAGGGCAAATAGGCCATGATGGAGGTCGTGCGCGGCTACTCATTTCCCGCAGGCACAGTAGCTCAGTCAGGATTAAAAGCTATACGTGAGTCGGCAAAGGCCAGGATGGTGGAAGTGCGCGGCTACTCATTTCCCTCACGCTCAGCAGCTCAATCAGGATGAAAAGCTATATGTGAGTCGGCAAAGGCCATGATGGAGGTCGCGCGCGTCTACTCATTTCCCGCAGCCACAGTAACGCAATCAGGATGACAACCTATACGTGAGTCGGCAAAGGCCAGGATGGAGGAAGTGCGCGGCTACTCATTTCCCGCAGCCACAGTAACTCAATCAGGATGACAAGCTATATGTGAGTCGACAAAGGCCAGGATGGAGGAAGTGCGCGGCTACTCAATTCCCTCACGCTAAGTAGCTCAATCAGGATGAAAAGCTATACGTGAGTCGACAAAGGCCAGGATGGAGGAAGTGCGCGGCTACTCAATTCCCTCACGCTCAGTAGCTCAATCAGGATGAAAAGCTATACGTGAGTCGGCAAATGCCATGATGGAGGTCGTGCGCGGCTACTCATTTCCCGCAGTCACAGTAACTCAATCAGGATGACAAGCTATACGTGAGTCGACAAAGGCCAGGATGGAGGAAGTGCGCGGCTACTCAATTCCCTCACTCTCAGTAGCTCAATCAGGATGAAAAGCTATACGTGAGTCGGCAAAGGCCATGATGGAGGTCGTGCGCGGCTACTCATTTCCCGCAGCCACAGTAACTCAATCAGGATGACAAGCTATACGTGAGTCGACAAAGGCCAGGATGGAGGTCGTGCGCGGCTACTCATTTCCCTCGCGCTCAGCAGCTCAATCAGGATGAAAAGCTATATGTGAGTCGGTAAAGGCCATGATGGAGGTCGTGCGCGGCTATACATTTCCCTCACGCACAGCAGCTCAATCAGGATGAAAAGCTATATGTGAGTCGGCAAAGGCCATGATGGAGGTCGTGCGCGGCTACTCAATTCCCTCACGCTCAGTAGCTCAATCAGTATGAAAAGCTATACTTGAGTCGGCAAAGGCCAGGATGGAGGTCGTGCGTGGCTGCTCATTTCCCTCACGCTCAGTAGTTCAATCAGGATGAAAAGCTATATGTGAGTCGGCAAAGGCCAGGGTGGAGGTCGTGCGCGCCTACTCATTTCCCTGACGCTCAGTAGCTCAATCAGGATGAAAAGCTATATGTGAGTCGGCAAAGGCAAGGATGGAGGTCGTGCGTGGCTGCTCATTTCCCTCACGCTCAGTAGTTCAATCAGGATGAAAAGCTATATGTGAGTCGGCAAAGGCCAGGATGGAGGTCGTGCGTGGCTACTCATTTCCCTCACGCTCAGTAGTTCAATCAGGATGAAAAGCTATATGTGAGTCGGCAAAGGCCAGGATGGAGGTCGTGCGTGGCTGCTCATTTCCCTCACGCTCAGTAGTTCAATCAGGATGAAAAGCTATATGTGAGTCGGCAAAGGCCAGGATGGAGGTCGTGCGTGGCTGCTCATTTCCCTCACGCTCAGTAGTTCAATCAGGATGAAAAGCTATATGTGAGTCGGCAAAGGCCAGGGTGGAGGTCGTGCGCGCCTACTCATTTCCCTGACGCTCAGTAGTTCAATCAGGATGAAAAGCTATATGTGAGTCGGCAAAGGCCAGGATGGAGGTCGTGCGTGGCTGCTCATTTCCCTCACGCTCAGTAGTTCAATCAGGATGAAAAGCTATATGTGAGTCGGCAAAGGCCAGGATGGAGGTCGTGCGTGGCTGCTCATTTCCCTCACGCTCAGTAGTTCAATCAGGATGAAAAGCTATATGTGAGTCGGCAAAGGCCAGGATGGAGGTCGTGCGTGGCTGCTCATTTCCCTCACGCTCAGTAGTTCAATCAGGATGAAAAGCTATATGTGAGTCGGCAAAGGCCAGGATGGAGGTCGTGCGTGGCTGCTCATTTCCCTCACGCTCAGTAGTTCAATCAGGATGAAAAGCTATATGTGAGTCGGCAAAGGCCAGGATGGAGGTCGTGCGTGGCTGCTCATTTCCCTCACGCTCAGTAGTTCAATCAGGATGAAAAGCTATATGTGAGTCGGCAAAGGCAAGGATGGAGGTCGTGCGTGGCTGCTCATTTCCCTCACGCTCAGTAGTTCAATCAGGATGAAAAGCTATATGTGAGTCGGCAAAGGCCAGGATGGAGGTCGTGCGTGGCTGCTCATTTCCCTCACGCTCAGTAGTTCAATCAGGATGAAAAGCTATATGTGAGTCGGCAAAGGCCAGGATGGAGGTCGTGCGTGGCTGCTCATTTCCCTCACGCTCAGTAGTTCAATCAGGATGAAAAGCTATATGTGAGTCGGCAAAGGCCAGGATGGAGGTCGTGCGTGGCTGCTCATTTCCCTCACGCTCAGTAGTTCAATCAGGATGAAAAGCTATATGTGAGTCGGCAAAGGCCAGGATGGAGGTCGTGCGTGGCTGCTCATTTCCCTCACGCTCAGTAGTTCAATCAGGATGAAAAGCTATATGTGAGTCGGCAAAGGCCAGGATGGAGGTCGTGCGTGGCTGCTCATTTCCCTCACGCTCAGTAGTTCAATCAGGATGAAAAGCTATATGTGAGTCGGCAAAGGCCAGGATGGAGGTCGTGCGTGGCTGCTCATTTCCCTCACGCTCAGTAGTTCAATCAGGATGAAAAGCTATATGTGAGTCGGCAAAGGCAAGGATGGAGGTCGTGCGTGGCTGCTCATTTCCCTCACGCTCAGTAGTTCAATCAGGATGAAAAGCTATATGTGAGTCGGCAAAGGCCAGGATGGAGGTCGTGCGTGGCTGCTCATTTCCCTCACGCTCAGTAGTTCAATCAGGATGAAAAGCTATATGTGAGTCGGCAAAGGCCAGGATGGAGGTCGTGCGTGGCTGCTCATTTCCCTCACGCTCAGTAGTTCAATCAGGATGAAAAGCTATATGTGAGTCGGCAAAGGCCAGGATGGAGGTCGTGCGTGGCTGCTCATTTCCCTCACGCTCAGTAGTTCAATCAGGATGAAAAGCTATATGTGAGTCGGCAAAGGCCAGGATGGAGGTCGTGCGTGGCTGCTCATTTCCCTCACGCTCAGTAGTTCAATCAGGATGAAAAGCTATATGTGAGTCGGCAAAGGCCAGGATGGAGGTCGTGCGTGGCTGCTCATTTCCCTCACGCTCAGTAGTTCAATCAGGATGAAAAGCTATATGTGAGTCGGCAAAGGCCAGGATGGAGGTCGTGCGTGGCTGCTCATTTCCCTCACGCTCAGTAGTTCAATCAGGATGAAAAGCTATATGTGAGTCGGCAAAGGCAAGGATGGAGGTCGTGCGTGGCTGCTCATTTCCCTCACGCTCAGTAGTTCAATCAGGATGAAAAGCTATATGTGAGTCGGCAAAGGCCAGGATGGAGGTCGTGCGTGGCTGCTCATTTCCCTCACGCTCAGTAGTTCAATCAGGATGAAAAGCTATATGTGAGTCGGCAAAGGCCAGGATGGAGGTCGTGCGTGGCTGCTCATTTCCCTCACGCTCAGTAGTTCAATCAGGATGAAAAGCTATATGTGAGTCGGCAAAGGCCAGGATGGAGGTCGTGCGTGGCTGCTCATTTCCCTCACGCTCAGTAGTTCAATCAGGATGAAAAGCTATATGTGAGTCGGCAAAGGCCAGGATGGAGGTCGTGCGTGGCTGCTCATTTCCCTCACGCTCAGTAGTTCAATCAGGATGAAAAGCTATATGTGAGTCGGCAAAGGCCAGGGTGGAGGTCGTGCGCGCCTACTCATTTCCCTGACGCTCAGTAGCTCAATCAGGATGAAAAGCTATATGTGAGTCGGCAAAGGCAAGGATGGAGGTCGTGCGCGGCTACTCATTTCCCTGACGCTCAGTAGCTCAATCAGGATGAAAAGCTATATGTGAGTCGGCAAAGGCAAGGATGGAGGTCGTGCGCGGCTACTCATTTCCCGCAGGAGTAGCTCAATCAGGATGACAAGCTATACGTGAGTCGGCAAAGGCCAGGATGGAGGTCGTGCGCGGCTACTCATTTCCCTCACGCTCAGTAGCTCAATCAGAATGAAAAGCTATATGTGAGTTGGCAAAGGCCAAAAGGAGGTCGTGCGGGGCTACTCATTTCCCTCACGCTCAGTAGCTCAATCAGGGTGAAAAGCTATACGTGAGTCGGCAAAGGCCAGGATGGAGGTCGTGCGCGGCTACTCATTTCCCTCACGCTCAGTAGCTCAATCAGGATGAAAAGCTATACGTGAGTCGGCAAAGGCCAGGATGGAGGTTGTGCGCGGCTACTCATTTCCCTCACGCTCAGTAGCTCAATCAGGATGAAAAGCTATACGTGAGTCGGCAAAGGCCAGGATGGAGGTCGTGCGCGGCTACTCATTTCCCTCACGCTCAGTAGCTCAATCAGGATGAAAAGCTATACGTGAGTCGGCAAAGGCCAGGATGGAGGTTGTGCGCGGCTACTCATTTCCCTCACGCTCAGTAGCTCAATCAGGATGAAAAGCTATACGTGAGTCGGCAAAGGCCAGGATGGAGGTCGTGCGCGGCTACTCATTTCCCTCACGCTCAGTAGCTCAATCAGGATTAAAAGCTATATGTGAGTCGGCAAAGGCCAGGATGGAGGTCGTGCGCGGCTACTCACTTCCCTCACGCTCAGTAGCTCAATCAGGATGAAAAGCTATACGTGAGTCGGCAAAGGCCAGGATGGAGGTCGTGCGCGGCTACTCACTTCCCTCACGCTCAGTAGCTCAATCAGGATGAAAAGCTATACGTGAGTCGGCAAAGGCCAGGATGGAGGTCGTGCGCGGCTACTCATTTCCCTCACGCTCAGTAGCTCAATCAGGATTAAAAGCTATATGTGAGTCGGCAAAGGCCAGGATGGAGGTCGTGCGCGGCTACTCATTTCCCTCACGCTCAGTAGCTCAATCAGGATTAAAAGCTATACGTGAGTCGGCAAAGGCCAGGATGGAGGTCGTGCGCGGCTACTCATTTCCCTCACGCTCAGTAGCTCAATCAGGATGAAAAGCTATACGTGAGTCGGCAAAGGCCAGGATGGAGGTTGTGCGCGGCTACTCATTTCCCTCACGCTCAGTAGCTCAATCAGGATGAAAAGCTATACGTGAGTCGGCAAAGGCCAGGATGGAGGTCGTGCGCGGCTACTCACTTCCCTCACGCTCAGTAGCTCAATCAGGATGAAAAGCTATACGTGAGTCGGCAAAGGCCAGGATGGAGGTCGTGCGCGGCTACTCATTTCCCTCACGCTCAGTAGCTCAATCAGGATTAAAAGCTATACGTGAGTCGGCAAAGGCCAGGATGGAGGTTGTGCGCGGTTACTCATTGCCCTCACGCTCAGTAGCTCAATCAGGATGAAAAGCTATTTGTGAGTCGGCAAAGGCCAGGATGGAGGTCGAGCGCCACTACTTATTGGTTATGTGCTGATATTCATTTTCCGCATCCACATTTGCCCCGGCAGAATGATAACCTCGAGAGTCGACTAGCGCTGGGACGTCGATGGTGTGCGATAGCTCAGTTCCCGCACCCGCGTTTGCTTAAACAGGATGATGTTGAGGACAGTCGGGCAAGACGCGTTTCTCGAGACTCATCGCCTGGCCCAGGTACGTGAAAGATTGGTGTTTCCGCCATATAAAGCTGCATGAAACCGTGTGCAGTGACAATGACAAATGACAAATTTCTTAGAGCTGTTGCGCGTATTGCAAAAGTCAATGCATCGTAAGAACGAAGTTCAAATTCTGTGTACTAGAAGAGTATAAGGACATGGTGAATATAGGACTCGCTTTCCATATCTGCGAACATAATAAAACAAACTGAAACAGATGGACACGTGCAAATACAATACTGTATACGTACGGTCATGGTGTTAGACAATGGGTACGGCAGGTACATAAAGTAAAACATCTTATCTCTAGTCGCAGAAAAAAGGTCATATTTCGATCTAAACATTGAAGCACCTCTCATGCAATTATTGCACCTTTACCTTGTGTTATAAGCTACCGGCAGTTCATGTGCGGTTTCGTCATCACTCTTGCCGAGAATAACTGAACTGTTCAGATGTGACGCACACATTGTGCAAGACTTGCAATACGCGAAAAAGTGCACATATTTCGTTTTTTTCTTTTTTTCGTTCGTGCTGCCTCAGCCGGTTATCGCCGCATCGATCTATTTGGAAAATCTAAGTTTTTCTACACGGCAGTGGTATTCCATCGACCATTCCCGATTCTTTCCCGTATGGCCTAATACGCTTTATTTCAGTGTGCATTCTTTATTTTTGTTCTCCTTATCGAAAGTAGCACTGCGTTGCTTGGCCAGTATTGCTTGGTCCGTTTATGGTAGCCAAAGAAATTTGGAGTACCAAATCTCTGATTTCAGCTTTCTTCTCGCTGTGCATTACTTTGTGTAGGTATGGTACAACTTCCTATCGTAAGGACTTTTAAGTCTCTCTTGCGTTCAGGCTTGTCGTGCGTGGCTTAACTTTTTCCAGAATGGCTGCGGCAGCAGTTGTCACGAGTGGCAAAGGGCAACCCGTGCCTAAAACCGAACTACTTCTCTTGAGCGCGGGAAGTGTGCATTGGGCCTGTACGCACCAGCAAAAAGCTTTTTCTGAAATTTTATTTTTATAGTGTTAACAAAGGTGGGCTATTTGACGCATGAAACATTTACTGATGACATTCGCTACCGGCTCTTGCGGAATGCCGCTGTTTCATGCAATTTGTGCTATATTATAAGGTCGTTTCCAAGAATGAACTGTAAAAGAAAGTAGGCATTGCCTTCGCAATCTTTAGTTTGCCTATGACATTTTTGTTTTTGAAATACTAGGAGCGTATAGCGAGTAACAGTCTATGGACAAGACATACATCAGTATAAGTTTTAGAATTAATTCAACGGTGGCTGAGGTAATGTTCAACATTATGGCGAATTGCGTAAACAAATTTAAAACCATGTCTTGCAAGTGTAGTGAACAGATAAATATATCTGACCAATTTATAGTCGCAGTATTCGGTTAATGAGGCAGAATCAGCAAAAAATGGTTTACAAATTAAACTGCCTTGCCAGACGCCTTCAAATGGTGAACTAAACCCAGTCTAGGTTACTCAAATTAATCACTTAAAATATTCTGCCAGAAATCATTGTCATCAGCGGTAAGTGCCTTTCTGTGGAGTAAGGTATCCAGCTTAGGTGAGATGTCGGAGACATTTTAGACAGAGTTCGTATTTACATATTAAAGACGGCCATGCTTATATTTATTTTTGGGCGCGAGATGCAATTTTTTCTCTTCTCTTTCGCTGTTGCGTCTTCCGCAGGGTTGGATTGACAACATCAATGGACCCACGGGCCTGCTCGTGGCAGTGAGTATGCCTCTGTGTAATTGGGCACATAAGCCGAATCGCACCATATGCGCATCTTTAAATGCACTTGTCGTATACCCATATACGTGTACAGATAAAGCTGTGGAATCCATAGTTTGTTTCTTTCACAAAGTGTCATTTGTGACTTCGAAGCGACTAGTTTTCAGCGATGGCTAAGCATTATTAACGAAATGAGTTGCAGTTTTTTTTTTTGATGAACATTGCTGGAATGAGCGGTATATTAATAAACAAACAGAGAAACACACTAACAATAGTTCTGTAGTCGTGGCCATCACGATACTGTAATATTGTCACCATCACGTGGCACCGAACGATGCCCAGTTCTCCGTGTATTCCCACCAGTTCAGTTCAGTCGTTCAGTCGTGTCCGACTCTTCGTGACCCTATGGACCATATCACGCCACGCTTTCCGGTCTCTCACTATCTTCCTAACATCACATAACTTCATCTGCAGCGCCTCGAGGATGCCATCTAACCATCGCGTTCGCTGCCTACCCCTTCTCCGGTGACCCTCAACCTTTCCCAACATCAAATCTTCTTCCAGCGACTCCTCTCTTCTCATCAGATGACCAAAGTAGCTGAGCTTTAACTTTAGAATTTGACCCTCCAATGAGCAGTCAGGGTTTATGGTCGACAATATCGTCTGATTTGATCTTCTGGCCGTCCAAGGAACTCTCAAGAGTCTCCGCCAGCACTACAATTCAAACGCGTCAATTCTTCGGCGGTCAGCCTTCTTCACAGTCCAACTCTCGCATCCATACATCACAACTGGAAAGACCAGTTGTCCAGCGCCTGTTCCTGTTGTTTCTTCCTGTCGTCCCCGTTTGTTCGCGCTGTTTTTTTTTTTTTCGATGATGTATCACCACCTCGCCCGCTTAACTATCCTGGAAAGACCATAGCACGAGTTATACGGATCTTGGTTGGCAGTGTAATGTATCTGCTCTTTACTAGGCGGTCAAGGCTAGCCATGGCTCTCTTTCCCAGAAGCAGGCGTCTCCTAATTTCATGGCCGCAGTCTCCTTCCGGGATAATCTCGGCGCCCAAGAAGAGAAAATCTGTCACAGCTTCCACTTCTTGTCCTTTGATGCTCCGGGACTTGATAGGCCACCAGTTGTATAAAAATGAGTCGTTGTATAAAATTAGTCGAACTCGGACATGTCGAAATTGAAGGGGACCACGAAATGATTGGATATATGAAAATGGCGGTAGCTTATCTGTCGCGTAGAGTACCCACTCTGTTGGCGAGATTCATAAAGTGACGTGCTGCTTGATAGAATGCTCTTTGGGCCTTGCTATTAGGCCTAACCTGCTTAGCATCCAAGCCGAAGAGGACGGCGCTCTGGAGCAAGCCATTTATGATTCTGCTACCAGTAAACACTGTATAAAACAGCCGCTCATTAAAACTAGGTGCAGTTGGTTCCCGCAATACCGAATGCGGAAACGGAGGAAGGAGGTACACAAGCAACAAATTAAAATCCGACTCTTCACAGCGTCCTCATAGTACTGCAGCCTCACAGGTGTGCAGGGATCCGCGCAACCTTCCCGTTGCCGTCCGCGAAAATATTATCAAAGAGCGCCAGTCGGAGAAGCGATACTTCCAGGGGCGCGAGCATCATCCGATACATCGAAAGACCGGCGGAATTCAAGTTCGATATACTGCTCAACTTGCCTATACATTGACACAGCATTATCTAGGGCAGAATCTGTGGGGTCGATATGAACATTATTTCTTGATATTCTGGTTCAATATTTTCGGGCTGGACAAAATTATAGAGACCACCGAGTTTATTTCTGGGATGTGAAGTGCGAGTCATTTTGCACTACCAAGCGTTATCGTCTCGCTTCCACAATGTTAGCAGCTCAGATAGGGGTTCTACACGTAGAAGCTCTGCAGAAAATCTTGTGCCTGTATATTTCTGCCCTGCAATACCCTTCGATTATGGATAGTTTGTGCACTGAACGGAGCATGCATGCGCCCGTACTCATACCTAAAACATTTTAGACTTCCCACCAAAATTCTCTTGTGGTCGTGACCGCAGTTCAACGGCTTTAACTCTGAAACGGGCATATTTTCTGGAAACCTTTTCTTCATTGCCCCCAAGTCTGGAAAAGGACTGCTCCGGTCCATGGTGGCGGACACGGACAAGGCGGCCGACTTCGTGCCCGTTGACGTGGTCATAAACACCATGATCATAGTCGCCTGGCATACTGCCATGTACAGGTGCGTCATCTTTTTAAAGCTATTTCCTCCGAAACTCTATGTTCAGGTGCCAATAATGGGAAGCGGAAGTTAAAAAGTCGAAAACGAATATCACACATTCTACAGGAATATGAGGGGGGGGGGGGGGGGGGGCTGTGTCTTCTCATCGCATAGGGCAGTTGTAATCTTGCAGGCTGCTTGTGTACTTGGACCAATGATTGTTAAAAACCAGCAACCACGTTGTTTGGCTCTTGTTTGTGGATGCATTCATTTTTCTTAAAGAAACGTTACACAAAAGATTGTCCGCTTGTGGTGCTCTTTGTAGTGTCTGTTGCAACAAAACGCATAGCAATTCAGTATTCAGTCGCAACCAACCCTCAGAAAACAATCCTTTATTTCCCAAAGTTTAAGACATATAAGCGCTTGATGATATTCCCCTCGACGACCCACAGGCCGGAAAAGGTGGCAGTGTACCACGTCGCCTCGGGAACGCTTCGCAAGCTGACGTGGGGAGACATTGAGACGATCGCGTACCCTCTCCTGCTGTGGCACCCGATGCCGCACGCCGTGCGCCACCCGGGAGGCAGCTTCAAAAAGAGCCGCTTCCTCAACGCCCTGTCCATGTTCTTCGAGCACCGCTGCCCCGCCGTGATCTTCGACGCATACCTCTGGCTGTCCGGCCGGAAGCCCAAGTGCGTATACTATGTATATAAATAGTGGTGCGCAGTGGACCAGCAGAGCAAGCCTCCTAAAACACGTTCAGTGCGTAGTGAATCACCAGTAAGCCAGGAGTGGTTTGCAGGCTTCACCGCAGAGTAAACATATCCCACGATGAACTCACAGAATAGCTGAATAAAGCCCACACGCAGGCTACCACTTTCTATTTCAGCAGTGCGTAGCAGGGCGAGGACAGAGCACAAAGGAACACACTAGACAAACAAGCGCCGAGTGTTCCTATGCGCTGCTGAAATTGATGGAAAACCAACCAGCCCGACAGTTTGTCCTCTTCAGAACTATACCATCAGCTGCCGGCTCAAAGAAGCTTCGCCAGTTGTTCACTGATGGGTCGCGACACATATTAATAAATTTCGAAACACGTTCGGAACACGCCACAGTCATCCAGGAAAGTGTCTTAATTACCTCAAGTGCCCGACTATGAAAGCTACCGATAAAATGTGGACACAGCGTCTTCGTTTTCGCTGAAAATCACTTAGTAACGCAGCCTTATATGTTTCGCAACAAGCAATATGGAATAAGTTTTTTTTTCGGTCTCAATATTCGCAGCTCTATGATTAGTTTCGTTGAATTTCTGTTGCCGGCATGCACAGTCCTATGATTAGTATTCCTGTTACCTGCCCATTAGCAAAGAAAAAAAAATTATGAGCCGATAAGGGCAGCTGCCAAAGTGAACCAGCATCTTCCTTGTGAGCTTATTGTTTTGTAGGGATGCCGCTGCTCTGTCACGCAACATCATCATCGTCATCAGCCGGACTATACCCACTGCAGGGCGAAGACCTTTCCCATATTCCTCCAATTAACCCGGTCCTGTGCCAGCTGCATCCACTTAACCCCTGCGAACTTCTTAACCTCATCCGCCCACATAACTTTCGCCGCCCTCTCTTGCGCTTTCCTTCCCTTGGAATTCAGTCTGTTACCCTAAGTGACCATCTGTTATCCTCTCTTGGTATTACATGTCCTGCCCATGCCCATTTCTTCTTTCTGATTTCCACTAGAATGTCAGTATCTTGAATTATTTCTCTGGCCCACTCTGCACGCTTCTTATTTCTTAACGTTACCACTACCATTTTTCGTTCCATAGCCCTCTGCGCTGTCCTCATCTTAAGTAGAACCATAGTCCTTCAGAAGGATTCTGGTAGAACCCTTTTCGTTTGCCTCCACGTTCCGGCCCCATAGGTGAGTACAGGAAAGGTGCAACTGTTGCATACTTTCCTCTTGAGCGATAGCGATAAGCTACTAGTCATAATCTGCGAGTACTTGCCAAATGTGCTTCATCCCAATCTTATTCTATTTGTTATTTATCTTTCATAGTCTGGATATGCGGTTATTACATGTACTAAGTAGACATACTCGCCTACTACTTCCAGTGCTTCGCTACCTAACGTAAACTGCTGTTCCTTCCTGAGCCTGCTGAACATTACCCTATTCTTCTGCACATTAATTTTCAAACTAGCTACCTTTCTGCTTTTCCTGCCTAGGTCATCAATCATTCTTTGCAGTTCATCCCCTGAGTAACTTAGCAAGGCAATCTCATCAGCGAATCGCAAATTATTGAGGTATTCTCCGCCTACCCGTATCCCCAACCGCTCCCATTCCAAGTCTGAATATTTTTTTTAATATCTTTGTTTATTGCCTCAGGGCATAAAGGAATATGTAAAACGAAAATTAAAAGGTGTATTAAATGAAAGAAAAAAAGGTTGGCAGTCCTAATAAAGTTCAAAAGAGAACGATGATAAGGCCCTTGCGTCCAAGCAATGTAAGAATATATGGGTTGTTCGGCGAAAGGCCCACTGCCGCCAGGTGCCGATTTCTCGTCGGCTTCAGTGCCGGGCAAACCCACAACAATTGGTTAATATTTGCCTCATTATTTTGTGAGTTGCAGAGAGGAAATCCTGGATGCTGATATAAATATCGGTATTGAGGCCATGTTCGTGTTACAGCAGATGTGAGGGCAATCCCGACCCGGATCCTCCGTAGCGCAACCTCCTCTGCGCGGGTAAGACCTCTGGGAAGGGTTACCGCATGGGACAAGAGCACGAGTGCGGCGCCGGAGGTGCTCCTTTCTTGTAAGAAGCAGGGTGGAATCATCCATACTGAGGAAGCGTGTCATTGATGAGGGTAGAGTTGCCTGGCGGATTGCAGAATCTGCAGAGCTTTGCGAGCTGAGTAAGTCACGTGAGACCCACTCAATTTGAACGGTTTTGGGAGGTGCGAGCCGCCAGACGATGTATATTCTGGCAGGTATCTGGGCTGTGACTGATGCATCGGAGCAGAAGTGTTGCCTCAAGGGCGTCGGTGCGGATGGAAATTTTGACTGTAGGTGGCAAGGTTATGTCGAATAGAGAGTGAAGGGCGTCTTGGACAGCAACTAGCTCAGCACAGAAAGAAGAAGGAGGTTCTGCAAATTGATACCCGAATGTCTTTTTAAGCGCCGACTTACAAGGACAATGAATGGCTGTTGTTTCACATTCGCTAATGCTGGCATCTGCATATATAATTATCGAGCCTTGGGGCAGCTTGGTATCTTGCTCTGCGATCATTTCACGAAGGGATGATGTCGCATAAGATGTGGTCTATGAAGGTCAGTAGGTCTGTTGTCGCTTTGCTGAACAAAATTTAATGGAGGAAGAACTGACGATGGCGACGACAATAAGGTGTGCAATGTAGCATAGGCCCAAAGTTCTCGCGGTGTATGCAAAAGGGTCACCTTAAGGCTGCGAGCATCACGGCGTTGCTGTACCAGTTCACCTAATGTGTTGAGCTGAGCGTTCTCTTGTAGTGCCACGACCGGTGTGATGCGGGGGAGACAAGTGATGGTTCTCATAGCCTCTCTATTTACTGCTCCCAGACGATCCCATTGACTTTTGTCAAGTGTTGAAACTGTGCTTGATAAATGAGGCGTGGTTGCAGAACCGCTGTCACCAAATGCCGTGCGACATGGGAGCGAGTGCCACCGGATTTAGGCGCAATTTAGGCGAGTGCCACCGGATTTAGGCGCAGACGATGCAGACGAGGTCTGCATCGTCTGCTTTTCAAGCCCGAGAAAGCCAGATGGTCCCCGTTCCTGACTGATGGATGGCCCAGAATTTTAATGTCGTGAAGGGGTGAAAGTGAAAGGCGGATCGACGTCGCATCGAGTTTGACCCCAGCCGACTGACGTGAACCTAGTTTTGCTCGTGGAAAGCTTTAGGCCGACAGACTTAACATAATTGGCAGTAATATTCAAGGCTGACTGTAAAGCCACCGCTTGAGTCAGCACCGTAATATCATCTGTATAGAGCAAAAACTTGACTTCAGGGACATTATGTAAGCGCCATTCAGGGCAAATGAAGGCAATGCTAAACAACGTTGGCGACAGTACCGAGCCCTGGGGTACATCAGGGACAAATTATCCGATGGAATCGACATTAAGCCGTATTTCAAATATTTCGTTTTCAAGGAAGCGTTTTACGAAACTGCGTACCCTAAGAGAGAAATGCAGCGTGTCAGTGTTTTTATACGCCTTTTCGACATCCATCGCGAGAATAGTACGTACATTGCGGCTGCGGGCTGACGACAGAACTTGCGAGGCCTATGTATGGACGGAAGCCAATTCGTGCGGAGTAGTAAAAACTGTGGTGCTCCAGCCACCAAGACAATTGTGTGGCCAACATTGTTTCTGTCAGCTTGCACAGTGTTGACGTTAGAGAAATAGACCGAAAGTTGCCGAGGCCCGTCGGTGGCTTCCCTTGTTTTGGAATTGGGACCCCAGTGGCTGATTTCCAGGTATCGGGTACAGAGCCGTCTAGCCATACTTCGTTCATGGTGTCCAGAAGTTGAGAGAGTACGGCGTTACTCAGGTTCTTGTACACTTCGTCTTTGTCTTTTGTTTAGCCTCATCTATTACCGCAACTCAGACATGGAGAAAGGACTGGCTATACCGTCGGTGTCGTCTGCTGTTGGCAGTCTGCCTAAATGTGCTAGAATTGCTACAACGTTAGAAATTGTAGTTGAGGGAGGCGACACGTTATAATTTGGAAAACAACTTCCGTGCCGCTTCTCTGTCAAAATTGTCAGGAGATAGATTAGCTGCGAAGCATGCGGTAGTCGCTTCGTCGGGGCGACGGTGACCTTGTTCCATTGCCCGGAAAGTTCGCCATAGATGCATTTGATTAATGCGTGCTAAACTGATCACACCAAGTATGCCACTGCTGTCGTGCCGTCGTGACCTGTTCATACTTGCGAGCCTTAGCAGTAATATTGTTCACCTCTTGTACGTACTTGAGCTGATGTAGCCTCTCGTGAAACTCCCAGCAGCCCACACGTTGAGCAGACCGATGTCAGGAACCGGTCGATCGACGTTTGTCCATGTAGTAGTTGTAGCCTTGTCTAACATGCATTGTATTCGGTAAACAAGTAGTGGTGATGACTCCACACGTAGATCTTGCGGAATAGTGCAGAAACCGGCGGGGTCGTGATGGATGGACACAGATGATGATTGGGTGATGGCCACTCCTCCAGCAATGCGCCATGAGGCAGTGCCATGGCCAGACCACCACGTCAAATCAGGAGCATATGTGGCAGTGCGGCTATTGCAAATAGCCCGCATTGCTGAACTGGGATTGTTTACAAGAATAAATAACGCATCCGCGATGGCGTCCCGCCTACCACGTGGGCTTGGAGTAGGATACCCCCAATCATTGTGTGGAGCATTGAAATCGCCCTCGAATAGAATCGGGCAACCGGGATATTTTCTAAGCACAGTCAACAGCCAGCCCAGAATAATACGTGAGGGAGAGCCATCTGTGTCACCAAAAATATAAAGAAATGGACAACTTTGATTGGAATTTGAAAGAGAACTACCGCATCTTCGATTATATAAACTTTTACTCACCAAATATATGCAACTTTTACTTTTATAAGCTCCATGTAATATATATATATATATATATATATATATATATATATATATATATATATATATATATATATATATATATATATATATATATATATATATATATATATATTGTCACCTAGCGTTGCCAGGTGGCGCATGACTGAGGTGTGAAAGGAGGACGAAGTTGAAAAAGACGACAAAGTGTCGCTTGCACGTTTGCGTCTGTGCTGCTGTGTTGTTGTGTCTGGGCTACCCCCTGCTATCATTGGTATCCTTAGTCACCGTGTACGTGACATTCTGGTGGAGCTGCTGGGTAAAACAATCGCCTATGCAAGAGTCTCCATCTACAAGACGTCGCGCCAGCCCTGTACCATTGGACACCCCCGTGCATCGCTCCAGTCGACGGTTCCAGGGACTGTCTCCGGAGTTTCAGCCATCACCCGCCGCCATGACATCTAGAGCTTCTGCTCAGCAGGTAACGGGCGTCGCACCGGCCTGTAACTACACCTTTGCAGGCCCCTCGGATACCGAAGTCTTTCCATGGGGACCTATTTGAGGATGTGGAGGACTAGTTCCTTCAGTTTGAACGTGTCGCTGCTTTCAACCAGTGGGACGATGCTGCCAAACTAAGGAACGTCTACTTCAGCCTTGAGGACGGCGCCCGTAGCTGGTTCGAGAACCGAGAGCAAGTATTAACTTCGTGGCGGGAATTCCGTCGTCAACTGCTCGAGGCTTGCACTAGCGCGGATCGTCGCGAGCATGCGGAACGTGCCATTCACTCTCGCATCCAAAGGCCGAATGAGAGTGTCCAAGCGTACGTCGAGGACATGACACGCCTCTTCAGGCGAGCCGATCCCGCCATGTACGAGGACAAAAAGGTCAGGCACTTGATGCAGGGTTTGAAGGAGCAGCTGTTCGCAGGCCTTGTGCGAAACCCACCGTCGACTGTAAACGGATTCCTTGCGGAGGCCACCACAATGGAAAAAGTGCTACAACAACGTGCCGTGGCTTATGACCGACCTTTTCATACAAGCACAATCGCGGAATCATTTGCATCTTCAGAGCGGCATCCCGATGCATTGCGCGAATTGATTCGCAGCGTCGTGCGCGAAGAACTAAGCAAGTTCCGGGGCCCTCTGCAGCAATCGCCAACTTCCGTTTCTGCTATATTGCGGGAGGAGGTGCGGCAGGCACTCAAGAGCCCTCTTTCGCCTGAAGTTCCGAGCCCGCCATTGCTGTCGGGGACCGACAATCGTCCCACATATGCGGAAGTTCTGCAGAGTCAGGCTCCCCCTTCACCACCGCCCATTCTCGCGTCACCTACAGTTCCGCTGCCCTCGGTGCAGCCAGTGCAGAACTTCGACTATCGTCCGCTGCCCCGACGCAAAGCCGACATTTAGCGCACGCCTGACCGCCGTCCGCTTTGCTTCCACTGCGGTGAACCAGGACATCTCTACCGGGATTGTCCGTATCGACGCCTCGGTCTTCACGGCTTCCACGTCGACTCGCCTCCTCCCCGGTTTGGTCAACGACCCCGAGTTATTGAGGAGTACCTGGCGGAGCAGCGTTCTTCATCTCGTTCGCAGCGTCAGCCCCGCTCCCCTTCGCCAAAGCGCTCCTCCTCGTTCACCCACGGTTCCTCGCGAGAGGACCAAGCCCGCTCGTCTAGCCCTCATCGGGAAAACTGAAAACAGTGACCTTCGGGGGCGAGGCCGCTGGTAGTCGCTGCGTTGAAGACCTCCCGTCGTCGCCGCTTCGATCCGACCGCGAGCTGCTGGTACCGTCACCTAGGGAAGCAAAAAGCGTTTCTCTGGACATTCCGGTTATTTTAGACGGTCGCACTACGGTCAATGCATTAGTGGACACCGGTGCCGATTATTCAATTTTGAGTGGTCGCATGGCGACTGTTTTGAGGAAGGTGCTCACTGCTTGGCCAGGTGTGTACCTTCGAACCGCCGGCGGTCATATAGTTACTCCAAAGGGGATGTGCACGGCTCGCATTCAGATTAACGGACGTACGTTCGTCGTTAGTTGCGTTGTTTTAAGTGACTGCTCCCGTGACCTTATCCTCGGCATTGACTTTCTGCGGGAGTACGGAGCAGTTATCGACCTGCGAAATAGACTCGTCACGTTTTCAATGGGACAATCTACCGAACAAGATAGTAGCAGTCCTTGCAATGCCGCACTTCGTGTTTCCGCTGAGAGCGTCTCGCTGCCGCCGCGAAGCAGTGCTCTTGTGGAAGTTACCTGTTGTAGCGATCGTGGAGAACCACGCATCTCTCCGAAACGCCGCGCGCCGCGGAGGATGAAGGGGACAAAAGTATTCCTTCTCTTCCGGGGTTGAGTAACCCAAACGGGTTTCTCGATAGCGCCGCGTTTCCCTCTTCCCTCGCCGGGCGCAGGAGCGCACCGCTAGGCGTCGCAGACGCGACGCTCATTGGCCGAAAAAGGACAAAGGGCAAGATGCGCCGAGATCGGCGGGAACCGGCTACTGCCGAGGAGAGACGACAGCGAGCCGCGACTACGGAAGGACGCAAGGTAAATACCTCCCCGCTATACTTCTTTGTTGTCGCCATCTTGCCCTTCGAAGTGTCAGGCCCCATCCAAAAGGATAGGGTCTCCAGCAAGACCTTCACCAGCGTTCTTTTGGGAAGACCCAATAAACATCTGGTTCCGGGCAAAGTCCTGTTCTGTGTTGTGTCGTATTTTGCATTACTACTTTGCGGCCGTGAGAACGGCTGCACGTGGTGTGTGATCGCGGGAGCTCTGTGTTTGCGGCCTAGACCTCAGAAGAGGCTCGACGGCTTAATAAGAACCCCCACAACTGGCTTGTTCTGTGTTGTGTCGTATTTTGCATTACTACTTTGCGGCCGTGAGAACGGCTGCACGTGGTGTGTGATCGCGGGAGCTCTGTGTTTGCGGCCTAGACCTCAGAAGAGGCTCGACGGCTTAATAAGAACCCCCACAACTGGCGCCCCAACGTGGTTCTCTCGTGCAGAAGCACTTGAGCTACTCGCTCCCGCCGGACACAATGCCAGACCAGCAGAGTAATCTGCCTGATCTGATGTGGCTCGCAGAGCTCAGCCCCGGGTACAGGGAAAGCCCGGCCCACGGCTCGCTCGCCGCCAGCGCGACTCTACAGACGGGACAATTCGCCGCTGCAGGAGCAGCCAGCGAAACACGACGCCCGCAGGCAGATTCCGGCAGACGCCGCGAAATGCCACCCTCAAGAGTTGGCGCGCCCCTGCACTACGCGCGAACGGATTGGGGAGAAGAGCCAGGCACGCCATGTCCGCCCTCGCAGCTACCAAACGGCAGCACAGGGGCCGCGCCAACCCCGCCGACGATCTCGCCACTCGTCGCGGCACCCGAGAGCGAGGCAGCGGCAAACGCCGAAAACCTCGCAGGAGTCCTCGCCAACGCATTCCAGCAAGCGCTGCAGTCCTTGCAACCCAGCCCGCGGATCGGAACACCGATCCCAACTTACAGCGGCTACGGCGATCAAATGAGCGCCAACAGCTTTCTCCTGGCGCTAGACCAGTACGGCCAAGTCAACGGCTGCAGCGAGACCCACATGCTGCGAAGGGTGATACCAGTGGCACTGGTGGACCAAGCCGCTCGGTGGCACCGTTTGGTAGGTCACACAGCGAGCACTATGGCTGAATTCCGCAGTATATTTAGGGAGGAATTCCTTCCTCACGACTACCAGCAGCGAATGCGGCGAGAATTGGAACTCCGAACCCAAGCTCCCGACGAGTCGCTCGTCGAATACGTCAGGGCGATGCAGGAGCTTTACGATTACGCCGATCCCAACGCTTCGAACACGGAGCAAGTGGAACGAGTAATCCGCCAGAGCCACCCCACCTTTGCTCTTTACCTGCGGGGAAGTCGCTGCAGGAACCTGAATGAGCTTGCCGTGGAAGCGCGTCGGGTGCAAGCCGAAATTTCAGCTGCCCGTGCGTACCGGCCCCCGCCACCCCCATCGGATTGTCTGGAGCCCAGCTGCGCCTGGAATGGCAGTGCGCGTTTATGGAGTGAAAACGCTCGAACGTCACGTGTTTCAGGTGAGGGTGCTTTCCCGGAAATCTCGGATCGCGCTCTTGATCCCTACTCAAACGGGCCGAGGATCATCGAAGCTGTGCGAGAGGTAAAGTGGTCAACCTCACGCCGACCGCCCGACAGAGATTACCAAACACGGTCAAACGATCGAGCGCTGGTGACGCGTGCGGACGGGCAGCGTAACATGGCGGTGGCACCGGCTCAACAAGCTCTCACGGACGGCCGTACGCGAGAGCACCCTCGTCTGCCTAGAGCCCGGAATCCCGGGCCATGCTTCTCTTGTGGCCAAGTTGGTCACTTGGCTCGTGCCTGCCCTGCGAGTCAGGGAAACGAGGTAGGCCGCCGGTAGCAGCGCCGGCGGCCGAAGCTGATCCGAGCGACGGAGCTGCAATAGTGGCACCCTCACTTCTCAGGATCGGAACACCGACCACTACCAGGGCTCCGTTCATAGACCTTGCGATAGCAGGGACTACGTTCCGAGCACTGCTTGACACTGGTGCTAGCACTTCTCTAATCGGAGACGAAGTCGTTTCCCGCCTTCGACAGAGAGGCATTCGGGTGCGAAAACGCAGCCTGCCCCTCCAGTTGGCGAGCGGAGAAGTATGCTCCGGCGGTGATGTGCGCCTCGTCGCGCGTTGGAATCAGCGCACCCGGCGACAGCGTTTCATTCATCTGCCTGGACTCACGGTACCAGTTATTCTCGGCCGAGATTTCTTGTCCCGTACGGGAATCGTGGTTGATATCGGCAATGGTGGCTATCGGGAAAGCCCGTTCGCGCCACTCAAGCCGTTCGTCACAGCACCGACCACGACGGCCGAAAGGACAGCTTCCGAGGTGGAAAGGAGGAAAACCTCCCGAGGAAGCGGCGCTCCCCCTCAGCCGCTGAATACAGCAGCTGCGGCCCGTCCCCATGCCTTGCGCGTGGGCGCGGAAGAGCGCTTACGGGGTCTGCTGGCAAACGCCGACAACCTGACAGACACGAGCGCGGCCGCATCTTTTCGTTGTTAGGAAACTTCGAAGAGATGTTCACGGACCGCCCCGGCTGTACCAAGCTTGTACAGCACCGCATCGAGACAGGAGACGCGCAGCCTTGGAAATCCAACCCGAGACCGGTCAGCCCCGCCAAAAGGCAGGCGATTGACGCGGCGCTGCAAGAACTGATCGATGCAGGCATTGTTCGCCGCTCTTCAAGCCCCTGGGGATTCCCAGTGGTGCTGGTCCCCAAAAAGGACGGTAGCTCACGGCTGTGCGTGGACTACAGGCGACTGAATGCGGTCACACAAAAGGATGCATACCCCTTCCCGAGCGTGGACGACATTGTTTCGAACCTCGGCGGAGCGCGGTATTTTTCTACTCTGGACGCTAGCAAAGGCTATCTCCAAGTAGAGATGCGACCAGGCGACGAGTGTAAAACGGCGTTCACCTGCCACAGGGGTCTCTACGAATTCGTTAGGATGCCCTTCGGTCTGTCCGGAAGTCCGAGCACCTTTCAGCGGCTGATCGACCGTGTACTGGGAGACGCCAAATGGCATCACGCTCTCGCCTACCTGGACGACATCGTCATTTACTCCCGCACATTCGAGGAACACCTCGAACACCTCCGAGACGTTCTGGGAAAACTCAGAACAGCAGGTCTCACGCTGAACCCCGCTAAGGCACAGCTGTGCAGGGCTGAAGTCAGTTTGCTCGGCTACCGCGTTCAGCGAGGAAAAGTAGCCCCGGACCCTGACAAACTTCGCGCTATCCGGGAATTCCCGGTGCCGAATGATGTAAAGGCCGTGCGCCGTTTTCTCGGCATGGTGGGCTATTATCGCCAATTCATTCCCAACTGCATCCGCCTGCAAACCCCTCTAACAAAATTGTTAAGGAAGGCAGCCCCGTGGGAATGGGGAGAGGAACAGCAGGCGAGTTTTCGTCAGCTCTCGCAAGCCATCGCCGATACTGCGTCACTGAAACTCCCCGACCTAAATAGGCCCTTTTTGATCCAGACAGATGCCTGTGATTTCGGAGTGGGCGCAGTGCTTCTCCAAAAGGAGGACGAGAAACTGCGCCCCGTGGCGTTCGCCAGCCGCGCGCTGACGCCGGCGGAGCGCAACTACTCAGTGACGGAGAAGGAATGCCTCGCTATCATCTTCGCGCTCCGAAAATTCGAGATGTATGTGGAAGGTACAAGGTTCACGGTCGAAACCGATCACATGGCCTTGACATGGCTGACCCGCTTACGCGAGCCGAGCGGGAGGCTCGCGCGCTGGGCACTGACGCTACAGCGCTTCGATTTCGAGGTGCGCTACCGGAAAGGTGCCACAAACGTGGTTGCGGACGCGCTGTCGCGCGCGCCGGTGAATGACCCGTCCCCAGCCGCGGGAGAGGAGGCGCGGCAACTTCCCCGCTCGTCGGGAAAGGAGGGCCGAAAGGAGAAATTCCTGCCTCCGGAGCACGCGCATCTCGTGACAGCGAAAACGCCGATCGAGATTGCATTCAGCAGGGAAGAGCTTATCAAAGCCCAACAGGAAGACTCGTATTGTCGTGAGATGGTCGCCAGTCTGCGTGAAGAGACGGACCAATCGACACCGCTGGTCGAAGAGCGCCCAGAATCCGCGGAGAACGCGGTAGGCGCGAGCTCTAGTGCAGCTGGTATTGCTGCGAGTGAGCTGGAGAGCTTCCTGTTGGACGCTGATGGAGCTTTGCTGAAATACGTGCCTGGCAAAGAAGACTCAAACGAGTGTTTTAAAGCCGTCATCCCCAGCCAACTGAGGCATGCTGCTTTGCAGCACTACCACGACGCAGACGGTCACGGAAGCGCACCAAAGACATGGAAGAAACTATGTCGGCTCGCGACCTGGCCAGGAATGAAGGCTGATGTATGTAAATACGTACGGACCTGCCACGTCTGCCAAGAAAGGAAGCCGCGAGGTGGAAAACCGCCTGGCCTGCTCCAACCGATCGTGAGCACAAAGCCATGGGAAACTGTGGCGTGCGATCTGATCGGACCGCTGCCGCGCAGCAAAAGAGGGCACAAATTTGTGTTAGTGGTGACATGTCACTTCAGCGGAATCGCTGAACTCTATCCGCTGCGAAACGCCACAACGAAGGAAATCCTGACGAAGCTCTCAGGATTGTTCTGTCGCTACGGGTTTCCGGAGAGGCTGATCACTGACAACGCCTCGTATTTCACGGCGAAAGTTTTTCGTGATACGTGTGCCGCCATGGGCGTACGGCAGCAGCGAACGACGTGTTATCATCCGCAGTCAAATGTGACCGAACGCCGCAATCGCGATGTGAAGCCACTACTCGGGGCATACGCCCGGACGCACAACGACTGGGATGAGCACCTCGACGCGATCACCTTTGCACTGCGAACAAGCGAGAATCGCTCCACAGGTTTCACGCCTGCCTTCCTGATGTTCGGGAGGGAACTAAATACGCCAACCGACACCATTTTGACCAAAAGGCAGGATGCTTCGTCAGGCGAAATGGCAATAGCCGACTACGCGCGGCGCATGCGTGATCGCTTGCAAAAAGCAGTGAGCGAGGCCAGCCAAAATCGCGCTAAAGCAAGGGCTAGCCAGAAGGCTGCCTATGATCGCGCGCATCGGAACGTGGAATTTCAAGTGGGAGACTTCGTTCTAAAGCGTAGCCATGTGCAGAGCGATGCGAGCACGGGGTTCGCAGCTGGCCTTGCGCCTAAATGGATTGGGCCGTTCATAGTTGCTGAGAAGCTCTCGCAGTTGAACTACAGGCTGAAAGATCCGAACACGGGTCGACTCGGGAAGCCGATCCACGTCGGGGAGCTAAAACAGTACTTCCAACGGGAAGTGGCTGGCAGGGCGGCAGCGCCGATTTCTCGAAGACGCGGGAAAAGGTCAGTGCCCCCACCTACCCCCAAAGCTCGCCCATACAATACCCGCTCTAGGCGAAAGCGACCTTGACGGGGTGAGTGGCCTGACAACAACACCTCGACCGCTCAGACGAGTGGTCAAGGAAGCAACCGGTTGTGAGGAAGCGAGCTGGCTACGGGAGGGTCGTATCTAGCAGTATTGTCGGTATGTCCCCTCGTGCCAAACAAAGGGGGGGAAGGAAAGGAAAAGCGGGCGGTGGCGAAGACGCTACCAAGCTGTCCCCCCTCTCCACTCGCTGCCGTAGGGACCTGGCCAAATGGCAGGCAACTATTGGCTAGGAGCGCCAAAGGAAAACTAGTCGGAAATCCGAAAGGGGTCTCCCAGAAGGCGCTGCGAAGACAGGCGTCGTCTCCCAGCGAACTCGCTGACGCAGTCGACACCACAAGCATCGGATAGTCAGCAGCAACAACGCCTTGGGTGCCAGCGACGGTCGCAGCTCTAGCCGCCGCAAAAGAAGCGCGCACTCCCTCGAGACCGGCCGTGCCACAACCCAAGTCGTCGCCGCCCAGTCGTCAGGAAGCAGCATCCGGCGACGATTCTGGACGGCTGTGGGAGCAGCAGCTGCCAGCTGCAGTGCTGCCTCTCGAGCGCCAGATCGCCATGGAGGGACACTTCTCGAGATCAGCGCTTCGGATATCGCCACCGTGTTTCCGGCAAGTGGCGTGTGTGCGTGCGTGCGCGCGTGTGGGTGTGACCGCGGTCGTCGCAGCTGTGTGACAGCATTTCCATGCGGTCGGCGTACCGACGAGCGGTGCCATGGGATTATCGGAGGCTGCGAGGCAAATGACTTAATTCGTGCTTCACGGCAGACAGAGTAGCTGTGGAGCAGCGAACGGAAAGATCACGGCGCAACCAACCCTCCAGGCACTGGACGTCGCGAAACCGCCGTGGCGGCGCTTACACCTGCGCAGGGAAGAAGGGTACGGAAGCCCGGACTACCCGACCATCCCAACTAGCCACCCGGACAGCGGCGTTGGAGCGTTGGATGCAAGACAAGGCGGCAAGGAAGTCGTTGCCGGCCTACCGTCGCCTGAATTCAGGTGACGTTCGGTCTTTAGGGAGGAGGAGTGTAGCGATCGTGGAGAACCACGCATCTCTCCGAAACGCCGCGCGCCGCGGAGGATGAAGGGGACAAAAGTATTCCTTCTCTTCCGGGGTTGAGTAACCCAAACGGGTTTCTCGATAGCGCCGCGTTTCCCTCTTCCCTCGCCGGGCGCAGGAGCGCACCGCTAGGCGTCGCAGACGCGACGCTCATTGGCCGAAAAAGGACAAAGGGCAAGATGCGCCGAGATCGGCGGGAACCGGCTACTGCCGAGGAGAGACTACAGCGAGCCGCGACTACGGAAGGACGCAAGGTAAATACCTCCCCGCTATACTTCTTTGTTGTCGCCATCTTGCCCTTCGAAGTGTCAGGCCCCATCCAAAAGGATAGGGTCTCCAGCAAGACCTTCACCAGCGTTCTTTTGGGAAGACCCAATAAACATCTGGTTCCGGGCAAAGTCCTGTTCTGTGTTGTGTCGTATTTTGCATTACTACTTTGCGGCCGTGAGAACGGCTGCACGTGGTGTGTGATCGCGGGAGCTCTGTGTTTGCGGCCTAGACCTCAGAAGAGGCTCGACGGCTTAATAAGAACCCCCACACTGTGACGATTTCCGTACCGGTGATGCTGTAGCGGAGGCGAACCATTCACTCCTGCTTGCTCAAGGCATTTGCGCTCCCCGAAGTTTATTGTCGTTTCACAATGGCCGGGCTGCACTCCTTGTCACAAATTTTTCTAATGAGCACCGACACTTGTTCCCGGGGACTGCTATCGCTTTTGCTGACCATGTTGCGCACGATCCGGTCTGTTTTGCGTCCACGGCAGTAGAAACTAACGAGCCCGAGCCATCTCTTGACAACATCGACATTAACTGTCACTTGTCAAAGGAGAAACGGCGGGCCTTAGAGCAACTGCTACTAGACTTCAAACACTGCTTTGCTTCTTCCCCGAAGGTTCGACAAACGCCCATCACACAACATCGCATCATTACTTATGACGACGCTCGCCCAATGCGACAGCAGCCTTATCGTGTGTCTGCCAAAGAACGAGAAGTGATCCAGACGCAGGTTCAGGAGATGCTGGATGATGGTGGAGTGCAGCCTTCACAAAGTCCGTGGTCTTCACCAGTAGTCCTGGTCAAAAAGAAAGACGGCACTCTTCGATTTTGCGTCGACTATCGGAAATTGAATAATGTGACAAAGAAAGATGTATACCCGTTGCCGCGCATAGATGACTCACTGGACAGATTGCGACGTGCAAAGTATTTTTCATCTATTGATTTAAAAAGCGGCTATTGGCAAATCGAAGTAGACGAAAGAAAGCGAGAAAAAACCGCATTTGTCACTTCAGATGGCCTATATGAATTCAAAGTACTCCCATTTGGATTGTGCTCTGCCCCAGCTACATTTAAAAGGATGATGGACACCGTCCTCACTGGCCACAAGTGGCAGATCTGTCTTGTGTACTTGGACGAAGTAGTTTTTTCCGAAACATTTGACCAACACCTCGAACGCCTTCGAGTTGTCCTATAAGCCCTTCGTTCTGCTGATCTCACGCTGAAGCCCCAGAAATGCCACTTCGGGTATACAGAACTCAAGTTCCTCGGCCATGTTGTAAGCGCTGATGGGGTTCGCCCGGATCCCGATAAGACTGCTGCCGTCGCACGATTTCCCGTTCCAGCTAATAAGAAGGCTGTTCAGCGCTTCTTCGGCCTGTGCGCATACTATCGGCGTTTCATTGCGGACTTTTCTCAGATCGCAGAACCTCTGACGCGTCTTACAAGGAAGGACACCTCCTTTGTGTGGAACTCTGAGCAGCAGATGGCCTTCTCTTTGCTTCGTGAGCGCCTTCAAACATCCCCTGTTCTGGCGAACTTCGATGAAGCGGCTGACACTGAGGTGCACACTGACGCCAGTAGTATCGGTCTTGGCGCGGTCCTTGTTCAGCATCAAAATGGGTTTGAGCAAGTAATAGCCTATGCTAGCCGCACTCTCTCTCGTGCCGAAATGAACTACTCCACCTCAGAAAAGGAATGCCTGGCGGTCGTATGGGCTACTATGAAGTTTCGCCCCTATCTTCACGGCCGGCCATTTAAAGTCGTCACGGACCATCATTGTTTGTGCTGGCTGGCAAATCTGCGAGACCCATCTGGACGACTTGCACGCTGGAGTTTACGCCTTCAGGAGTTTGACATAACTATTGTTTACAAGTCCGGCCGCAAACACGAAGACGCCGACACGCTGTCACGAGCACCTGTTGACGCTGGCGATACTACAGCCGATGACGATAGCGGTTTTCTAGGAGCTCTCAGCGCATCTGAGCTCAGGGTTCGACAAAGAGCTGATCCAGACATCCATCCACTCATCGACTATCTGGAAGGGCGTGATACGACCCTGCCTCGACACCTATCTCGGCACCTTGGTTCTTTCTGCATACGGCAAGGCGTCTTGTATAAAAGAAACTCCCAGGGCCAAGACAGAACTTACCTTCTGGTAGTGCCATGCGAGCTCCGTGAGGATATTCTCCTTGCTTGCCATGATGAACCGACGTCTGGTCATTTGGGTTGCTCACGGACTCTTGCTCGAGTGCGCAACATGTATTACTGGCCAGGACTCTCCGCAGCTGTGAAACGCTATGTACGAAGCTGTCGCGAATGCCAGCGCCGTAAAACACCGCCCCAGAAGCCTGCCGAATTTCTCAAGCCCGTTAAAGTACCCCGCATTCCGTTCGACTAAATTGGAATGGATCTCCTTGGCCCTTTCCCTTTGTCGCGGGCCGGAAACAAATGGATAGTAGTCGCTACTGACTACCTGACTCGATACGCTGAGACAAAGGCAATCCCTCATGCCACAGCTTCCGAAGTAGCAGAGTTTTTCATGCACAACATAGTCTTGCGGCATGGCGCCTCTTCCTACGTCATTACCGACAGAGGAACAGCTTTCACTTCACAGCTGATCGACCGCATATTTGAGCTGAGTTGACCGACCCATCGCAAGACCACAGCGTACCATCCACAATGCAATGGCCTTACAGAAAGATTGAATAAGACGATTGCGGATATGTTGGCAATGTACGTCGATGTGCAGCACAAGACCTGGGACGAGGTGCTGTCGTACGTCACATTTGCGTATAATACAGCCTTACAAGAGACAACGCGCTTCACACCATTTCGACTTGTTTACGGACGCGAAGTTCAGAGCATGCTCGATTCCATGCTCCCGTGCCCAGATGATGACCAGCTACCGTCAGATGCCCAGCAATATGCCATCCGCGCTGAGGAAGCCCGCCAGCTCGTCCGTGTGCACATTGGGCAGCAGCAGACCACTGATGCGCACCGTTACAACCTCCGGCACCGCCAGGTTGACTACAAGCCTGGAGACCAAGTCTGGGTATGGACACCAGTTCGCCGTCCAGGGTTGTCAGAGAAACTTCTTTCCCGCTACTTCGGGCCGTACAAAGTGTTGCGCCGTGTGAGTGACCTCAGTTATGAAGGTATCCCAGACGGTGCCACACAACCAAAACGTCGAAAGCACAGTTTGACATGTGCACATTGTGCGACTGAAGCCGTACTACCACCGATAGCGTATGGCCACCCGCTGTGACCACTCTCTTGCTTTTCACACCGTTTTTACCGGCCCTTCTCATTTTTTTTCGGAAGGAGGGGGTAATGCCACCTAGCGTTGCCAGGTGGCGCATGACTGAGGTGTGAAAGGAGGACGAAGTTGAAAAGGACGACAAAGGGTCGCTTGCACGTTTGCGTCTGTGCTGCTGTGTTGTGTCTGGGCTACCCCCTGCTATCATTGGTATCCTTAGTCACCGTGTACGTGACATTATACATATTGCATACATACATACATACATACATACATACATACATACATACATACATACATACATACATACATACATACATACATACATACATACATACATACATACATACATACATACATACATACACACACACATACATACATACATACATACATACATACATACATACATACATACATACACTGGGGGTAAAATTGTATAATCGAAGATGCGGTAGCTCTATTTTAAATTCGAATCAACGTTGTCCATTTTTTTATATTTTTGAATACTAACCGATTAACCGATTTCAAAATAATATTTTGTGAAACAACGGACAATTCTAGAGCTTCAAATTTTTCCAAGAATAAAGAAAAAGGCCTGGATAATACACACAAAATGTTTCAGTAGCAATACTTTATTGAGCCGTGCTAGAATGTATAATATGAAAATGATCAAGACAAGCACTCAGTTTTATATTTTTACAATTTTAGACAACATTATGCAACACCTCATTAGTCCATAATATAGCGAAAGTACTGAGGATTCTTTAATAAAAAATTAAATGTGATGTTTTTGTCTTTTAAACTGGAATCATAGTTGCGCCTCTTTTTTTGCTATTTTCGAATCGGGCGATTATATATATATATATACATATATATATATATATATATATATATATATATATATATATATATATATATATATATATATATATATATATATGTCGGTGCGTTTGTCCTACCACCTTGCATTTAATTATCTTCCTCCCTAGAATCATTACAGCACTAATTCTGGTGAATATCAACTACACAAGTATAAACAAAAAGAAATCCCCTAATTTACCTTGCACTCGCAGACTGTTGGCTCCTTTCATCTGACACATACGCACGCACGCACGCACGCACGCACACACACACACACACACACACACACGCACACACACACACACACACGCACACACACACTCGCGCGCGCGCGCGCGCGCGCGCACACACACACACACGCACACACACACACACACACACACACACACACACACACACACACACACACACACACACACACACACACACACACACACACACAGACAGAGACAGACAGACCTCGACTATACTGTTCCCAGGGATGCGGGATCGAATCCCGGCCTCAGCGGCCGCTTTTCGATGGAGGCGAAAAGCAAGGCGTCCGTGTGCTGTGCGATGTCAGTGCACGTTAAAGAACCCCAGGTGGTCGAAATTTCCGGAGTCCCCCACTACGGCGTCTCTGTTGATTCCTGTATTTTGTAAACCCCGTCCATTATGTAATACCCCGAAAAGTAGTCTTAAAGGTAAATAAAGGGATGTGATGTGATGTATGTAATTCCACCAAAGCTATCGTGCTGCAGAGCATTCCGTTTGTCATAGTACGTATAAGTGCATTTGAGGAAAATCGTCTTCAAAGACACATAATATCAATTTTTATCATGACTGATATATCAAATAATAAAATTAAGAGCTGGATTGAATATCAGTGCCCCGCACACAAAAATACAAAGATTACAGGACACAGTAAAGGCTAAACCATCACTTGCGTTTTCCCATGAAATGGCAAGAAATTGCGAATTTATTCCATTTTAAGCTATCATCAACACTGCCAACAAGCAGGCAAGGTCTTTATAAGCACTGAGAAGGTTTTGGTATTGCGTCGAATAAACTGCAACTGAATTCAGCAAATAATTGAATTTCTGACGCCTACTCGTTAAGATGACGGCCTAAGCAATTCTATAGAATAAAACCATGCACTCAGTTGTATGTATATTTTGAAAATGTTATTCTAATAATGCAATACTTTTTAGTGTCTGATATTTATGAAGAACTGAGTATTGTTTTTAGGTGGTTTAAATGAATATCGAATAAGGCTATGTATTTTTTTTTTAATTCGAATATGCCCATATTTATATTTTTGAATTTTGGCCAATTTTGGAGTAATATGGAGAATGAACAGACTACTCCAGAGCTACAATATTTTCAAGCTGTAAAGAACAAGGTCTGCGTAATACCGAGGAAAAGTTTCAATACCGACAACACATTGGATGGTGCCAGAATGTAGGGCTAAATATTGATAATTTTCAGTACAAGCTCTAAGTTCTGTAATAATTCTTATAATTTCAAACAATATAATGCAACAACATTTTAGTCTCTAATTATTCTGAGGTATTGAGGGTTCTTCAGGGCGATTTTAGGTAAAAATCCAAGATGGTGTTCTTTTTTTTAATTGGAATCAAAGTTGTCCCTTTTTGCTGTTTTTTGAAATTTGGGCGAATTTTATGCGTTGTGGAGAAAACACCTAACGGTCTAGAACCTGATATTTTATTCGAAACTAAGAGCATTGCATCATTAATCAAGATAGCAAGTTTTAGCGACAACATAATTCTTCTTGCCTATAGGATTGAAAATGACTTTTTTGTGACGCGCTGCTCCTGGAGCAAAATTTGTGCGATATTTTATTAAATAAAGTACGAAAAAAAAACAAGTAATTTTTAATAACTCTCCTTAAAGTAAATGTTGCGTAGATTTATTTAGTAGAAAAAAAAAATAATGAACACGACAATATTTTAGTGTGCAATCAGCAGGACTCTAATCTTGCAACTTTTTTAAATGGCAAAAACTGCGTTTTACACCTCCAGTGATATATAATTTTTTCCCCGAGATAACTACTGCATATCTTGCGAAACTAAGGTTCATTCCTTTGTGTCCAGACATTTGGCCACCACATATAAAAATTTCAATATCTGTTACCGTGAAAGGAACAATATTGGCTGCGTTAATGTACCTGTACAGTGTCTTTTTACTGGCAAGCAAACTCCAAGAGAACTTTTGAACGCCGAATAGCGTATTCTCGCGAACGCTGCGCCGCTGCTTCACATTGGAGTACATTATCTCTCAATTGTCGATGCAGGATGCTCCGATTGTTCAACAAGTTGTACAAGGTCATGGTCTCGCTCGAGTACTTCACCACTCACGAGTGGCGTTTCCACTGCAACAACCTGCTGGCGCTCCTGCAGCAAGTCTCACCAGCCGACCGGAAGGTGCGCTTTGCAGACCTCTACTATACCGATGGTAACTGTCACTCTGTGAAGCGTTAGTCGACTGGTAGTGGATCTATGCCTGGGGTTATTCTTGCCGCTAAATTATCACTCTGCCTCCTCTTCCTTCGTTCCTGATAGCGTTGACTGATTGGAAATGGACGGCGTTTGTACGATTCCAATGCACAGCAAAGTCTGTCTTCTACTTTTTCTTCTATAAAGGCTCCGCTATTTAAATGACATGGAAATAAGTAAGATTTATTTCCTTTGGTTGGGTTGATAAAAATAATCAACTTGGGCTAATGACAAATATTTGCAGAAAGCGCTCAGAAGATGCTCAAAGAGAGAACTTCTTCTTCTATATATATATATATATATATATATATATATATATATATATATATATATATATATATATATATATATATAAAGCCTTCTAATGAGCTTTTTTTTTCTAAAAATATCAAAGCTGCCACTACGAACAAACTTTTAGTGCTAGAAATAAGAAACATCGTACGTGGCACATATCAAAGCGCTCTCTTTTAAGACCTCTGTACTTTCGTGGCATGGGCCAGGAAGTTTTATTTTTATTCCTTATTAATATATCCTATCGTACAAAACAAACACATGCAGACGTTTTGCGCGGACCTGCGGTTGCTGGACTGGGGTAACTACTTCAAGGACTACGTGGTGGGCACACGCAAGTTCGTCCTTAATGAAGATCCTTCTACAGTGCCCGAAGGACGCAGCGCGCTGCGCAGGTATGCAAATTTGGATTGTAACCTATTTATATGTCTCTACCCTTGCTAGTATCTGTGGTGCTTAAAAGCAAAAGCTCGTAAGGGTCAAAACCCCTCAAGGGCGCATTGTGCATTGAGGGTCATGCAGAATATCTTCAGGGGACATAATAAACTCGAGTAGGAAGCTTGAAACCTTTCTTTCAGCCAACCTGTAGCTTTTGGACCTACGAAAACTACAACATTACACGCTTCGAAATCATGTCAGAAGCACGCCTAGGGTTTAAAGCATGTCGCTAAGCTCTCTATAGCCAGTGTGACATGTGAGGTTTAACGCCCGAAAGCTATACATTGGCTGCGGAAGAGTGCCCCGCCGGGGTGGTACAGTGGTAAGACGCCCGACTAATGTCCGGAATTCCCGGGTTCGAACCCGACCTCGGCGGCTGCGTTTCGATGGAGGCGAAACGAAGAGGCGTCCGTGTACTGTGCGATATCAGCGCACGTTAAAGATCCCCAGGTGGTCTAAATTACTCCGTAGCCCTCCACTACGGCTCCTCTTTCTCTCTTTCCACTTTCACTCCCACTTTCCTCCCTTCCCTTACGACGCGGTTGGGGTGTCCACTCCACAGAAATCAAGTGAGACAGTTACCGCGCCTTTCCCTTCCTATAAATAAATCAGTTTTCTTTTTTTTTTTTTAAATCAGAACAGGGGTTGAGGGTAAAGTCGGAGTTCGCAAGCCGATCCAATGTTTTGATAAGTGGACTTGTCTTCGTCTTGGCAGTACGGTCATCACTGGCGGGGGTTTAAATACAGTTTTGCTTCCGGAGAAGAAAAGCAAAGGAGGGGGAGGGAGGAGGGTGGGAGAAGAAGTAAGGAAAGGAGTGAAAGAACGTTTCCTTCAGTATGAATTTCTGAGCCTGGAACCGGTGATCCCTGCAACGGGCAGCTAGTCTGGCAACAGTGGTCGGCTACATCCGTCCATCTTCAGCCGAGCCAATAAACCGGCCTAGCAGCATGGAAAGTCTAAAGGAGGCAACTCTTTTGCTATCGTGGGCGTGAACGACTCGGGTAAAACATTAATGACAGGTTCAATAAAAACAAAGCGGAGGAGGCGGCTAGCGCCATGGCGATGGTAAGCACCAAAGCTGTTACCATAATTAGCGACTCCAAATCTGCTATAAACAATTTTGCGAGGGGCATGATCTCCAAAGAGACAGAGCGAATTTTAAGATATAAAGACTGGAACCAAAAAGAGGTGGAATTAATATGGGTGCCGGCACACTCGGGGAACAAAGGAAACGAGTTGGCTCACAGTATAGCTCGAGGTTATGTCAGCCGAGCAGTGAGCCGGTTGATTCCCCCGATTTCTCGAGAGATGCACTTATCTCATTTCATGACTACACTAATCACTTTAAACTAGAAAGGCGGATATTGCCTCCACCAGACAAGAAACTAGACAAAAGGCAGGAAGTAATCTGGCGTCGGCTCCAGACGCGGGCCTTCTTCAGCCCATATAAATTAGCGCGCATGTACCCAGCACAATACCATCCAAGTCGTAAACACTGCGGCGAAATAGCCGGGTACGATCATATATTATGGAGCTGCAAAAAAGCGCTGCCACCAGCGGACCTATTACCAGTCCCTCTTTAGAGCGATGGGAGGCTGGCCAGCTCAGACCCGTTAACGCAAGTTCGGGCTACTGAGTGGGCTCAAAAGGTAGCCGAGAGCAACGGACTTGAGGCCATTTAAGTGTAGCGCCCACAAATCGCTCATTGCTGACAATAAATGTTTTACAATCCAATTCCAGGGACCATAGCATGGAGGTGAAAAACTGAGAGAGCGTGACGTCACGCGGCCAACCTCCACAAGTGCTAATATTCCTCGGTGCTGCGCGCGCATTGCGCACGCGAGGCGAACCCCGCGCGGCGCCGATTCGCGCATGCACGCGCGCGCAGCGGTATAGATATCACCGCACGGTATCACATGGTCCTAATCACGTGAGGACCGACTCCCTCTCTTTTATTTTTATGACAAGGCTTCAAGGGTGTTGCCGCGCGCTCCCATCTTAGGGTATTTTTTTTTTTCCTCCATGCGTAGCAGTCGCCAGGTCACAGTTGTGTGAACAACACGTGCATCTCCCTCGATCCGTGGCTCTGCTCTGCCCGAGCCAACGTTCTTAAATAGTAACGTTGGCCCGAGCAAGCCGAGCATGACCGTTGTAACGGTTACAATCCCGTGACCTGAAAAAAAAAAATAAAAAGCGGCAGCGGCAGCAGGAAAACTACAGTGCGGAGTAGGTGATGAGTCAGCATCTAAATCAGGTGCGATGCTGACACGCCTTTCTTGAAAGGGGGACAGTCATTACAAAGGGTCCTGATAAAGGATACAACTGAGTCACCCACGATGCACCTTGTCTTGCCACCTGTGACAGCAGGAATGGGACGAAGTATAGGCCAGAGGAGAATAGTATAACGATCGAAGAAATACTATATGTGCAACACGTTTCATGATAGCTTTTTTTTTTTTTTTTTTTTGCAATGACCTGAATTAGTTAGCGAAACCTCAGCGACAATGGCGCCGGGTAGCCACTTTGAACAGAATTTTTTCTTTCAGTATTTCACTCTGTCTTAGCGACATTCGTTGAGCTGGCATCAGCGAGACGCGGCCGAAGAAGTTTGACCGTGACCTGAGCCGCGAGCAATGAGGCCCGGAAATTAACTCGCTCGCGCCTGAGACGGCCGCCGCTCGCAGAGGACTGCACTTAAAGCAAGCACCAGAAATTTGCCGAGAAAGTTCCGAAAGAGCTTACATTGTATTAACTGTGAACATTTTGCCTGCGTCTTAACGCCCTCCAGCATTTAAACGGAAATGTAACAGACGTTTCAAGGAAGCCACAAATCATTTTTCTTTCTGATATAACTGGCTTTCTGATATAACTGCTTCTACTGTACACAGCGTAGACAGGCACAAGAAAAATAAGTTTAACTAGTTAACTGGTTAACTAATTTTGGTAATTAAAGTTTTAACTATAGAAGTTAGGCAGCTGGTTTCAATTAATTATTTTAGCTGGTCAATGGTAATAACCGCACATTTTCTTTAGAATTTCAAGTCTAAAATGTCATTACCATTCATGTTGTGG